>NW_028258302.1:1244000-1866000 GCF_053883595.1 Heterocephalus glaber | reverse complement strand
TTGATCCCTTTCAGAGCTTCATTTCCAGCCATGAATGATCCTGCTTAAATGGTCCTTAGTCTTTGCTCTCTTGCTGCAGTGCCCAGCTACTTCCTTATTGCTGATGCTTGGGAAATTTGGAGAGACCCTGTCTCAAAAGAAAAAATATGAAGGGCTTGTTTTACACATGAAGGCATTTTTTCCTAGCATACAGGAAGCCAGTTTAGTGATACCAAGGATTCTTGTATATGTACACACAAATGCACAATGATTCTTGTATATGTACACACACAATGCAAATGTGTTTGCTCAGATTGGCAGCATGGTGACCCATTATACAAGTTTTATGTAAATACCATTTATAATCAAATCACTTCCAGTGATCCGGATTATACAGTGCCTTTAAATGAGATAATATATGTGAAATTTTTAGCAAAATACCTAAAGATGCTCAATAAAAATGCTAGCCAAATAGCTTCTTTTATTATCCCTGCTTCGGCTTTCCTCTATTGCTATGAATGATTGAGAATGTTTTTTTTTTGTTTTAGAACCCTACTTTCAAATAATGATTTGTGTAATTCACACTAAAGCTATTTTTCTTTATTACAAAGTGCATTTCTTTTCTATTGCACATACAAAAGCAAAAGTCTAGTTTTGTAGAATTTATTTTATCCCGATATATAGATTTTTTAAAACATTTAATTCTTTGGGAAAAGTTACTGTAGTATGCTATATTGTTTTGGGTTTTTTTGGTATGTTTGCTTATTTGTTTTGATACAGGGTCTTGCTGTTAAGGTCAAGCCAGCCTTGAACTCACTATGTAGCCCAGCTGGCCTCCAACTCATGGCAATTCTCCTGCCTCAGCCTCCCAAGTGCTAGGATTACAGGAATGTGCCACCACACCTGGCTTTGCTATATTGTTTTTAATATATTAAAATATTTCCAAATACAGAAAGTTCAAAAGAATCAGAACACAATCACCTATGAAAGTAGATTATTCTTAGAAGCAAGATGGAACCCAGGCATGGTGACACACATCTGTCACCCCAGCATTCTAGGAAGCTAAGGCAGGAAGATCACAAGTTTGAGCCCAGCCTGGACAACTCAGCAAGATCCTGTCTCAAAAAAAAAAGTACTACGTATATAGCTCAATGTGAATGCTCTAGCTTCAATCCCCAGTTCCTCCACCCCAAAGTAAGATGAAAATATTGTTTTGGTTTTAAATAGTTTAGACTGTGTTAGTTGTTGGTCATTGTACTAATTAGTTTTCAGTCTGATGATCTTTTCTTCTGCTAGTATCTTATTGACTTATCTGGGACAGAGTGATCATTTTAGATTTTTTAAAAAATGGTTTGGGGCTAAACACAGTAAATCCTGATCCCAGTTCAGGAGTCTGGGGGGCCCCAAAAATCCCAGAAGCAGCTCAGCTTTTTCTCACCTCTCTAAGGAAAAGTGATGCCCAATCCCATGCAGTCCCTTGTTACCTGAAGGCGAGAACCATTCACTCATTGTTAAGGGCTTTCCTTCCTCTCACTGCAGCCACAGGGGGCCTCACCCTCCTCATGTCCTCTACGGCTCTTCATTCCCTTGGTATGAAGCCTGTGGGTCACAGTGGGAATGTGAAAGATCCTGGGCCTCTTAGTTAGCCTCTTCATCACTGGGACAAAATACCCTGCATGCACAACTTAAAGGAAGGAAGGTGTATTTTTGGCTCATGGTGACAGCCCGTGATCTGTTAGCTCCAACACAGAAATGGGATGGTGGAGGAACGCTGCTCACATCACAGCAGCCAGGAAGCAGAGAGAGAAGGGAGGAACTGGGGAGGGAGATGCAGCCTCCCAGGTGATGCCCCCAGTGACCTGACTCTTCTGACCAGGTCCCATCTTCCAACAGCAAGTCAGCTGTGAACTCATCAATAGACCAGTCCACCAGTGAGCATAGCACCAGATCTGAGCCATAACACTGGGGAAGGTGACACGTGAAGTAAGCTCTGTCATGCATTAAGCTTATTAGATGCCTTCCTGAGAGGAGATGTTAATGTGGGTGGGGGGAGCAAAATTGCTTAAGTGACTTAAATGGCTCCGAATTCATAGACAGGTTTACCATTGGCCAGTCTTCCATCCAAATTGTTCTTGATCTCTTCATCGTGTGTGTTGTAGCTGCAGCTCCCACTGAAGCCACAATGAGGGACAACCTCTTATCTGCCGGAAGTTACATTCCAGAACTGTGATGGCAAAGGCAAGGGGAATGAGCAGAGGCAAGTGAAGTTGCTCAGAGCAAAAATGTCAAAACTGTGTAGATGGACAGTCAGCCCTTAATGTTCCAGGATGTTCTGCAGAGGGTCCATACCAAAATCCAAGGGTGCTCAATCCGTTGTATAAAATGATGTAGTATTTTCATATAACCTATGCACATCCACTTGTATACTTTAAATTATCTCCAAATTACTTATACCTAATACAATGTAAATGCTATGTATTTGTTGTCATTTTTTTTCAGTGCTGGGGATTGAACCCAGGCTTTTGCCCATACTTGGCAAATGTCCTACCTCTGAACTATACCCTTAGCTCCATAAACAGTTGTTATACTGTATTTATGGGCTAAAGGTAAAAAAAAATCGGTGCATGTTCAGTATAGATGCACATTTATTTTTTGAGTACTTCCTGTCTGCAGTTTGTTGGATCCACAGATGTTGAACACATGGATATGTAGGCTGGCTATAATTAGTTTTGCAGATGCACATAAACCCATCATGTCCTCTGCACAGAGCTGGATAGCATCACAGACAGACCCCAAACCAGTCTAACTGCTTGGTTGAGCCTTTTTGGCTCTGCTTTAACCCATTCCATTCTTCATTTATTAAGGGCTTCAGTTGGAATGAGCCAGGCCCAAAGATTTACCTTTGGAGAAGAGAGATGAAGTCCTGGTAAGACTTCCTAGGTGTATGTGAATCTGCTTGTTGAGGCTGAGCTGTCTCTGTGCACTTGTGGTTGGTATTTCCAGAAATGGATTGAATCCTTTCCTTCCCCTTTAGAAGTCTGTTTGTCTGTGGTCTTGTGTTGGGATTTGAAAGCCAGGTGTTTTTGCTGCTTCTCGCTTCTCTAGGTCACTTTTCTGTTGCAAAGCTGTTTTTCTCATTAGGTAGTGAAGATCTCCATAAATTGTCCTACCTTGCTTAGTAGAATGTCTGTGTAATAATAATGCCAGTGCCTTGCGTGTGTATAGCATTTTATGGTTTTCAAAGCATTTTTGCCTATATTATCTCACTGTGCAATGCTGTCCTGGTGTTCTGTATTTACTCACCATTTTCATCAATCTAGGTACTTTTATTTCTTTCTTCTACTAACTCTGAGGATACTACACAGCGTTTATTCCCCACCCCCAACATTTTATTTTCCCCAAGGGCCAAAGGTGGATAAGAAATTTTTCAAAGAATGGTAACAGCATATATAAATGATCCTGTTTTCTGATGGCAAAGTGAAGATAACCTAGATGCTGTTTACATGTTATCTCTGAGAATAATGTTCTTCCTTGGGTTCACTTTCTCAGCAGGAGTGCTGAAAACAATTTACTGTAATAATTGCACCTATGCACCCTCCTCCCACCTTCTTTAATCATTGAAACCCTGAGAATGGAGGAAGTGTGAAAGTTAGATCCACATAGTCATTTTGTAGGTGCTTTTTGTTTTTGTACTTAGAGTTTATTTTTCTCCTTTCTCAATTTTAGAGCATTGTTACTGATATTATTCATTCCAGATGGAGAAATTATAACTTCATCAGCACCTTTGTTTCCTTGGAACTACATGGTTGCACAGTGTATCATTTATGAAATAGAAGGTGCTTTAAATTAAAGCCTGTAAGGTGGATCTGTAAGTTGTATTTTAAAGGTTTTCTGTAGAGCATTTTGGAACCTCCTTTAAGGTTCATTGAGACAGGCCCATGAATTCCTTGAACTCACTTCTTACTGTCCCACCATTTCCATGACTCATCTCTGTCCCTCCACCACTCCACCCCCAGATGCTAGGGTGCCATCAATGACCAGGTGACTGTTTAAAGTCAGACAAGAGCCAGGGGATTTAGCTCAGTGGTTGCGCCACCTGCCTCACAAGTGCAGGGTCCTGAGTTCAATCCCCAGTACCAAAATAAATAAATAAATAAAAAGACAAAGAATACGATTTCAGGGCTGAGAAGCACCAACAAGGTTGCGTGGGCTCTTCTGGTCTCTACATTCCTTCTGTACCATCCTTGAGTGATCAGTGAGCCCCAGCCCATTCCACCTAAGGAGTGGAAGAGCCCATCCATTTTTTGAGCCCAAAACTATCTCACTGTAGTTTCTGTTCAGTTCCCCAAATATTGAGTGCCTACAATACATGAGGCACTGTTCAAGAGGCTAGATTCAGCAGAAAAGGCACAGACAGAATAATGCTATTATGGCTAGCTCCATCTCTTGGAGATTCTTCTACACAGAAGTTCTTCAGTAACTTCAAGGCTATGCTGTGAGGGCTTCTGAGTCTTCACATCAAGCTAACACCCCAGTTAACCTAGTGTAACATAGCTTCAGGTCTTTTCACTGTATGTATTGCTCTATCTTTCCATTAATTTTAATATTGAATATTCAGTTCAATATTTGCTATACATTTAATTAAATTGATTTTAGTAGACTTATTTTATAAAGGCAATATCCACTTGAAGAAATTCTGAAAAATACAGGCAACTATATAAAATATAACAAAACTACCTGTAATCCTGTTACCTACTGTTAAAATGCTGATATATTTCTTTTTAGCATTTTCTAACTTGTATCTATTTACATAGTTGAGATTATAGTTTTGTATCCTGTTATCCACTCTTGTTGCTTATTTTACATTTGATATAAAACAGTATATTCATAAAAATCATCTACATGGCTAAATAATATTCCAGTTAGATAGACTTTCTTAAGGTTAAATCATAAAGTAGTGGTAGAGATTCCGGAAGTAGGCTACACTGTTGCCTCTTTATTCAGTCTTCAGCCTCTTAAGCCACTCTACTTCTGAGTGATAATAGTACTTTGTGGAACGAAGCTGTTGGAATACTTTTCTCCTGTGGATTTTTCTAGTTTAGGTTAATCTGGATCTATTGCTTTCCCCCCTTTCTGTCTGCTCCTTTGTGTTTCCTCATAGTCATGCTCTGCCCATTTGCTTGGAGAACAGGGGTGACAATCGTGTTTTCTTGTAACATGCACTGCAGTATCCAGGTGGCTGCTTTTGAGGTTCTGTTTCTACCAGGTTCAGGCTTGAGGAGTGCCTTGGAGGCTGTTCCTTGGGACTAAACAATGGCAGGCTTACTCTGGTCCTTGGGTTGCAGGACTCCAGCTGAACCAGAAGGCCCTCACCACCTTCCCAGATGTGGTGGTTGTGCGGGTGTCCACGCCCTCCGTGCAGTCGGACAGCGACATCACTGTCCTGAGGCACCTGGAGAAGCTGGGCTGCCGCTTGGTCAACAGCTCACAGAGCATTTTAAACTGCATCAACAAGTTCTGGACATTCCAAGAGCTGGCCGGACATGGGGTCCCCATGCCAGACACCTTCTCGTATGGTAAGTCCTTAAAAGGCAATTGGAACTTATTTTTCCAACCACTTGCATGTCTGTGTTTTCTCTCTCTGGAAAGAAACTTTCTAGTCTTTCTTGTTGCCTTTCAATGAGTCTTCATCTTAGGTGATAGAACATCTTGATTCTGTATCATGGCCATTCTCTCTGAAATGGCTATGCTTCTTTCTGTATGTAAGTCATTCACTAAATATGGACCTGTACATACTCTGTGCCAGCCAGTGAGCAGAGGAAGCACTGGGCTATAACAGAAAGGGGGTGGACCCCACAGCATTCTCAGTTCATCAGAGACAGAAGACAAGAAACAGGAAGCCTCAGTGAAGTGTAATCGGTGTTATGGTAAGAGCTAGCACCCCTAGGTGGTATAGGAATATATAGGAGAGCTCCCAGTGCCATTTAGAAGGCATTGAGGGACACTTCCTGAAAGAGATAACATCCAAGTGAGTGAAGTTACCCTGCTAAAATAAGGGGTATGGGGGAGTCACTTAACCAGAGAGCAGAATTTAGAAAAACCTAGCAAAAAGATGAAAGAAAAGGTAAGACAAAACATGACCTATTGGTGCTGTTGTGAGTAGTTTGTAGAATGTTGAGAGAAACAGATTTGAGATGTAAGATTGGGAACACAAACTGGATGTAGTGGGACATACCTGTAATCCCAGTACTTGGGAGGCTGAGGCAGGAGGATCGCCATGAGATCAAGGACAGCCTGGACTACATAGTTAGTTCAAGTCCAGTCTGAACTACATAGTGAGACCCTGTCTCAAAAAAAAAAAAACCCTGAAGTTGGGAAGACAAGAAGGTGCCATATATAGCATGTGATGGAGATACAGGAAATTACTGGAGGGCTTTAGCCAGGAGATTGGCCTGATCACAGTCACATTGCAGAAGATCACTTTGGCCACACCATGGAGAAGGAATTGGAGGGGCCAAAGTAGAGACAAGATAGTTGTAGGCTTTTTAAATAGTCTGAGTGAGCAGCAATGGTCTAAAACTTACAATGAGAATGAAGATAAGGGAGCTGATTCAAGAATTATGAAGGGTATAGAAATAATAGCATAGTGATTGACTGGGTATGGGGACTATGGAGAGGAATCAGGGTGACTGGTTTCTGGTTTGAGCAACCAGAGGTGAACACAGACATTCACTGAGACTAGAAGAATGGGAGAGGAGAAGCAGATTAGTGATTAAGGGGTGAGTGGTTTTGAGGTGGGGATGCATTCAGTTTGAGGCATGTTCTGTTCGAGATGTCTACAGTATATGCAAGTAAAAATGCTCAGTAGGTAATGGTGAATGGATCTGAAAGAAGTGCAGACTAGAGAGGGGGATTTGGAAACCTGTATTATGTTAAGCAAAGTCACAGGAATGGATGATGTTACTCAGAATATATAGAATGAAAAGAATAGTGGGCAAAACCATATGCTTAAAGGGATTGAAGTGGTGCAATTTATGTTTTACTGTGACTGTTGTACCACAATAAAAAATTAAATAAAAAAGAAGGAATCCTTGAGGGAATGGGTAAAGGAAGAGGAGCCTATAAGTAAATTAGGCGCAAGTGGAGAGGTAAGAAGAGAGGCCCTAGAAACCAGTGGGAAGACTGTTCTGGAAAGGATGGTGTAATTAAGTGTCATGTGTCTTCTAAAGGACAAATCATGTCAGCTCTGAGATGTATGTTGGGTTTAGCAACAGGGAGTTTAATGAATGCAGTTTCAGCCTTGTGATGAGAGAAGCCAAATTGTCAGGCGTAAGGGGCTGTGGGGAAGCGAGGAGATGGAAAAGGTCAGTTTCTGTAACTCCTTCAAGCAACTTGGTGAGTGTTCAACGTTGTAGCAGAGGAATGATGCAGGACCAAGGAACAGAGTCTTAATTTAACATGAGAGAGAACTGAGCATGTTCAAAATGTTGATGAAGTTAGAACTGAGGTTGAAGAGATAGCAGAAGGGGACACTTTAATGGTGCAAGAGCCGTGAGGAGGTGACAGGGAAAGTGGTCCAAAGCACAAGGGCAGTGATGGCCTTTGATTAAGAGTAGCTCACTCTCACTGAATCAATAGAGAAGGACAAAAGAAAGTCTAGGAAGAAATTAAATTTATGAGTGGGATATTAGGAAGTTGGGAGTTTCCATCTTACGAAACATCCTCTTCATGAAGATGCCCCTGATTACCTACACTACCCCCACATTTTAAAAGCAATCATGTATATTTTTCTGAACAAGGCAAATCTTATTACTATTCCAAAGTATTTTGCTTTGCAGAAGTTGATAAGCTATGAATCCATCTGTGCTAGGCAGGATAATGAATCCACAAAGATGTCCATGACTTAAAGATGCCCTGGAACCTGTATACTAGGTTATGTGGCAAAGGGGAATGAAGGTTACAGATGGTGTTAAGGTTGCTAATCAGATAACCTTAAATAGGAAGATCATCCTAAATTACCCAGATAGGTTCAAAGTAGTAAGCATCCTTAAAAAGAGGAGGAGGCATGCTATGGAAGGACAGAGTGATGAGACATGAGGACTCCAACACTGCTGGCTGTGAAGATGGAAGAAGTCCAGGAGCCCAGGAATGGGAGTGGCTTCTAGAAGCTGGGAAAGGCAAGGAAACAGATTCTGTCTTAGGAATGCAACCTGCTGGCACTTTGATTTTAGCCGAGAGAGACCCATTTCAGACTACTAATGGCAGAACTGTAAGACAATATCCTTAAGTTTAAACTTCCAGGTTGTTAGTACAGTAATGTCTTACTTCTGCAATAGAAAACTATTATATCAACTAATGTACCTATAAAACACATCTCTCCAGCACATTTTTGAGAGCTAGGAAGTAAACCAAAAGGACCTCTAAGCAACCTCAATATGTGTCACAACCCCAACAGACATCAAACTTCACTTAACAGAGGGGAAAGCCTTTTAGACTCTCGTTTGAAGCCCAGTTTTCCCTATGTAGGAAAAGTTATTCCACAGGTTGCTTTTCCTTTCTAAGCCCTTTGGGAGAAGAAGCAGGCAGAGAACATCCTGGCCTATGCTGACAGCAGTGAGAAATAATGGAGCCTTCCAGCCAGGAAGGCTCCAAGAACCAGCTCCAAGAACTAGAAGGAGTGCTAGTTGGGTGTCATTAAACAGAGAACAAATGCTGTTCCTAAGGGCATTATAGTACAGTTGTTAATGTTCATCATATTGACCCTAAGTGATCAATATAGTATGAGTAGGAAGCGAATGAAGCTTATTTGAGACTTTAGAAACATTTCATATTTTTAAAATTAAAGCTTAAATAATTCAGTGAAACTAGTTGAGGCTTTAGAGGCATGCCTTAACTTGGATGAGACAAATCTCCAGATGTGGTTCCTTTGGGGATCGGTTTTTTATTGCTGCATAATAAACTATGAAAATCTTAGCCACTAACAAACACTGATGGATTATCTCTCAGTTTCTGTGGGTCAGAAGTCCAGCCACAGCATAGAGTCTCCCCAGGCTGAAATCAAAGTGTTGGCTGGGGCTGTAGTCTCCAATGAGGTTTGGGTTTTTTTTTTCTTCCCAAGATGACTTAGTATTGGCTTTCAGTTCCTTGCAGTTGTAGGTCCAAGGTCTCCACTTCTTCATTAGCTATCAACTGTGGGCCAATTTAAGTTCCTGCAAGCTGCCCACGCTTCTCTGCTACATGGCCCTCTCTGTAGCCCAACAGTTTGCTTCCACAAGAACATTAGAAGAGTCTCTGGTGCTTTACCTTCTTTTAAGGGCTTACCTGATTAGGTCAGGCCCACCAAGAATCATCTTCCATTTGACAACTTAAAGTCAGTCAATTATTAATGTAGAATGATATCCCATTATGTTCATTGGTTCCTCCCATATCCAAGAGGGATTCTACAAGGAATATTCACCAGAGCATGGGATCTTGGGGGCCAGCCCAGAATTCTCCCTATCACAGCCATTGTGAAGGGAAAGCTACCTATCCTGTGAGGATTCCTTGAACTATAGCACATGCACCCTTCACCATGTAGAAGGTGCTTGATGGATGTTGGTTTCCTTGCCTCTCTGCTCCCACTTTTTACATTACAGGTGTATAACACCTGTCTGTTGGGTAGAATGGATTGGAGTTGCTTTAACCAGAGAGATTCGAGGCCTTCTGGGATTTCCGAAGGGACCAGGCCTCCGGGGGACCACTGCCTGTTACCAGTCTTTACGTTCATTGACTCTCGGCTTTTCTTGGCAGGTGGACATGATGACTTTTCAAAAATGATTGACGAGGCTGAGCCCCTGGGCTACCCAGTCGTGGTGAAGAGCACACGAGGCAACCAGGGTCAGTGCTGCTCCTGGTCTTCCTGCGTAATGAGTCTATCAGGGCTGAAGTTCCGCTGCACAAGACACCAAGCCCACGGGAGCATCACTTGAGGAGCTTGCAGTGTGGTTCTCCTTGTTCCCTCCACTTGGTCCCCAGCCCCACCTGTCCTTTCTTTTGCCAGACCCTTCTGTCTACTGCAACAGACTCTGGCCCTGAGTAGTTGGTTCGTTAACTCCATTGCCAGTGCATGCTCTGTTCCTTTTTTGAGTAATTTCTCTGAAACATGAGATCTATTCTTGTTACTCCCTTGCTGAACAATGCTTCCAAGCTCCTGTGCTGTCTGTTTGGCAAAGTCCATGTTCACAGTCACAACCCTAAGGCTCTGTGCAGACAGACACAACCTTTCTCTGCTGCCTTCTTTGGCCATATGAACCCTCCATAACCACTTTCAGACTTCTCTCTTTTGCCATGTAGACCATATATTGTCTTCTCTTTAAAAATCAGCTCTCTTGCCTTGACTGCGAGTGCCATCTTCCTTTGTCTACCTGGTGAACTTCTCCTCATCCTTTAAGCCAGCTCCCCAAGTCACTTTTTTTCTACTTACACTCCTAGTCCGCCCGCCCCCCCAGACAAAAGTAATTGCTCTTCCCCCTTTTTTTTTGGTACTGGGGATCAAACTCAGAACCTTGTACTTGCGAGGCAGGCGGCAGAACCACTGAGCTAAACCCCCAGCCCCTTCTCTTTTTGTTTCTGTAGCACTTTGCACAGGCTTCTGACACAGTGCTACACTCTATGGCAGTTTGAAGTGCCTTTTTCCTTTATAAACTATGAACTTCTCAGCAGTGAGGACCAGGTCTTCAGCACTTGTCTCTGTAAGGCCTGCTACAGCGGGGTGCATGGTGGGGACTCTGTAGAGACATCAGCAGAGAAAGCAATCCTCCTGCAGTGTGTGAGTGGGTCCCTCACTGTGAAACCCAGATGGTAGAGCGTACTTAAGCCTAGCACCTCTGGAGTGAGAGAGATAGATTGGCCTAAACAGATGTATAATAATGGGCCGGGGATTTACCTCAGTGGTTTCGCTGCCTGCTGCGCAAGTGCAAGGACCCGAGTTCGATCCCTGGTACAAAAAAACAAAAAACAAAAAACAAAAACAGATGTATAATGACAGTCACTAACTGCTAAGTAGGAAATGGACTAGCCTAAGGGAAGGAGGGGCCGACTCTGCCCCAAATGCTTCATTGGAAGAAAAGGAGGCTTAAGTTACCACATAGAATTGGAACTGGAGATGAGTAAGCAGCATACAGAACAGGGGGAGCAGATAACCTGTGGGAAGAGAGGGGGCTGTTGAGGAGCAAGGCAAATGAACCTGGGTGGCAAAGTAGAGCTCTTAATACGACTTGTATGTATGCTGCTGTGCTAACATTCAATCTCTGTACTTGTTAAAAGTTATAAAGTATAAGTAACATAACATGCTGCTAATGCTTATTGACCACCTACAGAGTGCCACATATTATTTAGTCTAGACTGAGGATACAGATTTGAACAAAACAAAAATTCTCACCCTCAAGGAGCTTACATAGTAGAAAGATGTGGCTGATGAAAAATAGAAATTAAATGTAACACATAATATTTTTTAAGTTTTCAAAATTGAGATATTATCTATACAAAAATTACCATCATAAAATATAAAATTCAGTGGATTTTGGCATATTCACTGTGTTTTACAGCAATTACCAGGTTAATTCCAGAACATTTCTATCACCCTGAAAAGAAACCTTATACCTATTAGAAGTTAGTCCTAACTACTTCTTCCTCAGTCCCTGGCAGGCACTGGTCTATTTGGTGTCTTTATGGATTTGCCTATTTTGGACATTTTATATAAATGGATTCATATAACATATGGACTTTTGTGTCTGACTTCCTAGCAGGTTTTCAGGGTTTATCTATGTTGTACTGTGTAACACTGTTCTGTCCCTTTTTTAGGAGTCAGTGATATTCTATTATATACATACACTATATTTTGTTTATCTTTTCATTATTTGGTAGATATGTAGGTTGTTTTCACTTTGTGACTATTATGTTTTGTTTTGTTTTTGGTACCAGGGATCGAACTCAGGTCCTTGCGCTTGCGCAGCAGGTGGCGAAACCACTGAGCTAAATCTCTTGCCCACTTTGTGACTATTATGAATAGTGTTGTTGTAAATATTTGTGTACAAATTTTTGTCTGACCATGCATTTTCATTTCTCTTGGGTAAATACCTGGGAATGGAATCTCTGGCTCCTGTGTTTAACTTTTAGAGAACTGTTAATATTTTCTACAGTGGTTATGTCATTTTACATACCACAAACAATGTATGAGGATTTCATTTCCTGCTTATCGTTGCCAACACTTACTTTTTATGTATGTGTATGAGTATGTATGTATATAGCCATCCTAGTGCATATGGACTGGTTTGGGTTTTTTTTGTGATACTGGGGATTAAACCAGTTTTATTTACAATAGATGCTAGGCAAATACTTTACTACAGATGCATCCCCAGCCCTTTTCTTATTTTATTTTGAGACAGGATCTTGCTAAAGTGCATAAGTTGTTGGCCTCAAACTTGGAATTCTCCTGCCTCAGCCTTTGAAGTAGCTAGAATTACAAGCAAGCACCGCTATGCTAGCTTCATTGTTGTTTTGATTTGCATTTCTTTAGTGACTAGTGATGTCAAGCATCTTTTCATATGGACTCTTTTTATATCTTTGGAGGAATGTTTATTTAAATCCTTTGCCCATTTTAAAACGAGGGGTTTTTTTATTATTAAATTTAAATGTTCTTTAAATAATGTGGATACTAAGCTTCTATTAGATATATATTTTGAAGATTTTTTCCCCATTCTGTAGATTGTCTTTTGATTTCTTGATAGTATCTTTGATCCACAAAGATGTTTTATTTTGGCGAAGTTTGCTTATTTATTTACTGGAGCCTCTGCATCAACCTATATCCCTACTCTTTTTTATTTTAAAATTTGAGACGGATTCTCACTAAGTCACTGAGTTTCCCAAGCTGGGCTTGAATTTGTGATCCTCTGGCTTTAGCCTCTGAGAGTATCAAAACTATAGATATGTTCCACCATGCCCAGCTCTGTGTGATTTTGATGTCATTTTTGTGTCTGCTTAATCCAAGATTCCATAGGCTTACATCTGTATTTCCATTTAAAATTTTTATTTTGAGTTAATTTCCACATGTGATATGAGATCAGGGTCTAACTTCATTCTTTTGGAGTGGAGCAGATAATATTGCAGATCTTTTCCAACTCTGCCTGGATATCCTGTTTCATATGTCAGGAGACTCATTGAATGCTCCTGAAACCCTTGTCAAAAATCATACTTTGGGCAGCTGAGGATATAGCTCAGTGGTGGAGCACTTTCCTAGTATGTGTGAGCCCATGGGTTCAGTCCCCAGGACCACAAAAAACAAAACCAAAAAACCAGTTGACCATTGGTGTGATGATTTATTTTTGAGCTCTCCAACTCTCTTTCCTTTTTTTCTTTCATCAGGGCTTTCAGTTCTGTTCCATTGATACATATGTCTCGGCCACACTCTTGATTACTATATATTTAGTAAGTTATAAAATGGGGACGTGTGAGTCTTCCAATTTTGTCTTTCTTTTTCAGTATTGTTTTGACATTTGGAGTCTTTTGCATTTCGAATCAGATTTTAGGATTAGCTTGTCAATTTCTGCCAAAAAATTGGAATTTTGATGCTTATTGCATTGAGTCTATAGATCAGTTTTTTTTGTTTGTTTTTGAGATAAGGTCTTGCTATGTATGTGTAGTTCAGGCTGGTCTTGAACTCTCTGTGTAGCCCAGGCTGACCTTGAACTCACAGCAGTCCTCTTCCCCCAGCTCCCAAGTGCTGGGATTACATCCTGGCTAGATCAATTTGAAGAGTGACAATTCATGAACATGGGATGTTTTCCCATTCATTTAGATCTTTAATTTCTTTCAGCAATGTTTTATAGTTTTCAGTGAATAAATCTTATGTTTCTTTACTTAAATTTATTCCTAATACTTTAATCTTTTTGATGCTGTTGTAAATGGAATTATCTTCTTAATTTTATTTTCAGATCATTCTTTGCTAGTGTAACTCACAGTAACTTAACAGGGAAAATAGGGATTAAACAGAATTTTAACAGTTAAGTTAGACTCTTAATATATCTCCTTTAGTATCTATAAAGGATTGGGTTTAGGATCCCCCAAGGATACTAAAGTCTATAGATGTTCAAATTTCTTAAGGAAAGTGGCATAGTATTTGCAAATAACTAACACTGTATACTTTAAATTATCTCAATTTACTTATAAAATGTAAATGTTATGTAAATAATTATTAAACTATATTGTTTCAGGAATAATTGCAAGGCTTGCGATTGGTTGAATACTCGGATGGGGAGCCCTCAGATATGGAGAACTGAAAGTGTAAGGAAATAAATCTAAAGAAGGCAGGTGGTGAAGGCTATGCCCATAGAAAGTTACTAATCTTATGGACACTCTTTTTTTCTTAAGGAATAACCATCCTTGTCATAATGACTTCATAGAGCTAGTTTGAAGTATAAATGAAATAGTAAAAGAAAAAGTGCTTAGCATGTGATAGATGATTAATCTTAGTGTCCTTCTTTTTTTTTTTCTTCCTTCACTTAAAACTGTAGTTCTTTTATTAACTGCAGACTGGGCCCCATATTAGAACCTCTGTGCCAGGAACCAGTCCATAGCCCCCATCTCTGCTGAAAGTCCTAAGGTCCAGAGAACCCTGGTGCCCCTAACTGAATCCCAGGCATCTCTTGGCAGATGCCAGATCTCCTGGTGCCAAATGTCCAACTGCTTATACCTCCATGCATTGAGAGTTGGAACAAGTTGGATGCTGTGTTGTGCCCACTTGCTGAGGCCTCTAAAGTTTCCTCTTGTGCCCACTTACTGGAACCTCTCCTGTTCTTCCTGTGCCCACTTGTGGGGCACTCTCCAGCAGACACTGACTGCCCACTTAACTGCTCACCCTCCTATCACCGGTCCTGTGACAGCCTCAGATCACGTGCCCCAACTCCTCCAGTTCTCTTGGGCATCTGGGGTTTAGTATTTCAGGAATGATTGAAAACTGGTTATGACATGTTTTAGATTTTATTTTTCAGTCTTATATGCCATTACAGATTAATGCCTATTGCTGTTTTATTAAGATTTCAGAAGAGGTCTACTCCTTTTGTAATGGTAACATGAAACTTGGGAAAATCATCTCTTTGTTCCATTTTTGCAGGAAAGAATACTCAGACTGGGTATGCTTGTGTCAGATCCACAGAGCAAACCTATTAGGAATACCCCTTCTCAGAACCATTAACGAATATGCAGATGAAAAACAGATGCTGAATAATTACAAAAGCAAACAAAATAAAGAATTTAGAATCAAGAAGGAATGCCTATCTAGAGAGCAATAGATATATGGGCTATTCCCTTCTGAGGGTAGCCAAGTAATATAAATTTATCTTTCTTAAAAGGGTATCTGTCAATGGCTCCCTCCTTTGAATGCCCATAGCATTTTGCATAGACCTCTTTTACTGCACATTATGCTGGGTTGTAGTTATCTTTTTTTGGATCTCTCTCCATCCACACTTGGGCTTCCTTTAAAGTATGTTCAATTAATTATGTTCTGTAAACACTGATGGACATCTGCCCTGTGCACTGAGCCCAGTATGAGGTCTGGGGGGGGTAAAAAAAAAGTTAGCGATGGACCCTGCCTAATCAGTGTCCTCAGGGTGATAGGAGATGCTAATTAGCTGTTTTGGAAACTGAACTGATTAGCTCCTTGTCTGTGTTTATGGAATACAGTATTATTTCATTTCCAAAAAAGAATGGTGGTGAGGGAAGAGAGTGAATGGCATTAAGACTTGAGAAAAATCAAGAGAAAATAAGGTTGAATGGCCTTATTTTGAAAAAAAGCAAGAGTCTCATCAGAGAAATAGAAGGGACCAGAGCAAGGCGGGTACAAAGAGAGTTCCTGCCTGTTTGGGATAGGAAGGCAGGAGACAAGGACAGGGGCCTGAGGCTTCTCTAACTATTTTTCTTGTTCTTCATCTTTCTTCTTAAAGGAAAAGCTGTTTTTCTGGCAAGAGACAAGCATCATCTCTCAGACATCTGCCATCTGATCCGCCACGATGTGCCCTACCTGTTCCAGAAATACGTGAAGGAGTCCCACGGAAAAGATATCCGAGTGGTGGTGGTTGGGGGTCAGGTGATAGGCTCTATGCTTCGCTGCTCCACAGATGGACGGATGCAGAGCAACTGCTCTCTTGGTAAGAATGGAAGGCACAGAGTGAGCCTCTTGGTCAGGAAAGGCCACCAGGGTATTTCATTAGTCTATTTGGACCTGCTCAGTAAATGAGTATTGATGCCTGCCATCTTGTCAGACCCTTGGCCAGATGCCAGGATCTCACAGAGAAGAATAAAAAATGAGCCCTCTCCTAGGGCACAAGCGGGCTAGGAGGACATGGAAGTGCTGTGACAGAGGTCAGGTCAGGAGTGTCGGGACACTGCGGTTTGAATCCTGTCCTATAGATATTGAGACTTAGCATCGGGATTAAACAAGGGAGTGATGTGAGGACCCACATTTGAGGAAAATTCTCATTTTGGTAAAGAACAGATGGAGTAAGACAGGAGGCAGGAAGATGAATTTGGAAGATGGAGCAACAGCTCAGGCTGGGAACGTTAACCTCAAACAATAGCTGGAGGAATATCATATTTTGTTTACATTTTAATTGGAAAACTTTTTCCTCTTATGTATGATGCTGTTAGAAAGCTGCAGTTTATATTTTGGTTGAATGGGTAGCCCTTTAACTTACCCATATAGCTTGCTTTCTGTCACAGTGAGTAGAAATACTGCAGGAGGAATGTATTCCTGGCCCCATCACACAAAGCTATTGTCAACCACACTGAGCAAATTTGTATCCTGGTAAATAAAAAAATACCTACGGTCACTATTTCCTAACTCATCAGATGTACACACCAAGCCCAGTGACATAAAGAGGCTTAGACACTAATTGAGTCCTTCTTTTACTCACATTTATTAAGCAGCCCACAGCAGATTCTGCAGCAGATGTTGAGAGGATAGAGATTATGAGGGAGTCCTTGCCCTTGGCTAGCACGTGATCCAGATGTGCAAACAGATAATTGTAAAGTATTGTGGCAAAGTGGTGTGATGGTCAAGTGCTAAGATTCACTTGGACACAGTACTCAGTACTGTAGAAGTTATCTCATTCCATTTTCACAATAATCACAATAACTGCAGTAGTGAACATTACGAATTATTTTGTTTTTTAAGTTACCCTACAAAATTCATTCTTTAACTAGTAATCAGAAGGTTTTATTATATAGCCATGTTGCTTTTCTTGGTAGGCTGTTCTAAAATTGTTTTATAACCTTTTCCCTATACAATGTCATAGGTGGAGAAGGGATAGTGTTAAGGTACAGACATTAGTTATGGGACCTGAGAATACAAATCTTAAGACTTTTCGGGGAGAGTAGATGGAGACAATTTTTTAATTAATTTTATTGGTACATTTTAGATATACAGTATAATGACATTCATCATTGGAAATTTATACCTTTACATGATATATCTTGGTTCTTATTTTTCCCCATTCCCCTGCCCTCCCTTCAACCCCTCCACCCTTCCTATTTACAAAGACTTTGTTTCCATTTTTTCATATTAATTCCATTCCCTTCTTTCCTTCCCCCTGCCCCTCCCACTTCCCCTTCGCCTTTAGCTTTTTAACAAGTATAGGCCATCAGATTCTTCCTGTTCTTGGTACAGGACTTTGTCTCACAATCCTCTGTGTTTTTCTTTTCTTAAAAATGAACATTAATTTTGTTTTTTCTAATCATAAAAGGAATACATTCTCAATGTAGAAAATTTAGAAAATATAGCACACATTTTTTAAAAAAAATTATCATTATCCCCACCATTTAGAAACAGCCACTGGTAACATGTTGGTGTCATTCTTTCCAGTCTTTTTCTGACAAATATGCTTTTGCGCGATCTGGTCATACTGTGCCTTCTAAGTGTTTTCCCATGGAATTACAAACACTCTATGAGCAGTGTTATTAATGGTTGTAAAATATGCTGTTTTCTTCCCTTGTAAGATATTTAGATTATAATTTTTTTTTTAAACTGGGGATCGAACTCGGGACCTTGCACTTGCCAGGCAGGTGGTGGTTAGATCATAATTTTTTTTATCTCTTCATTTGACAAATATTTATTGAAAGCCACTATGTACCAGGGACCATGATTTTGCAGTATTTTAAATAATATTGCCATCATCATCTTTGTGCATAAAGTTTTTTTGCATACATAAAATTATTTCTTTAGTGATGGGATGGTTGAGTCAGAGGATATCAGCATTTTTAAGACTCTAGACAAGAAACAACCATATTATTTTCCCAAAGGGTGTCCTGATTTTCATTCAGACTTTTTGTGAAAAATGACAGTGCCTGTCTTGGGGCCCCTTTCAGCAGTCCTTATCTCTTCTTTGACGCATCATTTGACTTCTCAGCGAGTATCCATTGCCACCTTGACTCACTATGCTTTCCCCACAGGTGGTGTGGGTGTCATGTGCCCACTGACAGAACAAGGCAAGCAGCTGGCAATTCAGGTGTCCAACATCCTGGGCATGGACTTCTGTGGCATTGATCTTCTCATCATGGATGATGGCTCCTTTGTGGTGTGTGAAGCAAATGCCAACGTTGGCTTCCTAGCCTTTGATCAGGCATGCAACTTAGATGTGGGTGGGATCATTGCAGACTATTCCATGACCTTGCTGCCAAACAGGCAGACTGGGAAGATGGCTATCCTCCCAGGACTGTCAAGCCCCAGGGAGAAGAAGGAGCCAGATGGTTGTGCTTCAGCTCAGGGAGTCACAGAGAGCGTCTACACCATCAACAATGGGTCTACCTCTAGCGAGAGTGAGCCTGAACTGGTAGAGGTCCGGGATTCCTCAGCAAATACAGTGGGGGGATCACCCCCTGTGCTCTCTGAGCCTGGCTACAACATTAACAATAGGATTGCTTCAGAATTAAAACTTAAGTGAATTCCTGCTTTTTGGCAGCATTTAAACCAAATCGTACTGCTTCCCTAGTAGTTTCATGTGAATAAAATCTGGACTAATGTGATTTCATTTGCACAGGAACAAGAAATCCAAATCTGGGCACTCAGCATTCTTTCTAATGATGATTTGAGCAAATGGCCTAGCTTTGTGGTTTTTGCAAAGGCTAATACGAAAACACTCACCACCACCGAAATCTCAGCTGATCAGTTTGAGACTAAGGCCTGCTGTGAGTACTTGGATAGAATGGTAGACTTTAAGGCACTGATTCTGTGCTGCTGTTTCTGGCTATTAGCAGTCAAGAACATGAATTTGGACTGGCTCCTGGAAACACTACTCACAACCATGAGATGGAAGCCTGTGCAGATGAGGTGGAATGTGACTAGAGTAATATGTTCTTCACTCAGCATGTGTGTGATGCTTGGAAAATACATAGCTGAAATACTATCAAGAGGATCAGTCTCTGCTTCCCTTCAGTCACATCCTGACCATATTTCTTCAACACTCAGGATATGGTGTTTTAGGACGCTTCTTCATTAGCATTCGCAATGAAGCACTTTGTAGAAAGTGGGATTGAATGTTCTTTGACCTTACTGGTTGACATATGCCCTGCTTTGTAACTGGGACTTTCTGCAAATTGCTTTGCCACTCTGAATTCACCCTGCTTCAACTAATGCCAGCTCCAGCAGCTTCTTGCACCTTTGCTGCCTTTGGCCTCAGCTGGAAAGGTACTTCAATGGGCTGGTGGCCACACACTGTTTCTTAAGCGTGCACTAGAATCTAACACCATGGACTTGCTTTTCAACAAATTCTGTTTGCTTGTCATCCAGAAGCCAGTGGGTTTTTACCACAGAAAGTTACCAGAAGATAATCATTTTTCCCCTTCCTCTGCTGAAACTTTATGTACTGTGTAGCTGTAGAAGGGTTTCTGTATGAGTCAATGTTGTGGGCCTATTGGGTAGAGCCAGCCATTGGAAACACACTGCGATCCCCTGGACATTCTACTCTTATCCAGGCTCCAGAAACCTGTCCTTACCCCCTTTACAAAACTGAGGAGACTCAGGTATTAGGAATTACTCCTTGCACAGTGTGGGAGGGGAGCTCATGTAGACATGACACCAAGTGCTTTTCATTTTAACTCTTCAAGCAGTAGATCAGACCTTTCCCTTAGGAGAAATCATAGTGAAGGACTTTTCCATTTCTGTTTATATGAAGTATAACTGAAAATGAGCAATGACCAGGTACACTAGGACATATGCACTCAAGAATTACCATTATTGGAGTTATTTGCTTGGGAGACCATACTCTTGAGCTATGATGTTGCATGTGCCAAGAATGCTACAATTCCTCTTTGGGATTATCTTTGAAGCCAGGAGAGGAAGAGGCCTCACAACTTTATAATCAGACCTTTTGTTGTTTTAATCTCCCTCCTCCTGTGCCACCTGCTAAGGTAGTGCTAAGCTCCTCACCCATTTTATTTATCAGACTTATTTTCTACTGCCCTTTGGTTGTTGAAAAAATATTTCTCAAAAAATAGATCTGCCCTTAAAGGACAAAGATTGACTAATCTTAGGAAGCTTACAAGTTGACAGTTTCCAAAGAGAGTTCTAGAAATGTTCTGCATAAGGTGACCTTCATGAAATAAACATATATCTTTCCAAGGTAACTACTTTGAAGGCAACACCACCCATTTGAGTGCAAACTTCCTCTGCTGTAAATATAAAATGAGTGTAAAGTTAAACTATTACATTCTTCACAAATTTAAGTAGAAATTGGTTCTTACAATATTGTGGTGAAAACCAGATCTCACCAAGGAACAGTTGTACAATTGAAAAGTGTTTGGTGCCATGTGACTGTAATGTCATGCAACACTGTTGTAGTTTAAATGCAGTCCATAGGATGCATGCCACTGAACTGTAACCCAAGTAATATGTCTTGTACAGTTGAAAATTGATAATACTTCACCCTTACGTAGGTTAAGATGTACCTTATCTTTACCACTCAGAGTGGCTTTAGAAGAAGGATAGTTTTTGGTTTGTTCATGCTGGAATTAATCAGATTTTTTCTGTGTAAACATCTGAAACAGGTGTTGACCTCCTGGAAGCTGCATTCATTCATGTTTACTGTTTGGTGTAAGACTTGTCTCCACAATTTGTCTAAACGGATGCTAGCCAGGCCCCATTCTGAGCAGAGCAGCTAGCATGTCTCCAGAGTCCTTTGCCAAAGGAGACCTATTTTCCAGCTGGTAGTGACATCTGTTGTGTCACTGGCATTATTGCCTGGAACCTAGTCCTGTCTAGAAGTAGAGAAAGCTGATTCACAGCTGAATCCTTCCAGGATTTTCCATACCACAGCTGGCTGTGAGCTGTGAGCCTCAGCCAGGTGGCCCAGTCACACATGTCACAGCTGCCCACGCCTGCTAGAAAAAACAAGGAACCGAGCCAAAGCCTGGTTCTGACTCTTCCCTTAGACAGCTGACCACCCTTGTGTGATCTTGTGAGCTCTGTGTATTTATTTCCCCACTCTTCAGACGGGGAAGGCCTATTGAGTTTACCTCTCAACACTGAGGTTGCAGTGAGTCAATAGGTGAGGCTGTATCATCTCGACTGTTCTGAAGAAGTTAAAGGAGGAGACCATGAATTCTTGGCATCAACAAACCAAACAGTGGAGACCCTAAGAAAGGCATGCAGCTTCTTGGAGTCCTTCTTTCCAGCTAAGGAAACTTACAACCTGAAAAGAATAAGGCTTTTGGGGATATCCCAAGACCCTTCTGGATGTGTTGTTTATAACCCAAAACCCTTGACTCTTGTATACCAACTAACGAAGTCTCCGTTATGTAACATAGATTCAGTGTCTGTATTATGGTCTTCCCTTTATCGAGTAGTAGCATCTTGAAACTGGTCAAAACTTGAGTGGTAATCAATAGCTCAGTCACTCAGAATATATATGATTCTGCACTTGGGAAAAATGTCTTCATGCTATTTGTCTGATTGGGTATGGAATGAACAGAGTATGGATGGGGGGCTTTAGATCTTTAGGATCTGAAAAACAATGTAAGCGGTTCATAGCCATTACTATCACAGTTGTAGACTCAATGCTCCCAGCTAAGGGAGACCATGATTGGAATATAGTAAGGAGGAAGGAAAAGAGGAAAGGTCTGGCATAGTTTTGTGGGAGAAAAACAAAGTTGAGATGACTTGGAATTCTAGTGGGAAGAAGGAAAAAATGGCTCTCTTGTGGGTTATTTTAATGAAGGAATCATGATATATTGATTACAGGTAGATGTCTTTGAAGCCAGTTGCCCTGTATAAAGATACTGGGATGCATGGACTTGTGTCCAACCTGGAGAATTGGGCGAGATGTGCCTCATCCCTTCTTTAAGTCTCAAGGAATGCTGGTTTTGAGAACACTATAAATCTGAAGAAGATGGAAGCAGCTAATGGGGACATGATGTTCCAGGACCACTCAAGTAACAGCTGACCCTCCCAGAATTGAATGGATCAGGATACCATGGGTGGTAAAGCCAAGAGCCACAACTTACTGAGGGAAGAGAAGGGAGTCAGGCCCGAACATGAATCCACCATCAGACAAGCCACTTCAGCTTAATACTTCCCTTTTCCCTGGAGGTGAGGCCTGTGTTTGCAGTTAGTCTGTGTAGATGTTTTGGGAAGGACCCTGAAAACAGCTAATTGTCATTGTCCTTGAAGTTAATGCTCTTAGGTTGGGGCTATAGCCTTTTAGAAAACTTGCTGCTGCCTTTGACTTTGCCACCAAGATTCAGAATCAGTACAGATGATCACTTTAAAATGTTTTTATTTGGAGACCATCCTTCTCAGGATGTTTTAATCTTCCCTAAAACTAGATAATGCCCCTTTCCAAATTTATGGCTCTGCTCTGCAGCCCTCCCTCCTAAAATGCACACAGCTGAATGTGAACTTTCTTCCTTCATGCCTTCTGATTCCCTTCTTCAGGTACAGTTCCTGCCAACATGCGACATTATCCCAAGCCCCGGGCCGATATCTTAACCCTATTTTGTGACCCTGTTCTGTGAAGTTCATGTTCTCTAGGACTCCAAAGCAACATTAGGAAAATCACCCCCAAGAGCTAGATTGGAGGGCACAGGAATTGCAGCTCTTGGAGAGCAGTCTAGTCCTCGTTTTATAAAAAGGAATTCTGGCTCCAGATGCCACAGTCACTTTGCCAGTCAGCAGCAAGGCTGAATCCAGGCAAGGTGACTTTCATCCAGGTTAGTACACAGCCAGAGGTGGTTCTGTTCCTTATACATCTAGCACTTTCTACTGTCCTGGGCCCACCCTCTGCTCATTCCCCTTCTGATGAGCTTCTTCTGAATCAATGTAGTGGTGATGGGCACATTGCTTCAGCGCTTGCATGGATCTTGGTGAGAGCCCCAAAGGCGCAAGAGATTTCCAGGGTGCAAGCTGGTTCCTGTCCTGCACCCTCTTCAAAATTAGCCAAGACCATTTAGCTCCACCCCATACTCACTGATAGCTGACTGAGGGCTTCCTCGGCCCTAATTTGGCGAATGTCCTCTCACTGCACAGGGCCTTGAAGGCCAAGGATTTGGCGTTATGAACTCCCATCAGGCACGCCTAAAGGGGAATCTGCCACACACTCTGCTTGCAATCAGCAACAAGGCCAGAAGTTTCCTCCCACTTTCTATGGCACAGTGTGTCCCCCTTACAGCAAGACACTAGGCTCAGATTCTTCTGTGTTACAGCCCAAATGTCAGCTGAGAACCCCTTACCCTTCAAATCCAAGTGGATCTAACAGCTGCTCACATTCTGATCCCTTGTATTTCTGTGATTTCTAAGGGATTTTTTTTTATAGCTACTACTGATTTCAGACTTCTGCTACCTCATTGTAAGCAACAGTGTTGTCTCATCCCCGCACTGCATCAGTGAAGACATGAAGCTCAGTGCCCTCCCCCATTTCCACCTGTAGCAAAATTCAGATGAATGTGTGTACCTGCATACTCATCTGGATGTGAGAGGGAAAAGCAGACACTGTAGCAATGCAGTCTTGGCAACATGCTCAGAATCTTCTTTTCATATACTGCAAAGGAATCTCCACTCACTTGCCATTCCACGTGGTCCCCATCTCTCTTGGAACATGGCAAGTCCATTTATGTT
Organism: Heterocephalus glaber; assembly: GCF_053883595.1. Lineage (NCBI taxonomy): Eukaryota > Metazoa > Chordata > Mammalia > Rodentia > Bathyergidae > Heterocephalus > Heterocephalus glaber. The sequence continues at coordinate 1,841,885 of NW_028258302.1, read as the reverse complement.
CTTATGTATAATCATTCCTTTATTTTTTTAACTTTGATTCCTAGCACTTGTACCTTCATGATTTCAACCTTTAGCATGGGTGGCTTACAGAAGGAATTTCCCGAACAAAGCCAACTCCTTCCTCAAGGGGAACTCACATGCTATCTCTGAAGCGGACACATTTCATTCTCACTAGGATAACCCAGCAACCTAGCAACCATGCTCACCACTAGCGTGTCAGGGGCATACCCATGGAAGGCAATAGGGGCTAGTGTGAATGGCAGCAGTTTGAGTCAAGTGGGATTCAAAACCTGACATAAGCTAGAGCTTGTAGGTACAGTCACCTCAACTTGCTAAGTCTTGCTTTTGACACTTCTGATGCAATCAATAAACACAATCTTGAAAATGAAGCACTTTTTCTTCAGGTTCCTTTCCTTTGGCTGCCCCCACTGTGAGCAATCACAAGCCTTCCTGTGCTTGTGGCTCAGTGCCAAGGGATCAAAGCTGGCAGACAGCAGCTTTGCAGCTGGGAATAGGGATGCTGGGGGTAGGGCTGGCGGCTGCTCAAGCAGGCTGTCATTTGAGCTTAATGATAGGAAAGTCTCATCCATCCTTGAGATTCTATGATGCTATACAAAAGATACAGGGGATGTATCTGGCTTAGAAATATCCTGAAGGAAAGGCTGCCTCGGACAACTGGGAGGCTGGAAAGCTGATGAGCAGCCTGGCCTTTAGTGATTTAGCACCTGGTTTTTTTGGCTCTTCCTGTATTAGGTTTACTGGCTTTGCATCAGATGAAAGGAGGAGGTGCCAAGGACTTGAATTCAACCTGTCAAACAGAGGATGAGGGGAATGCAGGAGGCCCAGGCTGTCCAGGGAACTGATACACAGCACCATCTGCACTTGACAAGAATGACAGCCCTGAGATAGATGGGACCAGCCAATAAAGTAGCTACACTTCTACTGTCCAGAGCCTGTCCTGAGTGGGACTCTTAGAATCTCCTGTTTAGAAGGATACTGATTTCCTACAAGGGAAGAGCTGGGGGCCCATGATCACTCTATGGAGCCAACAAAGTTCTTTGTGGAGGCAGGACTAGGCTGTGCTGGGTGAGTTTACATGCACCTAGAGGTCCCCCGAGCTCCAGCAGTATACTGAAGCAGGCTTGTACCAGCCAAGACAGCAGATTGTTAAATTTCCAGGAATGTTGTGAGCTGGTTATTAAACACAACCATTATTAGACATTATATAAACTTACAATTAAGATATAGGTAAGAAAAACTCAAAACTTATGAACTTCCTAATTATTTTACTATTTATGTTCTTGAGGCTGTTGACATCCATTGTATTTGTATGGTGGGAAAACTGCATAATTGTATGCCACTGCCCCTCTCTTCCCAACTCCACCATTCAAAGACATCACACTTGTAGCTTAGAATCAGCCACAGTGGGAATATCTACACCAGAAATGGGCAAACACCACATAGCATGTCTGCCACTCCTGTGAGCTGGTTGTTAAACATTTAAGAGTGCACCACCACTTCTGGGTGACAGAGAAAAGAAACTGAGACACGTAAACTGAAACATTTTCATTTCAGGGAGGTAGGACATGTGAAGATTTTCTCAGAAGCAAGGGTCCTGGTAAATTGTGCACAACCCATTCAAAGAAAACCACTTGAAAACACCACTTTTACACATGTGTGTGTGCATGCATGTGTGTGTGCGAGTGCGTGTAAAACAGCTTCTGTGTTTTTCATACATGAAAAACTCCTTTTCCTTTTGCTCTGATTCATGAGGTCAATCTCACCTGGGGGAGGTATTCCAGCTGAGTACCCTCCAGAAAAGTTCATTGTTGGCAAATTGAAAGTGCATTAATTGGCAAAATGAAAATGTGCTTTAAAGAATAGATCTTAACTAGCCACCAAAATAGCTCATTTCCAAGTGGTTTATACAGCAATACCAGAGCAATACTCTTCCAACACAGAAGAAATCATTTATAAATGATTGTTTTGCTATTTTCGCTTCTTATTAAAATTATTACTGTGGAACAGAATGCTTTGTTTGCCTTTGTTCCTCAAACTCTGTGCCTTTTGGTTGTTCTTTTAAAATAAGAATTACACACTGAATCTACATTTTATTATTTTCATATCCTAAAATAAGGGAAATGCTTTGTCCTATTCACTTGCACAGCAGCTGCATTCTGAAAAACCATAATTTTCCTTTCAAACACAGAGTGCTGTCTGAATTGTAATATTGCCCACTCTCAACTGTCAAGATGATGGGGAGAAATGCTACTGCAGATGGTAGGAGCTTCTCAGGGCCCGCTCAGCGTGCTCTCCTGGACTGACATTTGAATTAAGACTCAAATGGAAAGTGAGAGCTGAAGGCTGTGAAAAATGGCTGTGCAGTGCAAGCAGAGGTCTCGGCATTGGAAGAATCTGCCCACCCAAAGCACTCTTGACAGATCAGGGGCATCAGACTTGTGCTCACCTGACATTTCAAGAGGCTTCCTGGGAGGAGGTGATGAGAACATTGGGAACAAATTTATGGTCGGCACCAGGCCCAAGTCTTGAACTGAGGTTGTTGCTTATCCACTTGAAGCAACAGCAAGGCAGAAACTGTGCAGAAGGGGCACCGTAGAGAGACCTTTAGGCTGGCTCCAGATACCTCCTCAAGTGGGTGGATCTTGGGATTGCCTCTCCTTGAGGAACAAGCCTGTGAAGTTTCCCTTTCTATTTCCAGTGTCTCTGTGACTCTCCTGGCTTCTTGCTGCCGGCACCCATCTGTCTGTCACACTGGTACTCACTGCTTTTCTACTGGCTGCTGCTTTCACTACAGTTTTCCTAAATCAGGAAAGAGGTTTCCCTCAAGTATTGCAGCTCTTCTGCCAGCCTGATTCTATGTACTTGCAGTGACTCACCGCTCTTTAGATCTCCCAAGGACATTTGCATCCTCATTTATTTTTTAAAAACTGGCTGCAATTCCCATGAGACAAGTGAGAGAATATTTGAATAGTAGCACTTGTGTCACATCTAAACACACTCCTAACTAAAGAGACATGGCAACTGAAGACGCTGCCAGCTCAGGGATTTTCTCTTGCTATATAGGGCATAATTAGGACAACTGAATTAGTGCAACTTGAATATGGTCTGTATTGCATTGTCTGAGAGGATCCTACCCATGTAATTTCCTGACTTTAGCAACTAGACAGATGAGAAAATGTAAGAGTGTCCTTGTTTTTTAAACATACACATAAAATATTAAGGGTTTGGACTGGGGATGTAGCTCAGTGGTGTGGAGCCTGCCTGGTAAGTGCAAGGTTCTGAGTTTGATCCCCGGCACCAAAAAAAAAAAAAAAAATTAAGGGCTAAAAAGACATGTCTGCATCTTACTTTCAAATGGTTCAGAAGACAATTAGTATTTATACAGAGAAAACGATAAAGCAAATATGGTAAAAATTGTGAACATTTGGGGAATCTAGGTAAAAGATACTATAGGAATCTTTATATGAGCTGAATAAGCCTGAAACTGTCAGCCTCCTTGCTGAGTTCACCTCTTCCCCATTAAATGTCCAGTTTCCCCACATTGCCTTTTGCTCTCTTCTCTTCCTTATCTATATTTCATCCCTAGGTTATCTCCATTTACATGGTATTAATGACCCTCTACATGATATTCTCAAATATCTCTTTTGAAAACAAGCTTCTTTTCCTAATGTCGGATTGCATAGCCAGTTGCTCACCTTTCATCTCTCCTCAAATGTCTAAGTATCTCAGAGTCACCATGCCCCAAGCAGATTTCATACACATGCACACACAACTGCTACTCTTCAGCACTTGCTCACCCAAGTGCACAATGCCAACCACTTGCTCAAACCAGAAAAAGAAAACAAAACAAAATAAAAATTCCAGGAGTCATTTTTGGCTTTTATCTTCTTCCACCTCTATATCTAATTTTGTTTCTTGTAGAACTTCACTTTCAAAGTATGAACCATCTTCTTTCACTGAAAACTTGTTTTTTCATTTTTGGACATGTTCATTAAGATGTTCTGGCAGATCTACAATCCTGACAAAAATTTACAAGCAAGGAACACTGTTTATACTATATTGTCCTGGTTTGATATCCTGGTTCTAATAGTAACCCTGTTCTATGCTTTTAAAACATGCTACTACTTATTTATATATTTGTTAGCTATTAAACTATATGCTTTTATATACATATATATGAAATAAAATATCACATTGCTATTGATCTTGATGAATATAAAAAAAGATATACTTTTTCTGTTTGATGAAAAGATGGAACATTTCTGTCATTCACAGAATGCTTCACCAACTTTTTCTGAAGCATTAACTTTGGCAAATGTTGTTCTGTGTGACCTGCTATGCTTGAGAGATGTCATACGTTATAGTCATTGTGAATACAGAAGACCTCATTTGCTTGTGTAGCTGAAGGGGTACTGTTAGGTCTTCTTGTGGTGGGGAAACTTGGCTTTAATCTTAGTCATCTGAGGACCTATGGCAAAGCAAAGGTTTATAGCTATGGAATTATAAAACGTTACAGGGTAAGTGCAGAGGAGCTACTCAAAGTGAATTTTTGTTAGAGTTTTATAGACAACATGATAAAATTTATAACACTGTATATGCCCTTGTAGTAGAAAAAAATTGAACCAGACCTTTCAAGGTAAAGCCTCAGCTCCACCCCTGAAAATGCTGCCGAGGATACTTAGGAAGCATGGCGTTGCTTGGCAGGAAGATGAGATACTCAATGGTGGGCCCTCAGTATTACAAGAGCTCCTGGTTCTCTTCAACCTGTTTATACTTTTGGAGTCAAGAAAGCCTTATTTCACAGAGCTCTTTGGAATCATCTTCTTTTTGTTCCTCTATTCCTCTTTTACTGCCTCACTTTAAGTGGATATTTTCTGGTGTACCGTATTGATTCTCTTGTTATTTTTAAACTATTTTTAAGAATTGTTTTCTTAGTGATTGCCCTGTGAACTATAATGGATATTTTATCTCACTCTACCTCAGATTAATGCTAATTTAATTCCAGAAGAATAGAGAAACTTTGCTCCCGATATGGCTCTATTTCTTACCTCCTCACCTGGCACAGATGTATGAAATATGCATCACTGGGAGATAGCTGGGAAATATGACAAATTATTTACAGTTCAATTACAAACACCATATTAGTGATCTGACTGCATGTTACTCAAGGCCATACAAAGTCATGATAAACCAAGCATGAAAAACAAGTTTTACTGATTTCCACGCCTAAAGCTCTATATTTCCTCACATATGCTGATAGAATCATGGCTATGTGCACAGTCCCAGGGGAAAAGTATGCAAACTTCAGCTGAAAGGTACTAGGTATTCAGTACACAGAGCCAGTGGGTCACTAGGAAATGGGACAATCTTCTTCAGCGGAGATGAGAGTGAGTAACTCTTGAATACTCTTTTGCTCTTGGACATTGAGCTGTTGGTCTTTGGCTAGTGTGAGGGCTCTCATGGCATATTCCTGTGCCTGAAATAGAATTTCAATGACAAAAGGACATTATTACAAGAAAGTATAACACTGGGAAGCCCTGCCTGTTGTTATCTCCAGAAACATAGAAGAGAACACATTACCTTCTCACACCAGCCACTGAGCTCTTGTTGATAAACTGTGAACACACACTGGGCCCTTGCGGCTGGCTACACATGTGCTGAGTGGGAAAATCTATTTGGCTTGACCAACTAAGTGTAAATACGTACACTTTCTTAGCAAAGTGAAATCTTCACAGGATTTTAATTAGAGCCCTATGGACTGACATTGGGAGGTACAGAAGTGATGGATGCCTGCCATGGTTTAGATCTAAATGTTCCCCTCAAAGTCTCCTGATCAGAGGTGGGGATTTTGAAAGGTTACTAGATCATAGGGGTGCTATCCTCCTCAGTGGATTCATCTCCTGACGAATTCATAGCTGAACATGCTGTTAGGAGGTGGGGCCTGGCTGGAAGAGGCGGGTCACTGGAGGTGTGACCTAGAAGGGTATATATACTGGTCCTCAGCTCCTCCCTTTCCCTTGTGCTTCCTGAGGTCACCAGGTTTCCTTTCCTACGCCCTTCCCCAATGCCATTTCTGCATTGGAGTCAGCTAACAATGGACTGAAAGTTTTAAAACTGTGAGTCAAAATAAACCTCTCATCCTTTAAATTGCAAGTGTCAGATATTTTATCTCAGTGACAGGAAAGTGATTAATGCAGTGCCACAAATAAATTACTATCCTGGGGGATAAGTTACAACTCCAGAGTTTTTGACTTCGATAGAGGTCTTGCAAGACAACCTGGGAATTTCTATTCCTCCTTCCCTTTCTTCCCTTTTGTTATAGCTTGTATCTAGATGTCCCCCCACCAAAGCTCATAGGTGAGGCTTTTCAGAGGTGGCTAGATCTAGAGTGTGTAATGCTGGAATTAAGGATGTGATGCTAAGACTGATTCATGGTGCAATTCTAGGATTAAGGGTGCTCCACCCTGGGTAGCCTGGATAGAATTTCAGAGACAGAAAGAGGGCTGCTGTGGTCACTTGCTGCTTGCTGCCTTTGTTTTATTCTGCCTGCCATTAACTGTTTCTCCTTTGTGATGCTCCTCTGCCAGGCCACCCTGCCTTGGAGCCAGCCAACTATGAGCTGAAACCTCTACAAACTGTGAGCCAAATAAACCTTTCCTCCTTTAACTTTCAGTGTCGGGTATTTTTGTCTCAGCAATGAGAAAAGTAACTAAGATATCTCTTTATTTATTTATTTATTTATTTGAGACAAGGTCTCACTAAGTCACCCAGGCTGACCTCAAACTTGCAGTCCTCCTGCTTCAGCCTCTCAAGTAATCTGTCCTTCCTTCTTCCTAATAAATATTTATTAACTAGTTACTATGTTCCAGGTACTGTGACTATAGGCAGAAATTATATTCTTAGAATTTATAATATAGTAAGAGAGAAGGATCATAAAACAAGTAAAACACAATAGTATCTTAATTAGTAAAATATGGTAAAGAATAAATAAAACAAAAGGGGGGCAATCCCTTTGCATTGGAGATGGCAGTGGGGTTTTGTAATTTTAGACAGGGAGGCTAGGAAAAGCTGCACTAAAAAGGAGAGTGCTGAGTGAAGACCTGCAGGAAGCAAGGTGCCAATCTTGATTTACAGATGTGTCCCTTTTGTCTAAGGACCTCTTGTAGACCTAACACTCTGAAAATGCCTTGGGGTAGTGACTTTCCCAAAATTGAGTCCCACACTGTAGAAAAGAGGTTTGTCCAATGTAAATTGGAAAATATGGTGGAAATAGTTCCCTATTCCCTGACCATTCATTCCTGACCTATGCCCTATTCCAGTCAGGGTCAGCGCACCTCTTTGTGTTCCCACAGTGCCTTGGGCTTCTCTGTCACACTCTCCTATAACCCCTGACTATGAGCTCCTCCAGGCCATGATGTAGAGTAGTTGGTTGGTAAATGTCTGGTGGAGAAAGGAAAGAAGGAAGAAAGGAAAGGAGGGCAGGAAGAAGGGAATCTTGATTTCCCATGTTACCCACACAAGAAAGGTGCCTTCCAAACAGCCCTCCCCATGCTCTCTCTTCCCAGCCTGCTTTATTTTTCTTTATCACACTTTTCACTATCTGAAACTATATTACATATTTATATGTTTACCTGTTTACTGTGGCTTCCCCTCCTCCCCAAATCCCAAGTTCTCTGGAGAGAGAAAACTTCTCTGGTTGTTCACCCACTGTACCCCAGTCCTTAGAACAGTGCCTCACAAATAGAAGACATCCAATAAATGTGTGAATAAACGAGTGAATCACTCAACTGATAAATTAATAAACCTGAGATATGCCACTACTATCTGTAAGACACTGGGCAAATAACTGACCCTCTCTGTGCTTCAATTTCCTTACCTGTAAAGTAGGAATAATAAAAATACCAACCTCATAAAGTTGTTATGAGAACTATCATATGAAATATGATAATTATGTAAAGGGCTTAAGCCAGTGACTGGTATATAATAATCATAACCCTAAGCCTCTTACCTTTTTAACTGGTTCACAGCAATTAATTCCTACCTGAACCCCTGCATAGGGACCTGGGTAATTGAGTGTAGTTAGAGTGGCCACTTCATTCTCCAGGCACTCCCCAGAGCCTATTGCCCTGCAGACTTTCTGGCAGTGCCCCAAACTCAGTTCGCCTATGTGAGCCTCGGAAGTTTCCCTGAAGGGAAGAAGGCAATCCAGGTTCCACCGTGTAAGCTGGACTCAACAGATGAGAAATGTCATGAGCATCTGAACTTTTATAGAGGGAGGGCTTGCTTGCTCTCAGGACAAATCTAGTGGGACTGGGCAAAACATAGCTGAATCCATCCATACACGAGGCAAATTTCTATCTCCATTTTAGACATACAGCTTTTATAGGGAAACTTGCCTTTGAAGATTTCATCATCTGGTAGTAAAGCATGATCAGAGTTTTCAGAACAAAGGCAGTCTTTTGAGGAGCTTTGTCAGGAGCTGATTCTCGAAAGTTCAGGATAGAAGTCAGGATCTGAATAGCTTCTGCTTCTTGGGCTTCATCTGCATTAGAAGGGGAGGAAAGAAACACGGACGGAGCAGCTGAGCCTGCCCTCATCAAAAGTGCTCAGCTGAAGCGCAAGGTTCCAAGTTCGATCCCCGGTACCAAAAAAAAAAAAGTGCTCAGCTGTAGGGTGCCTGGCCCTCTGAAGGCTCCTTGCAGGAGCTCTGGTAGAAACAGCACAAATCCCAGCATGCTCCTTGTTGGGAAAAGGACATGTAGAGCAGGAAGCCGTAGAGTATGGCAAGCAGCTCTTTAGCTTTGCCTAGCACGTCATTATCAGAGCAACCTTAAAAATGCTCTTCCACGGATCTCAAAATGCTAGGTTTTCTCTCTCAGATCCTCCATCCTAAATTTCTGGGACTCCTAAATCTAGGGAATTTGTCATGGCTGATTCCTTGGGTCTAGTTCCTTGGGTGCCATTTCTACTCTGTAGCTGAGAGGAGGGAGCCAGGGGTACTTCTGGCAGCTGCAACAGTTAATTCCTCTCCCAAAGTCCAAAGATACTTAAGTCTTTCTGCTCCTCCACATGAGACTATTTACTATTTTCTCCAGTGGTGTTTAGTCATACATTAGTCACTATTTATTGAGCAATTATTATGGACCAGGTACTTAAAAGCACATCTTTAATAAGCTTAATGAAAAAAGCAAAAAGGGCAGACACCATGATGTTAAGGTTGGAGACATCTATGAGTTCCAAGCTTTCTGCTGAAATGTGAACCGCTTTTATAGTGAGAAAAAAACCTCAGTAAGTGTATTAATTTTTTTAACTTTGGCTCAAAATTTTTCCTCCAAAGTCTCACTTCTTCAACACTACCAAACTGTATTCACTTCATTTCCAGACTCATCTTGCAATTTTATTTGTACTTGTGGAAATGTTCTTTCATTATTGTGCATACATTCTGTGCCACCAGCTGCATAGGATGTTTCTTTTGAGTCCAAACGAGATCCCCTGACTCTTTTTCTTGTCTCAAAGGGCATGGTGCTGTCTAGTACTGCTCAGCCCTCGGCCCTCTGCTGAGCCTAGGGTTAGAGATAAACCAAATTTTGTCCTGTTTCTGAGAACCTCATTGTTCTGTAAAGGAGGAGGATAAGCCATCAGAATAAACCAGCAATGTGGTTTATTTATTATTTATTTACCTTTGAAGAGCTTATGTGCCCTGGAGGAATAACATACAAGAGATGGATGTTCTGAAGAAACTACGGGGTGGGGTGGGGGTGGGGTGCTAGTTGGGTCTTTTTTCTCCAGATCTGCCCCTTATTAATTCCTTGAGGGGTACATGTCATGATAGGGATCTGAATTATTCCCAACACAGGCAAAAGCTCTGACCCTCATCTCTCAGTTTTCCTCATTAGTAAAACAGGGAAGGTGGCACTAGCACACTAGTTCCCCATGATGCAAACAGCTCCTCTTCCCATTAGGGGCAAAGCCTATGTGTTAGGTAGGATAATCACTGCTCTTCTTCCTAGGGAGAACTGCCACTTACCCAACCCGGTGTCATTCACAAATTGTTTCCCTAGTAAATCTATTTGTTGGATGCGAGCCTGTGAGAGGACTTGATAGTGATCATCCAAATATTTATGCCAGATCTCTGATACCTGTTGGGAAAGGGGATGGCAATCAGACAAACAAGCCAGACCTCAGCTGTTGGACCCACCAGATGGGAGCACAGCTCATGAAGCCAGCTTTCCCAAGTCTGGATCCCCTCTCTTATAGTGTCTGGGGACAGAGAGAGCCTTGGGACCCCCAACAGGCCTTGCCAAAGTGAGCATGACAAGAGATGGGCTGCAAAGGACACATAGCAGGCTCATCTGGGGGTGGAGTCTAATAACACCTGTGGGGCACATACCATACTAAACCCTTACTTGCTTACAACATCCGATCCATTACTATTCTCATTTTACATATAAATAAACCAAAGCTTAGAGAAGTTATGATCACACTTGACTTTTGGGAAGAGCTGTCAAGAGGTATAGCCTGGATTTAAACCTAGACCTGACTCACTGCTTTTCAGTATTTCTATGAAATGGGTCTAAAATATAAATCAATAGTCACAGCATGAGAGCCTATATCACACACATAAATGGTTTCTGGCTAAGTGAGGTGGTGCTGAATGAAGACAGTATATTTTGGCACATGAAAACAGTTTTAATTTATTACATATAAAGGTAGAATTTTCTAATTATCATTCTCATGTTCTTTGATCCCTTGACAGGACCTTACACTGATAAATTTCTCTTGAAGAGCCCTTCTCTTCTGTCACATGCTTCAGTAGGCCCCATTAGTTTGCCCCTATGGGTGTGACAGGGGGAAAGATTAAGCTATTTGGTAGCAGAAAAACAGTAAGAAAAGTAGAGTATGTATATCATGTATCAGGCTATGTAACCCTTGGCAAGTCACTTCATTTTTCAAGCCTCTCTCTCTCTCTCTCTCTCTCTCTCTCTCTCTCTCTCTCTCTGCTTCTTTTGCTCCTTCTACTTTTTTTTCTCAGTACTGGGAACTGAACCCAGTCCTTTTAAATTTTTTGAGGTGAAGTCACTAAGTTGCTAAGTGGCCCAGGATGGGCTTACACTTGAAATGTTCTTGCCTTGGCCTGACACAGTGCTGAGATATAGGCATACACCACCATGGCTGGCTGGTATGTTCCTTATGAACAGTCTGACACTGGTTATAAGATACGAGGCCTAAATGTTAAGGCTCAGTTCCCACATTCCCCAGCTCACCTTAGTGTACAATGTGTCTGCCAAGTCCAATTTTTTAAGGCTACAGAAGATATTAGCCAGGTGGAAGTAGCCTCCAGAGGTCCTGATGTCCTCTGTTCCAAACGCACAACTGGCAAAATAAATCTATTACAAGAGAAAGGAGAGTGCTTGAGTTCCCTTTGCAAATCATGTATATCTGGAATACATACACAGAAAAAACTCACAACAGTTCAATATAAAAATGGGCTAAGGCTCTGCATAGATATTTTTCCAAAAAATATGCACATGAATAATAAGCATATGAAAAAACTACTTAACACTAATAGTCATTAGAGAAATGCAAGATGAAACCATAATGAGATACCACTTCATACCCAATAGAATGATTATAATATAAAAGAAGACAGACAATAAAAAATGTTGATGAGAATGAGGAAAAAATGAAACTCTTATACTTTGCTGGTAGGAATGTAAAATGGTATGGCCTCTATGGAAACAGTTTGGCTGCTCCTCAAAACATTAATCATAGAGTTATTATATGATCCAGCAATTCCTCTTCTAGTACCTATCCAAGAGAAATGAGAATGTGTGTCCACACTAAGACATGTACTCAAATTTGTGTGCGATATTATTTATAAGAGCCAAAAAGTAGAAACAACTAAAATGCCCATCTCCTGATGAATGGATAACCAATTGGGGTCTATCCAGAAGATGGACTACTATTTAGCATAAAAGTAATGAAGTATTGATACATGCAACTAATTATGCAAGATGAAAGGAGTCAGATATCAATTCTACATATGATTCTGTTTATATAAAATGTCTAGAAAAGATAAATCTATAGAGACAGAAAGTGGATCCCTGGGGCTAGGGTGGGAATGTGAAATGACTGCAAACGGATATGAAGGATTTCTTTGGGGTGACAGAAATGTTCCAAAAACTTGATTGTGCTTATGACTGTACAGCTCTGTAAATGTGCTAAAAATTATTGAATTGTACACTTAAAATGAATTTTATGGGCCATATCAATAAAGTTTTGTGATAAAAGAAAAAAGCTAGGCTGAGGAATCTGAGCTTGATCTAATTCTTAACTATGTGGCCCAGGTCAAGATAGAATGTGACTCTGTTTAACTTGTTGGAGGATGTAGTATGGAAAATAGAGAAGAAACACAAATGAGGAATTGTATTGACGAGGGGCCAGGAGGAAGTAGATGGGATCCTCAAAAGTATTACCTGAAGATAGTTTAAAGGAAGAATTATTTGAGACATGGAAGCAAGGCATAGTGAAGCACTAGGAACAACCAACAGCAAGAAACTATTACTATTTCTAGCCTTAGAAAGCAAGGGGAGACTGTAGGGGTGACAGGCCCCAACGAGAGCTAAGAAGGCCACTTGACAGGAGCTGGGGCCACTGAGGAACAGTGAGTGTCCCTGCCAGACTGGGCTGAGGCAGAAAGAAGAAATCCTCCAACTTCTCTCTCCCTCACCCACTACTTCTCTCCTCTGCCTTCCATTCTCCAAACTCCAGCCAAAGCCAGACAGCAACAGAGTCCATGAAGTTCAGTCTCCCAGGTCAGAGAGTAGGAAAGAGAATGAATTTGGGGTTTGGAGATAGACAATGCGAGTATCATGAGAATGGATTTATGGACAACCCTAAGTTCAGTGGCAGGCAAGCAGAGGGAATGTTGTCCACAGAGAGGCCAGTAGAGAGGCTAAAGAAACAGCTAATATATGTGGAGATAATCTGATCCAACCTAACCAGATTTCTCTCTGGTAATATTTTCCAATACCAAAATCTTAAAAGGAACCTCATAATTTTGAAAGAACAGCTCAGTTATTACTCCCATCATCTTATCTAATATTTGTATAGAGCTTCAGAGTTTATAAGTGCTCTCTTATAGATCTAGTTCATTTAAATTTAATAACCACACTCTGAAGTAGATATGAATGTTATTTTAAAAAGTAGCCAAAGTACTCTACATATACTGTTCTATTATTAATCTCTGCAATGACCCGATGTGTCAGAGAAGTTTTGTTTTATTAATTTTGTCTCTGAAAGAGGTTAAATAATTTAGCTCAAATTATGTAGCTGGTGAAACAACAGAGCCTGGATTAGAAGCAAAGCCCTTCTCTTAACCAGTATGAAGCTGTTTCTCCTCATTATCCTCAGAGCAACTGAGGCTGGGGGGAAGGGGTGACCGACCTGGCCAAGGCTGCATAGTCAGGGAATGCAAAGGTTGGAAATCAGGACATAAGAATCGTGTATTTAGGGCCAGGAATGTAGCCCAGTGGCAGTGCACCTGTCTTGCAAGTGCAAGGTCCTGAGTTCGATTTGCAGAACTTGGAAAAAAAATTGTGCTCTTGCTGCTTTTCAACCAAATGGTCAGTTGCAAACAGGAAATTTCAGAGAAATGTTCATTTAAAAAACAAAACAACTAAACTCCCAGGTGTTTTATAACTTAGCTTGCTTACATCATTGGCCAGATGATAACGGGCTTCCTCATAGTTTTCCTTAGCCATGTAGAGAAGTCCCAGATTCCGATGCAGTAAAGAGTAGGTGGCATTGCTACAGTCAGTTGACTTGAGGACTGTCCACTGGGCTTGTGAGAGGTATTCCTCAGCTTGAACGATCTGTCCTAGACCTGCCCAAAAGCAGTAAAGAAGATTATAATTCATATTTTGATCAAAGATCACATGATGAAATAGAGGTCATCGCCCATTCAATTATTTATTCATTGACTCAAATATTTTATTGACACACAAAAACTTGTACATGAATGTTCATAGCAGCCTATTCATAATAGCCAAACATAGAAACAACTTAAATGTCTATCACCTGATGAGTGGATAAGCGAAATGTCATACATCCATATCCATGAGTGGAATATTACACAGTCACAAAAATGATGAGGTACCGATAAATGCTGTAACATGGATGAAACCTTGAAAAAATTTTATACTAAATGAAAGAAGCCAGATACCAGAGTAACGTAATATATGATTCCATTTATATTAAATGTTCAAAATAGGCAAATTTACAAAACCAGAAAGTAGATTAGTGATAGCTAGAGTCAAGAAGGGGTGGAAATGACCAACCAGAAGTAATTGCCCACAATTACATGCTTTCTTTCAGAGCTGATAAAATGTTCTGGGGTTAGATGGTGGTGCTGGCTGCACAACTTTGTCAATATACTAAAACCACTGGATGTACTTTAAAAGGGTGAATTTTAGGGCTAGGGATTTTGCTCAGTGGTCCTGCTGCCTGCCTTGCAAGTGCAAGGTTCCAAGTTTGATCCCCGGTATCAAAAAAGAGGCGGGGGGTGAATTTTATCTCAATTTATGAACATATACATGCAAATTTAATATCTTTTATGTACCAGGCCTGGCCTAGAGTGATAAGGATTCAAAGGTGAGTCAAAGCCATTACCCTAGAAAAACTCACGGATGGGTTGGGGGAAGGCATGTGCAATATGAAAACATACATATTCGTTATGGAGTGTAAACGCAAGGATAGCAACCTGAGGTTTGGAAGTGGCATTGAATAGGAAATGTTTGATCTATGAAAGTGTAAGAGAGAGACAATGGAGTGGGGAGAGGCATGGTCAGCCGAGTCCACATTTGGGTGTAAAGAATATAGCCTTCTGAGTTTTTGCTGGAAGTATGGAGTACATGGCTTATCTGTTGAGATAGTTCTGTTCTACTTGTAGTCTCCTGATAGCTTTTACCATGAACAGCTGTAGAATTTGGTCCAATACTTTTTCTCCAACTAGTGACAGGATCATGTGGCTTTCTCCTTTCCTCTGTTAAAATGATGACTTTTGGGGGTGGATCTTCCAGTGCTGAACCAACACTGGCATCTGTATAACAAAACCACTTTCTACATCCTTCCAGATCTGACTTCCAATAGTTTGTTTTGTTAAACAAATTTCTATCTATGTTCATACTTTTTTCTTCCATTATCTTTATCCAGTTTTAGGATTAGCACAATGTTGATTTCCTAAAATGAAGGGAGAAGTGTTCCTTCTTTTTTCTGCTTTAAATGTTTGATATAATTTATCAGTTAAAATGTTTACGAGCCTGCTGTTGTCATATAGGCAGGTTTTCAAGCTAGGAATATACTTTCTTTAACAGGTGCTATTCAAATTTTATATTTCTTCCAGAGTTAGTTTCATTAATTTGTCTTCCAAGTTATTTCTTAGAAGTTGACAAATTTATTTCAAAACAAATTTTTGTAATATGCTTTCTATATCCTTTTAAATTCTGTAAAATCTGTGGTAATGTCTCCTAGATCTTAATATTTTAATTTAAAAAATCTGTAACTGATATTGTGTAACAGGAAGAAAAGGTCTAAAAGAGCAAGGGAATTGGGAGGGGTAGGGGAAGGGAAAAAAGGGAAAGGAAAAAAATATGAGAAGAGGAAAAAAATGGAAACAAGGTCTTTGCAAATAGGGAAGGGTGGAGGGGGTGAAGGGAGGGCAAGGGAAGGGGAAAAACATAAGAACCAAGAGACTCATGTAATGGTACAAGATCCCAATGATGAATGTAATTGTATTTTATACCTAAAATGTACCAATAAAGTTAACGGGGGGAAAAAGAAAAGAATATAGCCTTCCAGTTAGGTAAAAGGAGGGTGGGATCCCTGGCAGAGATAACTACACATGCAGAGTTACAGATACAGAACAGTGTGCTGTGTGTGGGAAACAACAGGTCTGTGAGGATGGAGCACAGAGTGTGAAGGGCAGAATGGCAGGAAATGAGACTAAAGAGGTAGGCGAGGGGGAGAGCTTGGAGGGCTTAGTAAGTCATGCCAAAGAACTCGATGCACATGGATAAAATGAGTGAATTTTCAGAAAGGGGAAGCAAATTCGATTTAGATTTAGAGAGATCTTCTGGAACCAATGTGGAGGAAAAATCAGAAGAAAGAAAGGTAGAAGACTTGAAATAATTCAGGCAAGCACTGAAAAGAGCCTGAGCCAAGTCAGTGAATGGAGATTGTGCAGATACGAAAGAGATATCAAGGGGCTAGAATGGACAACACACAGGTGCTAAGTGAGGTAAGAGAAAAGAAAGTTACCTTTGTTTCTAATATTAATATAATTTTGGCCCTTAAAACTCTTTGTTTAGCTCTAAAGATAATAGCTGCCTATCTACTTGCCTCCAAGGGAGGTTGTCAGAACTGAATAGAAAATATTCTGCAGAGGAGGCATGCTCCAAGCATGAAGCATTTTGTGTGATGAATGCTGTAGCAAAGATGGCATCAATGAAGCATCAGGAGATGAGAACACAAACCCTCCATCAATCAGCCTTCTGCTCCTTTGTCTTTTCTCACAGACCTAGTTCTTGTGTGCCCTGGTTTGGATCTGGGATGTTCCCCCAGAGCTCAGTCCCCACCTTGGTGCTGTTGGGAAGTGGTGGAGACTTGAAGAGGTGGGGCCTAATGGGAGGTCTTGAGTTATTGGAGTTGTGTTCTCAAAGAAGATGATGGGATCTCAGCACCTTCCTCTTGCTCTTTTATGTCCTGGCCATGAGGTAAGAGGTTTTTCTATGCCACCTACTTCTACAAAGATGAGCTCTCCACCACCCCACCACCACTACCAGAGGCCTAAAAATAATGAGTAGACTTGATCACAGGTTGAAACCCCACAACGGTGAGCCAAAGTGACCTTTTCTCTTCTCACATCGATTATCACAGGTATTTGTTATTGTGATAGAAGGTGGACTAACATACTATGTGGCCATTCTTTTAGTTTACTTATAATTTTTTTATCACTGAATTAGAGGAGGAGAGGTGAAGAGGAAGACAAACAAGTAAACTTGCTTGACTAAAATACATGTGAAAATGGGAAAATACTACATCAGAAACAGGAGGCCTGACTCTGTGATCTTGCCCCATGTGAACATGACAAGTCACACCCTCCACATCGGCTTTGTCTGTAAAACAAGAAGCTTTTCCTCCAAAAGTTGAAGAAGGAAATGACTCTTAGCTAAAACTAAGTGGGAAAAATGGTAGAAGACATTGAGAAATACTGTAAATTTCATTTTTCACTATCAGGTTCTCATTTAAGGAGAAAATGCCAAAGACATGAGACAGATGAGAAGCACCTGACCCGCCCCTTCTTTTCTGTGACAGGCAGATGGGGGTGTGGTTTGGCCAAGAGCCAAACCCTCCCCCTCAATTCCCTCCCTCCCTGAGGAAGGACTGGGATGGCTTGCCTCTGTCCCCCTATCACTTCTCAGGTTACTTCCTGCTATTCTCTGGCTATCCTGACAGGAAGTGCAGTCAGCTGTCATGGTGTGCCTCCCTAATTCTGGCCATTCCAGACTCTGCTGCCTCATTGGAGAAGAGGTGGGTAAACCACCCCTAACATGGCAGTGATCAAGGAGGAATCTGAGCTTATTATTAACATCCCCAACTTCCCCTAAACTCCCAAAAGCTATGATTAGCACAGCTGGCCCTCCTGAAGATTCCCCATCATTTTTCTTGGAGACATAACCACTGTCAAACAGCCTGTATCTTCCTATTCCCTCAAAACCATCACTATGACAGCTGTGGCTGTCCTAGATACCTCCTACCTCCTTTGGAGGATATCTGCTCTGACTGCAGCAGGCTCAAATTTAAACTAAGCAGAATTGAATTTGGGCCAATCAGTAGGTTTGGGTCTGAAGACTTGAGTTTAGACCAGTTTGGATCAATTAGCAGGCTCAAATTTGGACCAATCACAGGCTGGCAGAATTCCCTCACATTTTTGGAGTTGGTCTAGGAGTGCTGTCTGGTATGCTGAGCCCTCTGTGCTGCAGCATAGGTCCTGTTCAAATAAAGCCTCACTTGAGTGGTCCTGTAAATCTGCTCATGATTTACTTCTTAGTATGGTCTTGGGAGGGTCTATAAATCTACTCAAGATTTCTGTCTATGTGGACAGAGTGGTCACTTTAAAATAAAACACTATAAACCCTACAGAGTTCCAGAGACCAGCAGCCAATGGTGATCAGTGACAGAATAGCAACTCAACTGGTGGAGTCAACTGACAGTATCTAGCACAAACTGGCATCAGCTGGTGACAGTCAGCAGTGCAGAGATCAGCAACTGGCAGTGTTGACCAAGGATGTTTCTCACGAACTAGTGTCAGCCAGTGGCATCAGGGCCCAGAGCTTTAATAAGAAGGGCTGAGAGGGCTGGGGATTTAGCTCAGTAGTTCCGCCGTCTGCCTTGAAAGCGGAAGGTCCCGAGTTCGATCCCTCGTATTAAAAAAAAAGAAGGGCTGAGTGCTGTTGGCACCCAAAGCCCAGGGCCACTAACAGAGCTTCACTTTGCTGAATCATGATTTCTATCTGAATCAAGCAAAAAAACCATCGACCTTCTGGAAGGTCTTAAAGCCAAGCTGCACTAACATCTAAATAAGCATCAGTTCTACAGGAATAAGGCAGAGTAAGGTAAGAGAATGAGCTGCTGATAGCTCATTGGTCCATAGCCAGAAATAAGATTGTGTCCAGCAAGTGGGTAGTTGAAGCATGCCTCTTACAAAGAGTGGCTGCCTGGAGGGCATAGGGATTAAGTGGATGTAGTGGAGACAGAGTTGCTGAAAGAAGTGAGGCTTTCTTGAAGGGTGATTTTAATAATATATAGACTAAAAGCCATTTAAGGGCCAAAGGCAGTTGTGTGAAGGATGAGGCAATAGGTTTGCACTGGGTTAGTGGCAGGTCGGAGAGACATCATGGAGGAAGACTTTTCAGGACTTGATGATGAAAGTCAAGGAACATAGAATGCAGTAGAAACAAATGAATCAAAAGTTGTAGCTGTAAGGTGCCCAGGGGAAGAAAAAAAAATCAGCATTTACTGGGAACCTGCTATCTGCCCCACTCTGTGCAAGTTCATTTGTACCTGTGATTCAGGTGAGCTAACATCCTTGTGAAATAATTATCAGAAGAATAATTCACAGAAATTTCACTCATTCAAACACATAAGTTATTGGGTCTCCGTCATTGTGTTAGATGCTTAGTGCACACTGAGACATGATCTCTGACCACAAGTCGAGCGATAGATTCACAATCAAGTAAACATGAGGTGCTATGGAGGATGGGAACAGAATAGTGACCAAGAAATAGCAGAGAGGGACCTACTCTGGATATCAGGGAACAATCTTCTGAAAAGGTGATATTCAAGCACACACCCAAGGGTTGACTAGAAGCCAACCATGTGTGATGGAGAAAGACTTCTAGCCTTGAGGTCAGAAATAGCTTGGTGACTATGATCACCCAATCAGCAAAGAAAGAGCAGAGATCTGAACCTGGCCTCTCTTATCTGACATTAGCTGTGGATGATGAATAGCATGGTTACTCCTTGAAGTGTTACTGAAAATGGCAATTCTATTTGATGTAAAATTTAAAATTGATTTTAAATTTAAGTTTACAAGAAAAAGAAGAGAAGGAGGAGGAAGAGAAAAGACTGAATATCTGTTGTTTTCCTCTCCAGTCTGGAGGACTGTATAAGATAGGAAAGAGATATGTGCACAAGGAATGTGATTTATTTCAGCTTTGAAAAACATTGGCAAGGTTTTGAATCAATGACTTGGCTTTGTAGTAAAACCTTTCATTTCAACATAACACTCCAGCTTTCAAAGCACTTTTATGTTATTATGCATAAAGTCATTTCACCCTAAACGCAATCCTATGAACAAGACTCAAATTCAACAAATGTTTATATAGTGCTACCTAGGGGTCAGGTACTGAGAGTATTTTTTTTAGGTACCAGGGATTGAACTTGGGACCTTGCGCTTGTGAGGCAGGCGCTGGAACAACTGAGCTAAATCCCCAGCCCCTGAGAGTATTTTTTGAGTAACTTCTCTGCTTGGTGTAAAGACATTGTGTTGAAAAGTACAGGTACAGAAACAGTTCTCCCTGAACTTACAGGATGGTGGACAGAGACATTAATTAGACAAGTTCATCAATGAATATATAACTATTAATGGAGTAAATGCTCAGGAAGAAAGAGAGGAAGTTTAGGAATGAGAGTATTAAAAAAGACATCTAACCTGGCCTGGGGGATCTCGGAAGGTTTCTGGCCAAGAGGGCAATACCCTTCAAGACCTGAGCTCAGGACCACTAGGAGTTAAGTGGCAAGAGTGGAGGGACTGGTTGGGGAAGAGCCTTCCAGAACAAGGAATATCCCATGTCTCTGAGAAATTGACAGAAGGTGAGAGAGAGAGAGAGAGAGAGAGAGAGGGAGAGAGAAAGGAAGAGAGAGAGAATATCAGAGACATACAGTGAGAGAATTTAGGTAAGAGGATTTACTCAGGGCTAGAACAAGCAGACCCTGATAGGTTAGAAATTCGGTTGTCACTTGGGAGCAGGGGTGGGGGGTCATCTGGTCCTATTTTGTGCAGAAGCCAGGTTGGAGAGAGGCCAGGGGAGACATGGGAGACCAGCAGTAGTCTAGATGAGAGGTGATGGGGCTTAAGTCAGGTTGACTTTTCCAAAATTCCATAGGTGGTCAGTGTCAGCGCTACCCAGAACATGGCTATATTTGTTGTCCTGTGCTCTTCCCTCAAGTTTGAAGGAAAGACAATCCAGAGTGGATTGTCAGACTTAAGTGGGGTGAGAGAGCATTCCTGTAGTAAATAGCGTTGTGTGGAGAGTCAGAGCCCAAACACACAAGAAGGAGATACATGCAGAAGAGGCAGCCCAGAGTGAGGAGTTGGAGCCCAGTATCTGCCAGGGGGAAAGGATAGGGTTGGAGATGCAGGATTGGTTCATGCTGGGAAACTGGTTAAGTATATGAATATATTAATGAAAAAGGAAGCCTGCTTTCTTACTGCCACAGAAAGGAGCTATAAATATAGAAGGGGAGAAAATTAACTGGAGCCTTGGGAGGTAGTGTACTGGATTTGGATATAACTTGTATAGACTCATGGTCATACAGCTATTAACATATATAGACATAGAAATGAAAATAGTGGGCCGGGGATTTAGCTCAGTGGTGCCGCCGCCTACCCCACAAGCACAAGGACCTGAGTTCAATCCCCGGTACCAAAAAAAGAAAAAAAAAGAAATGAAAATAGATGTGATATATGTGCATACACACGCATTATTGTATTTACACATTACTTAACTCTGTCCACTGAGAAAGCCTGGGAGCAGCACTCAATAGCAATGAATAAACCCTAGTGTACAGCACTTGGCTTCCAAATTTCATTTTCCATGGAAAGAAATCAGAATTCCTTGAAGGTATGTTCCAGAAAGCAGGAAAGTGATCAAAGAACAATGGGAATACATCTAGGAGAAGCAGAAGCCAGCTTGAGTAGCAACTGCCACTGGCTAAATCAGGGTCAGTTTGAACATCAAATTAATAGCAAAGGATTAAAGTCTTATGAATAAAATAGGAAACCAAGAGTCTATATAAATAAATCAGTGACAATGGAAGTTTGATGAGGAATGGGATAGTTCTACAGGTTCAAAGTACTGCCCCATAAAACTAAAACTAAAATTATAATTACAATTACTAATTGCAAAGAGGGAAGGGAGTAACATGACAGAGAAGAAGCCTGGGAAACATCTCCTTAATAAAGTAATTAAAATGAACACTGGGAATACTTGTTCCACTCTATGGAATGAAGTGTTGCCTGATTTTAAAATTGCAAAGAAAGCTAACTGAGATCTTAAAACTAAATGATTGTAATTTGTCCTCTGTCATGTGATTAGAAAGGTTTAGGAAGAGTGGGATGACCACAGAATAATTTGATATAAACTAGCCTAAAACTTTGCAGACCTAGTGTTCTGGTTATCTATTGCTACCCAAAATTAAATAATTTAAAACCACCACCATTTTATCACAGCAGTTCCCTATATCTGTGAAGGACATATTCTAGGACCTCCAGTGAATGTCTGAAACCTCTGACAGTATCAAACCTTATCTGTGATATGTTTCACCAGATCATATACACACACACACACACACACACACACACACACATACCTATATACATATACACACCATATATATATACATATATAAACACACCATATATACATACCTACAATAAAGTTCAATTTATAACAAGTACAATAAGAAATTAACAACAACAATAATAAAATAGGACAATTATAACTATATACTGTAATAAAAGTTATTTAAAATTTATAAAGTATTTGTTTCTGGAATTTTCCATCTAATATTTTCCAGGTGCAATTCACTGACAGTAAAAATAAAGTAAAATGAACATCATCGTAATGGAAAAAATTGAAAACACCTGCCAACTTAGAGGCTAGGATGAGAAGAACAGAACATCACTTCTGTGATATTCCTGCCAAAACTTCATACTCTAAGTTCAGTGATGAAAAATAGACAAACTCAAACTGAGAGATACTTTATAAAACAACGGGCCTGTGATTTTTGGGGGGGCAGTACTGGGGATCAAACCTGGGACCTTGTAGTTGCAAGGCAGGCGCTGGAACCACTGAGCTAAATCCCCAGCCCTCATGGCCTGTGATTTTTAAAAATGACAAGGTCATAAAAGGCAAGGAAAGACTGATCAGCTATTCCAGAATGAAAACTAAAGATATATGGCAACAAAATGAAAACTGATTCTGTGCTTGAATGTTCTGAAGACTTTCTGATTCTGGAACTTTTTTGGCTATAAAGATATCACCAGAAAAACTGGAGAAACTTGAATGGAGTCTTCTTAGTAGATAACAGTAGATAAAATTGTATTATGGTTGTGAAAAAGAACTTTATAGGAAATATACACTAAAGAATTCTAAAGATGGTGTCAAGTAAGCAACTTACTCTCAGATGGCTCAGGAGTGAAAGGAAGGGTGTATATTGTACTTCCAACAGTCTTAAAAACTTTTTTTTTTGCAGTGCTGGGGATTGAATCTAGGACCTTATATGTGCTAAGCAAAGGCTCTATCACTGAATTACATCCCCAGCACTTAAAAAAATTAAAATGATGGTTATTAAGGTGCAGAAAGTAGTATTTCAGTGCCTAAAATACTATAGATGTTCAAAATGTTAAATTTTCTCAAAATTCTATTTCTCCTTTTGTAGTAGCCACAACACCATCATTCACTACGCCTGTGCTTCTCACTGTCAATATTGCTCCTCCCGTCTATAGTGGTGGGTTACTGTATTTCTGAGGCATGTGTCCTTGACCCCATCTGGTCTGCAGAGAGAAGAAACAAAGCAGATACTCAGAAAGGAGCAGAAATAAGAAACAAGGCCCAGGAGAGATACTAAGTGCACCAGCCTTGGTTTCTTACAGTATTCCAATCCTAGTGCCTCATGAACCTTCAGCTCCCTTACCATACTCCAGCATCCTAATAAATTTCCTCCTTTTATACAGGCCAGCTTGAGTAAATTTCTGTCAGTTGTAACCAAAAGTGTTACATCTCCTTCCCCACCTTGTGCCAAATTTCACAACAACCTTGCTCTTACATGAAAAGCACCTTGGTCCCCCAAAGAGTGGATACCTTTGCTGTTTGTAAGGCCCAACACAGCACTTCTTAAGGGCTCTAGGGTATCTTAAGTCAGTTCCACTCACCAAGGCTGGCCTCAGCCAACAGCAGGTAAGCGGGCACAAGCTCTACTGAACTCAGGCCATGCATGGCCATGCGGAAGCGAAGGGAATGCAAAGCTGCTGGGACAGCATCTTCATATTTTCCTTCAAAAAGATATTTCTGGGAAACTGTGTAGCAGAACTCAATCAAATGCTTCTGTAATAGACAAAAACAGAGCATCAGAAGCAATCTAAATGTAAAAGGCAAAAGGTGGGCATAGATACACCTGGAGATAAGTCCAACATCCTTATCTGGAGATAAGCCATTCAAACTATGGAAGGATCATAGTGAGCCTGCAAAACAGATAACGTAAAAAGGTAGCTCTGGACTCTGAGTTCTTCAGTATCCAGGAACACATGTCTTTGTCTTAGTTCACTCCTTGGTGGATATAAAGCTACTAGATGAATAAATATGCATTTTATTATAGTTCTAATAAAACATGTCTAGCAAAGTTATAGATATCTTGGGATGATCTAAAATTTTCTATTTAAGCTAATTTTGAGAGAAATATCTCATTTTTACTTCTGGAATTATCCTGCTTAGCTAGCAACTTTATATTGTTCTAAAGCTGCTATCAAAGTACCATAACACCAAAATTGATAAATGCAGTATTTAGAATATAGGGCTCATGGGGCCGGGGATTTAGCTCAGTGGTTCCGCCGCCTGGCAAGCAAGCACAGGGGCCTGAGTTTGATCCCCGGTAGCAAAAAAAAAAGAATATAGGGCTCATAAAATGCTAATTTTTATAGTAATTAAGATGCTACTGATAGCATAATAATGGGAGTTAGTTTTGTGAAATCTCCTCTATTTATTTACCAGTTATATCCTCCTAGTATGTGGCCAAGCTCTTACCACAGTACTTGACACAGGTAGACACTATGGGCTGAATTGTGCTCTCCCCCAAATTGATGTGCTGAAACTCCAACTCCCATCCTTTGGGATGTGGCTATATTTGGAGATAGTGCCTTTAAAGAGATGATTAAGTTAAAATGAATCTATAAGGTGGGCACTAACCTAACCTGACCAGTGTCTTTATGAGAAGAGGAAACTGGACACACACAGAGACACGAGAGATGCATGCTCACAGAGAACTACACAAGGACACAGCAAAGAGGAAGCCAATCTGTAAGCCAGAAAGAGAGGCCTCTGAAGAAACCATGGCAGCCAACACCTTGATCTTGGACTTCTATCCTCCAGGACCACGAGAAAACAAATTTCTATGGCTTGGGCCACCCAGTCTGTGGTATCTTGTTATAGCACTTCTAGCAAACTAAAATAATGAGTATTCAGTATATGTGGAAACAACTGACTGAATGAGATTGAGGACAAAAAGCCATAAAGCAAAGCCTCTGCCCTCACTGAGGTTACAATTTAGTGGTCATAACACAGTTCAGCCCTTCTGTGGGTAGTTTCACTGCACCCATGAGCTAAATCCATCACAGTCCCTACAGGTCCCACCTGCCGCCGCTGAAGCTGCTGCAAGCCATGCTGCCGTTCTTCCTCTGAATTATAGAAGGGCATGGAAGTGCGCAGTGGAATCAGGAGCTGACATATCTTCTCATGGATGCTGTGCCAGTCAGCTTTTTGGTGCACCACACCACTGACAAGAAAGACACAGACTTTATTATCTTTATCTTTGGCCCTCCCACTGGCCTTACCCTACACACCAGAAAAGTAAGGCCACCACAAATCAGGTAGGGGGTCAAGCCATTTCAGAGACAGAAATACTTTTCTTACACACAGTTATTTGATGGTGTGCTGGGTTTGGGGAGAGGTAATGGGAGGAGCTCTTTGCTACAGCCAGATGTTCACACCCCACAGTCTCACCTGGATGCGTGGCTATTCTGTTTAATAACAGCAAGGACAACTTTAACTCTACATTGTTCTAAGGTTATTTCAAAAATGTCTAAATAGAAAGTTGATGAATTTGAGGGTCTTTTTCTTGGAGAAGGGAAAATAATTTACATTTGATGAAGCTTTACAAACATGTGTCCCTATAACTATGCCACCAAGAGAACCACTAGCATTGTCTTCTGTCCTCAGAAGCACATATCCTGGTCACAAAGAATGCACTGGGAATAACCTCCCAGCCCCAGTGGTGCAGCAGGTTGTCTTGCATGTAACTATTTAGCTCTTTTAAAACAAAATAAAATCTGTTGTTACCATTTTAAAGGTAAGGTAGATATGGCAAGATTAAGGAGTTACCCTGAGCCAGTGTACCAGTCACTGTTTTTCAGTCCTCTAGAAAGAAGCACCTTGACAATTTGGTTTACAGCTTTTCTGACTGTTATACACACGTACTTAGTATTTTTAAACATTCAGTTAGACAGTGTAGATATAGCATTTACATCATTGCAAAAAATTCTGTTGGGCAGCATAACTACACAGCAGTGATGGCAAACCTTTGAGAGCTTTCAATGATACAAACAGCCTGCTGTAGCACATGTGCCATAGGTTTGCCACCGCTGCTCTAAACCATCCACCCCCATCCCTTAAATAATTGCCTGTTTGAATGACTCCCTGGTCTTTTACCCAATTCTGACCTTTCCTGCAATCATGGTTTTGTTTTTTACATTTTAATGCACAGTATGATTCACATACCATAAAATTCACCACTTTAAAGCACACAATTTATTGTTTTTAGCAGTTCACGAGGTTGTATAACCATCACCCTAATTGCAAGACATCATCCTCCTTAAAAATCAAATCAAAACAGAAAAACCCTCTGTACTTGTTAACAGTCATTCCAGTTTTTCTCTTCTAACACTGATGCCCAGAAATCTATTTTCTGTCTCTCTCAGTTTGCCTATTCTGGATATTGCACATAAATGGAAACGGACAATATGTAACCTGTAGTATCTGTTTTCTTTCACTTAGAATAATGCTTTTAAGATATAAATATTCTCTTACTTTTTATGACTAAATAATAGTCCACTGTGTGCATGTAACACATTTGGGTTGTTTCCACTTTTTTGTTATTATGGCAAATGAAGCTATGAACATCTATGTACATTTTTGTGTGAACATATTTTTTTTTTGGCACCAGGGATCAAACTCGGGACCTTGCACTTGCGAGGCAGGTGGCAGAACCACTGAGCTAAATCCCCGGCCCTCCAAATTCCTTTTTATAGTGCTTGTGCCAGTTCATATTCCCATTGGCAATGTACACATATGAGAGTCTAAGTTCTCCACGACCTCAACACCATTTGCTTTTTTCTCTCTTTGACCAGAGCCACCTTAGTCAATGTGAAGTGGTGTCTCACTGTGTTTTCGATTTCCATTTGCCTAATGATTATATTCAGCAGCTCTTCATGTTCTAATTAGCTACTTTCATATCTTCTGAGGAGAAATGTTTATTCGAATCTCTCCCTTTAAAAGCCAAGTCTTTTGACATCTTATTGTTGAATTTTAGTTTTTTTATATATCCTCTCAGATGTATGACTTACAAATATTTTCTCTCATTCTATGAGTTGTCATTTTCTTCATAGTGCTCTCTGTTCTGTAAAAGTGTTACGTTTTGATGGTATGCAACTAACCTATTTTTCTTTACTTCCTTGAGCCTTTTGATGTCATATCTAAGAAAATGTTGCCTAATTCAAGATCATACATTTGCAACCATGTTCCTTCTGAGTTTTATATTTTTAGCTCTTAGGACTTCTTGTATATGATTAATTTCTGTATACAGTTTTCTTAGTTACTTTTCTCATTGCTGAGACTAAAAGCTAAGTTAAAGGAGTAAAGGTTTATTTCAGCTCACTCTTTCAGTCCATGGTCAACTGGCTCCAAGGCAGGGTGACAAGACAAAGGGGTGTCGCAGAGGAGAAATAATCCATGATAAAACAGGCATGAGGCAGCAAAGCAGCAAGCAGCAAGCAGCAAGCAGCAAGCCTGTCTTTCCTCTTCCCCTCTATATTTCATCCAGGCCATAGGCTTATTTCTTGGTGCCACTTACAGCCAGGGTGGGGCTTCCATTATCCACCCCGAGAACTATGCTAAACCTATTTAGTTATCACATGCTATGAATCCCAGTATTATACACCCTAATGTAGCATTACACACCCACGATCCAGCCACATCCTCCATGCCCCACCTATGAGCACCTGAGGCTTTAAGGGGACATCTAGATACAAGTCATAACAATAGTGTAAGTAGGGGTCCAAATTTTTTTTTGCATTTGCATGTCCAGCTGTTTCATCGCCATTTGTTGAAGGGACCATCCTTTCCCCTTTCCCCTGAATGGTCATGGTCATGGCATCTCTGTTGAAAATCAAATCACCACAGACATATGAATTTGTTTCTGAACTTTTAATTCTATTCCACTGCCCACATGTCTATCCTATCAATACCACATTGTCTTCATTATTGTAGCTTTGTAGTAAATTTTGAAATTGAAAGGTAAGCCTGCGTTCTTTTTTTTTTTTGGTACCGGCGATTGAACTCAGGACCTTGTGCTTGCAATGCAGGTGTCAGAACCACTGAGCTAAATCCCCGGGTCCCTCTTTGTTCTTTCTTAAGATTGTTTTGACTACTGTAGGTCCTTTGCATTTCCATATAAATTTTAGGATCAGTATGTTCATTTCTGCATAATTGGCAGTTGAAATTTTGATGAGAATTTCATTGAAACTACAGATTAATTTGAAGAATGCTACTATCTGAGTTTTTCAGTTGAATATTTTATTTATTTAGGCCTTTAATTTCTTTTAACAATGTTTTAGAGTTTTCAGTGTATAGTTCACATATGTCTTTGGCTAAATTTATTCCTAAGATATTTTTAATGTTATTATGAATGGAATAGTTTTCTTAACTTCATTTTCAGATTGATCATTGGTAGAACATATAAAGAAACACAACTCATTTTTCCATGTTGCTTTTGTATCCTACAACCTTGCTGTGTTCCTTCATTGGTTTATAATTTACTTTTGTGGGTTCTTTAGGATTTTCCTTATTTCCATTTAGTTTACTGGTACATTTTAGGTATACAATACAGTTACAGTCATCATTGGAATCTTGTACCTTGACATGATGTATCTTGGTTCTTATTTTTTCCCCATTCACCTGCCCTCCCTTCACCCCCTCCACCCTTCCCTATTTACAAAGACTTTGTTTCCATGTTTTTCCTTTTCTCATATTTTTTCTTTTCCCTTCTTTCCTTTCCCCTTCCCCTCCCACTTCCCCTATTCCTTTAAAAATTTTCTTCCTATTTCACAATATCAATTATACATTTTGATTCTTATTTACACTTTTAGTTTTTCACACCAGAGAAACTATTCAGTATTTACACGTGTCCTATTTATTTCACTCAAGAGTATGGCCTCAATATGCATCCACTTAGCTCTACATATCTCTAGTTTCTCTTTCTTTATGGCTGAGTAGTACTCCATTTTATAAAAAAAAAAAACCCATCTTTTTATCCAGTTCCAGTTGATGGACAATTGGGCTGTTTCCAAGTTTTGGCTATTACAAACTGTGCTGCTTTAAACATGGGTGCACCTATATCACTGTGGTATGATTCTTTTAATTCTTTTGGGATGATACCCAGTAGAGGAATAGTTGGGTCAAATGGGACTTCCAATCCTAGTTGTTTGAGGTATCTCCATATTGATTTCCACAGTGGTTGCACCAGTCTGCACTCCCACCAGCAGTGGAACAGGGTTCCTTTCTCCCCACAACCCCACCAGCACTTGTTATTGGTTGATTTCATGATAGCAGCCATTCTTTCTGGGGTGAAGTGGAATCTCAGTGTTGTTTTCATCTGCATCTCTCCAATGACCAGAGATGTTGAACATTTTTTCATGTTTATTTGCTGCTTTTACTTCTTTGTCTGGGAAATGTCTGTTCATTTCAGATGCCCATTTCTGAACTGAGTCTTAATATTTGGGGGTCTGATTTTTTTTCAGTTCTTTATATATTCTAGATAGTAGACCTTTGTCTGAGGAACAGCTGGTAAAATTTTTTTCCCACATTGTAGGTTGTCTCTTAGCTCTGTTGGTGGTTTCTCTTGCAGTGCAGAAGCTTTTTAATTTGATCCCAGTTGATTCTTTATGCTAGTTCCTGTGCTACTAAGGATTTGTTCATAAAGTCCTTTCCTATGCCAATGTCTTCAAGAGTTCTCCCTAACTTGTCTTCCAGCAAGTTTAGTGTTTCTGTTTTAACATTCAGATCTTTAATCCACTTTGATTTTAGTTCAGTGCATGGTGAAAGATAGGGATCTAGTTTTAATCTTTGGCAAGTTGAAATCCAGTTTTTCCAACACCATTTATTAAAGAGGCTATCTTTCCTCCAGTGAGGATGGTTGGCTCCTTTGTCAAAGATGAGGTAGCTGAGTATGTCTGGAGTTGTTTCTGCATCTTCTTATCTATTCCACTGATCCTTCAGTCTGTTTCTTTGCCAGTACTATGCTGTTTTTACCACAGTGGCTTTGTAGTACAGTTTCATATTGGGAATTGTGATACCCCCTGCCATGTGCTTTTGCTATTCTAGGTCTCTTCTGCTTCCAGATGAACTTTTGAACTGTTTTCTCTAGTTCTGTGAAATATGCTGTTCAGATTTTAATAGGGATTGCATTAAATCTGTATAGCAGTTTTGGAAGTATGGCCATTTTCACTATATTGGCTCTTCCTACCCAGGAACAGGGGATGTCTTTCCATTTTCCTATATCCTCTTCGATCTCTTTTTTCAGTGCTATAATTCTCAATGTAGAGGTCTTTTGGTTCCTTTGTTAGATCACTAAATATTTCATTTTTTGGATGCTATTGTGAAAGGGATTGTTTCTCTAATTTCTCTTTCAGTGAGTCTGTTATTTGTGTAGAAGAAGGCTATTGATATTTGAGTGTTGACCTTGTATCCAGCTACTCTACTGAATCTATCAATTAAGTCTAGAAGTCTTGAGGTGGAGTTTTTTGGGTCTTCTATGTAGAGTATCATATTGTCAGCACATAATGACAGTTTAACTTCTTCGCTTCCTATCTTTATTTCTTTCTCTTTTCTAATTGCTGTGGCTAATGTTTCCAAAATTACATTGAACAGGAGTGGTGATAGTGGACATCTTTAGGATTTTCTATAAAGTAAGTCCCTGACTTATGAATGAGTTCTGTTGTGGAAGAACATTTGTAAGTTGGATTTGTAGGTAAGTCCAACAAAGTCTTATACAAGTTTGACACATACAATGTAAAGCATAAAAAAAGCAAATATGTACACAAAAATACTGGAAAACACTATTTTTACTTTTACAGTATGCACACAACAGCACAACTGTGACAGTATCTGGCAGACATTTGAACTACTTATGCAATCTGTTTGCATCTACAAATGTTTCTAATGCAAGGTGCATTAGTATCTGTGAAAGGTTGTGACTCGAATGTTTGTAGTCAGGATTTACTATATATGTGTGTTAGGGTTCTTCAGAGAGACAAAGTCATT
This sequence comes from Heterocephalus glaber, assembly GCF_053883595.1. Taxonomy (NCBI): domain Eukaryota; kingdom Metazoa; phylum Chordata; class Mammalia; order Rodentia; family Bathyergidae; genus Heterocephalus; species Heterocephalus glaber. Next base: position 1,810,653 of record NW_028258302.1, on the reverse strand, counting down.
ATTTATTTATTATAAAAATTGGCTCACGTGATATGGAAGATGAGTCCCACAATCCACTGTCTTCCAGCAGAGAAACCAGAAAGCCAGAGTAATTCACTCTGAGTCTGAAGCCCTGTGAACTAGAGGACAGGGAGGGAGAATGCCTGCTGGTATAAGTCCCAAAGTCCAAGTTTCCTGGGACCATAAGCTCTTATATCTGAGGACAGAAGAAGGATGTCCTAGCTGAGAGAGAGAGAGAGAGAGAGAGAGAGAGAGAGAGAGAGAGAGAGAGAGAGAGACAAAGAGAGACAGAGAGACAGAGAGAGACAGAGCACAAATTCACCTTTTTCTGCCTTTTTGTTCTATTTGGGCTGTCAGTGGATTGGATGATACCCAGACACTCATGAGGGTGATCTTTTTTACTCAGTCTACTGATTCAAATGTGTGTCTCTCACGACAGCCTCACAAATACATACAGAAATAATCTCTTACCAATATGTGAGCATCCCTTAACTCAATTAGATTGACATATAAAATTAACCTTCATGATAAGATACTATCATCTGCAAATAGAAGTAGTTTACTCTTTCCAAGTTGGATACCTTTTATTTCATTGTCTTGTTTAATTGTCCTGACTAGACCCTCTAGTACAATATTACAGTGGTGAAGGCATTGTCTTTGTCTCATTTCTGTTTTTAGAGGGGGAAACACAGTCTTTGACCATTAAGTATGTTAGCTGTGTGTTTCATAATTTTCCTTTTGTCAGGCCGAGGATTTAGCTCAGTGGTGCCGCCTCCTGCATTGCAAGCCCAAGGTCCCCAGTTCGATCCCCAGTGCCAAAAATAAATAAATGAAAAAAAACACACAATTTCCCTTTTGTCAAGCAGAAGTTCTCTTTTATTCCTAGTTTAAGCGTTTTTATCATAAAGACTATTGGATTTTGTCAAATGCTTTTTCTGAATCTATTGAGACAAGTACATGGTTTTTGTCTTTTATTCAATTTATATGGTATATTGCACTGATTGATATTTGTACGTTGAACCATCTTGAATTCTTAAAATAAATCCCACTTGGTCATGATGTATAATCCTTATTTGCTGGTGGATTTCATTTGCTAAATTTTGAAGACTTTTCCATATATTTATAAAAGATATTAGTTTTCTTGTGATATCTTTATTTGGTTTTGGTATCTGGATGACACTGCCCTGATATAATTAATTAGGAATTATTTCTTCTTCCTCTTTTTTGTTTTGTAAGAGTTTGTGAAAGTTGGTGTTAATTCTTTAAATATTTGAAAGAATTCACCCAATGAAATCATCTGGTCTTGGGATTTCCCTGTGTATTGCAAATTTTTAATTGCTAACTAAATCTATTTATTATACAGATCTCTTAAGATATTTTATTTCTTCTTTGTTCAGTTTTGGTTTCTATCTTTTTAGGAATATCTCCATTTCATCTAAGATACCTAATTTGTTGGCATACAGTTGTTTATAGTATTCTCTTATTTCTGCAAGATTGGTAGCAATGTTCCCACTTTCATTTCACAGGTTAGTAACTTGAATATTCTTTTTCTTGGCCAGTCTAGCTAAAGGTTTGTGAATTCTGTTATCTTTTCAATGAATCAAATTTTGGTTTTATTCTCTCTGTAGCTTTTCTCTCATTTATGTCTGCTCTAATCTTTAATATTTCCTTCCTCCTGCTAGCTTGTGGGCTATGTATGAAGGATTTGGTGAATATATTTTTAGTTTAAGCATCTTTCTAGTTTCTTAAAAGGCCATAACATTGGGTTACAACAACCCATCTCATACTTTATACTATATATTTGTACTTTAGCATAATAGTAGCCAGTGTAGATCTCAGTAGCTGCACCTGGGGGAATACAGGAAGCAATCTTTGTGCTTAGTACAATAAATAAACATCAAGGTGTGTGCACCTGTGAAAAACTGTCAACCTGGGATTTTTACCCATTTAATGCTCAGCTAACAGTTTGGTTTTTCTTTTTACCACTGAGTATATCTTGTTTATTGTTTATGATTTACACTTAAAATGATGGGCTGGCATTGTAGAACAATAGACCAATCGTTACATTTAGACCTGGGCTTTCAAAAAACTTGCATTCCACTTTAACAGTTCACATATATTTAACAGCTTATATATAAGTCCAGATCACAAATAAGAGTTAGTTATCTTAGAGATTAAACAATTTAAAAACACAAAAGAAGCCGGGGATTTAGCTCAGTGGTTTCGCCACCTGCTGCGCAAGCACAAGGACCCGAGTTCAATCCCCAGTACCAAAAAAAAAAAAAACCCCACAAAAAAACACAAAAGAAAACACATGAATCTAACTTTAAATGTCAGCATTCATATTACAAGAAATAAGAAAATGTTCAAAAAATAAAATTAGGTGAAGTCACAGCATAAAATACAGAAATAAGATGATACTTCATTAAGATTCATACTTATTTCTAATTTACCTTCATATGTAACTTTTTAAATTTTTAAATTTTACTTTTTTTGGGGGGGGTACTGGGGATTGAACTCGGATCCTTCCGCTTGCAAGGCAGGTGGCGGAACCACTGAGCTAAATCCCCAGCCCCTAATATGTAACTTTTTTTCAAAAGAACCCAAGGTAAAATCAAATAATAATTTGGGGTCTTAACTTGTCAGCCTCTGCTTATACTGGTTTGTTACCACAAAAATCCTAAAACTTCTTTTCTTTTTTGTTTAATTTAAACCAACTATTTTTCAATCAGCTAACAGTTTTTGCATGTTTACCTGAGCATCAAGGGGGTAAAATACACCCACACCACTGTTTTGTTATGTAACTACATTTCACCATAATTGAATGCAGGCACCTGGGGAAAGAAAAAAATCTATCTGTGCATTCACCCACCTGGCAGATGAACAGCAGTGTGTACAGGAAATCCAAAGTAGCAAAAGGTGAGTTTTAACCATGAAATATTTGCTTATTGCTGAATTTCTGTGCATTTCTGTGCATTTTTAAAGAAGGTTTTCTTTTGATTTTTCTGTTAGAAATAGCCAAATTCAGTACACTGGCACATGGAAAAGCAGATTTGTAAGTTTTAAAGGGGGTCAAAAGTGAATTATCAGATAACTCATGCATGGATGATGATGATAATGACTTTAACATTGGCCATGGGAGCCAAAGTTCCTGTGACAGTGAAATGGAGCAGAATTGACCTCTTTGACTCAGATGATGAAGAAAACAGCAATGTGGGTACATGTTTGACTAGTAGAAATAGTACAAAATGGTCAACTAACCAAATGGAATGATTCAATGTTAGAACTAGGTCTGAAAATACAGTGAGAATTTTGGTATTATAGACAGTTAAGTTAGTTAGAAACATCATAGGCAGTCAGACAAGGCTAGGTCCTCAAAGAAGAGAGTGTAGAAGATAAGAACACATAGTAACTGTGGGTGGAAGTGCATTCCTTGATGGCCAGCCCTCAAGACAAAGATGAATAACTACACCTACTTCCCCAGGGATAAACTATAATGATTGATATTCTAAATAGGCATCAGTCACCTGGGTGAGGAACCAAAACTTTGACCCACCCCTTCCAGAAAAGGTCCTTGTTCTTTCCATGCATACTTGCTTTATGACTTGCTTCCCCATTGGATCAATATTACCTAAGTGGTTATATGCATAATCTTATTAGTTGACCATAGTTTTGTCCCACCTCACACCCACCTTGTGATTTTTCCATTGGATCAATATTACCTAAGTGATAAATACTTGTAATCTTATTGGTTGACCATAGCTTTGTCCCACCTTACACCTGCCTCGTGATTTCATACCCACCTCATGATTTTACTCTATAAACCTTCTTTGAGAAGTGGGGCTCATGGGCAACTCACTTTCTGAGGACCCCCCTTTTTTTCTTGGTATCGGGGATCGAACTCAGGACCTTGCACTTGCAAGGCAGGTGGCAAAATCCCCACTGAGCTAAATCCTCGGCCCTCTGAGCCCCCTTCTGTCTCTCTTGGACAGAAGCTATCTTTCCCTCAATAAATGCTTCCTACTCTTAACCTCCATTTTTCCTAGAATTTACTCTGATTTTAGAGAACATGAACTAAGTATATTGGACATCTAGCAGGTTGAGAGTTATAATATTTCCCTTATATTGTTTGGAGGTCCATATATCATCCCTATAGTTCATGCCCTATATCACTCAGAGGGGTGAAACCCATTGGACAGAATGCTAGCACTGCCATTCAATGTTTAAAATTGTTTGTAACAGATGAAATGCTACAAGATGTTGTGAAATACATAAATGTTTAAATACAAGTAAAATATTTTGTATGCACCAATAGCCATACTCAGAAATGTATTTATTATGACACCTCACTAGCTGAACTGAAACCATTCATAGGTTTGCTGTACTCAGCAGGGTTTTCTCATGGTATTCACAGCAATGTAAAAGACTTATGGAAAAGCAATGGGTGTGGCCTTGAGGTTTATAGAATAACAATGACACTGAGGAGATTTGGTTTCCTTCAAAGTTGCCTGAGGTTTGATGATAAAACCACTGCCAAGAAAGAAAAAGAACTGATATTCTGGCCTCTATCCAGTCCTTGTTTGACAGATTTGTGAGTAATTGTCAAGCAACTCAAACATAATCTGAATACAGTACTATTAATGAACAGCTTGCAACATTTCATGATCACTGAGGCTTCAGGCAGTACATGCAAAAAAAAAACCCCTTCAAAATATGGCATAAAAATTTACACCCTTGTAGGTGCAAAGACTTATTGTGCTTTCAATTTAGAAATTTATCCTGAAATTTAGCCACCAGTCCTTATTCATATAGTAATAAACCAAATGATGTTGTGAAAGACTTGTTGCTTCTGTCTCTCAAACTAATCAGAATGTGAGATTTGACAATTGGTTTACCAGCTTCCAACTGATGTTACATTTGCTAGTAGAGCACAAGTTGACCAGCATAAGAACTGTATGCAGGAACAAAGCAGAAATTCCAGATGAAATGTTACAATTTCAAAACACAGAATTGTATAGTACAATCTTTGGATTTGAGACAGGTGTATATGCCTCATATATGACAAAGAAAAACAAACTGGTACTGCTAATGTCAACATTGCACCATGATGGAAATATTCATAGGGAAACCTTGACAAAATGGAAGCCTGAGATGGTAACCTTCTACAACAAAACCAAAGGTGGAGTAGATGTTGATGAGTTATGTAGTAACTATGATGTCACTCAAAACATAAAGTGTTGTCCAATAGTTGTGTTTTACCCCCTAAACATAAGTGGCATAAATAGTTTGATAGTTTACAAAGAAAATAACAAGTGCAAAATGCCATGGAGAAATTTTCTTAGAGGGTTGGGACTGGAACTCATAAGGTATCATTTATAGCAGAGGAAAAACAAAATGTTTCTCCCCAGGGAAATACACAAAAAAATTGTGGAGCACACTGGTGAGCTGACAGGTGAACAGACAGGCACAGCATCCCAAAGACCTATTACAACAACAAGAAAACCAAAAAGATCTTGTCTTAGTTACTTTTCTCCCATTGGTGAGACAAAACACCTGACATCCAAAGTTAAAGGGGGAGGGCCGGGGATTTAGCTCAGTGGTTACGTTGCTTGCCTTGCAAGCGCAAGGACCCGAGTTCGATCCCTGGAACCAAAAGAAAAAACCAAAACAAACAAAGTTAAAGGGGGAAAGGTTTATTTAGCTCACAGTTTGTAGAGGTTCCAGTCCATAATTGACTGGGTCCAAGACAGAGGTGGCAACAGTTCATGGCAGTAGAAGGCAGCAAAAGCAAGCAAGCAAGGGAATCTTAGTCTTTCTGCCCCTTTTATCTTATCCAGACTACCAGGATTAGGGCAGTGCCAAACCAATCAATATACTACTTTAGTAATCACACATCCTTAATCTCAGCATCACATACTCTAAATTCAGCCACCGTGAAAAAGCCACCTCTGACTGTATGAGGCTTTGGGGGTACATCTAGACCCAAACCATAACATCTCAACTGTGCCCTGCAGGAAAGGACAGGGAAACAAAACCATATATCCTGTTAGTGTAAGCTATGCTTGTGTATGGAACATGCAGTTTTCATGTGTGAAGACTGCCTTATGTGTGACAGTTGAAGTAAAGATTATTACTGTGGTAGATTTTTGTTTGTATTTTCATTGTAGTTCACATAGGTTTTTATTTCTGATGTTATCCTTTAAGTTTTGTAAGCAAGTAAACAGCTGATGTAAAAATGTTGATGTCTATTCTATGCACTAATTACATATTTGATATTTGTTATTAATATCTTATTTTTCTGCTAAGTGCACATTGTAGAATATAGAAAGAAGCTCGTGACAAAATAGGAAGAGAAATGAAGTGACAAGAATGGTCTGCCACATAGAAAAGGAAAGCTAAGCACATATGCTGTCAGTATGAGACATGTGCATGGAACATGCAGTTGTCATATGTGAAGACTATCTTGGATGTGACAGTTGAAGCAAAGATTATTTTTGTGGTAGACTTTTGTTTATATTTACATTGTAGTTCATATAGGAATTTATTTCTGATGTTATCTTTTAAGTTTTGTAAGCAAGTAACAGTTAATGTGAAAATGTTGTTTATTCTAAATGCGCAATTCATGTTAAGAATTAAATACATTGGACCTTCCAGTTATGACCGGCCAAAAATATGAACAAATTGGGTTACAACTGGAATTTTAGTTTTAACTTACAAAGTCTTGAGTTACGACCCAAATGTTAGCCGCTTGTGCTTCCAGGTGGTCTCAGATACAGATTTAATTTTTAATGAGTTCTAGAAGGAACATTACAACATCCTTTCCTGTATGGGGTTAACTGTGAAATCCTGGACCAATGTTTCCCTAAGGACATGGAGATCTGCTGGAAGAAGGTGTGGCCTAAAATGATACAGGAGAGAGATTTTTAAGGCTGTGTAGAGGAGTCTGAACCTTCAATTGACCAAATTGAGTTACAATCAGCCCTCTCAAACAGAGTTTGTAAGTCAAGGGTCAACTATACTTTATTTTCTATTTTATGTTCTTGTTAACCACATATTGTATAATATAATAAGAGCCTCCTGACAAAATAGCAAGACCAGAGAGATGTCAAGTATTACCTACACAAAGGCCAGGAAAGTAAAACACATGTGCTGTCAGTGTAAGGAATACATGTGTATGGAACATGCTATTGTCATGTGTGAAGACTGCCTTAGATGTAATAATTGAAGTAAAGATGCTTTTTTTGTAGAGTTCTATTGGTATTTTCATTGTAGTTCTTACAGGAATTTATTTCTGTTTTTTTTAGACTTTGTACACCAAAAAAGAGTTGATGTTGAAAATTTTGATGCTTCATTATGAAGTCAATCAATATTTAAAATTCAATACTTTATTTTTTATATATTTTCCTGTTACGTACCCATTGTTTAATGTAATAAAATTCATAAAATAGACACCCTACCAAGGTCCTGAGTTGCGAGGAAGACGCCTAGTCACCCCACTGCAGACAGGCAGGTCTGCCCATGCCCTACCAAGGTCCTGAGTCGCACAGAACACGCCAAATCAGCCTGCTGCAGACAGGCAGGTCTATGCATGCCCTAACGAGGTCCTGAGTCGCGCGGAAGATGCCGAATCACCCCGCTGCAGACAGGCAGGTCTGCCCACACCCTACCGAGGTCCCCAGTTGCGCAGAACACACGCCGAATCAGCCCGCTGCAGACAGACAGGTCTGTGCATGCTCTATTGAGGTCCTGAGTCGCGAGGAAGACACTGAATCACCCTGCTGCAGACAGGCAGCCACCTGATTCCACACTAGAAAGATGCAGAGGACACCAAGCCACCAGACCAAGGTACTGAGTCCCACTGTTCCCAGCCCAGAGGTAGGGGCTTCTGAGCTGCCATCCCACTGCTCCTGGTCCAGAGGAAGGGGCTTCCCGGTCACCATCCCTCCCGCTGCTCCCAGCCCAGAGGAAAGGGCTTTTGGGCCACCTTCTGTCCCTCTGCTCCTGGCCCAGAGGAAGGGGCTTCCCGGCCACCATCCCTCCGGCTGCTCCCAGCCCACAGGAAAGGGTTTTTGGGTCACCATCCCTACAGCTGCTCCCGGCCCCTGTCCCACCTCACCCAGCTCAGAGGAGGTAATCCATGCAGGGGCTAACAGCCCCCCGCCCCAGGTGAAATGAGAAAACACATAAATAAGTCTCAAAACCAGACTTCCAGATCACCTACAGCAACGCCAAAGGGAAATGAGATGGAACACTCTGATACTCAACCACCTGGACCCACTGAACTGGCAAAAAAAGGGGATCTGGAAAAAATGAAATCAGAAATAATTTCTCAGATAACAGGAGAAATTGTGCCCCTAGTGCAAGACATGATTAATAAATCTAGAGAGGAGCTCAGGAACATGATGGAATCCCAACATAGGAAACAAATGGAATCCATAAAACAGATGCAAATAGATTTCCAGGACATGAAAAACTCCATTGAAAGTCTACACAGCAGAATGAGCCAATGTGAGGACAGAATTTCAGATATAGAAGATAAGATTGCAATTAGTGACCAGGAAAAGAAAAATTGCTTCAAAATTATAAGGGAACATGAGAAATCAATCCAGCAGCTGCTAGATGATACAAAAAAGAATAACATAAGACTGACTGGGCTCAATGAAGAAACAGGGGAGAGTGCAGATGACAAAAAAATCTCTTCACAGAAATAATGGCAGAAAACTTCCCAAGCAGAAGAAAAGAGCTTGACATACAGATAAGTGAGGCATATAGGACTCCAAATAGCCTTGATCTAAAAAAATCTACACATAGGCATATAATTGTTAAGATTCCAGAAACCCAACAGAAGAACAAAGTTCTCCAAGCAGTTAGAGAAAAGAAACAAATCACATACAAAGGAAAGCCCATCAGAATCACAGCAGACTTCTCAACACAAACCATCAAGGCAAGAAGAGCTTGGAGTGACATATTCCAAGCCCTAAAAGAAAACAGCCTCCAACCCAGATTGATGTACCCTGCAAAACTATCTTTCAAAATGGATGGAGAAATAAGATACTTTCATGACAAAGAGCACCTTAGGAACTTCGTGAATACCAAACCAGCACTCCAAAGAATTTTACACAATAGCCTAGGAACAGACATTGAGGATCACAACCCCAGGAAGCAAAGCAGAATGAACCCATCTGGCATGACAAGAAATTAAATGTAAAGGGGGAGAACCCAACAAAAAGAAAAAGTCATGGCAATGACAAGTCAATACATTTCAGTTATAACCATCAACATTAATGGTCTCAATTCACCAATCAAAAGAAATAGACTGGCAGAATGGGTCAAGAAGCAAAATCCAACAATATGCTGCATACAAGAAACACACTTCATTCAAAAGGAAACTCATAGACTGAAAGTTAAAGGGTGGAAAACAATACTGCCTGTGACAGGAACCAAAAAAAAAGCAGGAGTAGCTATCCTCTTGGCAGATCAAGTATATTTCAAACCAACACTGATTAAGAGAGACGAAGAAGGATACTACATCCTTGTAAAGGGAAGAATCCAAGAGGAAGAGATGACAATCATAAATATCTATGCACCAAACACTAGTGCATCCAACTATATAAAACAAATACTAATGGACATGAAAAGTCATATATGTACTAATACAATTGTAGTGGGGGACCTCAACACCCGACTGTCACAAATAGATAGATCAACTAGACTAAAAATAAGTAATGAAATACTAGAACTCAATCGAACTCTTGAACAAATGAACTTAACAGATGTTTACAGAGTCTTCCACCCCAAAAAATCAGAATACACATTCTTCTCAGCTGCACATGGGTCATTCTCCAAAACAGACCACATAATTCCTTTCACAATAGCATCCAAAAAACTGAAATACCTAGGAATCATCCTAACGAAAGAAATCAAAGACCTCTTCTCTGAAAACTATGGCACTCTGAAAAGAGAGATCGAAGATGATATCAGAAAATGGACAGACATTCCCTGTTCCTGGGTAGGAAGGATTAATATAGTGAAAATGGCCATACTTCCAAAACTGCTATATAGATTTAATGCAATTCCAATTGAGATCCCAGCAGCATACTTCATAGACCTCGAGAAAACAATCCAAAAATTCATCTGGAGCAAGAAGAGACCCAGAATAGCAAAAGCAATTCTAGGTAACAGAGACATGGCAGGAGGTATCACACATAGAACATGTTTAAGTAAGTGCAAAGGAATTGAAGTTATCCCCTGTATATTATCAGACCATAGTGCGATGAAATTGGAGATCCATACCAAAAGAAACTCAAAAAATTTCATAAACACGTGGAAATTGAACAACACACTTCTGAATAACCAATGGGTCACAGAGGAAATTAAAGAAGAAATCAGACAGTTCCTTCAATTAAATGACAATGACAATACAACATATCGGAATCTATGGGACACAATGAAAGCAGTCTTACGAGGGAAATTCATAGCAGTGAATACGCATATTAGGAAAACAGAACGAGCCCAATTAAACAACCTGATGCTGAACCTCAAGCTTCTAGAAAAAGAAGAGCAGGACAACCCCAAAGCTCATACAAGGGAGGAAATTATAAAGATCAGAGGAGAAATCAATGCAATGGAGACTAAGAGAACGATATAAAAAATCAATGAAGCCAAGAGTTGGTTCTTTGAAAGAATCAACAAAATTGACAAACCTTTAGCCAACCTTGTCAGAAAAAGGAAAGAAAAGGCCCAAATCCATGCAATTAGGAATGAAAAGGGTGAAATTACAACAGACCCAGCAGAAATCCAGAGGATCATCAATACCTACTTCCAGAACCTATATGCCAATAAGATGGACAACACAGAAGAAATGGACAGATTCCTACATACATATGAATTACCAAAGTTGAACAAAGAAGACCTAAAAATTCTGAACAACCCAATATCAACCAATGAAATTGAAAATGTAATTAAAAACTTATCAACTAAGAAAAGCCCGGGCACTGATGGCTTCACTGCTGAATTCTACAAGACATTTAGAGAGGAACTGCTGCCACTACTGTTGAAACTCTTCAATGAAATTGAAAGTTAAGCAATACTCCCAAATTCATTCCTGGAAGCAAGCACCACCTTGATCCCCAAAGCAGAGAAAGACCCAACTGAAAAAGAGAACTATAGGCCAATCTCACTAATGAACATAGATGCAAAAATCCTTAATAAGATACTGGCAAATAGAATGCAGAAGATCATCAAGAAGATCATACACCCTGATCAAGTGGGATTCATCCCAGGGATGCAGGGATGGTTCAATATACGAAAATCAATTAATGTAATACACTATACCAATAGAGCCAAGGACAAAAACCATATGATTATCTCCATAGATGCAGAAAAAGCATTTGACAAAATCCAACATGCATTTATGATAAAAACCCTACAAAAAATTGGAATAGATGGTCTCTACCTCAAACTGATAGACGCCATCTATGAAAAACCAACAGCCAATATCACACTAAATGGTCAAAAACTGAAATCCTTCACACAAAAATCAGGAACAAGACAAGGATGTCCACTATCACCACTCTTGTTCAATATAGTTCTGGAAACATTAGCCACGGCAATTAGACAAGAGAAAGAAATAAAAGGAATAAAGATAGGAAATGAAGAAGTCCAACTGTCATTATTTGCAGATGACATGATACTCTATATAGAAGACCCCAAGAACTCCACCAAAAGTCTTCTAGACTTAATAACCAAATTCAGTCAAGTAGCTGGTTACAAGGTCAACATACAAAAATCAATAGCTTTCCTCCACACCAATGACAGACTCACTGAGAGAGAAATAGGGCAAATAATTCCTTTCACAATAGCATCCAAAAAACTGAAATACCTAGGAATCATCCTAATGAAAGAAATCAAAGACCTCTTCTCTGAAAACTATGGCACTCTGAAAAGAGAGATTGAAGATGATATCAGAAAATGGACAGACACCCCTGTTCCTGGGTAGGAAGGATTGATATAGTGAAAATGGCCATACTTCCAAAACTGCTATATGGATTTAATGCAATTCCAATTGAGATCCCAGCAGCATACTTCATAGACCTCGAGAAAACAATCCAAAAATTCATTTGGAGCAAGAAGAGACCCAGAATAGCAAAAGCAATTCTAGGTAACAGAGACATGGCAGGGGGTATCACAATCCCCAACCTGCAACTATACTACAAAGCTACTGTGAAAAAAATAGCATGGTACTGGCAAAGAAACAGACCTGAGGACCAGTGGAACAGATTAGAAGATGCAGAAACAACGCCAGACACACTCAGCCATCTCATCTTTGACAAAGGAGCCAAATATCCTCACTGGAGGAAAGATAGCCTCTTTAATAAATGGTGCTGGAGAAATTGGGTTTCAACTTGCCAAAGATTAAAACTAGACCTATATCTCTCACCATGCACTAAACTAAAATCAAAATGGATTAAAGATCTAAATATTAAAATAGAAACTCTGAACCAGTTGGAACAGAGGTTAAGTAGAACCCTTGAAGACATTGGTGTAGGAAAAGATTTTATGAACAAAACCTCAGTTGCCCGTGAACTAGCACACACAATCAACAAATGGGATCTCTTCTTATTAAAATGCTTCTGCACAGCAAGAGAAACCACCAGCAGTGTGAACAGACAACACACAATGTGGGAAAAAATCTTCACCTGCTCTTCCTCAGACAAAGGTCTACTATCTTGAATCTATAAAGAACTTAAAAAGATCAGATCTCCCAAATTTAAAGACCCAATCCAAAAATGGGCATCTGAAATGAATAGACATTTCTCAGACAAAGAAGTAGAAATAGCAAATAAATACATGAAAAAATGTTCAACATCACTGGTCATATGAGAGATGCAAATGAAAACAATGCTGAGATTCCACTTCACTCCAGAAAGAATGGCTGCTATCATGAAATCAACCAATAACAAATGCTGGCGGGGTTGTGGGGAAAGAGGAACCCTGCTCCACTGCTGGTGGGAGTGTAGACTGGTGCAACCACTGTGGAAATCAGTATGGAGATACCTCAAAGAACTAGGACTGGAAGTCCCATTTGACCCTGCTATTCCACTGCTGGGGATCTTCCCCAAAGAATTAAAAGAATCATACCACAGTGATATATGTGCACCCATGTTCACAGCAGCGCAGTTTGTAATAGCTAAAACTTGGAAACAGCCCAAATGCCCATCAACTGGAGACTGGATAAAGAAAATGTGGTTTTTTTCTAAAATGGAGTACTACTCAGCCATAAAAAATGAGAAATTAGAGACATTTATAGCTAAGTGGATGCACATTGAGGCGATACTCTTAAGTGAAATAAATAGGACACACATGTGTGAATACCGAATAGTTTCTCTGGTGTGAGAAACTGAAAGTGTAAATAAGGACTAAATGTATAATAGGTAATGTGAAATAGGAAGAAAAGGGGCAAAGGGGAAGGAAGTGGGAGGGCTAGGGGAAAAGATAGAAGGGAATGGGATTAATATGAGAAAATGGAAAAATAGGAACAAAATCTTTGTAAATAGGGAGGAATGGAGGGGTTGAAGGGAGGGCTGGGCAAGGGTGAAAAATAAGAACCAAGAGAGATTATGTAAAGGTCCAAATTTCCAATGATGAATGTCATTATATTGTATACCTAAAATGTACCAATTAATAGAATGAATAATCGATAATGTAAAATAGGAAGAAAAGGTCCAAAGGGGTAGGGGTAGTGGGAGGGGCAGGGGAAAGGAAAGAAGGGAAAGGAAAAAATGATGAGAAATGGAAAAAATGGAAATAAAGTCTTTGTAAATAGGGAAGGGTGGAGGGCATGAGGGGAGGGCTAGGAATGGAGAAAAAATAAGAACCAAGATGCATTATATAAAGGTACAATTCCCAATGAGAAATGTAATTGTGTTGTATACCTACAATGTACCAATAAAAGAATTTAATACAAAAAAATTCATAAAATAATTCGATAGAAATATTGTAAATAAATATGGATATTATAAACCCGTTTCTGCACCTTTATGACAAAATTGGCATTATGGCCCTCACTAAGATAGAATGCTGTTATTTGAGATCTTTTTAATGTACATATTAACAGCTATAAATTCATATGAGTACTAAATTCATATAGTACCCTCTGAGTACTGCTTTGCCCACATTTCTTAAGTTTTAGTAATGTTGTGCTTTCATTTTCTCTCATCTCAAAGCATTTTCTAATTTCCTGATTGGTTGTATTTTTTAAACTTAAATTCTTTTATTGGTACGTTTTAGGTATACAATATGTTTACATTTATCATTGGGTGCTTGTACCTGCACATGATGTATCTTGGTTCTTATTTTTTTCCCCATTACCTGTGCGCCCTTCACCCCCTCCACCCTTCCCCATTTACATAGACTTCGTTTCCGTTTTTTTCTTTTCTCATAATTTTTCCTTTCCCTTCTTTCCTTTCCCATTTTCCCCCCACCACCCATACACCTTTGGACATTTCCCTATTTCAAATTATCAATTATTCATTTTAATCATTTTAATCCTTATTTATACTTTCAGTTTCTCGCACTAGAGAAACTATTCAGTATTTACACAAGTGTGTGCTATTTATTTCACGTAAGAGTATGGCCTTGATATGTATCCATTTAGTTATGAATGTCTCTAGTTTCTCATTCTTTATGGCTGAGTAGTACTTCATTTTATTAAAAAACCACATCTTTATCCAGTCTCCAGTTGATGGGCACTTGGGCTGTTTCCAAGCTTTAGCTATTAAAAACTGTGCCACTACACATATGGGTGCACATATATCGCTGTGGTATGATTCTTTTAATTCTTTGGGAAATATACCCAGCAGGAGAATAGCTGGGTCAAATGGGACATCTAGCCCTAGTTTTTTGAGGTATCTCCATACTGATTTCCATAGTGGTTGCACCAGTCTGCACTCCCACCAACAATGAAGAAGGGTTCCTTTCTCCTCACACCCCGGCCAGCATTTGTTATTGGTTGATTTTTTGATAGCAGCCATTCTTTCTGGGGTGAGGTGGAATCTCAGTGTTGTTTTCATCTGCATCTCCCGAATGACCAGTGATGGTGAACTTTTTTTTATATGTTTATTTGCTGCTTTTACTTCTTTGTCTGAGAAATGTCTGTTCATTTCAGATGCCCATTTTTGAATTGGGTCTTTGAATTTGGGGGGTCTGATTTTTTTCAGTTCTTTATATATTCTAGATAGTAATCCTTTGTCTAAGGTACAACTGCTTCCTGACTGGTTTTTAATGAGTGTTTATTTCCACATATTTATAAATTTACCATATTTCCTCCCATAATTGATTACTTATTTCATTCTACTGTAATTGGAGCATATACTTTGATTTCTATCCTTATATATTTATTGAGATTTGCTTTATGACCTAACATATGCTCTATCCTGAAAAATCCTCTATATGCACTTAGAAGAATGAATAGTCTGCTATTATTGAGGGTGTTCTATAGATGTCTGCTAGTTCTCGTTGGTTTATAATGTTGTTCAAGTTTTATTTTTCCTTGTTGATCTTCTGACTAGTTGTTCTATTCATAACCAAAGGTAGGATATTAAAGTCTCTATTATTATCAAATTATCTATTTCTTCCTTCAATTTTGTCAGTTTTCATTTCATGCATTTTGAAGCTCTGTTGTTAGATACATACAATCATGCATTTTTGCATTTCTACTGCTTATTACACATTTTCATTTACATGTGAGATAATTAAGTTTGATTCCATTATACATTAAACATACTTCAAGACAGACCACAATAATCTAGGAGAAGAATCACCAAAGTTTTTCTGTGAAGTGTCAGAGAGTATATTTATCTATCTTTTTTTTTTTTTTAAGAAGTTCTCGCTATGTAGTTCAGGCTGGCCTTAAACTCACTATGTGGCCCAGGCAGGCCTTGAACTCATGGTGATCCTCCTGCCTCAGCCTCCCAAGTGCTAGGATTACAGGCGTGCACCACCACACCTGGCCAAGAGTACTATTTTAGACTTTGAGAGCTCTCTGGTCTCTGTTGCAACTACTCAACTCTACTGCTGTAACAGCCCTAGAAAATACAAGGCTTTGTGCAAGCACACTCTCCCCTTCATTCCACCTGATATATAATCAAGTATTTTTTCATAAACTGACTGCTACCATCAAAATGACAGAAATCATTTAAAAAGGGTTTTTTTGTGGGGGTAGAGAATTATTGTAAACAGATCAGCAAAGTTTCACCAGATATTTATTAAGTAGAGATTTGTTGAGGAACTGTGTGAGCAATGGAAATGGTAACTTATTTAACTGCCTGAACCTTTGTTCCACTGAGAACAACTGACATATCTTGCCTTTCAAATAAAGTGAGGTTTGTTTATATATTTGTGGCTGTCATTATTCATCTGTCTCACCCTAATATCCAAGACTACGGTAAGCATACAGAAGTTGATGAGTATGCTTTCAATCATAACTCACAATTAACTAGCTTGTGAGCAAAACATGTTTTGTTTGGGCATTATAATGCTTTTAAAACTGAATTGTAATGTCTTTAGGTAGGGCATTCATTCTACAATTTACCACAGATCTCACTGAAAAGAATAGAAGGAAATTTACAAAAATGTCAGGCTATTAAATCTCAAATCTTAATTATCAAAAAAAATCATAAAATCTCTGGGACACAAGAGTATAGGAAAAGGAGGATAAAAAGAAGAGACAACGACCTTAAAGCAAATTAAAAGCAAGTGAAAGGGACTTGGAATAGTATCAGTGGTAGACTGCTTGCCTAGCATGCATGAGGCCCTGGGTTCCATCCTTAACACCTGGGGGTGGAGCAGTGGAGGTTAAGTGTATAGGAGATGAAAATTTATTCATATTATCTAATACTAGTGCCAATTATTTCAAGAGTCTTTGCTGGAGACTATGAGCATACACAGGTAGGTGTGACACAAATCAAAAGACAGCTTACACATGAAAGTCCTATAAACATTCAAAATAATATCTTGCATAATGGAACACAGCGGATTGAGATAACAGGCTTGCAACAATGGAAATGAAGAAAGGCAGGAAGAGGTGTCTGGGAGGTACAGAATGACTGTACAGTGAGTTGAGAGGAAGGAAGGAGGAATTACTTCTGGCTGAGGGATGAAGAGGATAGGGGTGTTTTAAGGAGGAAGTGGGTGCTCACACTCAGCAAAGGGGTCAAATCTCTCCCTGAGTGCCACGCAGCCTATTAGCACAAAGGTAACATGAAGGCTCCTCAAAGTATGTGTCTGCAACTGAATCTGTCATTCATCATCTCCTGCTCTTGTATTTCTTGTCTAAGTTAAGAGATGTATTATCTATTCAGAAGCTTATTTATTCAACAAATGTTCACTGGGTGTCTGGTATGTGGGGACACAGGTCTAGTAAAAGACACAGTCATTGGACAAGCAAACAAAAAAATTAGAAGAAAGAAAAAACAGTACTTGTTAGAAAAATACAAGAAGGGTATTTAGATCAGGTTTAGACCTCTTTGAACTGAAAAATGAAAAGCAGCCAGGAAAGTTAATGATAGGAAGGGAGGTTCTCGGCAGAGAAGTCGGGGTGAAGAAAGTGGAGCAAATTAGAAGTTCAGCTTTCTGTAACCATAGCAAGGAAAAGATGGAGCAAGTGTAGTGAGAAATGTGGACAGAGAGGTAATCACAGCTTTGCACTTGTTGCAAATTCTCTATTATGTTTTAAATGTGGTGAAGCTACCTAAGAGGAAACAGCAATGAAAACATAGATGCCTTGTTGTTGGGCAGCATGGTGAAGGATACTGACAGTTCAAGAACTGACTTCAGTCTATGTCCTAAGTGATAAGAGAAAGGGAGTATCAAATGCTTTGAGAACTCTGCCAAGGGATATCTGGACTGGTCTGAGAAAGACATGTTCACACCCTCTACTTAGACCACTGCAACAGCCTCTAAATCAGTTATGTAGCCCTCAGTGTCTACCTTCCACACTGCTACCTATTACCTTCCATAACACAAATGACAGCATGTCAGTTCAAAACAATCTACAGCTCGTAAAAGGCTGAATTCCAAACTCCATGATCTTGTATCACTGGCCCTAACTTTTAGCTTCTTTCTTTAAACTCCCACTACCACAAAGATTTCAATTTACTCAACTCATAGAAAGAAATACATTTTATGCATAAAAGAAAAGAAACAATTCAAGTAGAATTTCTCTGATATTTTCTATTCCATGCTATTTTTCTTTTCTATAAATGCAGGTTGTAACTAGGCATGGGGACACACACTTGCAATCCCAGCACTTGGGAGACTGAGGCTGGAGGATCATGAATTTGAGGCCAGCCTGGGGTACACAGTACTACATAGTAGGTTGTTGTTTTTTTGTTTTGTTTTGTTCTTGATACAAGCTCTCACTATGCAGTTAAGACTGGCTCTGAACTCACTATGTAGACCAGGCTGGTCTCAAACTCACAGCAATCCTCCTGCCTCAGCCTCTTAAATGCTGGGATTACAGGCATGTGTCTTCATGCCTAGCTACATAGTAGGTTTGAGTCAGTTTAGGGTACCTAAAACTATCTCAAAAAAAGAAAAAAGATGTTGATTCTAATTTTTTCATGTCCTGCTAGGTCCTGACCTACTGTTTTTTGTGGTTTTTTTGGTACCGGGATCGAACTCAGGACCTTGCTCTTTTGAGGCAGGTGCTGGAACCACTGAGCTAAATCCCCAGCCCCTGAGCTGCTGTTTGAAAACCACTGACTGCTCCCTCCACTACTCTCTTTCTCACTTACCTCTTAGCAAACTGTTTTTTCACTTTGACCACATTGTCCCAAATGCCAGGAATGCCTTACCCTTCATTTGTCCTTCACATAGCAAGTTTCTACTGATCTCTCAAGACTGAGCTCAAATGTTACTTCCCCGGAAAAACCTTTCTAGACACTTCCCTAGTCACGCATCCAATCTCAGGGATCACAGGGTTCATTATAACCTGGGTGATAGCATTTATCATGTTGAATACATCATGACTTTTTTAAAAAAACAAATCAGAGCCGGGGATTTAGCTGAGTGGTTTCACCACCTGCTGTGCAAGCACAAGGACCGGAGTTCAATCCCTGGTGCCAAATAAATAAATAAATAAATAAACCAAATTTGGGGCCGGGGATTTAGCTCAGTGGTTCCACCACCACTTGCCTCGCAAGCACAAGGACCCAAGTTCGATCCCCAGTACCAAATAAATAAATAAATAAATAAACAAATCAGCCTGCTTTGAGCTACGTTTCCTAATGTCAGTAATTTAGCTGTTCTACATCAAGTCCAAAATAGAGCCTAACCTGAAGCAAAAGCAAGAGGATGTAATGCCAGATACATGAAAACTGACTTCATCTTGCACTACCCTCCCTCCAACCTCACCATCTTAGCTGTCTACTGAGCAACTGACCAACTTGCCTTTTTCACCTCAAAGCCTACCTATCCCACTCTTCTCACAGCTGTTTCCATGGCAAGATGTTGTTACTGTATCTTCAGATCAATAGTTTATTCTCAAAAAAACGCATTACATTTCCTTTACTTGTCTTACAACACTCCTCTGACATTGCTGCTTGTTTTTTTGGACAGGGTCTTGGTATGTAGTTCAGGCTGGACTTGAACTCACTATGCAGCCCAGGCAGCCTCCCCAGGGCTGGGATCACAGGTGTGCCACCATGCCTGACTCTTGAAATTACACTTACTCTTTTCCTGTTAGTTTACTGTCTCCCGAGTTAGAATGTTAGATTTTAGAAGGAACAAATCTACCCATTTGCCCTACTAACTTCAGCACCTAGAACAGTGTACAACACATAGTAGGACCTCAAAAAAAATCTGATGAATCAACAAGCGAGAGAGAAAGCAGACAGGCCATAGTATTGCTGATAGCTAAGTCAGGCAGTGACTGATAGAAGGGACTGGGCCCAGGACAGAGTCAGCGCAGAGATGAGGCAAAACAAGCCTGTGGTCGGTGGGGCTGAGTTGATAGAAACTAGGCCCCAAAATGAATACACTATGGCTAGGGCTGCAAGCCTCCCCAGAGATAAACAACAGTCCAAAACTGTACTGTAACTAGCACCACCTGGTCCAATAAGCCTAAACTAAACAACAAACACAGAAATAAGGTAACAAACACATAGACAGCTGACCAGAATATTCTGACCCTCATCGCTACCCCTTCCAGAAATGTCTTTGTTCTTCTCTTTGCTATGGTATCTTGTTTTGCTATTAGATCAGTATTATCTAAGTGGTTGTACTTGTAAGCCTATAGGTTGATTACAGTTTGATTCAACGCAACCTGTGATATGATTTTACTACATATAAACCTCCTAGACAAAGAGCCTCAGTAGCAACCCACTTTCGCGACCCTTCCTGCCTTTCAGGAAGTTTCTCTTAATAAAAATTTCCTACTCTTCACCTCCTTTGTCCTCGACTCCATTCTTCAGCATCATGAGACACGAACTCTGATAGGTTAGGAGTTACTTCACTGTAACAGTAGCAGTCTTGGAGACCCGTTCTGAAGACACCGTGAATGGGTCCCTGGCAGAACCGGGCCCTAGGGCTTAAGCACACAAACCTAGACCTGGCACTGCGAGAGAGGGGGGTTGAAGCGCCAGGTGCCACGTTCCAGGGCCTACCAGTAATAAGTGACTGTGCAAGCCGCGCACACACGCTCAGCCGGAGCTTCGCACACCTCACAGCAGAGCCGGCGCCCCTTGGGAACCGCCAGCGGGTAGATGACATTCATGTTGCAGCCAGCGGTGTCCGTTTCTAGGACTGTTGCTGGGCAAGGGTAAGCGGGCAGGAGTGTCACGTGACACCGCGGGACTGCGGCTTTCCCAGGGTTTCAAGGGCAAGGAAGAAGGGTGTTGAAGGACTGCCACCGGGAGTCTATTTCTGAAGCCAGAAAACAACAACAACAAAAACAAAAACAAAAACAAAAAAAAAAGGAAAAGAGAAGAGAGAAGAAAAGGCAAATCCCACGGAACCAAAGGTTAAACCAGTCATAACCCCAATGGAATCTAAGGCCAGGAAGTCTGTACGGTAACCGAGAAGGGCCAAAGTAGCCAGTTCTTTACCCAGGCTAGGACATTAACAGGAGTTAATGTGACTCTCCCAAATGTCCACCCGACCAGGAATGAGGTACTTTCTCACTGTCCCTTGACTCTGGAGCAGAATACCACACGTTTCCGCACTTGGAGAGATGGGGAACCTAGAGGCCCAAGTACGGTAGCAAATGGCCCACCCACTAATGGAGCTGCGCACTCACCAGCTACGGGAGAGGCGTGGCGCCGGCGGCCCCGGGCGTGCGCAGACACTGGGGCGCTGCGGCACTGATGGCGGAAGTGGACCTGGTCTCCGAGTTCCCACGGCCTGCGGGTGTTGCGCGCTGGGCGGAGGTTATGGCTGGCTTTGCCACCCGGCAGGGCGCGCAGGGACGGAGGGTAGTGTTGATCACGTCAGGTGGCACCAAGGTTCCTCTGGAAGCGCGGCCGGTGCGCTTTCTGGACAATTTCAGCAGCGGGAGGCGCGGTGCAACCTCGGCGGAGGCCTTTCTGGCTGCGGGTTATGGTGTTCTGTTCTTGTACCGTGCTCGCTCAGCCTTCCCCTATGCCCATCGCTTCCCGCCTCAGACCTGGCTGTCGGCCCTGCGACCTTCTGGCCCAGTCCAGTCAGGCATGCTGAGCCTAGAGGCCGAGGAGAAAGCACTTCCCGGCTTTGCTGAGGCTTTGCGGAGCTATCAGGAGGCAGAGGCTGCCGGCACCTTCTTGGCCGTAGAGTTCACCACTTTGGCGGACTATTTGCATCTGCTTCAGGCTGCGGCTCAAGCACTCAACCCTCTAGGTGCGTGCCTTAGGAATCCATCGGTGGCCTACAGGCAGAGACTTTCTCCCCAGCCACTTTCCCCGTACACTGTATGTACCTTGTGCTTAGCCAGCAGACACACAGCAAGGATGTGGAGTTGAAAAGGATCCCATGCCCTCCCCGCTTTGTTACACAATCTGCTTCTCTTTGCAGGCCCTTCTGCGATGTTTTACCTGGCTGCAGCCGTGTCAGATTTCTATGTTCCTGTTTCTGAAATGCCTGAACACAAGATCCAGTCATCTGGGGGCCCACTGCAGGTGATGGGCGCTTCTCTTCCAGAGATCTGATCCCCTATAACCAATCTTGGGTTAATCTACTCTTGATCTGCAGATGGCCTTTCTGCATTCTGTATGCAATAGGCACTGGGGATACAGAGATGAATAAAGACACCGCCCTCTCTCAAGGACCTCACAATCTAGCGAGGGAGCTGGACACAGACATAATTACAATACAAAATGATAAATGCTCTAGTGGAGGTATGTACAAAGTGCAGACAGATCATGGGGGAGTGAACTGGGAGAGTGGAGGAAGTCTTCCTGGTGGAGATGACTTGAACTAGGTTTTAAAAGATGAGCGCAGGATATAACAAAAATGGGGTGGAATTACACAGTTGGCGTTTGGAACTGAAGTGCTTTGATGGGGCTGGAAACCAAAATTAAGAAACGGCTTGCTTCATAGAAAACTTACTCTTAAAGAGCTTGGACTTTATCTTGTGCATGCCAGGGGTACATTAAATAGAAAAATGAGATAAAGTATTTGAAAAGAACATTCTGTATCATTCTGAAAGGTAAAATAGGAAGACAGTGGAGATGGTACACTAGTTGAGGGCTATTATAGATGAAGAGGTATAGGGAAGGGAGTGCTATGGTTGAGATTACCTGGTGTCTTGGATCCTGAGGAAGTTCTTAGTCGGTTATTGGGTGATAGAAGTAGAGTTTATATAGGAGAAATTTTGCCTGTGGGGCACTTATAGGGTTAGCTCATTTGTTGTTCTTTCAGTAAATATTTACTCTGTACCTACTATATGCCACGTACTGTTGTACGACCTGGAGAGAAAACAGTGAAAATACACCTAGCAAGGGAAGTCAAATGCATACTATATTTGGTAGTGATACGGGCTAAGGAGAAAAAGTGGGAAATTGGTCTATGATCCCCTTTATACAGCTCTTTTAGAGGAGATCCTCATGATTAGTGATTTCACACTTTTAAAAATTCTAAGATCCTTAGTTTATCCCACATTTTTTAAGTTCTACAGTATCTTGAAAGTACACAATAAAATTCCCCTTTGAAAATATTAAGAAATAGATAGTAGGAGTTTAGATAAAGTGAAAATAAATTCAGTTGCTTGCTCAGTACTAAGTTGTATAATTTCTTCCTCTACAATTCCAGTTGTAGGTAAATTGAATTGTAAATGGAATCCAATAGCTATTCTGCCAATGTAAGACATATTTTAGACTGAAAGATTTAAAAACCCAATCTTACTGGGTTTCTGCCAAAGTAAAATTTGCATGAACAGATTATTTGTGTTTATTTGAGGATTTGCTTTAAAAAAAATAAAGGGAAATGTTGAAGAGAAGGTACAGAGCAGGGATGATTCCAGAAAAGAGGGTTTGCCAGAAAATATATATATATATATATGAAGCCTTGAATTTAGGCATTGTTATGAACGTCACAGAAGCAAGGCTTTAAAAGTAGTGTATTTAGTATGCTTTGAAATTTGGTAGTGAGAAATCCCCTTACATTTATATAGGCAAAAATCTTGAGTCCTTCATTCATTTCCTGATGGGTAGTGACCACTATTTCCTAATTAAGCTTTTCTTTTTCCAATACAGATAACTATGAAGATGGTGCCGAAAATGCTTTCTCCTTTAGTTAAAGATTGGGCTCCCAAAGCATTTATAATTTCCTTTAAGTTGGAGACTGACCCCTCCATTGTAATTAGTCGTGCTCGGAACGCTTTGGAAATTTATCAGCATCAAGTGGTGGTGGCTAATATCCTTGAGTCAATACAGTCTTTTGTAGTTATTGTAACCAAAGACTCAGAAACCAAGTTATTGCTATCAGAGGAAGAAGTAGAAAAAGGCATGGTGATAGAAGAGAAGATAGTGGATAATGTTCAGTCTCGACACACAGCTTTTATATGTGACAAAAACTGAACTAAAAAGATTAAAAATTGTTCACTGGACCAGGTCTTTTACAGATGGCAAGGACTAAAATAAATTCTTTGCTTTCATAAGGACAAAGGGAAGGTAAAATTTGGGTGCAGGCAAATATGGATTGGTATTTGTTTTTTAATGACTGAACCACCCAATAAAATCACCTGAATGTTACCTGGATTTGGAAATGAAACACTAGAACTATATCTCATCTTTAAAACAAGTCTGTTGAGAATTATATATTCCACAGACTATAACAGGGACTAAATGCTGAATATTAGCCTACTTTATACTATAGAAAAAGGATTATGGATGCATGTGTGGTCATGCTTTGAAAACGAAGTATTTGTTGAGTGCCTACTATGTTTCAGGCCCTGAGCTAAGTGACGAAGATTAAAAAGATGAATAAATATGTCTTGTTTGGGAAATGGATGTGTAAAAGTTTAAGCGTAATAAAGTGTATGCCCACAAACTGACAAATGGAAAGGAGGTTTTTTGAAAATTTACTAAAAATGGAGAGAAAAGCACCTCCCTAAACATAGAAGATTGCCTCTACATTGGAGAGCTTTCCACTACATTTACCTTTTGCTTCTTGCCCTAGATTTGCTCTATATTTGAGTAATGATTTACCTCTCAAATATTGTAGAACTGTTCTTGAGTTTAACATGATCTTCCTCCTGGTACCAGGCAGGGACCAATTGGTGAGCTCTGTCCTGTGGTAAAGAGTATGGGGTGTGGAGAAAACTTAGCCAGCCATGCCACTTAGGCACATATCTTAATCTTTTTCTTCATGTATGACATGCGGATAATACTCCCTGCAAAGTGATACCACGTTGGCTGTGAGGATTAAGTAAAAACAACAAAGGAAAATGGTTGAGATTATTGTTTTTTCTTACTTAGCAACACTTGCCAGTGTCATGCTGGAGCCCTGCTTGATTCTTTTTTTTTTTTTTTTTGGTACCAAGGGTCGAACTCAGCTCCTTCTGCTTGCAACACAGGCGGCGGAACCACTGAGCTAAATCTCTGGCCCTGCTTCATTCTTGAATCCTTGAAAACTCAAAGCTCTGTTCACTCCTAAGTTTGGGAGTACATAAGTATAATGCAGTATCCCCTGAATGATCTGTAGTGTGGTTCAGAATACAATTTGAAAAGCTACCATTATTATCTACATTAATACTTGATTTAGGGGGGAAGGATGTAGCTTGCCTAGTATGCACAAGGCTCTGGGTTTGATCCCCAGCACAGCTAAATAATAATAAAATACAATTCATGCCAGGCATGATGGCACTGGCCAGTATTCCCAGCTACTCAGGCTGAGGCAGGAGGATCATGTTCGAGGCCAGCCTGGGATGTAGCTCAGTGGTACAGTGCCCCTGGGCTTCCCCCCAGCCTCATACAATTCATGATATTTCATGGCATTGGGAAGAGTAATTCAGTGTGTCCTATAGACAACAGAGATACAATAAATTTTAGTTGAGAAAATTTGAACAGAAATATTAAGATAAATACTTCATTAAAGCACAAAGTATGACATTGAGCAGAGGAAAAATAACTGCAGCAGCCAAGACTGTTCTGGAAGCAGCAGTTATTTGAATATGAATTTTAAATGAACTTCAGGTCCAATTGACAAAACCTCAAAAGCAGTAGCTGCAGTGTTGATGGGGCATGAAGTAAAAGCCTGATTTTCGTCCCTACATTCATAGCCTCACGAGGATGATGATTCTTTGTTGAATGTACAGTGGAGATAAAGTTAAAGCTAGCAGTGATCTTTATGATTATTACATCTTGTTGGAAACCCGTTTTGTTAATGCTCAAAAATCACCACATGGAGTTGAAGTGTTTCCTCCTTCAGTTTATTATCTATGCAGAATACTTAAAGTGTTTACACAAGCAAAAATTCCAGGAGTGTGTGTGTGCCTACAGCAAATTGAAATGTTTAAAGAAAAAGGAGCATAAGTCAATGAAAGAAAATAAGAAACTTGATCCAAATTGGAGAACCAAGAAAACTTTCCTTGAGGTGATGTTGAAATGAGTTAAGTGGGGCTGCAGGTGGTGAACATTTAGATCAGAGAAAAAATATAGGGGCTTTGTTGCCAGAGGGAGAAGGTGAAGCACTTATATAAAATAAGGGTAAGATCCAACCAGATACATAATGCGTATAGAACTACCAGGGCCAGGGATTTAGCTCAGTGGTTCTGCCACCTACCTCGCAAGCGCAAGGTCCGGAGTTCAATCCCCAGTACCAAAACAAAACACATAGAACCACCAAAGGTTTGGAAAGATTTGTAACTAGAATATGACCGAGAAGTGTACATGATGTTTGGTATACTAGCAAAGCAAAGGCCCATAAAAACTAAGTAAAAGTAAGTTCTGACAAATACGTGTAATCTTGGCCTGGGAGTAGGGGGTGGCATTTAAAATGATGCTGAAGTTTTGTTAAATTTTGTGATTTAAAGTTTTATTTTGCATTACATATTAAGAGATACGACTCACCTAAGCCAAATTTCTAGTGCTTAAGGGCTTCAGCCTTTGTGTTAATTGTGGCCAGTCCAGTTTCTTCATTTTTACAATTAAATCCAAAAGTGTGATTCCTTAGGCATCCCAGGTGATTAATGGCAATTCTAGGCGTAAAATTCTGAACTCCAGACCTAGTACCCTACCCTTTGAAGGATGACTTGGCGGGAACACGTTCGAGAACTAGAAGGTCCCATCACAAGGCGAAGCATGTCAGTTGCAAATACTAGCTACTGGTATTCTGGTTACTGCAGTATCCGAGCCAATGGAATGAGGTATACTAACGATGCAGTTGAAAGAGTTCCACCCCACGGCCCAAAGGCCAATGGTGTGCGCTGTAACAACGGTCCTGGCAGGAAAAGCAATCCATGGCACCAATGCCGTGCGTCGT
Organism: Heterocephalus glaber; assembly: GCF_053883595.1. Taxonomy (NCBI): domain Eukaryota; kingdom Metazoa; phylum Chordata; class Mammalia; order Rodentia; family Bathyergidae; genus Heterocephalus; species Heterocephalus glaber. The sequence goes on along the minus strand of NW_028258302.1, from coordinate 1,783,701 downwards.
ATCTGTGGTTCCCACCGGAAGGACGCCTTTGCGTACGTGTGGCTAGCGCGGTTGCTATGACGCCCTGGCTCCTTAGGAACCTGGCCCTGTAGTCTCTTGGGCCAGGAATTTAGCAACGCCGGGACCCTTTGCAGCACACAAGAGAAAATTTTTGGTCTTCTTCCTGAAGTTCCGACTCAGTCCCGAGAAGGAAAACGTTCATTCTTCCCCCTTTCCACATTTCACGTCTTTTCCGCTTCTCTTCCAAGAATGACCCGAAACTACAGGAGGAGTGCCTTTCTGCCTGGACATTTCTAGCCCCAGGTTGGAGGGATTCTGCTGCAAGGGTTTTCCTGTTTTCCTGGACTCAGCTGCCAAAGGCATTTAGTATGAGGTGCCGCTTTTATTTAGAGAGCGGCTTAGAACACGCTCGGTGAGTTAGGTAGGCGTTGTTTTTCTCCCTTCACGGGTGAGGAGGCGCGCACCCTAACTGATGACGGCTCCCCAAGGCCCAGGCCGCTACAAAGTCCACGGAGGCTGTCACAGCTTACTTTTACTTGCAGGCCGGTGAGCAAAGAACTGCCGTTTCCTGCTTTTTTGGCCGATGTTCGTCGCGCAGAACCTTGAATCCGGACGAAGCTTTGGAGGTCCTTGGTAACCTCAGCGTCAGAGGTCATCAAGTCAGTTACCTTCTGCCTTTCAAGCTACAACTTCATCCACTTCTCTCATCACTCTGAGCACCAGTTCTTCGATCTGTTCATCCCACAGCCATTTTCACCCTTTCCTGTTCACACTGCACATTATTGCGTTTCCATTCATCGCTACCACTTCTGTCATTTACAGACCACCTCTTTTCCGTTTTCCTGCTCTGATGCTTTGCATGGCTAATTATTGCACATTCTCCAGCTATACAATCACTGGGAAATTTTTCTGTGTTTCTCTGCGCCATGGCATACTTTCTGTGGGGTAAACTAGAATGGTGACGAACGTACACATTGGCAAATACAAACATTAAATTGATGAAAACCTAGTGTGTTTTGAAAAGGGAGGAAAATCAGCGGTTGTATAAGCCCATTTCAGGCTTTATATATATAAAGAAAGTTGTTCCTAGTTTATAATTTGGTAAATATTAAAGTAGGCATAAATATTAGTGATGTGTTTATAACTTGTGAAAAAATAATTCAGAAATTATTATATAATAGAGAATTTCAGCTTTAAGACCGTAGGATAGAGGGCTGGTGATTTAGCTCAGTGGTTCCGCCGCCTGCCTCGCAAGTGGAAGGTCCCAAGTTTGATCCCCAGTACCGGAAAAAAAAAAACAAAACAAAACCAAAAAGACCGTATGATAGAATTGCTCAAGAAAAGATACTTGAAACACTTATTGTGGCTCTTCTTTATGTCAGTTCCCGAATCAGAAAACATTGCGTTTGATGTGAACAAACAAGAAATGATTGAAAATACGTATTTTTTGGCAAATGAGCAGGCTCAGTAATCTAATGACTTATAGATGGGCTCTAAGATTAATTCATTAATTGTAAGATTAATTTTGGACCCATGAAATTTTATTTTAGCTTGGGAAGCTTGATTTAATTTGTCTTACAGTTTGTGTTCCTTGTTGACTCATTTCTTCCTCACTGTTTAGGTTTAAATATAAAACTATTTTGAGAATATATAAAGTACACATTTGAGAAAGGTATCGAGAACTATAATGATTTAGACATTTTTATTTCTCAGGCCAATTGAAGTGGTATTTGTGATATTTCATTCTCAGCTCAGGTTTCCAACTACTGAAAATTCAACTTTCTCTTTTATATTATGTTAGAAAATAAAAAGAGCTATTCGGCTTTTTTCAACTTTTCACATTAAATAGACCTGAGTAAATTTTAACTCTTTAAAAAGTAGGCTATTTGTACTCGCTTCGGCAGCACATATACTAAAAAGTAGGCTATTGGATGCTGTTTTATAAGGGGCTCTTGTCTTCCAATATGACAAAGTTAATACAAATTAAAGGTTTTTTTCTTACAGTAACACAGTTCCAAACCTGGTGTGGAGAGGGACTTTCCCTCTAAGAGACACTTGGTGATGTATGGAAACCTTTTTAAGTTGTCATTCTGGGATGTGCCTTTTCGATGTAGTTGGTGAAGTACAGGGCTGCTGCTGAACATCCTACTGTTTGCACAGAACATCCCATAAAACAAAGAATTGTCCAGGCCAAAGTGTCATACTGACAAGGTTGAGAAACTGTCCTAACATAACAACAATTTTTCTCTTTTGTGTACAGTCCTTCCTCAGGTGTACATTTTTACATAGTTATAATGTACATCTTGGCTTTCTTTTTAACTTTATATTTTTAAACTTCCCACATTGCTGCATTCTTTTCAACATTTTTTTTTAAAGTGTATTTTTCTTTTGGGAATTGAAAAGGAAAACAACTGCATAATGCTGTATTTCACATGTCTGGTTGTTTTTGCACAGTACTGGGGATTGAACCCAAGGATGCTCTACAACTGAGCTACATCCCCAGGCCTGTATATTTTTTAATTTGAGATAAGGTCTCCTAAGTTGCCCAGACTGACTTCAAACTTGTGATTCTCCTGCCTCAGCCTCCCAAGTACCTGGGATTACAAACCTACGCCACCCTGTCTGACTAGATGGCTATAATTTTTTTTTTTGTACCGAGGATCGAACTCGGGTCCTTGCGCTTGTGCAGCAGGTGGCGAAACTACTGAGCTAAATCCCCGGCCCTGTAATTTTTAAGTTACATTTGTATAAAAGGTAAAAAAAAGGTTAGAGTGAAAAAGCCTGGGGTAGAAGATGGGGCTCGGGCCAGGGAATGGAATGAGGAAGGTAGCTGGCTTTAAACTTAGAAATTAAGCTGCGAGGGGAGGGGTAAACTAACAATATTATCTCAAGATCTGCCTTACTAGAATTTTCAAAATTCTCAGCCATCAGGTCTCAGTAATCCACTGGAAAAAATGTTGTTCTAGGATGTTATAACACCATTTTAGGGAGAGGGATCTGAATCTCCAAAGGCAAGGAACTGCAAGAAGCATGGTGGGATCAATAAGTATCTGGCATAAAAGACTAATGCCAAGGAGTAGCAGAAAGGAGGCTGGAGACAGAGGCAGGAGCCAGATTGTGGAGAATTCCTGGTGTCAAATTTAGGGACTTGAACTCTTCCAGAGAGCAAGCAGCAGATGATGTGCATTCAGAGAGCATATTGGATGGGGCCAGCCTGACAGCAGGAACTCAAGTTACAAATGCTACCATCCTGACTGACAAATAATGAGATTGTGGGGAAACAAACCAGAAAAAGCAGGTGTAATATACCAGGCACTGGAGGTCTCACTGTCATTGTAGGATAAGTAAAGTTTATGACAGCAACCACTTTACATTCATTAGGATGCATATTATATATGATGGATATGAGGTCCTTTAATGTTTATTCTTCTCTTCCACAGAAATATGATATTTAGTTTTGTGACTGATCACAAGGCTGCATCCCTTACTGTCAGATGTTGGCATATGACTAAGTTCTGACTGAAATGTCACACACACACATACACACACTTAAAGAAATGTGTTAATAAGTATATGGAGAAATCAGGATCCTTCATTATTGCTGGTGGGAAAATCAAATGGTGCAGCTCCAGTAGAAGATTATTGATGGTTCTTTAAAAAGTTAATCATAAAAATAAATAAATAAATAAAAATAAAATAAAATAAATAAAAAGTTAATCATACAATTACATACCTAACAATTCTTTTCCTAAGTATATACCCCTGAATAATTAAAGCAGGGACTCAAACAGATACTTATACGCTGATGCTCATAGAAGCATCATTAACAATAGTCAAAAAGTAGAGACAATCTAATAACCCTCAACAGATAAATGGATAAACAAAATGTGCTATTTATATACAGTGGAATTTTAGCATTAAAAAGGAAGGAAATCCTGACATATACCACAACATGCATGAACATTTAGCAAGGAAAATAAGACATTATACCAAGTGAAAATAATCCAATACAAGATAAATAATATATGATTCCACTTATGGAAAGTACTTTGAGCAGTCAAAAGTCAAAGAGACAGAAAGAACGATGATTACTACATGTCAGGGAAGGAGAGAAAGGGAAGTTATTGTTTATGGGTTTGGAGTGACTGGGATAATAAAAGGTTCTAAAAATGGATAGTGGTGATGGTGGACAATTGTGAATCCATTTAATGTCATTGAATTGTACACCTAAAAATGGTTGAAATAGTAGCTTTAGGTTATGTGTATTTTATCACAATTTAAAGAGCAGGGCAGGAAGCATGGAAGATAGTGGTCAGAATGGGACATTTGAAGTTTAGAATTCCAGGCTTTTACCACGAGTTAGGATTATGATAGGACTTGGAGGTAGCTGTGGGGATGAGTGGCTAAACGGAATGGAGACTAAAGATCACTGACTGGGGGAGCATGGTGAAATGGAAGAGCTCAGATGAGATGTGCACTAGATGTTGACCCAACCAGCAAGCCCCTCTTTCAACAGCCCTGTTTACCCTGCACTACTTTGTCTCCCCCAAGCATCTGAGTATCCTCCATCTCCTCTTCAACTTCCTTCAACCTAAGACTGTCCCCCTCTACCCTGACAACAGGAAGATGTTCTGTGGGAGCAAGGAACTCATAAAATTCACTTTCTAATCACTCATTATCTCATCAGTTTATCACAAATGCTTTCAACACTGATGTATTTTCTTCCAGTCTTTATGTGTCTGGATTTCACATAGTAATACGTTTGCATTCTGTTGTATAACCATTTTTCCATATCATAGGATGCTATATATTCCTTGTGTCTTGGGCTCTCTGATATAAGGACTAAAATTATAAGTAGTTGTGTGGTGCTCAGAGACCTTGTGGGAGGAATATATGAGTAAGGACCTAATGATGGATGAAGGGTTTTAGTCATAAGATTTTTAGTTATAAGTCATAGGGAAGAAATATGAGGTGCAAAGATTCACACTTATGTCCTTTTTCTTTCAGTATGAGTATCAGATGATAATTATAATTCTAAATATTGCTCACAAAAAAACTATTAATGTGAAAAATGCTAAGTCTGAAAAACTTAGCAAATCAAAGAAAAATAAAATATGATTTTTCCTTTAAAAATGAAAACTGTATATAATTATGTAGACTGTTTACAGCATAACAATCATTATGCACATCACTACAATTTGAATGAGATTAACTTCAAGTTGTATTTGATTATAATAGCAACTCCTATTCATAGTTAGTGGTTCTAGTACTATAGATACTGCTTCATCAGTTTGCAGATATTTATCTTTAACTCACTGTCATAGTGCAAGCTATTATTTTCATCCTTAAAAAGAAATAAAGACAATACTGATGGCAGTCTTAGATCAAGAAGTGTTAGGGGCTAGAGGTGAGACTCAGTGGTAGAGCACACATACAGCATGTATGAGACCCTAGGTTCAACCGCCAGCACCTGCCCACACTGCCAAAAAGAAGTCTTAGAGCTGAATGATATAGAAGTCAACATAAATTGTAAGACAAAATCTTTTAAATCCTTGGTAATACAGAATTAAGAGTTCTGTCCAGCCTCCATGGGATTCCTTTTTTTTTTTTTTTTTCCTCTAACTTTTCAATAGGAAGAACAAAGTCTTCTTCAGACTTTATGATATTGCCAGAGCCCTTTGGGAGATTTTTGAATTATTAAATCACAAACTTCAAAACTGGACCAACAAAAAAGCATGTATTAAAAGGAAACTCCATCATCTGTAATTTGCATTGTATGTGTCATGTCATCATTTTTACTCTAGAAGAAATTATATAGCTGTTCAAAGCTTTACATTTTTTGGTATTGTCAGCTATTTAAGTGCTTATTATAACTGGGTAACATATCAATTAATAGAAAAACTAAAATATGCTTTGCAGAGAGCTTAACTCCAGGCATACAAGTGTATATATTAGATTTCTTGCATCCTCAGTAGTGTGTGTGTACATTTATACATATGTATGTGCTTATCTCTTCCATCAAGGGAAAAAGTGTAATTAAAAGACATCCTTCACCATCTTGAGAAAGAAGGGATCAGCCTCCTTTCTGCTACAGAAGAAAACCCTGTTATTTGTTTGATGCTTTTATTCTAGCACAGTGAAGACAGGCTGAGGACTGCTGCCAGAAATGTAGAAACACTCACAGTGAAGCACATGGAAGAGATGAAAGAATAAGAACTAATAGCATGCAGTTTTACAGATAACCTATGATTTTGTTCAGTGTTTTTCATTAAACTGGCACATTCAAAATTAACATTGAATATCACTGTACAGTTTTCAGAGTGCTCACATGTAATCTTTTTTTCCCATGAAACAGCAGCAATCTGTTTTGGTTTCTGGTAGAGTCATGTGCAGATTCAAAGTGGCTTTCATTTACTTGATAAAGTCATCCTAATGTCAGGAACTGACTCTCCATGGGACTCTATTCCTTGAAGGGTTAGAAACCTCATTAGTCAGTGTTCTGAGTGTGGGTCTGCTTTCCAAAGATGATCTTGTATTAACTGAACTCATAAAGATGTATGTACATAAACACCCACTTATTGGCAATAAGAAATACAACTGCTAGAGGAATCCCACATATTTCCAGTGGTAGATGGATTCTCTTACAGGCATATTATCTGGGAAGCTAAATTTTATTTATTTTTTCCAGTTTTAAATTTTTTTATTAGCACATATTTGCAGTACATCATGATTACATTCCTTGTGGGGAGCTGTTTCATGTATATAATACATCTTAGTTTTCTTCACCCCCATCCTCTTCCCTCATACCCCCTTCCACTGAAAGCTGAATTTTTATCAGATAATTACTCGGTGAACAAATGATTCTCAATTCTTTAGCAATTCTCAATTCTTATAGCACTGACTGAGATAGCCAGATTTCCACAGTGGAACTATTTAGACCTGCCCACATTTCTGGACCTCTTATATTGTAGGACTAGAGCACCAAGCACTTAGATGGGTGGGTAATGTAATTTTTTGACTATTACACTTTTTGATGTTTCTAATACTGATCGACCTACTTCCTGACATAGTCTTTTTTTAAATGAGCTAATAAATTCACACAGGTTTGCTGGGGACCTCTTTCCACATCTCAAACAAATAACTTGTTGATTTTTAAGTTTAGTGATTCAAGGGTAATCCAGTTTCCAGATTCTTAATGACGCACCTCCTTTAGAACAAAAAGCAGAATAGCATAATAGAGCATGAACTTCAACAGGCACCCAGGTGTTAGGGAAGTTGGTGAAAACTGCCTAGGGTGTGTTTTTGTGTATGCTTGGGCAATTTACTCAACTTTGTTGAGCTCAAAATTCTTCTGTGAAATAGCTTCTTTAAAGAGTTTTTTGAGATTCACACAAATTAGTATGTGCAAAATGTTCCACATAAGTACTTAGCACCTAATCAGAATTCAGTAAAGTATAGCTACTGTGATTAGTAATGAATATCATTGATTTGATGTTTTAAAGAAGAGGAGACTGAAGCTTAAAGGGAAGTGGTAAAGAAATTCCTGTGTTCCTTCTACCAGATCATCTAGCACTTAGGTAGGTAACGTAATTTTTTTTACTATTAACCACATTTTGACATTCTAGAATAAGCTGACTTATTGGACATATTTTGAGGAATTGTCCAATAAGCTTCCACACAATTCAGCATAACAATTCAGTTATTTTGTAGTCTACTTCTGAGCAATTTGTCATAGTCAAGAGTTCAGTCTCAGCCAGGGTGGTGGCACAAACCTATAATCTCAGCACTCTTGGAGGCTGAAAGAGAAGGATTGCAAGTTCAAGCCCAACCCAGGGCAAATTAGCAAAACACCATCTCAGAATAAAAAAGGATGAGGAAGTAGCTCAGTGCAAAGGCCCTGGGTTCAATCCCCAGTACAACACACATGCACACACAAAGTTCAGATCCTGGTTTTGCCCCATCTGAGTATGAATTCTAGATCCTATCTTATTACTTGTGTGACAAAGCACGTCCTTTACCTTTCTAAGTAAGCCTATTCCCTCACATGTAATGTAGGAGTATAATAGTCCCTTATGGTTGTGATAATAAATATTTGACATCCTAAATATAGTACCTGGAGCATATATATTAGCTACATAAGTTACCTTTTGTTAAGCTGTCATATTAGCCATATTAGAAACTATTTTTAAAGACTGCTCAAAGTTATTTTAATGTAATTAGCTATTACCATTTCAAACATATTAATCATTGGTTTTAACATCACAGTAAACCCATAATTATTGCGTAGATTTTTCTGTGTTCAGTATTGTGATATTTTATAAAACACATATAAGTAGACTTAATTTGAAACTTGATATGTTACTAAGAAAAAAACTTTATGACTGTCTCAAAAATTTGTAGTTAGGTATATTATGGGAAACAGTGTCTGTGATAACATAAGACAATTGAAAGGAAATGGAGTCGGGCGGGGGAGAAAGTGAGAAAGATACAGTTAAGGAAACCTGGGTTTTCTGTTTATTTCTCAGATTGTAGTTATGATAGAAAGGTGATCTCCTAATGACTCTTTCACTGACTGGACTTTTAATAGAGTTAAAATATAAGCCATGGACTAAGAGTAAGAAAATGCATTGTTTTCTTTTTAGGTGAAAGATTACACAAACTATGTAATTTACCTGAAGGAAAAGAACCATTTCTCATAGTTATGAAAAGGAACATGAACAGCTTAGATGTGAATTTAAAGAGCTCCAACTCAAACGGTAATTTTTCTATTTGTGAAAATATAAACTTTTATTTTTTCCAATTCTAAACACTAATACTTGACAGTTGAAGAAAATTTGGAGGATGTATAGAAGTAGAATAAGGGGGAAAATTACTATATAACTTATCCCAAGAAAAATACTTCTTATGTTTTAGGTATATTTTCTTACTATATTCTGACACAGTCTGAATTGTGCATGTGAGAGGGTGCAGGTGTTAATTTTTTTCAGTGTCTACTGTGCACTTACCACACTGTAACATAGTTACCCTGTCAGCCCTTCTGGAACAGAGATCACATCCTAGTTTTAGTAGTTTCCCCATAGCATCTACTTTGTAAAGTACCTAGTGTAGGCACGCAAAACTTTACCTCTTCTCTTTTATTTTTATTTTCTTAATGGTTTTTGTCATTTGGTGGGCTCAGGAATTGATATAAGTCAGATTCATAAGAAAAGCATACAGATTTATTTAATATAACTTCCTGTCCTTAGTGATAAGAATGTTCCTAAAGAATGTTTACATACCTGTAATCCCTGCTCTCTGGGAGGCTCAAGCAAGAGGATTCCAAGTTCAAGGCCAGCTTGGGCAGTTTAGAAACTTAGTGAGGAGGGAATCTTTCACATGGGAATTTTATCTTCTGCTTTTGAGAAATAGAATTCCTTCTGTCCTTCTAGTCAGAATGATCTTGTATCTGATGTTTTCAAGTGCCTTTAACTCAAAATAGTCAATATACCAAAGTGGTATAGTTTTACCTTCTTTGATAGCATATTTAGGTCTCATAAAATATGTATCAAGTACTACAAAACAACAGGAAAAATTATAGAGAGGAGCCCTTTGTACTAGTCTCTTTAACTCCACAAATTAGATGGACAGAGATAATATTATTATTATCACTATTATATTTACCAGACATCCACTATTTTGTGTATTCTGCATTTTTCCTTTCATCTCAGATATTCCATTTGGAATCATTTTTCTCTTAGGACTTCCCTTTACAAGGATCTATTGAGGAAAAAATATTTTCTTTCAAATCTCTGGTGTACAGAAAGTTGTCATAGGATATATTTCATTATGTTCTGCATTTTTTTCTTTCTTGATTTCCATGGGTATGAGTTTTATTCTGCTGATTTGAATGTTTGCATTCTGTTTTTATTCATATGATTGTTACATTTGAAGAGTTTTCTTTAATTTCTTTCAGCATTTTTAGTTATTCTTACAGCAGGGTTCTTCCAGGCCTCTAATCTGCCATATTGCAAGAAACAGAGAATGCTGTATGTGCTGCTGCCAACCTGTTTTTGGATGTAAATTAATTCACAAGGGATTGATAACCAAGAGAATGATGTCATTATAATGTGAGAGTTCACATACAGCTTTTCTCAGCATGTTAATGATTTGGGCTACAAGCAAGGCAGCTGTGTGCTGCTTAATGATAGGATACATTTTGAGAAATGATTTGTGAGAGATTTTGTCATTGTGTGAACATTATAGATTGTTCTTATAGAAACTTAAGACAGCTATAACATCACAAGGTAATATAAATCTATGAGAGGGCCGGGGATTTAGCTCAGTGGTGCTGCCGCCTGCCTCACAAGCACAAAGTCCTGAGTTTGATCCTTGGTATCAAAAAAAAAAAAAAAAAACCTATGAGACCACTGTTGTGTATGTGATTTATCACTGACTGAATCATTATGCAGCACATAACTTTGTAAATCTTATGCATCCCACTTTTTTCCTTTGAGTTCAGTTTGGCCACATGTTTTGCTTTGGAAATGCTTATTGTGCAGATATCCCCAATCTTTGTGCATTTTGCCTTTGTTTCCTTAACTCTGCAATCTCAGCTCCTTCTTTAACCCACCTTTATATCAACCCTATTTTTTTTTTTTTGTGGTACCGGGGATCAAACTCAGGACCTTGAGGTTGCAAGGCAGGTGCGGTGCCACTGAGCTAAATCCCTGGCCCAACCATAATTTAAAAAATGACAAAGTCCTATATTTTTTACAACCTTCCTTTACTTTTTAAGAATTTGAAATGTGTTTAAACATACCATTATAACTATTAGAATTGTCAGTGTTTTTACAACACTCTAGTTATACAGTGATAAAAGTTTTAAGTAGCTTTCCTCATAAACCTATTATTTTTCAATAAGTGAGCAGTTTTGCAAAGTACAATTTTGGGATTTTTTTTAGGAACACATGTCTATCACAGCAGAAATGCCTAATGAAAGGACGTATTCTGAAAGTGGAGTTAATACAATTTGTTAGTGTACTCAATGTTGGATGGGAGAAAAGGAGATAAGTCACTGATGATTGAAAGCTTCTTGACCTGAGCAATTAGACTATTGGAGTTTCTAACTGTCAGATGGAAGAGGTAGATGTGGGAAGCGCAGCTGGGGGAAGGGGTAATTTGAGGTTATATTAGACATCCGAGTGAAATGTCAAACAAACTATTGTGTATATTCCTGGAATGCCAAGCAAGGTGGAGATATAAATTTGGGAGTTATTAGTATATAGCTGATATAAAGCTTTAGGACTACAGGAGATAATACAGAGAGCAAACATAGGGAGAAGAAAAGGTCCAGGGCTGGGTTTGTGGGATGTTCCTGTAGTTATTGATTGTAAAGGTGAGAAATCAGCGAAGGGGTCTGAGAAAGAGTGGCATGCAAGACAGGAGGAAGACCTTCAGAACTGGTATCCTGGAAGAAGAAGGATAAAGTATTTTAAGAAAAGGATGTGAACAACTGGGTTAAATGCCTTGATAGATATGTGGAATGAGGACCTATAACCACCCACTGGATCTAGCCACGACATAACGAGTGCTGTTTCTGTGGAATGTTAGATGTGAAAGCCTGATTGGAGTGAATTCAGGAAAGCAGCAATAGGAGAGAAAAAGGAACCACAAGCATGGCTAATCTTTTCTTGAAGTTAACACTATAAAGAAAATGAAGAAATGGGGCAGAAGCTGAAGGGGGGATGTGAGGTTGAAGGAAGATGGTTTTTGTTAGATGGAAGATATTACAGTGTATCTCTAAAATAGTTATAATGCTCAATTGGGAAGAAAGTTTGAGGCAATACATAGAGGAGTCAGCTGCAAGTGTCATTTTTTCATTATTTGTTTGCAATTTTGAGGATTGAACCCAGAGCCTTCTGCATGCTAAGCAGACATTCTTCCACTGAGTTACATCTCCAGCCCAAGAAAGTAGTCTTTAGGATAAAAAGAAATGGGATCCAATGTTCACTGGGAGTGAAGATTTGGTCCCATCATAGGAGCAAGGACAGTTCATTAGTTTTACAAATGGGAAAAGTATACGGAAGCTGGGAGATTGGGTAAGGTGAGCTTGTGGTTGTTCTCTTTGGAGATCTTTAGAGGATGGAGAAGTAGGTGAGAGAGGGGGGATGAAATAATGTTCTAGGTCTATAGAGGTGAGAGTAATGACCAGGGACATGTAGGTAGATTGCTGGGCAGTAGTAAGAGTTCACTTGGGATTAGTAGACCTAAATTTAAAGTGATACAAAATAGTGCTGCTTGTACAGTTTTCTCCAACTGTGTTTGACTGCTGGAGTGAGGTGCAGGAGAGATGGAAAGTTGCATTTAAATAGGCTAGAGCTTTGCCAAGCCAGTGTAATGGAAGGGCAGAGGAGCAAGGGAGCTGTGAATGTTTTGAGGGGGAATTATAATGATGGACCATAGGATCTAAGCTGGATGAAAGAGTAAATGAGAAGAAGAGCAGAGTAAGGAACCTTGAAAATTGTCTAGCTGGGCACAGTGGCACACACCTGGGATCCCAGCACTTGGGAGGCTGCGGCAGGAGAATCACCATGAGTTCAATGCCAGCGTGGGCTCCATAGTGAGCTCAAGGCCAACCTGAACTGCTTAGCAAGACCTGGTCTCAAAACAAACAAAAAAAAGTGTCTATGGTCAGAGAATTATAGTTCCCAGTATAGTGGAAAACTTACTCAAGCTAGGGTGCTAGAAGTACACAGGAAAAGATGATTAGAGAATAGGATGCTTGAAATTGGGACGAGGGAGAGGATACTGTTTTTAGTAATAAAAGGATTAGGGAATTCCTTTAGAATAGGTGGGAGAGGTAGGTTAGAGAATAGATCGCTGGAACTTATTGGTGAAAACACTGAGAAGACAGGGTACTGACTGGAATAATTATCTACCCAAATATTGAAAATACTAAGAATTATTGGCAGGATTAGTTGAACGATCATGGACAAGTTATGTGGATATTTGGTGCTTCAATCTTCACACCTTAAGTGGGGATAATAATGGTTCCTATCTTTATTGAGCCAAAGTAAGGATTGAGATAAATGTATCGTAAGTCCTTAGTATACTACCCACCACATATTAGGTCCTCAATAAAATGACAAAGATATGGGTTGAACAAAAACTCAAATTTGAGCCCGTAATAAGATTTTCATAAAAATAAGAACCAAGAAAGATTATGTAAAGGTGCAAATTTCCAATGATGAATGTCATTATACTGTACACCTAAAATGTACCAATAAAATTAATTAAAAAAAGATTTTCATAAAAGGATACCTTTGCCTTTTATTAAATGAAAATTTTAAAGCTGTGCAACAGAAAGAATATCTGCTGCTTTTGAGAGCCTATTCTTACTATTTTTTGTTATTTCTCAAAGTTTTCAAAACACTCTGGAGAGATGGAGAGATGAATGTTAGTATCAGTGTAGCTTATTTTAAAAATTAATTTAAAAATCTAAGAACTCACTGTACATCTTACAGCAAGTGTTTGTTTTTGAGACAGGCTCTCACTATATAGTTCACGCTGGCCCTGCACTTTCTGTGTAGCCCAGGCTAGCCTCAAACTCACAACAATCCTCCTGCCTCAGCCTCCTGAGTACTGCTTATAACAAGTTATTTGCCTGTGTTTTCTTTAGCACTTTTGTTTCTGTTACTTATTCCAAACAGGAGCCCAAGTAAAGGAATCTGAAGAAATGTTGTATGAAGAAGGCTTGTCCAAAATAGCTGTGAATGGCCCCAATGAACAGACTGAATACTTACTGGTGGAAAGAAGTACACCCTTGGGGAAATTGGAACTTGTGGACTCCAAGTCAGACTCTCAAAAATATATGAGCAGTAACCTACAGAAAGAATTCCCTCAGGTATTCCAAAATCAAATAAGGGCAGGCCAGTTTTAAATGTGTTCATTCATTTAAACATTCATTCATTCAACAAAAAAAAAACAAAAAAAAACATTCATTCATTCATTCATTCATTCAAATACCAGGAAACCAGTTTAATCATGTTTAAGAATACAGCCTTTGGATTTAAAAAGACTTCCTCTGTCACTTACTAGCAGTATGTATTAGAACAAGTTAGCTAACTTTTGTAAGCCTCACTTTCCACATCTGTAAAATCTGACATCAATTCAAGTACTCCACAGGATGATCATGAAAGTGGAATAGCAATGTATGTAAAGCTCTAGAATACTTCATACTTATTAATTAGCAGTACTATTGTTTATTGAGAATTTATCATGTGCCATCTGTGTACTGCTGGTTGTAGAAACAAATTCAAATTAAACTTGCTCTGGACCTGCAAGGAATTTAGCAGGGCCTGATCTATTTGCCAATCATATTTGAAATAATGTTTGTTTTAATTTTGTTGATTTTTAAACTCAAAGCACATAGTTAAATAAATACAAGCAAAATAAATTAGAATAGTGCCAGGGATTTAACTCAGTGGTTCTGCCGCCTGCCTGGTGAGCACAAGGTCCCAAGTTTGATACCTGGTACCCCCCCCCAAAAGAAAGTAGAATAAAAAAATGAGTCATCTCACCCAAATACGCAATTCTATACTCCTGTTACCATTACCAACAATTTTTAATTAAACATTTTAAAATACATGCATGATCAGTTTTTATTTTCCCTTTCTGAAAATTTCCATTCATTTAAAATATAAATTATATTTGCTTACACATCTTGTTTTATTTTCCATCATTAGTGTGTATATGTCACCTTAGTCTTTTTTGACAACATATATATTTTTTGTTTGCTTTTTTTGTTTGTTTGTGTTTTTTGTTTTTTGAGACACGGTCTCTCTACATAGTTCAGGCTGGCCTTGAACTCACTATGCAGTCCACACTGGCCTTTAACTCCCAGAAATCCTCCTGCCTCAGCCTCCTGAGTGCTGGGCTTACAGGGGTGCACCACCACACCCAGTGACAACATTTATGTTCTTATTTATGGGTGCAGCAACATGTATGTAACTACTTTTTTGTTGGATGGCACAGAATGAAGAGATGACATTTAATGCCATAAATAAAGATTTCTTTAAAAATATTTTATTATGGGGCCGGGGATTTAGCTCAGTGGCACTGCACCTACCTTGCAAGCTCAAGGTCCTCAGTTCGATCCTCAGTACCAAAAAAAAAATTTATTGTGAAATACATCATATATGAAGAAAAATGATAAAAGTTATAAGCACCATTTAACAAATGTAGAGAAAACAGCCTTGTAACTATGAGCCCTGTCAAGAATACATTGCTGATACCTTAGAAGCTCTCTTTGTATCTTTTTAAAAATCACAACCTTTGTTCTCCTCACAAAGGTCTGTAACCCTAAACAATAGAGTAGTATACTTTTGCCTATTTTTGAACATTATATAAACTAGAGGATCAAATATTGTATATTTATTCTTAATCAGCTTGCCATTGCTATATATTATTCCATTGGGTGAATGTGACAATGTCCATCATACATTGATTTGACATTTCCTATTTATATCTGTTATGAACATACTGTTATCTGTCCATTTTGTCACTATGAATACATCCAATTGTGTAGGGTATATACTCAGATTTAGGGAACTAGACTATGTGGAGCTTCGCCTTTATTTGATTATGTCAAACTGTCTTTTTAAGTAGTGGTTCCAGTCTGTAGAGGCACCAATAGTGTAAGAAGAGTTCCTTTGCTCCTCATCAACCCTTGATATCATCAGACTTTCAATTTTTTGTGAACTGTTGGTTACATCATGATATCTCATGTTGGTTTCAATTAGTATTTTACTGATTACTATTGAAATTGGTATAGTTATCGGTTGTTTGGATTTCCTATTTCGATAGTGCCCATTCCGGTCTTTTGCCTGTTTTAAATTGTATTTTTTTAAAAATTGACAACTGGGGCCGGGGATTTAGCTCAGTGGTTCTGCCAACTGCCTCGCAAGCACAAGGTCCCGAGTTCGATCCCTAGTACCAAAAAAAAAATTGACAACAAAAATTCTGTATATATCATGGTTGCCAATCCTTTGCTGGTTATGTGTACTGCAAATACTTTTTCTTCTACTGTGTGTGTGTGTGTGTGTGTGTGTGTGTGTGTGTGTGTTTTAACATTCTTAATGGTGTCTTTCAAAGAATGAAAATTATCAAATTTAATGTAGCTCAATTTATCAGTCTTTTATGGTTATTGTTTTTCTGTTCTAATCAAGAACTCTTTGCCTTGTGGTAAAATTTTACAATTTTTTTCCCATAAATGTCGTGCACATTTTTGTTAGATTTATTCTCAGGTACTTCATATTTTTAGATGCTATTAATAGTAAATGCTATTTAAATTTTTTTTAAATTTTTATAATTATTTGTGGCTAGTATTTAAAATTATATTTTTACATATTGACCTTATATAGTAATCTTGTTAAAATTTATCATTCATTTTAATAATTTACTGGTGATATAAAAGTTTTTTATGTCCACAATTTCTCAAAATAGTGATAGTGTTGTTCTTCCTTTCCAAATCTTATTCCTTTTAAATTTTTTTTTTTTTGCCTTAGTATATTGGCTAGTATCTTGAGTATTATGTTAAATAGCAAACTTTTTTTTTTTTTTTTTTTTGGTACCATGGATCAAACTCGGATCCTTCCGCTTGCGAGCCAGGCAGTGGAACCACTGAGCTAAATCCCTGGCTAACAACAAACATTTTATCCTATTACTGATTTCAGAGAGAAAGCTGCTACTGGTTCACTATAAGAATGATGTTTGCTGAAAGTTTTTTTTCTTTTAAAAGTAATGCTCTTTCTTGGTTTAAGAAAGTTCATTTTTGCTGGGGATGTAGGTCAGTGGTGCTGTGGCTGCCTGGCAAGCACAAGGTCCTGAGTTCAATTCCCAGTACCAGAAAAACAAACAAAGAAAAAAGTTCACTTTTATTCAAAGTTTGCTAATGATTTCTTTTTCTTTTGAAATCAAGGCTGGATTTTACTAAATTTTTTTCTATAGACATTGGTTGGGATAATAAAATAATTTAGGACTTTATATGAGAATTTCATTGATTTATTTTTCAATGTTAAAGTGACCTGTACACCTAGGATAAATCCATCTTGTTCAAGATATGTTATCCTTTCTAAAATTACTAGGTTTTATAAAATTTTTAAAATTTTTGATCTGTTTATTTTTGTGTTGTTGTTTTGTTTTTTTGTTATGTTAATTTTTTTTTTTTTTTTGTACTGGGGATCAAACTCAGGTCCTTGCGCTTGCAAGGCAAGCAGTGGAACCACTGAACTAAATCCCTGGCCCGGATCTGAGTGGGTTTTGTTCCCCATTAAGTTTATTAGTACATTTTAGGTATAAAATAGAGTTACATTAATCATTGGGATCTTGTACCATTACATGAGTATCTTGGTTCTTATTTTTTTTTCCCCTTCCCTTGCCCACCCTTCCCTATTTGCAAAGACCTTGTTTCCATTTTTTTCCCCTTCTCATATTTTTTCCTTTCCCTTTTTTCCCTTCCCATACCCCTCCCAATTCCCCTGCTTTTTCAGAGCTTTTCTTCCTGTTACACAATATCAGTTATACATTTTTAAAATTACAATATTAAGATCTAGGAGACATTACAGATTTTACAGAATTTAAAAGGATATAGAAAGCATATTACAAAAATCTTTTTTGAAATAAATTTGACAACTTCTAAGAAGTAACTTAGAAGACGAATTAATGAAACTAACTCTGGAGGAAATATAAAATTTGAATAGCACCTATTAAAGAAAGTATATTCCTAGCTTGAAAACCTACCTATATGACAACAGCAGGCTCATAAACATTTTAACTGATAAATTATATCAAACAATTAAAGCAGAAAAAAGAAGGAACACTTCTCCCTTCATTTTAGGAACTCAACATTGTGCTAATCCTAAAATTGGATAAAGATAATAGAAGAAAAAAGTATGAACATAGATAGAAATTTGTTTAACAAAACAAACTATTAGAAGTCAGATCTGGCAGGATGTAGAAAGTGATTTTGTTATAGGGATGGCAGTGTTGGTTCAGCATTGGAAGATCCACCCCCAAAAGTCATCATTTTAACAGAGAAAAGGAAAAAGCCGTATGATCCTGTCACTAGTTGGAGAAAAAGTATTAGACTAAATTCTACAGCTGTTCATAGTAAAAGCTATCAGGAGACTAGAAGTAGAACAGAAACTTCTCAACAAATTAAAGACATGTACTCCATACTTCCATTGAGAATGCCTTGTATGAATAGAGAAGATACAATGCTTTCTCCGTTAGGTGGGGAACAAGGGCAGATATGCTTACTCTTTATCTGTCCATTAAACTTTGAAACCTAGTTCCCACCAAAATAGTCTGGCAATAAAATGACACAACTAGGATAGGATTGGCATGGCAGAAGCAAAATCTTTATATGTAGATGAAATGATCATCTACAGAGAAAATACTAAGAAATCTCTAGGAGCCCGTAGAACTTGTACTTGAATTTAGCAGGATTACAAAACACAAGGTATATATAAAAATTCAGGTCTGTGTATACTTGCTATAAATGAAGAACTGGATATTGAAATTTAAAAGTTATGTAGGAGTACAAAGGACCCAGAAGAGCCAAAAACAAAAACAGTGTTGGAAGACGTTTAGTACCTAATTTTAAGACTTTTTCTAAAGCTACAGTAATCAAGACAATGTTGGTGTAAGGAAAGACATATAGATCATTGGAATAAAACAGAGAATCTAGAAATAGAACCACATATATGGTCCACTGAGTTTTGAAAGATTATTTAACATTAGCATTTTATAGAATATAAACTCGATTCAAGAGCCGAGGAAGAGATAGTGTCTTCAGCAAGTGGCACTAGAACACCTGGTATCCGTATATAAAAAATTAACCTCAACCCTTTTTTTCCATACATGAAAATAACTTGAAGGGATCTATGAACCTAAATATGAAAGCCTAAAAGTATAAAACTTTAAGAAGAAATTATAAGGGAAAATATTTATGAATTCAGGGTAGGCAAGAACTTCCTAGGAGACAAAAAACATGATCTATAAAAGAAAAAAATTGATAAATGAGATTCCATCAAAATTTAGAACTTTAAATGACATCATTAAAATGAAAAGTAGTCCTTAAACAGACCGTATTTACAATGCATATAACCTATAACCAGAATATATAAAGAACTCTTACAGCTCATTAATAGACAACCCAATTAAAATGTAGACATAAGATGATAAATAGCCAGTACAGCACAAGGAAAGGTGTGCAACTCTAGAATCAGAAAAATACTAATCAGTACAATAATAAGATTGGGTTATGCACTCATTAGGGAGATGAAGTTAAAAGTTTTAAAAGCCTTGTCATGACTTTTTCTTTTTGTTGGATTCTCCACCTTTGCGTTTAATTTGTCACGCCCAATGGATTCATTCTGCTGGGCTTCCTGGGGTTGTGATCCTCATTGTCTTTTCCTACAATATTGTTTAAAATTTTTTGGAGAGCTGGTTTGGTATTCATGAAGTTCCTAAGGTGCTCTTTGTCATGAAAGTATCTTATTTCTCCATCAATTTTGAAAGATAGTTTTTCAGGGTACATCAATCTGGGTTGGAGGCTGTTTTCCTTTAGGGCTTGAAATACATCACTCCAAGCTCTTCTTGCCTTGAGGGTTTGCATTGAGAAGTGTGCTGTGATTCTGATGGGCTTTCCTTTGTATGTGATTTGTTTCTTTTCTCTAACTGCTTGTTGAATTTTGTTCTTCTGTTGAGTTTCTGGAATCTTAACTATTATATGCCTATGTGTAGATTTTTTTTGATCAAGGCTAGTTGGAGTCCTATATGACTCACTTATCTGTATGTCAAGTTCTTTTCCCCTGCTTGGAAAGTTTTCTGCCATCACTTCTGTGAACAGTTTTTTTTATGTCATTTGCACTCTCTCTTGTTTCTTCATTGACTCCAATCAGTCTTATGTTATTCTTCTTTGCATCGTCTAGCATCTGCTGGATTGATTTTTCATGTTCCCTTACAATTTTAAAGCAATTTTTCTTCTCCTCCTCACTAATTGCAATCTTATCTTCTATATCTGAGATTCTGTCCTCACATTGGCTCATTCTGCTGCATAGACTTTCAATGGAGTTTTTAATCTCCTGGATATCTGTTTGCATCTGTGTTATGGATTCCATTTGTTTCCTATGTTGGGATTCCATCATGTTCCTCAGATCCTCTATTTTTTTATCTGTGTCCTCTCTAGATTTATTAATCATGTCTTGCACCATGAGCAAACTCTTTCCTGTTATCTGAGTAATTATTTCTGATTTCATTTTTCCCAGATCCTCTTTTGTTGCCAGTTCAGAGAGTCCAGGTGGCTGAGTATGAGATTGTTTTATCTCATTTCCCTTTGGGGTTGCTGTAGGTGATCCAGAAGTCTGTTTTTGAGGCTTGTTTATGTGTCTTCTCATTTCCATGGTGGGGGGTGCTTCTGGCACCCATGTGGCTCACCTTCTCTGCCCTAGGAGCTTGGGATGGCAGCAGGGGAGGTTCCTTCCAGGTGCTGGGACTGGCTCAGCTTCTCTGCCCTAGGAGCCTGGGATGGCGGTGGGGGAGCTTCCTTCTGGGTGCTGCGACCAGCTGAGCTTCACTGCCCTAGGGGCCTGGGATGGAGATGGGGGAGCTTCCTTCTGGGTGCTCCAGGATCTGTGTTTATGAATAAGATTCCTGTGTGACTCTTCCATTAAAGCTGCTGTAAGCATGTACAAGTCTTCATGTAGGCACATTCTTTCATTTCTCTTGGGTATATACCTAGGAATGTAATACAGAATTGTATGAGAAATGTGTTTAACTTTTATCTTCGTCAGGTTTTAATGTCAAGCCCACTATTAATCAACCTGCTTTACACTGTTGCCTCTCTAAAGAAACTCTTTAGATAATTTTTTCCTAATTACTCTCCCATGGAACTTTAATACTACATTTTCATAAAGTATCTATGTCCTATAGACTGTTTGGTTTTGTTTGGTTTGGTTTTTTTGAGACAGCGTCTTGCTATGTAGTTCATGCTAGTCTTGAACTCACTGTGTAGCTCAGGCTGGCCTCAAACTCACAGTGATCCTCCTACCTCAGCCTCCTGGGTGCTGGGATTACAGGCATGCACCACCACAAAAGAGTAAATTTTTTTTATTCCCTCAGGAGTCAATATTGACTTGTTAATAATCCATGGTTTAGCCTTATAAAATAGATTGGACTGTGTTTTTTCAGAAATAAATTGGTTATCTTTTTTGGATATAAATTAATTTTTACTTATGAGAAATGACTGACGTAAGTTATATTTATTTCTTGATTTTAGTTAAGGAAAATTTTGGACAAACCCATCAGTCTACAAAGAGAACATCAAGAACCTGAGCAACAGCCCCACCACCAAAAAAATCTTAGTGTGATTTTAAAAAATTGTAATCCTGGGCCGGAGATTTAGCTCAGTGATTTCACTGCCTGCTGCGCAAGCACAAGGACATGAGTTCGATCCCCGGTACCAAAAAAAAAATAAAATTGTAATCTTCTACTTAATAATAGTTAATTAAGTATTAGCTTTTACCTGAATTTGTCCAAATACATTAAAACATATATAGATTCCCATTGTAAAAAAGATCAAATTGTGCGTGGACACATCACAAAAACTGGGGAGGGAGAAAAATCAATCACCCAAAATCAGCAATATACTGAATGTATTAATGTTTAAATAATCAGACTTCAAAAGTCATAATGAGCCATATGCAGTAATCCCATCTACTGAGGAGGCTGAGGCAGGAGGACTGCAAGTTGGAGGCCAGGTGGACTGTTTAATGAGACATTGTCTCAAAAAAATTTGTTTTTTTAAATCTAAGATAAAGAAAGGGCTGGGAATACAGCTCAGTGGTGGAGCACTTGCCCAGCACATTTGATGCCCTGAGTTCAATTTCCCAATGCCACAAAAAAATAAAATCACATTGGGAGCTGAGGATGTAGCTCAATGGTAAAACAGTCGCCTATCATATAAAAGGCCCGGGGTTTGATTTCCAGTGCTAAAAAAAAAAAAAAAAAAATCACATTCAGACTGTACATACTTCTTCACAAATATATTTAGAATTCCTCTCTTAGAGAGTTCTTTAGGATCTGTGTCACACTATATCAAATATAACCAATTCTCACGGAATTTAACATCTTGATCTGAGGAAATATTATACACATAAGAATATGTATACTGGGAATTTAATGAGAAATAACCGAAGTAAGGCAAATGTGTACAGTATATAGATGAAACTATATCACAGTGTTATTTTAAACAGCAAAACTGGATACTATCCCTGTGTTTAAATTATTATAAATGGTATCTGTACTCTGGAAGATTATGTAACTTTAAAAAGTACTATTACAAAGTCTGTATAGGAATGTAAAAAACTCAGCTGGGCATGGTGGTGCATGCCTGTAATCTTAGCACGGAGGAGGCTGAGGCAGGAGGATTGCCATTAAGTTCCAGGGCAGCCTGGGCTACATAGTGAAAAAAAAAGATGAAAAAGAGATGGTAACTTAAAAAATAGGGCTGGGGATGTGACTCAGTGGTAAGGCAATTGCTTAGGAATGTAGAAAAATCATCCTGTTATGATATTAAATTTTAAAAAGCCAGAGAAAAACTTGTACCTAGATTGGAATTATGGCTGTAAAAAAAAGTATGTTAATAAAAAGTACTGCAAAGAAATATAGCAATATGTTCAATGTGATTTTGATATGTAGATAGTATTTTGGGTTTTTAATCTCAGAAAAAATGGTATAATTCTTATGTTTATATAATATTCATTCTCTTGAGGACCAAACGCAAAATATAATTGAGACTAAATTTCTCAACTCTTAAAATCTTTGAAAATAATCGCAAAAGGGGAGCTCTAAACAGGATTTGAGACTTTTCAAGTATGTGCTTACCATGACATTAAATTAAATACTTTATGTGAAAGCATTTTGTAAACTGCATTTTTTTGGGGGGGGGGGGTATCAGGGCTCAAACTCAGGACCTTGAACTTGTGAGACAGCCATGGCACCACTGAGCTAAATCCCTGGTCCATGTAAACTGTATTTAATGTATCATAAGGAACATCATCTGTCTTTTTTTGATTATATTGTTTTTATGTTTAAATTCCTGATTTTTATAATCACATAAACATGAAATTATGTTTACAAGTAAAAACAGACATCACCGATTTTATTTAGTTTAACCTAATAAAAGAAATGTACATGAATGAAATGTTTCCTGCTTTTTATTGGCTTTTAAACATGATAGAAAATATAGCAAAATGTTATACAAGTACATTTGTGGTTGGTTTTATTACTAACAGTAGTTCTATTTCAGTCTCATAATGAAGACCTGGATAAAGATACACCATCACAAAACTGCCTAGAGAGAAATGCGGAACACATAACAGACAGGTTGGGGATGGCCCAGGAGGAGATCCAAAGGCTCACTCATAAACTACAAATGAAGGAGAAAGAACTGAGTAACTTAGGTAAGCTGTGATTTCACATGACCATTTCTGGCCATGTTTTAACTTCACTGATCTTTTCTCAAGGTGGAACGTAAGTATACTGAGAAAAAAAATCTTTTAAGATGAACACTTAAAAGTTTGAAGAACAAGGGCCGGGGATTTAGCTCAGTGGTTCCAGTGCCTACCTCGCAAGTGCAAGGTCCTGAGTTCGATCCCCGGTACCAAAAAAAAAAAGTTTGAAGAACAGCCTCATTTTCCACAGGGTCCAGAAATTTTCACTGAAGCATAAGCTAATATATCTACTAAAGAGTACAAAACTCATAAATGTATACCACTTACCACAAGAAATTCCCAGCATCCCAGATGCCTCCTTTTTTTGTTATCACTAGCTCAACCCAAAATAACCACCATCCAGACTTTGAGCACTACTTCTGGGTTTTGACTATATTCAGTATGCATTCTTTGGTTTACTTCTCTTGCTCAATCTTGTCTTCATGAGATTCATTCGTGTTGTTGCATGTAGCAGTTTGTAACTCTTGGTGTTTTTATAATCTTCCATTAATAAACATATTACAATTTGTTTTCCATTCTACTCGATAGACATTTGTGCTATTTCCTACTTGGGTCTATCATGAGTTCTCATTCTATGAATGTTTTTGTACATACCTTTTGGTGTACTTATCTACATATTTCTAATTAGGAGAAGAATAGAATTACTGAGCTGAGTGCAGTAGCATACACCTATAATCCCAGGTACTCTACAGGCTGAGGCAGGAAGATCCAAAGTTCAAGGTCAGCCTGAGCAATTTAGTAAAACCCTGTCTCAAAAATAAAAAGGACTGGGGATATGGTTCACTGGGAGAGTATCTCTGGATTCAATTCCCAGTACCACACACACACACAAATAGGATTACTAGATCAAAGATTATAGACATATTCTAATGTAGCCTTGCAAAGTACAGTCACACACCACTTAACAATGGGGATTTGTCCTGAGAAAGTGTCATTAGGTGATTTCCTAATTGTATCAACATCATGTAGTGTGCTTATAAAAACTAAGATGACTATGACTTCACTAGGCAATACAGTTTTCCAGACCACCATCATATATGTGGTCCACTGTTGATTAAAACATCATTTTGCAGCACATAACTGTAATTGTACTAATTTAAGCTTTCCTCAGTAGTCCACAGGATATGGGCTGCTCCACACTGTCAGTTCTTGGTATTGCCAGTCTTTATCTCTTGTGGTACATAGTGGTGCTCAGTCTCTGATGCCTAATGAAGTTAGCAAGTTGGCTGTTGCTCGCCTGGATGTACTGTTTTGTGAAGTTCCTCCCCTAGACTCTTATATATTTTTCGATTGTGTTGTATTTTGGTTTTGTATGCATCGTTATTCTGAATATGAGCCTTTTTTGAGCCTTTTGTTGGCTATAAAAGTTATTTTTTTCCATGCAGGAATGCTAATATTTGTTTAACCAAGTCATCCTTTTGTACCTTCTGGGTTTTCATGTGTAGTCTCCCCTCCCCTCCCCTCCTCTTCCTCTCTCTCTCTCTCTCTCTCTCTCTCTCTCTCTCTCTCTCTCTCTCTCTCCCCCCCTCCCTCCCTCTCCCTCTCCCTGTCCCTCTCCCTCCCTCCCCTCCCCCCTCTCTTCCCTTCTTCCTCCCCTCTTTCTTTTTTCTATCAGTCCTGGTGGCTGAGTCCAGGAATGGCACATGCCAGGTAAGTACTCTGCTACTGAACTGCATTCCTGGCTCACATGTGTAAAGTCTTTTCTTCACTACAAAATTATTGAAAATGTTTGCTCCTGTTGTGCCCAGATTACGAAGTCCCAAAGACCACCAGGAGGCCGTTTCCGATGTAAGCACGCGAGGGTGGTTTATTCAAGCTTAAGCAGGGACTCTCAGTTGTCACCGACACAGCGGATCGAGATTGAGAGCCCTGAATTCCAAATTAGCAGGGTTTTAATTGAGATTACAGCAAGCTTTGGTCATTAGCAGCCATATGATTGGTTAACATTTAGCAAGTATGAAGTGTAGAATTTTGATTGGCTAGGCTCATTGGGGGTTGAAGGGGATTACGTATAGGTTTTTACAAGAAAAATGGGGACAAAGGTTAGTGGTCTACTGTCACGTACTGATGGTCAGCAGACATCCTGACTAATGGTCACGACCACCCTGTGTGGATAGTCAGCACGTTAACAGATTGTCCTATAGATAGTGGGCCCGGGACACTTGTTTCTAGGGCAAACAGATGGCTGAGTAATGAGTTTAGGAATCTTGAGTTACAGATCATGTCTTTTGTCCCAGATTAAGCACATTTAATCATTAATTTGAAAGAACAAAGGAGACTGCTCCATTTTGGACAAAATGGAGTCATTCTGGCCTCACATTAGCAAAATGGAGTCATTTTTGGTCTCACAGCTCCTAGTTGGTTTGTTTGTTTGATTGTTTGTTTAGTGCTTTTATGGCTTTTGGTTTGTATTTAAATTTTGGCTTTATCAAGAATTTTGTTTAGTATAAAGGTTAAATTTTTAAATTATCTCTTTTTTATATTTATAATTGGAGATTCAAGAACTCAGGCTGATTCTTTTTTCAAATTCAGTATACAATTTCGCCACCTGCTGTGCAAGCGCAAGGACCCGAGTTCGATCCCCAGTACCAAAAAAAAAAAAAAATTCAATATACAGGTTACTTTAGAATCATAAACATTTTTTAAAAAGCCAGGCACAGTGGTGCACCTCTGTAATTCCAGCTACTCAGGAGGCTGAGGCAGAAGGATCACAAGTTTGAGGCCTGCCTGGGAGGGCAAGTTAGTTAAATGCTCTCTCAAAATGAGAGGGGTGAGGGAGGTAGCTCAGTGATAGAGCATTTGCCTAGCCTGTGTTGGGGACAGGCATTCAATCCCAGTACTTAAAAAAAATTCAAAGACAAAGAAGTTATTTGAAATTTGAGTAACATTAATTTGCCCCTCCCCCAGTGCTGACTGCAGAATTTAAGGCTTTGTGCCTTCTAGGCAAGTGCTCCACCACTGAGCTATGCCCCCAGGCCTCATTTTCTTCTTACACAAATATCTTCTTCCTGTTTTCTTTTAGATTCTGCCCTTGAGAAAGCTCAACTAGAAATTGGGAAACTGAAAGAAAAGGGTGAGTCCTTCCAACAGATATAATAATACATTAAATAATAATATGTATTAAATATTTCTAAATAACATAAATAATTAAAATAATAAGTACTACTACTAGTGTTGCTACTGCTACTATTGCTATTACTCCTACTACTTACTGCCTATTAAATGCCTACACTGAATATGTATGTATCTCTAATACAACAATTCTAAATGGTGATTATGATTATTCCCATTTTGTAGGTAAGGAAATGGAGTCAGGGCCAGGTTAAATGAGTTAGCCAATAGCTACATTAAATATCACAGCTGGTGTTTGAAACCTTCTGTGTGACCAAATCACATATTTTACTAGGACGACAGACCAAAATCCCTTATAATGCATATAACAACACTTCACATGTTTGTTCACTGGAAAGCCAATGGTTTTGGAATCAGTGATGCATTAGTTAATCTGACCTTAGTCTGGCTACCAAAAATACTACCAGCTATCAACATTATAACACAATTTGAGTGTATTAATGATAATAACTATAAAACATATTTACCACTTTTATGTAATTCCAAACTTAGTTATACTCTCCTTTTCAAAAATATATGAATATGATTATAAAATTAACCAAGTAATCAGAAAACAGTAAAGATACAGAAGACCTAAAAATACTACCAACCGATGGGACCTAGTTGATATATATAGGAAACTGCACCAGAACACACATTCTTTTCATATACCTGTGAAACATTCACCAAGAGAGACCCCTGAGCCAATAGAGGAAATCTCTGTGGAAAATCTGAAATCATACAAATTATGTCTTAGACCATAATGGAATTAAACAAAAAATGAGTTACAGAAATTTATTTCAAAAATCCTCAAAGATTTAAAAATTAGACAAGATATTTCTTAATAGTCCATGCCCGTGGAGAAAAAAATTGTGAGAGGGCCAGGAATTTAGCTCAGTGGTTCTGCTGCCTACCTTGCAAGCACAAGAACCTGAGTTCGATCCCCTGTACCCAAAAACTAAAAATTTTTAAAATGTGAGATATCAGAACATATTTTGAAATGAGTAAAATGAAAACATGGCATTCTCAACATTTTGTGAAGGTTGCAGCCAATTCAGTGTGTATGGGGACTCCTATTGTATTTAATGATTATACTAGAAATTAAGAAATGACACAAAATAATGTAAACTTAACATCATCGAAACCCAGAATAAGAAGAGCAAATTAAATCTAAAGCAACCATAAGAAAGGAGATATTAACATAGGACATAAATAGAATATAACTAAAAACAGGACTACAGTAGATCAAATCAGTGGAACCAAGTTCTACTTTTTCAGAAAGATCAGTACCACTGATAAACTCCTAACTAGATTGATCATGTCAAAAATACAAATAAACGTGTGTTAATGTTAATGAAAGAAAAAACATTTTATAGACTAAAGAGATAATAAGACAATATTAAAATAACTTTGTGCCAATAAGTTTGATGGCCCAAATGACATGGACATACTCTTTGCAGAACAAACTACCAAATTTCATTCAAAAAGAAATAGCCCTAAGTCCATTAAATAAATTAAATTAATAGTTTAAAATATTCCCACAAAGAAAGTTCTAGGCTCAGATGGCTTCATTAATGAATTCTTTTTTTAAAATTAATTTTACTGGTACATTTTAGGTACAGAGTATAATGACATTCATCATTGGAAATTTGCACCTTTACGTAATCTCTCTTGGTTCTAATTTTTCCCCAATCCCCTGCCCTCCCTTCAACCCGTCCATCCCTCCCTATTTACAAAGACTGTGTTTCCATTTTTTCATTTTCTCATATTAATTCCATTCCCTTCTTTCCTTTCCCCTACCCCTCCCACTTCCCATTTGCCCCTTTTCTTCCTATTTCACATTATCTATTATAACTTTTAGTCCTCATTTACATTTTCAATTTCTCACACTACATAAATGATTCAGTATTTACACATGGGTATCCTATTTATTTCACTTAAGAGTATCACCTCAATGTGCATCCATTTAGCTATAAATATCTCTAATTTCTCATTTTTTATGGCTGAGTAGTACTCCATTTTATAAAAAAGACACATTTTCTTTATCCACTCTCCAGTTGATGGGCAATTGGGCTGTTTCCAAGTTTTACCTATTGCAAACTGTGCTGCTATGAACATGAGTGCACATATATCACTGTGGTATGATTCTTTTAATTCTTTGGGGAGGATACCCAGCAAGGGAATAGCTGGGTCAAATGGGACTTCCAGTCCTATTTCTTTGAAGTATCTCCATACTGATTTCCACAGTGGTTGCACCAGTCTACACTCCCACCAGCAGTGGAGCAGGGTTCCTCTTTCCCCACAACCCCGCCAGCATTTGTTATTGGTTGATTTCATGATAGCAGCCATTCTTTCTGGGGTGAGGTGGAATCTTAGCATTGTTTTCATTTGCATCTCTTGAATGACCAGTGATGTTGAACATTTTTTCATATATTTATTTGCTATTTCTACTTTGTGTGAGAAATGTTTGTTCATTTCAGATGCCCATTTTTGGATTGGGTCTTTAAATTTGGGAGGTCTGATCTTTTTAAGTTCTTTATAGATTCGAGATGGTAGACCTTTGTCTGATGAACACCAGGTGAAAATTTTTTCCCACGTTGTGTGTTGTCTGTTCACACTGCTGGTGGTTTCTCTTGAAGTGCAGAAGCTTTTTAATAAGAGATCCCACTTGTTGATTGTTTGTGCTAGTTCATGGGCAACTGAGGTTTTGTTCATAAAATCTTTTCCTACACCAATGTCTTCAAGAGCTCTACCTAACCTCTCTTCCAACCAGTTCATCGTTTCTGTTTTAATATTTAGATCTTTAATCCATTTCGATTTTAGTTTAGTGCACGGTGAGAGATACAGGTCTAGTTTTAATCTTTGGCAAGTTGAAACCCAATTTTTCCAGTACCATTTATTAAAGAGGCTATATCTTTCCTCCAGTAATGGTTGTTTGGCTCCTTTGTCGAAGATGAGGTGGCTGAGTGTGTCTGGAGTTGTTTCTGCATCTTCTAATTTGTTCCACTGGTCCTCAGGTCTGTTTCTTTGCCAGTACCATGCTGTTTTATCACAGTAGCTTTGTAGTATAGTTTCAAGTTGGGGGTTGTGATACCCTCTGCCATGTCTCTGTTGCCTAGAATTACTTTTGCTATTCTAGGTCTCTCCTTGTTCCAAATGAATTTTTGGATTGTTTTCTCAAGGTCTGCAAAGTATGCTGCTGGGATTTCAATTGGGATTGCATTGAATCTATATAGCAGTTTTGGAAGGATGGCCATTTTCACTATGTTGATTCTTCCTACCCAGGAGCAAGGGATGTCTTTCCATTTTCTGATATCATCTTCAATCTCTCTTTTCAGAGTACTATAGTTTTCAGAGAAGAGGTCTTTGATTTCTTTTATTAGGTTGATTCCTAGGTATTTCAGTTTTTTGGATGCTATTATGAAAGGAATTCTTTGCCCTATTTCTCTCTCAGTGAGTCTGCTGTTCGTGTAGAGGAAACTTATTGATTTTTGTGTGTTGACCTTGTATCCCTCTACTTTACTCAATTTGGTTATTAAGCCTAGAAGACTTTTGATAGAGTTCTTGGGGTCTTCTATATAGAGTATCATGTCACCTGCAAATAATGACAATTTGACTTCTTCATTTCCTATCTTTGTTCCTTTTATTTCTTTCTCTTGTCTAATTGCTGTGGCTAATGTTTCCAAAACTATATTGAACAGGAGTGGTGATAGTGGACATCCTTATCTTGTTCCTGATTTTAGCGTGAAGGATTTCAGTTTTTCACCATTTAGTATGATATTGGCTATTGGTTTTTCATAGATGGCTTTTATCAGAGTGAGATAGAGACCATCTATTCCAATTTTTTGTAAGGTTTTTATCATAAATGTGTGTTGGAATTTGTTAAATGCTTTTTCTGCATCTATTTTTTTTTTTGGTACCAGGGATCAAACTCGGGTCCTTGTGCTTGCGCAGCAGGTGGCGAAACCACTGAGCTAAATCCCCGGCCCTTTTCTGCATCTATGGAGATGATTATATGGTTTTTGTCCTTGGCTCTATTGATAGAGTGTATTACCTTTATTGATTTGCGTATGTTGAACCATCCCTGCATCTCTGGGATGAATCCCACTTGGTCAGGGTGTATGATCTTCTTGATGATCTTCTGCATTCTATTTGCCAGTATCTTATTAAGGATTTTTGCATCTATGTTCATTAGAGAGAGATTGACCTATAATTTGGCCTCTTTTTTGGTTGGATCTTTCTCTGCTTTGGGGATCAAGGTGATGCTTGCTTCCAGGAATGAATTCCAGAGTATTGCTTCCCTTTCAATTTCAGTGAAGAGTTTAAAGAGTAGTGGCAGCAGTTCCTCTCTAAATGTCTTGTAGAATTCAGCAGTGAAGCCATCAGGACCTGGGGTTTTCTTAGTTGGTAACTTTTTAATTACGTTTTCAATTTCATTGATTGACATTGGGACATTTAGAATTTTTAGGTCTTCTTCGTTCAACTTTGGTTATTCATATGTATCTAGGAATCTATCCTTTCTTTTGTGTTTTCCATCGTATTGGCCTGTAGGTTCTCGAAGTAGGTATTGATGATCCTCTGGATTTCTTCTGGGTCCAGTGTAATTTCATCCTTTTCATTCCTAATTGCATGGATGTGGTCCTTTTCTTTCCTTTTTCTGATAAGGTTGGCTAAAGGTTTGTCAATTTTATTGATTCTTTCGAAGAACCAACTCTTGGCTTCATTGATTTTTTTGTATTGTTCTCTTAGTCTCCAATGCATTGATTACTGCTCTGATCTTTATAATTTCCTCCCTTGTATGAACTTTGGGATTGTCCTGCTCTTCTTTTCCTATAAGTTTGAGATTCAGCATCAGGTTGTTTAACTGGGCTCACTCTGTTTTCCTAATATGTGTATTCACTGCTATGAATTTCCCTTGTAGGACTTTCATTGCATCCCATAGATTCCAATATGTTCTATTGTCATTGTCATTTAATTGTAGGAACTGTCTGATTTCTTCTTTAATTTCCTCTGTGACCCATTGGTTATTCAGAAGTGTGTTGTTTAATTTCCGTGTATTTATGAAATTCTTGTGGTTTCTTTTGTTATTGATCTCCAATTTCATCACATTATGGTCTGATAATATACAGGGGATAACTTCAATTCCTTTGCACTTACTTAAACATGTTGTATGAGCGAGTATGTGGTCTGTTTTGGAGAATGACCCATGTGCAGCTGAAAAGAATGTGTATTCTGATTTTGTGGGGTGGAACATTCTGTAAACATCTGTTAAGTTCATTCGTTCAAGAATTTGATTGAGTTCTAGTATTTCGTTGCTTATTTTTTGTCTCGTTGATCTATCTATTTGTGACAGTAGGGTATTGAGGTCCCCTACTACTATTGTATTAGTGCTTATTTGATTTTTCATGTCTGTTAGTATTTGTTTTATATAGTTGGGTGCACTAGTGTTTGGTGCATATATATTTATGATTGTCATCTCTTCCTCTTAGATTGTTCCCTTTACAAAGATGTAGTGTCCTTCTTTGTCTCTCTTAATCAGTGTTGGTTTGAAATCCACTTGATTTGCAAAGAGAATAGCTACTCCTGCTTTTTTTTTTTCAGGTTCTTGTCACATGGAGAATTGTTTTCCACCCTTTAACTTTCAGTCTATGAGTTTCTTTTTGAATTTTGTTTCTTGTATGCAGCATATTGTTGGATCTTGCTTCTTGACCCATTCTGCCAGTCTATTTCTTTTGATTGGTGAATTGAGACTATTAACATTGATGGTTATAACTGATATGTATTGATTTGCCATTGTCATGACTGTTTCTTTTTGTTGGATTCTCCCCCTTTGTGTTTAATTTCTTGTCATGCCTGATGGAGTCATTCTGCTGGGCTTCCTGGGGTTGTGATCCTCATTGTGTTTTTCTAGGCTATTGTGTAAAATTTTTTGGAGCGCTGGTTTGGTATTTATGAAGTTCCTAAGGTGCTCTTTGTCATGAAAGTATTTTATTTCTCCATCAATTTTGAAAGATTGTTTTGCAGGATACATCAATCTGGGTTGGAGGCTGTTTCCCTTTAGGGCTTGAAATATGTCACTCCAGGCTCTTCTTGCCTTGAGGGTTTGCATTGAGAAGTGTGCTGTGATTCTGAGGGGCTTTCCTTTGTATGTGATTTGTTTCTTTTCTCTAACTCCTTGTAGAATTTTGTTCTTTTGTTGGGTTTCTGGAATCTTAACTATTATATGCCTATGTGTAGATTTTTTTTTATCAAGTTTTTTTTTTGATCCCAGCTAGTTGGAGTCCTATATGATTCACTTATCTGTATGTCAAGTTCTTTTCCCCTGCTTGGGAAGTTTTCTGCCATCACTTCTGTGAACAGTTTTTTTTATGTTGTCTTCACTCTCTCCTGTTTCTTCATTGACTCTGATCAGTCTTATGTTATTCTTTTTTGCATTGTCTAGCAGCTGCTGGATTGATTTCTTGTGGTCCTTTACAATTTTAAAGCAATTTTTCTTTTCCTGGTCACTAATTGCAATCTTATCTTCTATATCTGAAATTCTGTCCTCACATTGGCTCATTCTGCTGCATAGACTTTCAATGGAGTTTTTAATCTCCTGGATATCTGTTTGCATCTGTGTTATGGATTCCATTTGTTTCCTATGTTGGGATTCCATCATGTTCCTCAGCTCCTCTATTTTTTTAATGTTTCCTCTCTAGATTTATTAATCAAGTCTTACACTATGGGTACAATCTCTGTTGATATCTGAGAAATTATTTCTGATTTCATTTTTTCCAAATCCTCTTTTGTTGCCAGTTCAGGGGGTCCAGGTGGTTGAGTATCAGATTGTTCCATCTCATTTCCCTTCAGGGTTGCTTTAGGTGATCTGGTAGTCTGGTTTTGAGGCTTGTTTACGTGTCTTCTCATTTCAAGGGGGCAGGGTGTGCTGCTGGTGCCCACATGGCTCACTTCCTTGGCACTGGGGGTGGCTCTGCTCCTAAGTGCTGGAGGAGGTGGCACAGCAGCCTGGAAGGCTCCTCCTTAGTGCTGGGGTTAGCTCTCTTCATTAATGAATTCTAGCATACATAGAAGGAATAAATAATACTGACTTCACACAAACGCTCACAGAAAACTAAAGAAAAGTAATTTCTAACTTTTTAAGTGACCAGAATTACTCTTGATACCAAACACATTTAGACATTTCAGTATCCCTAATAAACATAGATGTACTTATAAAAGATAGTAAGAAGTAATTTGTTGGGTAGTCAAATAGAATGTGCTTATAAGAATGGACTGGTTAAATAAGTGAATACACACCTTGCAGTTAGTAACAAGAATGATGTAAAGATATGTGCATTAATATGAATAGATGTCTGTGTTATATTATCAAGTGAAAAAAGCAAGTTGTAGAGTAGTAGGTGTGGTATAATGTCAAATACATTTTCATATTTGAGGGTAGGGGTGTGTGTGTATCCACAGGCCTACTCTGAGCTGAAATACACTAATATGGCAATAGAATTGTGATGATGCTGGGGTAATTTCATGTAAGATGTAAGTAGCTGCTGACCTCATTTGTGATCAATAAAACAATACTTGTTCCAATTATTCCATTATTTCAATGTACTTTAAAAAATTTATGAAGATTAAACATGCTAGTAGTATTCAGTGTGGGAAAATGGGCAGTATCATATTCAGTTGTAAGAATGTAACTTTGTATAATTTTTTGAAGAATAATTTGGCAATATCAACATATTTTAAATTTTATTTTTATTTACCTATTATACATTTTTAAAATGCACAATTCCTGTGACCCTGCTATTCCATTTCTGATTCTTTTTGTTTGTTTTTTGGTTGTGAGAATTTTTTTAATTTCTATTTTTATAAGTATGTTTGCAGTACATAATGATTACATTCATCACAGGGAGTGTAGATATAGATAAAAATCTTAATTCTTTTTATGTTCCCTTCCCCTCCTCTGTTCACCTTCCCTCCATCTCTTAGTCCTCTTCTTTTTGTAAAAGATTTGTCTCCTTGTTTCCTATTATTTATTGGTCCTGAGAATTGTGGAATTTGGTTTTTATAATAATGTTGTAAGTACTTAAAGACTGATGAACAAAGAATGATTTCAGCATTGTTTGGAAGACTTTTGCAACAACCTAAATAACAATACTGGTAGGTAAAGAAAAAGTGACACAAATTATGCCACATTTGGACAGAAGAATCCAGAATGAAATAGGAGAATGGAAAAAAAATTGTGCTATAAGATTGAATATTACTCAGCAGTAAAGAGGAACAGAGTAATGATACAAGAATACAGAAGAATCTCAAGAAAATTATATTTAGTGAAAGAAATTAGGCACAAATAATAAACAGATTGTAAAATTCCATTTTTGTTACAATCAAGAACAAGCAAAACTAATCTGTGGAAATAGAAGTAAGAAAGTAGTTGTGAGGATAAATGGGAGTAGAAAACTTAGTGGAAAAGACATGAGAGAAATGTCTGAGGTAATGAAAATGTTCTACTTGCTTTTTGGATGAAGTTCATGGATATGTAAAATTGTCAAAGTTAACTGAACTGAACACTTAAGATATGTTCATTGTATTTTATGTAAAATAAACTACAATTGAAAAAATAGTTCCAAATAAGAAGTGGGGAAAAAAGCTTTATAATGATTGATCTGTAACAATGACACTTAACCACAAATGGTTAAGTTGCAGATAGTAATGGATAGCATTCAGTTTCTTAAATGTTGCACAGGCAAAGGTAAAATCCTACCATTTATATGTTGGTGTATGTATGTTGTGTGTGTATATATATATATATATAGTGTATATTTTTTAAAGAAGTGAAATTGTGACTGATTATTAGTGTATTTTCAATATTCCTCAAGTTAAAAATAATTCTAAGGGACAAAATATCAAGCAAGGGAGAAATAAAAGAAAATTAAAGAAAGAAAAATTAATATAGGATAAAAATGAAACAAGCAATAAAGAAGGAAAGCAAAGATGACTTTACAGCAGCAAAAGAAAAAAAAAAAGAGAAACATAAGTAAAACAATGGCTAAGAAACAGAAAGTTGGGCCAGGGATTTAGCTCAGTGGTTTCGCCACCTGCTGCACAAGTGCAAGGACCCAAGTTTGATCCTCGGTACCAAAAAAAAAAACAAAAAAAGAAACAGAAAGTTACAGGCAGAAAGTTTATATTATTGAAACTATAATGAGTGTTAATCTTAACAGGTCTTAATTGAGGTCCTAAGCTGAAAGCAAACCATTATTTTATGTGCAGTGGTAGAGGCAGAGAGATGGATTTAAAGGATCAACTTTATTTAACTTGGAAAATCTGACCATTTGTTGCCCTTAGCCCATCACTTCAGTTGTCTATGGAGCCTACTGTTGATGTGTGGAAGTATCTAGGAGTATCTCAGGTGTGTAAAAGATAGGACTAAAAGGAAGCTAGGAAGATCATTTTCTCGATCATTTAACTTTTAGAAGGTAAGTTCATCTGTTTTAAAATTCCACTTCCTAGAAGTCTCTATTGCTAGAAAGGCTACACTCAAAAAGTCCAATTCATTAGTCTAGTGTGAGAAGTAAAAAACTTTCTATTCTGTTTCAATAGGTTGGTAGAATATTCAAGGATTGGACTTGAGAGTCAGTGGCTTTCCTGTGCAGAGCCACATGTGCACAGACTTGGTAGGACTGAGAAGAGGGCTGGACATGGCACTCCATAGGTTTTTTAATTAATGCTTCACAAACTAAAACTTTGATACAGATGAACAAACTGTTCTTGTCTCTCTTTTAGATACAATTGACCTACAGAAAGCAAAAGAACATAATCAGAGACTGGATCAGGAAATTTTGGCTTTAAGAAGTCGGGTTCGATCACTTGACTCAGAAAAAAAATTTCTTGGAGAAATGGTAAGTGTATTGGTTAGGGTTCTTCAGACTAACACAATCAATGGAATATATATATATATATATATATATATGCATATAATTATGCATGAAGATGTATTAAATAAACTTACAGGATGAAAGGTGAGATAGTCCACAATGGCTGTAAGCATGCCAGGAATCCAGCTGCTCAGTCGAAGAATCTGGAAGCTGCAGAACAAGAAGGCTTAAGGATGCAGGACCAGTCTCATACTGAAGCCCTGGAAGCTTCCTGGAGAGCTGCCCTTATTGAGTTTGTGTTAAAAGACTTTGGAAACTAGAGTCTGATGTCTATAGGCAGTGGTAGTAGCAAGACACACATCCACTCAAACAGAATAGAATTTGTTATAAATACAGGCCATCTTCCTTTTTCCCCTTCATTCCATTGAGGCTGCAAGCCAATTGGATGGTGTCACCTGCTGGGGGCTGATCAGACCCTTGGATACCTGTGAGGGGGGCAACAATGGGGAATAAAAAGAGACAGAGATAATATTCAAGATGCATGGGGACTAGGAGAAGTCTGCCTCTAGTAGATAGACTTGACAATCTCCACAGTTGACACACTTTTATTAGCCAGCAAGAAGCATAGGGCAAAGGGGTCATACATCATTCAATGGAACAATAATGGTTGAAAAGATATTTTGAAAAATAGGAAACAGGTTAAACTTTTACAAGGGGAGTGTGTGAAAAGGGAACAGGTTCTTCCCTATATCCAGATGCCTACCCAAGTTAATAAGGAACTACCATTCTTTACTTTTTCCTCAGTAGATGTTATCTTACCATGGGAGTACTATGATTACAGGCATTCTCCACACACCCAGAAAGCATGTAGCCTTCCATATCCTTTTCTGTTCCCCAAGGCAAGTTACATTAGCCTCAAGACTGGGGCATAAATCACACAATTTGGCCCCCAGTAATTACATAGCCTGGTCCCCAATAGTCACCTACATCAGGGTGGTTCTTCCCAATTAATTTGCTGACCCATGTGCCAGTAATCTCTGGATTCTCCCAGAGATATGCCCAGCAATGTGCCTTACTAATTTTCTAGTCTGTTAATCCAGTCAATCTGACAATTACCATCAACTATCACAGTAAATTTAATTTAGCTCTTGGAATTTATTTATTGTGTATGCAGTAACAGTCAGCAGCTTGAGTAACACAGATATACATCACCTAAATTCATCCTTAAGGAGAACTGGTACTGGTACCTATAATATCTCAAGTAGATTCCATACTATAATTTGACCTAGGTACAATCTATCGGCATTTATATTTTATAAGATTTTTAACTACATATGCTAAACAGTAACATTATTGCTATTGTATGAACCTAGAATCTTTTTTTTTTTTTTTCGTACTGGGGATTGAACTTGGTACCTTCTGCTTGCGAGGCAGGCAGCAGAACCACCGAGCTAAATCCCCAGCCCAAATCTTTTCTTTTTAGTAAGCTTACAGTTAACCCATTTAGCAAATACAAAATATGACTCTTATTTGAAAATGTTTGAGATTATTAACACTAAACCCTTATTTGTACTCTTTTTAAACCATCTCTTCTTAGCAATTTATTCATTTTAATATATACTTCCAAATTCTATTATGTCTCTTCAGTTTTAGTTTATATTCATTTCACAATCCTATTTCTAATGTCAAACACAGTATTAGCCTTGCATAATATGAGACACTGAAGAAATTTTGTTTTGAAAATGAGTAAATACCCATTGGGCTAATCATCATTAAAATAATAGAAAGTAACACATGTTGATAAGAATGTAGAGCAAATGAACTCCTTGTGCCTTGCTTATGGAAACGTAAACTACTGTAGTCACTACAGAAAACAGTATGGAAGGCCGGGAGTTTAGCTCAGCGGTTCCGGCGCCTGCCTTGCAAGTGCAAGGTCCCCAGTTCGATCCCCAGTACCAAAAAAAAAAACAGTATGGAAGTTCCTCAAATAATTAAACTAAGAATTACCATGTGATCTTATAATTTCACTTCTGGGTATACATACCCAAGAAACTGAAGCAGGGATCCAAACATGTATTTATATACCCATGTTCATAGCCGCATTATTCACAGCAGCCAAAAGGCTGCTGAGATGTGGTAACACATGCCTGTAAATCCAGCACTTTGGGAGGCTGAGTCAGGAGCAAAGCCTGAGCAACTTAATAACTTAGCAAGACCTTGTTTCAAACACCAAAAATAAAAGGGGGTGGAGATGTAGCTCATTGTGAAGGTCCTGAGTTTAATTCCCAGTATTGAAAAAAAAAAGTAGAAGCAACTCAAGGCTCCATTGATAAATAAAAAAGAAAAATGTGGTACATATATATAGCGGAAAATTTTTCAGTCTTAAAACAGAAGAAAATTCTGACATAGTTCAACATGGGTAAATCTTGAAGAGAGTATGGTAAATACCTTAAGCTAGTCACAAAAGAGCAAATAGAAGATTGTGCTTATATGAGGTACTTTGAGTAGCCAAAATCATAGAGTAGAATGATGATTGCCAAGAACTGGAGGAGGGAGTAATGGTGAGTATTGTTTAATGGGTATAGAGTTTCAATGCAAGATGAAGAGAGTTCTAGCGATGGATGGTTATACAGCCATGTGAATGTGTTCACTGCCACTGAACTGTATACACTTAAAAATGTTTAACAGGTTACATTTTGTGTTATGTGCATTTTGTGACAATGAAAAATACAGTTTTAAAAAGAATGAACAAATGAAGATTTTTCAAGTTATCCTAGTCTCTGTAATTTATATCTAATATCTACAAATATATTTAAATGTTTAATACAAGTGTGTATACACATGAAAAAGGGAAGGAAGGGCACATGCAAAGCAGTACTACTTTTGGGAAGAGAAGCATTGTGAAAATATTACTTTTTATCCTATATCTATGTGCTGTTGAAGTTTTACAAGGAGAAGGCATTCATGTATTACTTATATATATTTATTTGTTTTTTGGTACCGGGGATCGAACTTGGGTCCTTGCACTTGCAAGGCAGGCAGCAGAACCACTGAGCTAAATCCCTGGCCCTACTTATATATATTTAAAGCAAAGCAATAATGTAGTTAAAAATTGAGATGCCTAAAAGATGTTTACTTTTGTATTTAAGGTTGAAAAACTTAAAGCTGGGATGTCTGAATCTCCAAAGAATAAACAACTTGGAAACCACTCCCCTGAAAAATCTGTGGGTGCTGAACAGAGAGTAAAGGTATTTTAAAGTTCTGTGTTTTCTGATTTCTCATTTTTAAATAAGTTACATTTCTACAGAGTGTACAAGAGTAACTTGTGCTAATCATTTGCTACTTTCTTCTTACTGGGACTTTTCTATTGTTCAGCCAAATAGAGTGGAAGAAGAAATTGGGTTGCAGGTGTCATTTCTTCCCCACCAAGAACAATTAATTTTAAGAATGTGGTAGATTATTTCTTTAAAGAAGAAAACATATCATATGAAGATATAACAAATAGCATTTTAAATTATCAAAGAGGGCTATTTATAAAATCAACCAATGGTAGGATGTGCAGCAGGTTGTTGGAACCATACTGAACAGAATTAAATGTTGTAGAGAATTAGTGAGGTGTAGACTACAATGTGTACAGCATTTAGTTCTTTGTGACTAGCCTTTAAAGTGCTGAGCAAAGCAACTGAACTCAAGATAGATTGAATTAAGTGCTAATGTGTGTCTAGTAGATACATGGTAGTAATTCATAATGGTTTTAACTGCCTTTTTTGAGGGTGTCTAATGAAAATGGATATATTTTATTTGTTCACTATTTGCATATGTCCTTTTGTGAGGCATTTGCTCAAATCTTTTACTCATTCTTAATGGTTTTATATGTTTTCTTTACATTGAGTTGTAGGCATTCTTTATGTATTTTGAATACTAGTCTCTAGTGAGAGATATGTAGTGTAGTTATTTTCTGCCAGCCTCTACCACGTATTTTTATTTTCTTAATGGAGTGTTTATGAAAAGTGAAGGTTTTAAAAATTTGATTCATCGGTGTTTTCTTCTTATAATTTTGTGATAGAACACAAAATGCCTATCTATATAATTTTTGTCTACCCAAAGCTCACAAAATATATTTCTTATACTTTCTTCTATAGGTTTTATAGTTGTAGCTTACATATTTAGATTTCTGATCTATTGTAGATAAGATTTGTATATGCTGTGAGATAAAAGTTAAATCTCACTCACTTCTAAATGTATATCCAGTTATTGTAGAACCACTGTTGAAAAGACAGTTATTCCCTTATTTAATTACATTGGCACCTTTACATTGGGTCTACTTCTGGGCTATTCTATTCCATTAATGTATATTTTGTTCTTAGGACAATTATTTGCTGTAGCTTTATTATAAGTTTTGAAATCAGAAAGTATAACAGCTCCAATTTTTGTGAAGTTTTCTTTTTCAAAGTTGTTTTGGATTCTGCTAGGATTTTGATTGTATGGTAATCTTCAGGCCAACTTAAGTGAGAACTTACATTTGAACAACATTGAGTCTTCAAATCTATAAATGTGGTAGATCTTTTGATTCACTTGAGTCTTCTTTAGTATATCTCATTAATGTTTTATAATTTGCAATACACAGATATTATACATATTTAATTAAATTTGTTCCTTTTAAAAAATAAAATATCTTAGGCTGGAGCTATAGCTCAGTGGTAGAACACTTGCTTAGTATGTGCAAAATCCTGTGTGTGATCCCCAGCACTGCAAAAAAAGTTGAAATGTAAAAAAGTTGAAATGTACTACAAAATTTACATAACCTTTTAGAGTATACAGTTCAGTGGTTTCTAGTATATTCACAAAATTATGCAACTATTACCACTACCTAATTCCAAAACATTTTCATTACTCCAAGAATACTCATTGGTTAGTCATTCCTTATTTCCTCTCCCTCCAGCCCCTGGCAACCACTAAGCTATTTTCAGCCTCTATGAATTTGCTTATCTGGTACATTTTATATAAATGGGAATCATTTTAAAATGCAGTCCTTTGAGGCTGAGTTTAGGTCCCTGGTATATCACTGCCTAACATGTACAAAGTCCTAGGTTTGATCCTCAGCACTGGAAAAAAATGCAGCCTTCTCTGTGTAGCTTCTTTCACTTGGCATGTTTTCAAGGTTCATCAACCTTATAGCATGAACCAGCACTTTAACCCATAGCTGA
Organism: Heterocephalus glaber; assembly: GCF_053883595.1. NCBI lineage: Eukaryota > Metazoa > Chordata > Mammalia > Rodentia > Bathyergidae > Heterocephalus > Heterocephalus glaber. The sequence continues at coordinate 1,741,959 of NW_028258302.1, read as the reverse complement.
ACGATATTTCACTGTATAGATATGTACCACATTTTGTTTTATTTATCAACTGAATGTTTGATAGTTTCCATTTGTGGTTATTATGAATAATGCTGCTGTGAATGTTCATTTTCAAATTTTGTATGCTTTCATTTCTCTGGGAATATATTTCAGAAAGAAATTACTGTGTTATATATCAACTCAACATTTAACTTTTGAGAAACTGCTACACTGTTTTCCAATGCAGATGTATCATTTTATATTCCCATCCGCAGTATATGAGGGTTCCACTTTCTCCACATCTTCCATCAATTCTTGTTATTATTCACAGATACATTTTTGTGGTACTGGGGATCAAACCCCCAGGAGAAGCACTCTACCACTGAATCTACATCCCTACTCCTTTTTAATATATACATATAAGAACTGTAAGCGAGTTACTAACAGTGGCCCTTATAAAGGATAAGGGAGGGAGGAAGTAGACACAAGCAGGAAAAGCCTTCAGATTCCAGTGCAGTCTGACATCTATTAAATAAGAGTCAGAAGAAATGAAGATTGGAAAGGAAGAGCCTTAGACTGTGAGATAGCTCTGAGAAGTTCTCAGTGAGCCCAACAGGGAGCTTTGGCACAATAATAACCAGCAGAGGAATTCCACATTGGGCAGAAATGGCCACGTCGTGACATTCTCACCTTGTTCAGGATCCACTGGAGGCCGCTGGGAAGAGTGTGGCAGTGCTTCCTTGAAGGGAGATACTGGAGGTGCACTTCCATGTGGCCCTCTGATACTTGGAGACAATCTGGTTAATCTACCTCCCTCTGTGATCAATGTTGACTGTGACATTCTGTATCAATAAGCATCTATGCAGGGGGGCGTATTTATTTGTTTGTTTTGGCTTTTTAAAGACAGGGTCTTGCTATGTTCCAGGCTGGCTGGCCTTGAACTTACTGTGTAACCCTGGGTAGTCTTGAACTCACAGTCCTCCTGCCTCAGCCTCCTGAATGCTGGGATTATAGTCCTATGCCATTATGCCCAGTTTTGGATCTCTATCTTGTTTTAAAAGATGTTCAGAAAAGATCACACAGTTTTCTCTAATGTTTAACATTAAACATAAGAATTTTTTTCTACATTTAATCTCAATCTTCTAGGCTGTGGTGTAAACCAGTTTTCTTTTCCTTGAAATATATATGGATTTCTAAAGTTATAAAAGCTTTATATTGACTAATGATCCTGTCACTTAATATCCCACATTAGCCAGCTGGAATGGGCTAAGGAGGACCATTGCAAATAAATGTTTCTTCTCTTTAAAGACATTAAAGTAGAAATCTTTAAAACTAGAAAAGGTTATCACTGAATAGTAATCAATTATACTTAAAGTCATTTCTAAAGAAAGTGAAGGCAACTATGGATTTTTTTGCCTTCAAAATTCTCTGCCTTGGCTCCCCGGCTACCATTCCACCTCTCCCGGGGCACAGGAGGTGAGCCGCACAGGCACCAGCAGCACCCACCCACCTCTGTGAAAATGAGAAGATACTTAAGCCTCAAAAACAGACTTCCAGATCACCTACAGCAACCCCAAAGGGAAACGAGATGGAACAATCTGATACTCAACCACCTGGACCCCCTGAACTGGCAACAAACGAGGATTTGGAAAAAATGAAATCAGAAATAATTTCTCAGATATCAACAGAGATTGTACCCATAGTGTAAGACTTGATTAATAAATCTAGAGAGGACACATTAAAAAAATAGAGGAGCTGAGGAACATGATGGAATCCCAACATAGGAAACAAATGGAATCCATAACACAGATGCAAACAGATATCCAGGAGATTAAAAACTCCATTGAAAGTCTATACAGCAGAATGAACCAATGTGAGGACAGAATTTCAGATATAGAAGATAAGATTGCAATTAGTGATCAGGAAAAGAAAAATTGCTTTAAAATTGTAAAGGACCACAAGAAATCAATCCAGCAGCTGCTAGACAATGCAAAGAAGAATAACATAAGACTGACTGGAGTCAATGAAGAAACAAGAGAGAGTGCAAATGACATAAAAAAAACTGTTCACAGAAGTGATGGCAGAAAACTTTCCAAGCAGGGGAAAAGAACTTGACATACAGATAAGTGAGTCATATAGGACTCCAACTAGCCTTGATCAAAAAAAATCTACACATAGGCATATAATAGTTAAGATTCCAGAAACTCAACAGAAGAACAAAATTCAACAAGCAGTTAGAGAAAAGAAACAAATCACATACAAAGGAAAGCCCATCAGAATCACAGCACACTTCTCAATGCAAACCCTCAAGGCAAGAAGAGCTTGGAGTGATGTATTTCAAGCCCTAAAGGAAAACAGCCTCCAACCCAGATTGATGTACCCTGCAAAACTATCTTTCAAAATTGATGGAGAAATAAGATACTTTCATGACAAAGAGCACCTTAGGAACTTCATGAATACCAAACCAGCTCTCCAAAAAATTTTAAACAATATTGTAGGAAAAGACAATGAGGATCACAACCCCAGGAAGCCCAGCAGAATGAATCCATTGGGCGTGACAAATTAAACGCAAAGGTGGAGAATCCAACAAAAAGAAAAAGTCATGACAAGGCTTTTAAAACTTTTAACTTCATCTCCCTAATGAGTGTATAATTCAATCTTATTATTGTACTGATTAGTATTTTTCTGATTCTAGTGTTGCACACCTTTCCTTGTGCTGTACTGGCTATTTATCATCTTCTTGTGTCTACTTTTTAATTGGGTTGTCTATTAATGAGCTGTAAGAGTTCTTTATATATTCTGGTTATAGGTTATATGCATTGTAAATATGGTCTGTTTAAGGACTACTTTTCATTTTAATGATGTCATTTAAAGTTCTAAATTTTGATGGAATCTCATTTATCAATTTTTTTCTTTTATAGATCATGTTTTTTGTATCCTAGGAAGTTCTTGCCTACCCTAAATTCATAAACACTTTCCCTTATAATTTCTTCTTAAAGTTTTATAGTTTTAGTTTTTCATATTTAGGTTCATAGATTCTTTCAAATTATTTTCATGTATGGAAATAAAGGGTTGAGGTTAATTTTTTATATACAGGTCCCTCGTGTTCTAGTGCCATTTGCTGTAAACACTATCTTTTACTCTGCTCTTGAATTGAGTTTATATTCTATAAAATGTTAATGTTAAATAATCTTTCAAAACTCAGTGGACCATATACATGTGGTTCTATTTTTAGATTCTCTGTTTTATTGCAATGATCTATATGTGTTTCCTTACACCAACACTGCCTTGATTACTATAGCTTTAGAGGAAGTCTTAAAATTAAGTACTAAATGTCTTCCAACACTGTTTTTTTTTTCTTTTTTTTTTTTACTTTTCTAGGACCTTTGTATTCCTACATAACTTTTAAATTTCAATATCCAATTCTTCATTTATAGCAAGTATACATAGACCTGAATTTTTATATATTTTATGTATAATTTTTATATATATAGACCTTGTGTTTTCTAATCCTGCTAAATTCAAATACAAGTTCTAGGGGCTCCTAGAGATTTCTTAGTATTTTCTCTGTAGATGATCATTTCATCTACATATAAAGATTTTACTTCTACCTTGCCAATCTTATCCTAATTGTGTCATTTTATTGGCAGACTATTTTAGTTTAGGCCTATTTTTCAAAGTTTAATGGACAGATGAGGAGTAGGCATATCTGCCCTTGTTCCCCACCTTAGGGAGAAAGCATTGTATCTTCTCCATTCATATAAGCCATTCTTGCTGGAAGTATGGAGTACATGTCTTTGATCTGTTGAGAAGGTTCTGTTCTACTTCTAGTCTCCTGATAACTTTCGCCATGAACAGCTGTAGAATTTAGTCCAATACTTTTTCTCCAACTAGTGACAGGATCATATGGCTTTTTCCTTTCCTCTGTTAAAATGATGACTTTTGGGGGTGGATCTTCCAATGCTGAACCAACACTGCCATCCCTATAATAAAACTACTTTCTACATACTGCCAGATCTGACTCCTAATACTTTGTTTTGTTAAACAAATTTCTATCTATGTCCATACTTTTTTCTTCTATTATCTTTATCTAATTTTAGGGTTAGCACAATGTTGATTTCTTAAAATGAGGGGAGAAGCATTCCTCCTTTTTTTCTGCTTTAAATGTTTGATATAATTTAACACTTAAAATGTATATGAGCCTGTTGTTGTCATATAGGTAGGTTTTCAAGCTAGGAATATACTTTCTTTAATAGGTGCTATTCAAATTTTATATTTCCTCCAGAGTTAGTTTCATTAATTTTTCTTCCAAAGTACTTCATAGAAGTTGTCAAATTTATTTCAAAAAAGATTTTTGTAATATGCTTTCTATGTCCTTTTAAATTCTGTAAAATCTGTGGTAAGATCTCCTAGATCTTGATACTGTAATTTTAAAAATGTATAATTGATATTGTGGAATAGGAAGAAAAGGTCTAAAAGAGCATGGGGAAGTGGGAGGGGTAGGGGAAAGGAAAGAAGGGAAAAGAAAAAAGATGAGAAAAGGAAAAAAATGGAAACAAAGTCTTTGCAAATAGGGAAGGGTGGAGGGAGTGAACAGAGGGCAAGGGAAGGGGAAAAAAAAAAAAACCAAGAGACTCATGTAATGGTACAAGATCCCAATGATGGATGTAACTGTATTTTATACCTAAAATGTACCAATAAACTTAATGGGGAAAAAAATTCTCTGTCTTTCACAAAGAAAAAGCTCAAGGATCTTTGTGTTTGGCAGCTGGGTAATGGTGTTACCAATAACTGTTAATGAAAGGGCCATTCTTAGCAGGAGGAGGAATTAAGTGAACTGTCTAGGGTAAGGAGTAACAACCCTTCCCAGGAACTCATTTCCAGATCTTGGCCATTCTTTCCCTGACATGGATTTTGAGCTTTCAGATAGGTGCTCCGGTGCCTCCTGTTGTCATTCATTCCTGATTGGTGATTATTGTATTTTCTATTTTCTACAAAAGGAAATAAAAGGATGGTGTGTTTGTGAATTTTATGAATCAATTTGTTTGGGCCACAAGGTGTTCAGGTATCTGTCTAGTTGAGCATTATTTCTAGAAATGTCTCCAAAGGAGATTAGCATTTGAATCTGTAGACTGAGTAAAATACATTGCTATACCCGATGTGAGTAGGTATCATCTATAAGGTATGATTGGAAATTGTGGTCAATGTTAAAAGACACATTGCAATGAATCCCCCTCAAAACACTCCCTCTTCCTTCAAACACACTTATTCCTTGTTCTTGCCATTTCCTGAAACAGTTCTGGAAGTCTTTTTTTTTTTTTTGGTTTCAGGGATTGAACTCAGGACCTTACGCTTGCGAGGCAGGCAGCAGAACCACTGAGCTAAATCCCTGGCCCCTGGAAGTCTTTTTGAATGTCTTTAGTTGTACTGTCATGGCCTTGCTTGATGTCCTGAATTAATTCAAAACATTTGCCTTTTGTGATTATTTTGGCTTTGGGGGAGATCCAGAAGTCATACAGTGCCATGTCCAGTGAATAAGGTGTGGATGAAGGCACATCATAATGTTTTTTACGTGCCTGCCTTTCCACTGGTGGCACCTAGCAGCCACATTCATCGTATTTGTTTTATCATATTTTGTAAATACATGATAATGAACTTCAGAAAATGACAAGAATGGTGTGATAAGTATGTTCAAAGTGAAGGAGAGTATTTTGAGTGGGATTCATAGCAATATATCTTTTATGGAGTAAATTTTTTTAAAAATGTAAATATCACTATATATTTTGATCACCCCTTATCAGTTGAGGGCCTGTGTAAGACAAAAAGTCAGAAGGAGGGATACTTTATTCTCTCTGCCTGACTGCTTGAGCTAGGACATCAGTCTTCTTCCACCCTTGGACTGGGGCTTCCACCACTAGGCTCCTGGATCTCAGGCTTTCAGACTAAGACTGGTACTATACCATTGGTTCTCCTGACTCAGGCATTTGCTCTTGGGCTAGAATTGACACCATCTGTTCTCCTGGTTCTCAGGCCTTTGGGCTTAGACTGAGACCACTATATTCTGCCAGCTTTCCTAAGTCTGCAGCTTGTAGACAGATCATGCGCTCCCCACCCCTCCATAATTACACAACCCAATTCATATATAAGCCTCTCTCTCTTCTCTCTGTGTGTGTATATATGTGTGTAACCTCATCCAGTACACATGGAAACTACTATTTGAATGTTTGAAGTGTTTTAATGACTCTGGTAGAAGTTTGACATAGCTTGCATAATATTAACAGAAATGGTAGGAGGTAGGTATTGTTTATCTTGTGTAGTTGAGGAAATCAAGTGCACAAATTCATAAATGTGAAAATCAAGATTTCAAATCTGAACCTGGCTACAAAACCCATATTTTTGCCACTGTGGTTTTCATATTGTGTACTAGGGATCTTTGATGCACCACATGAGCTCTAGGTCTTCTACCTCCTCATAAATCAGAGAAGCCTCCACTTCTGGGTACTCTGTAGTGGTTTCCCCATAAGAATTCCCCCAAAGAATTCAAGAATTCTTTTGAAAATAAAAAGGAAGGAGAGTCCTGTGGCTTCAAAAGGAAAAATAATCTAGAAAATTACTCCCTTATATCAAGCAGTCTCCTCAAAATGTGACTATCTTCCTCTCCCAATTCTGTATGCTACAGATTTACCATTGCAGTACTGTTGGTATGCATGTTCTCAGAGAAAATGCTTCAAATAGAAGACATGCTATGTCTCTGGCAGGAATAATACTAGCCACAATATATTGAGCATTTATTGTGTGCTACCATCTGTTTGAGGCGTATTACAAACATAATCTCACATAGTCCCTGTAATCCTCTTCAAGGTAAGCAGGAATATTTCCATTTCATATTTGTGAGAGTTTCAGGGAACTTGACCAATGTAATAGTCAGAGCCAGAAGTTTATCTTGGTTTATCTGGCTCTAGAGCTCATTTTCTACCCAATACCAACTCTTGTGGAGATTTATGGAGAAGATTTATATATGGGATCATAGGCTGTAGTGTGCTCAGCACTGGGCACATAAACCACCCCTGTGTAGAAGTGATGACCAGGCAGTATTTTGTTCCATGCAATCCCTGCCCTTACCATCTCATTTGATAGTGTCTGAGAGGGGACAGCACTGAAACTTAGACTGTGCCTCGTTCAGAGTATTAAATGATTCCCCATCTTTCAGACAGTAGAACTATGAAAGTGGAACATTCCGAGCTGTTAAACTGCTTCTCCAGAGTCGTTGACAGCTACCCAATGCTAACGAGATGACTTGCTAATGAGTCATTAGTTTTTCTCTTTGTTTACTGCTGGCCTACTGGAGAGGTAGGCACCCTTAGCTACTCAGAGATTTCTATATCCAGATGCTCATTTCCAACATTATTTGCTACCCCTTTCCTATGTTTTTCTGCTTTAAACTTTGGTTAGTGATCTGGTGAAGTACATAAATTACCCAAATGCATCACTATATTCAGTGTGCCACAAATTATGGTAAATTCCCAATGTATATTTGTATATTCAAACACTTTCAAATATGTATTTTTTAAGTGTAAATATATACACTAAATTAAAATATATGAATAAACACATGTATTTGTTAATTATAAATTGTTTTGTTAATTTCAAATGTTTTATTTGGAAAAACTATCTTTTAAAATTATAATATTAAGGGGCTGGGGATTTAGCTCAGTGGTTCCACCGCCTGCCCAGCGAGCATAAGAACCCGAGTTCAATCCCCCGTTACCCCCCCAAAATAATAACATTAAAACATTGTTATACTAAGAAAATACAAAGAAAATGAAAAGAGTTTTCATTTTTAAGAGTTGAAGTGTTTCCCCTCCTTTGTACTAAGACATTGGGTAGTGTAAGCGGGGCTAATGGAACTCTTGCCTTGAGTGTTGAATGCATCAGCATGTCATGTGCAAATCTGCACAAATGTTCACCAAAGTAGATGTTGCCTAATGATAAAGAAGCTACTCTGGGAGAAAAATTTGTCCTTCGTATCCTTGTGCAATGCTTTGTCAACATAACTCTTGACTACACCTTTTGTCCATCACATTGGACAGGAGGAATTATAGAAATTACACTTGAGTTTCAGCATCCAATTTTTAATAAAATTCCCAATTCTTTCTAACTCATCAGTTTGAGATTACTGTTCTTGTTTTATTGATATTTAACATGAAAACAGTAAATTAGCAATTTGATTATTCAGAGGCATCAGAATTCTAGTTTTCTAATGCTTATTCTTTTGGACAGCTGCCAAACAACAGCAAAAGCTCAAATCTATAACAAAGTAGCTTACTATAAAAGCAGCTGGTCCGTGACCAGATAGTAGGTGAAACTTGTTTGTAGAAAGAGATTTCAGGGATATGTTCTCAGGGAAAGATGCTTAAGAAATGTAGCTTATGCTCTTAATATTTAAAAAAGTAAGCTGGGTGTGGTGGTGCATGCCTGTAATCCTAGCACTCGAGAGGCTGAAGCAGGAGGGTCACTGTGAGTTCAAGGCCAGCCTGGGATATGTAGTGAGTTCAGGGCCAGCCTGAACTACAAAGGGAAACCCTGCCTCAAAGCAAACAAACAAACAAAAATATTTTAAAAAGTAACACATGTTACATATTTTAACTGAAATGTGATTTATTTGGATTAAGATTTCCATCTTAGAGCCTGAGTTATTAGTAAATAGGAAGACTGAAGAGAAACCAGTGTGAAAGATTAAGAGACAACTAAAGTTTAAAAAAAAATAAAAAAAATAAAAAATAAATTAAAAAAAGAGACAACTAAAGTTCAATATATGAATGAAGAAAGAAATAGAAAGATAATTTCTCCAGGTTTGGTGGTACATACCTGTAATCCCAGCACTCAGGAGGCTGAGGCAGGATGGTCACTTCGAGTTTGAAGTGAGTCAAGTCATAATAAGTCATAGTGAGTCAAGGCCAGCCTGAACTACATAGTGAGACCCTATCTCAAAAAAACAAAAAAAAAAGATAATTTTTAGTTACATTCTAGTACAGCTGAGGCAAACCCCAAAAGAATGGTCTGATAATAGGTAAAAAGAGAAAGTACACTTCTAGGAATGGTAAATCTACACACTGTGATTGAAAACTATGCTTACAGAAACCTTCCTAGAAAAAGTCCATCAAGAAAGAGCTCACTAAAAATATATTTAGGATGAAACTTGAGATCATCGTGCTAAGCAAAATAAGCCAGACTCAGAAAGTTAAATGTTGTTTTCTTTTTTTTATATGAGAACCCTAAAATAGAAATAATTAAATGAATAAAATAAAGGAGCAATGATAGGAAACTTGAGGATAGACTCTTGGAGATAGGGAAGGGGATCAAGGGAGGAGGAGGAGAGGAGGAAGGGGGTAAAGGGATGGAAAATGAGCAAGAGATGTCATATACATCTACCAATTTCTCAAAGCAAACAACACTATTCTGTAATATAAACATATATGCTGGGGATAAGGCTCAAATGCAGAGTATTTGCTTAGCATTTGTGAGGCCCAAGGTTTAATTTTTACCAACACACACATACATATACTATCTATGTGTAGATAGATATATCTACATATATGATTTAAAGGTTTTATCTCACCAAAGAATAAATATGAGAATTCAGAACAATTCAATAATAATATAAACTGCCATTTACAGAGCATGTTCTATGAGCAAAATAGCTGTTTATGTCCAAACATCATTATCCCTATTTTTCATATTAGGAAACTGAGACTAAGGAAATGAAGTAACTAGCTTAGGGTCCCATTGGTAGTAAATAGCAGAAAAGGACTGGTAGGGCATACTATTTTATTCTTCATTTCCCAAGCTGCAGAGTACAGATGTGCGTTAAATCTGATGCTGCTTTCCTAACCAGCCAAGCCAAATGTGCAGTTAGCTCACTTGACAAGTATACTCTTACAATGGAGAGTATAGGCATCAGGAGAATTGGCTCAATCTTACTCTGTGTTCACTGGAGTGCATTTTGATTTCAATTGGATTCCCCAGTAGGTTTTGTACACAAGAAAAAATGCACTGTCATAAAGCCAAACAGAGTAGATATTGAAAGTGAGGGCTTAGGTTTGTATCTTAGAGCTGACTGTGTGGCCGTAAGCAGATTGTCATAATATGTCTGAGCCTCATGTATTTTTTTTTTCATGTATGTTTTTTTGAAAAAGAATGTGTATGATAATTGTTCCAATCTCAAAGGGGTCCTGAGAAGACAAAATGAGATGATGCATGTACTGCACCTGCCATAGGGTAAGCCACTACCATGATCACACCATCAATTAATTTAAAAAGATTTTGTCAACACCTTTTATTTGGCAGTTGCTTCAGATTCATAAAATACTTCCAAAATCACATTATACTCCTCTGATGGATATAAGTGGGACAAATGTTACTATTTTTAAGACTTGGAGAGAAAAATGTAACTTATGGACTATGGTATCATAAACTAGTTTTCAAGGTTCATATATTCCCTATATGACTTTATAATTGAATCAGAATTTATAGTAAATAATGCTATTGTACATAAAATGAATTGTGTAAAATGCTTTTTACAGATATTTGAAAATGAGCCAAGAAAAATTTGAAATATTTGAAACTGATTTGTCAGATGAGAATGAGAAGAGAAAACAACTGGCATCTGATTTTATTACTATACAGAAGGCCTTGAAAGCTGATAGTGAGGTATTGCTGCTCAAGATACTGTTTCTTAATTTAAGGATTTCATGTTACCATTTATTTTGATTTTAAAATAAACTATAACTATATTTTAGATTGGCCTACTATAACCAAATGCTACAGATTGCATCATGTAAACATTAGAAATTTATTTTCTTATAGTTCTGGAAGCTGGGAAGTCCCAGATCAAGGTGCTGCCTAATTCAGTCTCTGGGGAAGGTTTCTTCCTGGCTTGCGGGTGGACACCTTCTTGCTGTTTTCACATGATGAAGAGAGAATGAGCTCTCATGTCTCTTCTCATCTTATAAAGGCACCAGTTCTATCAAATTAGGGCTCCACCCTTATGTCCTAATTTGACCTTTATAACCTCCTTCTTGACCTTATCTCCAAATATAGTCATTTTGGGGACTAGGGCATCAATCTGTGAATTTTGAGGGGGTCACAGATCAATCCATAACATTATAGAATATGTGTTTTCAACAATAATAAGGGAGAAGCTCTGTTGTTTGCCCACACTGAGTCCAGGCACTAGCCAAGGAGTCCTTTAAGTAGCAGGTACTTAGTTCTTACCATGTTCATAGGGTCAATCACTTGTATCTTGCTTTAATCCTGTCCTGCCATCTTGGAAAGATCTATCAGGAGACATAATCACCTTCTTTTTTGAAAAGAGACTTGAAAGTGAGCTCCTGGAAGTCTGGATCACCAACTAGAGGATGGTGATATGTAATCAGTTTGCAGGGTGGGTGAGGGCAGTGGAATGCCCAAATCCTGTCCTAATGACATACAGGAATTTTCAGAGCAATGAGTTAGGAAATTCTTACCACTTGCTACCCAACACCTTCTTGCCCCATGCTGTCAGTGTTCTTCACTCCCTCTGATTTCAAGGCTTTGGGAAAAAATACCAAGTAGCTCCTCTCCTAAAGTAAAATTTTATATAACCTGTTGGGTATTGGGTACCACAGACTGACTCTTAGGCCCTATAGAACTCTGCATACACCATGTAATCATTGTAAACATTTGAGAAAAAAAATCTGTATCTGACTAAAGTGTTTTGTCTCATGGATATGGAAGAAAATCAGAGATTAGAGGGAATCCTAGCTGATTAAGTCACAGAATACAAATTGTTAAGTTGATACAGAAAAGTTTTAGATAACTTAATAGATTGAATATTAAGGTAGTTGTAGAAGCAAAACAAGTAATGTGTTCTTTTAAGATTTGCTTTTCCTGTAACTCCTTGTTTAAGGTGAAGATTATCTGACTCTAACCAGTAACTTCATTAACCTAACAAAGTTACCATGCCAGGGTGAATTTACAATGTATATGGCCTATCTTATATGGCTAAAAAGGATATAAAAAGGGAAATGTTGAACAAAGGGCCTGGATATTGACCAGACTGGTTTCTGGCATGCCCGTCCATCCGCTCGCGAGAAGAAATTTTATTATTTTATCCGAATTCTGTGTCTCTGTGTATTTCTTTCCGAGATTTCTGTAACAAAATAAGGCAGCAAAATCTGTAGTTAAGAACACATAGAGTTTGAAGTCAGACAGACAGAGGTTTGGAATCTCCGCTTTACAATTTCTGCCTACGTGAACATAGGCAGATACTTATGCTCTCTGAGCCTTAGTTTCAACAACCCTCTTCTAGAGATGTCAAGATTAGAGGTTAACCATGTAGCACATTGTTCTATGAAAGACAACATAAGATTCATCCTTAAAATGGATAATGTAATTATTTAATACAGGAATTGCTGAAGATTTTACCTCTATGCTTAAAGTAAGAATGACAAGAAACCAAGTCTTTCAACCTGTGAATATAGAAACTCAAGAATACTCAGTTTTGGGCCGGGGATTTAGCTCAGTGGTTCTGGTGCCTGTCTCGCAAGCGCAAGGTCCCAAGTTCGATCCCCGGTACCAAAAAAAAAAAAAGAAAGAAAGAAAGAATACTCAGTTTAATATTTAAAATAAAACGAATTGTCAGGACCACTCCAAGATACCATTTTAGGGCCAGGGATTTAGCTCAGTGGTTTCACTGCCTGCTGCGCAAGCACAAGGACCGGAGTTCAATCCCTGGTACCAAAAAAAAAAAAAAGATACCATTTTAGACTTGTTAAACCTTTTATGAGGAAATAGTCTTATTTTATTCTATAAAATACCTTCATTTCTTAATCAGGAATTACAGAACTCGAAGTCAGAACTTATATGCCTTTTTAATGAAATTCAGAGTCTTCCAGGAGCAGCAGAAGGCAGAAATCATTTTTTAATAGCATATCACCTGCTACAAAGAGAGAATTCTGAATTAGATACAAAGGTGAGACTGAATTGTGAAGAATTTAAAATGTTTGCTATTTAACATATCTTGCATGCAGATAAAAGGAAATTAATTTTCGGTAAGAAATGACTTGGACATTGGACTTTCTTTATTCTATTGTACAATAAATTGTCATATAGTGTTGGCTGTAAATCAAGCTATAATTCAAGATGAATATTCAGACTTCAACAAGTGCCTGGCACATAAGATCAATCTGTGAATTTTGACTTTAAATCAGCTTCCTACCAACTTAGTTTTTAGGGCACGTATTACTGTATGTAACACAGCGAGGGAAAGGCCCAGAACACAGGGCTTGCTGCCTGAGAGGGTAGGTACAACAGGGCACAGTCTACAACTAAGCTTTGTTTGTGGACCTTGTCAGCAAGGTGAGTTATCGTCACATTGTACAGTTACAAGACCAGCTCTTTCATATATTATTGGAAAAGTTAAAACAAAGGATGAGGTGAGAACAATATAACATAAAATCAAAAACAATATAACATAAAGAGATAGAGATCACAATCCTGGTAGTCTGGCTCTCTCTCTCTCTCTCTTTCTCTGTCTCTCTCTCCCTCCCTCCCTCCCTCCCTCCTTGTTTCTTAATTTTTTGTGGTGAAATAATTTCAGACTTACAGAAAAGTTACAAATGGGATTACATAAAATTAAAAAGCTTCACAGCAAAGGAAACAATCACCAGAGTAAAGAGAGAGCCTACAGAATGGGAAAAAAATCTGCTAACTTCTCTTCCAACAGGAAATATCTAGAATATACAAAGAACAAAACAACTACCACAACAAAAAACAAACCACAACCAATAAGTGTATGAAAAATATTCAACATGTTAGCCATCAGGGACATGCAAATCAAAACTACATTGAGATTCCATCTCACCCCAGTCAGAATGGCTATCAGCAAGAATTAAAAAAAAAAAAAGTAATGTTGCTGGGCAGTGGATCCCCACTGTTGGTGGGAATGTAAATTAGCACAGCCACTGTGGAAATCAGTGTGGAGTTTTCCTCAAAAAACTGAAAATGGACATACCATTTGATGGAGCTATATCACCCCTCGGTACATTCCTGAAAGAATTAAAGTCAGTGTACTACAGAGATACCTGCACAGCCATTCAATACAATTCACAATGGAGAGTACCATGTTAAGTAAAATAAGCCAGACTCAGAAAGTCAGGTATTATGTGTTTCCTTTCTATGAAGAATCTGGGGAAGGGGAAGAGGAGGGGAGAGGGAGAGGAAAGAGAGAGAGAGAGAGACATGAATATGGAAAGGAGGCTTAGAGAACGGGAAGGGGATGGAAGAGGGGGAGGAAAGGAAGAGGGGTAATGGAGGGAAATGATCAAGGTATATGACATGCATGTACAAATATGCCAAAATGAAACCCACTAGTCCATATAATCCATATAACTAATGTGCACTAATAAATGTTAACATTTTTAAATTTTTGTTTTGAATCGTTGCGTCATTAAGTATGTGCCAGTTCCTCTTCAGAACAGAGCGCTTCTGACTTTTTTTTCCCCATGATACTAGGGATTGAACCCAGGGCCTTTGCACTGAGCTACATCCTCAGCCCTTTTTTATTTTTCATTTTAAGACAGGGTCTCACTCAGTTGCTAAGTTGGCCAGACTGGCCCTAAACTTGCAGTCCTCTTGCCTCACCCTCCCAGAGTGCTGGGATTATAGGTGTGCACCACCATGCTCAGTATTCCCTATGATCTTTCTACCTTATCCTATGGCCTCCATCAGAGAGTGGAACCATCAAATTAATTCAAATGATATTTAAACATGACTGATGATTAAATTGAGCTGTATCATTAAGACCAAATTGGAAGAAGGTTGGTCCTTTCCCACAACATCTATATCAGGAAAGATCCTATGGATATAACTTTCTTCATAGTGAAAAGCATAGCTTCTACTTGCTGAATGTATACACCAACTATGCTATGTAAGAATCCAGAATACTTAGAAAATGTTCAGTATTGATGTTACTATCTTCTTCAATTTTCTGTAACATTAAATCTAAATTCTTTTGTTTGTCATTCTTCTTTAAAAACTCACATTTATTATCTGTAATATTTACATTTTTACAATGACCATAGAAATCAGTGATTAAATAACATTTTAAAATCTTAGTTACAGTACTTTAAAAGCTTACTTAAAGGGTTAATTCCCATTTCCCACCCTAGACCATTGATTCTGAATCTCAAGATAGAGGGTAAAATATAAGATGCCATTTTTTTGTTTTGTTTTCTTATTTTTTAAGACAGGGTCTCCTTATGTACCCTAGGCTAGCCTTCAACTCACCATCCTCCTGCCTCAACCTTCTGAGTGCTGGGATTATAAGTATGTGCCACCACTGCCAGCTATCAGATAGCATTTAAAATAAACTCTGGTGGGGGGCCAGGGATTTAGCTCAGGGGTTCTGCCACGTTCCTCGCAAGTGCAAGGACCCAAGTTCGATCCCTGGTACCAAAATCAATCAATCAATCAATCAGTAAGTAAGTAAACTCTGGTGATGAAAGCTAAAGTTTGAAAATCACCCAATAGTCTGGGAGCCTTTACAAGTTCAAGTGTTTTTAAATAAATAGAATCAGGGTTGAAGAAAGTTGTTCTTACATTCTTTCTAATGTTTTTGAAACAATATATTTTTTATTTTATGAATCAAAGTGCATTCAAAACTTGAGAACAAAAACTTGTGTTAACAGTGTAAAACTCTATAGATCACTTCTTTTTGCTTGTTAAAAAGTAAAATAAAACTTTAAACAGCAATGAAATACCAACACCAGAGACCAAAAATATATTTTTGTTTGTTTGTGTAAATCACGAACTTATAGCACCTTTATGCTTATGGTAAAATGGATTACATTAAATAACAACTACAACTTGTTAATTTAAATAGAAATACTTCAGTTAGGATGTCAATTTATATTATGTAAGCTAATAATTAAGCAGTTAATAGAATGAGTATACTTTTCCAAAGCTGTATTAAGAGTATACAAAATAGAATATTTGCCTTTTTTCTTAACTTCACAGGTCTTGGAGATTTCACAAGAATTGGAACAATTAAGTCTTTTTACTGTAGTAGAAAAAACTACAACTGCTAATGTAATTACAAGTGAAAATACATGTAAAGCTCTGTTGCCGAAAGTACCAATTTTGGAAATAGAAATCCAAATCCCAGAGGAAGAGAAAAAGGAACTCTGGTAAATTGAAAAAATTCCATATTAATTGCTCAAGAGGGGCATATTTTATTTGACTTGATCAGTATAAGAACTTGACATTCATATCCAAGGGATGTGATTGGAAAAAAATAATTGTAAGCATTCTCTAGTTTGTCTTTTGTTCTATTATTAAATTTAAATCCTTTTCTTTAGCACTTTTGCAGTACGGAGGATCGAGCTCAGGATCTTGAGCTTGTGAGGCAGATGCAGTGCCACTGAGCTAAATCCCTAGCCCCTTTTCTTTAGCTTTTAAAAATAAGTATGTTCGGGCCGGGGATTTAGCTCAGAGGTGCCGCCACCTGCCTCGCATGTGCAAGGTCCTGAGTTCGATCCCTGGTACCAAAATAAAATAAAATTAAAATAAGTATATTCTTTTAATTGAAAATTTAAAAGCAGGTAAAAATATAAGGAGATTTTAATAACCCATAATACCCACCAAGGAGAGAGCCTCATTATTCTTTCTTTCTCTTTCCTATACACACACAAACACACACACACCCGCACAGGTGCATTTTTATGTAATTAAGACTAGACAGGGTTGCTGTTTTTATTTAACAGTGGATCAATTACGTCTTAAGAACCTTATTTATTTCTTTATTTAATCTTGCCCTCTAATTCTTGTTATTGCTACTTTTTCACCAAAAGAATCTTTCACAGAAACTTTTGAGGTTTTGAGCAAATAAACTACTTTGCTTTTGCACAAAAACTAATAGATATAATCAAATTATTTTGTCTAGGCAAAAGCCTAGAAGTAAATAATCAAAAAAGACACAAGATTGTTTTGCCAGTTTGAGGGCCCCTGAATTTTATGTTCTCTTAAAAGTTGTTTTTAACTTTAGAATAAACTCTGGGTCAAAGATTCCTATCATGAAACGCAGTGCAGGGGAGGAAGGGGCATATTGGAATGATGCAGAAGGGTATGACGGTGTCAAGAAGAGCAAAGAAGTGAAAAGTGGTCATAGGCTTTAGGTTTGCAGTAGGGAGCAGGAAGGTCTAATTCGTGAGCATCGGAACACTATACTACAGGGGTTTTTTGTTGTTGTTTTTTGTTTTGTTTTGTTTTTGTTTGTTGTGGTACCAGGGATCGAATTCAGGACCTTGCACTTGTGAGGCAGGCACAGCACCACTGAGCTAAATCCCTGGCCCCTATACTACAGTTTCTGAAGGCGATAATTCTAGTACCTCTGTGTTAGACAGAGATGAAAGATGGGCTATCCATCTTTCATGTATGGGTTAATCCATATATGGGCCACAGGTGAAGGAATAGTGGCCTACACTGTTAGTGGCAAGGGAGATGAAATGGTCAATCTGAAAGCTCTGCACGGGGAGTTGACATTAATGATCACAGCTAACAAAAAGCCACCCTGATAACTGGCAGGGATACTTGCCACAGTGGGCAAAGCTGAGGTCTTCATTCATCTGGGAGTGGGGAAGTCTGCTAGGACAAAAAGTACCGGGCTTCTCTCTAAAGAGCTTCTTGCTGCCACCTGTTTCCATTGACTTGGTCCACAGTACTTCTCATTGCTGGCTCTGCAAAAAGTCTGTATATCTGCCCTACACTTCCCTCTCTCATATTTCCTGCTAATCTCCCGTGTCCCCTTCACAGCCTCTGATTATGTGAGATCCATAACAAAATCACATTCAACAATAAACTATGTGTCTACTTGTACTATGTTCTGGGTATTTAGATAGATACTAAGGACATAAAATAAGATTCCTGTCCTTATGATCCACATAGTCTGATGGAGGAAGATAACTAACAAGGCAGTATTGGGTACTCTGGGGGATAAAGCAAGGGTCCTGGCCCAGGATAATCAGTCAGTAAATATTCTTCAATGAAGTGACAACTTAGTTTGGGTCCTGAAGTATGACTTACCAGGAATGCAGCCAAAAAGAAGTGTGTGGCAGGGTGACTTTCAGGGGGCGGATGTTGTGTGGAAGAGAAAGCCTGATTTTCTTTAGGTCTTAAAAATGGCCCAGAGTATAGAGTGTAAAGAGCAGAAACGGGGCATTGAATGCTGAGAATGGAAAGGTAGGCAGAAATCTGGGCATGTAGGGATAAGGAATTGAAGATACTTATGATTATACTGGGAACAAATTAGGTAAAAAGAAAAAACTGGAATCCAGAAAAAAATGGACTTATATAAAAAGAAAAAATTATATTACATGAAAAGAAAAAAATGGAACCTAATTCAGTGTATCAGCAGTGAACATGTGTATGTTGGTTTCTTTTCCACAGTTGTACTTTATTCTTCATGTTAATGAATAGTCTGTATTACTTTCAAGTCTAATCATCTTTAATTCTTTTAGCCATGTCGATTAGTCTAGTTTCTACTGATAAAACAAAATGCTTGAGGCTGGTTATTTATAAAGAAAAGAGGTTTATGTATCTCACAGTTCTGGAGGTTCAAAAACACGGCACCAGCTTGTTCTTGACTCTGGTGAGGGCCTCTGGCAGATGGCATCACAACCATAGGAGGACATGAGAAAGGGAGAGATCAC
Organism: Heterocephalus glaber; assembly: GCF_053883595.1. Taxonomy (NCBI): domain Eukaryota; kingdom Metazoa; phylum Chordata; class Mammalia; order Rodentia; family Bathyergidae; genus Heterocephalus; species Heterocephalus glaber. The sequence goes on along the minus strand of NW_028258302.1, from coordinate 1,723,234 downwards.
AGAGGGAGACAGGAAACCAGAGGCAAAGGAGGAGCAACCCGCTCAGAGAACTCAGTCCGATGAAAACTATATTAATTCCTTCTGAGAGCAGTGTCCCCCACCTGGCCTAATCCCCTTCTGCTGGGCTCCACCTCTTAAAGGTGCCACCACCTCCCAATATCACCACTCTAGGGACAAAGCTTCTAACACTTGAACCCTTGGGTACTCACTAAAACCATATCCAAATCATAACACTGCATCTTCATCGAGTCACTGTATTGAATAACATTTTATAAGCATTATGGTTTATTCATCTTTTTCCTTCTTGTGAATTATTTTACTATAGTACATTCATGGTATGAAATTATTCAGAGTTTGAACATTTTTATGGGTCTTGGTCTGTTATTTCCACATTGCCTTTTTTTTTTTTTTTTTTTTTGTGGTACCAGGGATCGAACTCAGATCCTTGCACTTGCAAGGCAAGCAATGGAACCACTGAGCTAAATCCCCGGCCCAAAACAAAGTGAAGGAAACATTTGTGTGGGTTTTTTTTTTTTTTGGTACTGGGGATCGAACTCAGGACCTTGCGCTTGCGAGGCAGGCACTGGAACCACTACACGTTGCCTTTTTGAAACAGAATCTGAGGACCAACTATAATTTGTGAATCATGTTGTGGTAGGCTGCAAGGTGCTTGAAACAACAAAATCCCAACACTGCAGAGAGAGGGAGAGGAAAAGAGGACATAGGAAAAGAGGGAGGGAGGGAGGAAGAGAGAATCAGTATGTTTACCTCCACTCTACTTTTCTCTACCTCCTCTAACCGGGCTTCCTGCTTTTCTGACTTCTCAGCCTTCTTTTTTGGTTCTTTAGAAGTCTTCTGGCTTCTGTCTGGGATGACCCTTCCCCCTTTGCTCTGGCTCATCTTGTCCAGTGCCAACATTTCTGCTCATGTTCTTCCTAGCTGAATCTTCACCTCAGACACCTCTCCATCTGTATCTACATTCCCCCGTCTTGGTCCACCATCCACTTGCCCATTTGCTCCTGTCAGAAAGCCAAGGGACATCTGTGACTCCATCTTCCTCACCTGCCACATCCAGTGAATGACAATTTAATCAATATTATCTTTTAAGTATCTTCTGAGACCATCATAGTCTTGGTCACTGTTGTTTATTACATGGACTACTGCAGCAGTCTCTGGCTGGTTTCCCTGCCACATGGCATCCAAAGGATCTTTCTAAGGGACATTCTCTTGCTTCTAGAATTTTACATATATTATTTATTAAATTATCCTGGGACACCCTTATTTTTCCATGTTCTCTTGTATACCAACATGCTCCAAATATCCATACAAGCATGCAGATATTATACACTTTCACTTTTACATTTGTCTAGCCTGTGCCTACTCTTTCCTCAGGCCACATAGTACCTCAGCCTCTTGAGTGCTGGGATTACAGGCGTGCGCCTCCATGTCCAACTCTATCCCTATTTCTTGTTTAATTATTAGCTCCTTAGGTCAGAGATTACTTATTAGTGTAGCCCTGGTGCTTGCCAAAGTGCAAAATGCTTACTGGTTGTTTAAAATCTTTATAACCTGTGTCTGCCCAATACAATTCCAAAAGTTGAAAAGTATAAAACTCGTTTAAACTGGCAGTTTGGCTACAAAAATCCCTATGATGGATCATTTCCCCAAGTGTGAGTAGAAAATATGACTCATTTATTTGTAAAATTTATGGTGAAAAGAAAGCTGTCCTGCTAAAGAATTCAAGTTAAAAATCTAGTTTGCAGTACTTTCTTGACTTGCAGGTTTTTTCCTTCCCTATTCTGCTATAATAATAAGCATTTTGATAGTTTTTTGTTGTTATATTTGCACCATAGTCCTGTATTAGGAGAAAGTAAGCAGAAGGAAATTCCAGAGGAGTCTGTAAAGGAAAGCACTTTTCCAAGAGAGGGGCAGAAGGAGGAGGACTCACAGCAGAATCATTCTATGAAAGATGAAGAACAACAGTTGACCAAGAAGCCTCAGGAAGTTGTGAGGTTTGGAGAAGAGCTGAGCTCTGTGAGTCAGAGCCTCCTTCAGTTTCAGAACTCTGGGAATAGTTCAGATGACAGTAGCACCCAGGTAGGTGCTAAAGACACACACTTCATTGGGCCCATTACCTATGATTACCTGTGGATATCACCATCATTTAAAGCATCATCATTAATGTAGATTTGCTAAGTGATATTATAACCATAGTCTGAGTAGTAATAAAATAGCTACTAAAACCTGAACTAAACCCACCAATGGATTCCCTTTATTACTAAACGTTTCTTAAGCTTCATCTAGTCCCAGCAAGAGAAAAAAATGCAGATTAATTGTTCATCTGACCCAGACAAGCTAGGGGATGGCAGATAATGTGCCATGTTCCCTATTTCTGGTATGTAGCTTAGTGTGCAAAGTACTTCATTTTAGTGGGGGAAAAGACCTCAAACAGAATTATTTGGGGCTGGGGATTTAGCTCAATGGTTTTACCTCCTGCTGTGCAAGCGCAAGGACTCGAATTCGATCCCCAGTAGCAAAAACAACAACAACAAAAAAACCAATTATTTTAAATGTGACTTTTGCTAGTTAGTACAGATCTGCCTGCAGAAGAAATAAAGGGATTGACTACCAACCACACTTCTGTTCTCAATTTTACAGGTCCCTCTTAAACAAATCAAGATTTCCCTATATACACCTTTTGTGAAATGATTTCCAGATCAACAGAGGAAGGCCTTAGAACTCACAAGTAAATCATCATCAGAAATTTGATACTATGCACTTAAAAAGTGATTCAAGTATACACTTTTTAAAAAAGGAATTAAAAGATATATTTGAAAAAAGATTTGGATATAGAATTTGAAAACTAGAAAAGTCACAGCAAACAAGGAAAAAATATATCTAAAAGATTCAGATCCACATTTGAAAGGAATGAGGGTCACTGGATTTTTTAAGAAGATGGAAGAGGAGAAATGTCCAAGAGGAGATTAATTTTATACCTCTATGATAGTCCATTTATGGCAGGGATCCAAAACCCTCCTGCCATGGACCAGTACTGGTCTGGTCTATGGTCTGTTAGGAACTGGGCTGCAGAGCGGAAGTGAGCAGCAAGCAAATCTGTGTTTACAGCCACTCCCCACTGCTCACAGTACCGCCTGAGCTCTCCTGGGAGATGAGCAGAAGCGTTAGATTCTCATAGGAGTCTGAACACTACTACAAACTGCACCTGCAAGGGACCTAAGTTTCATGCTCTTTAGCAGACTCTAATACAGAAATCATCCCCATCCCTTGCATCCATGAAAAAGTGTCTTCCACAAAACCAGTCCCTGGTGCCAAAATGGTTGAGGACCACTGCTTTATGGGACACTGGGACAGCATAGACCTGATCTGTGGCTGAACTGTGCTCACAAAGATTATATAGTCTTTGCTTAGGAGCTTCACATATTGGTATACTTTTAGAGTGTAATTTAGAGTAGGAAAGGTGACAAGTACTTAATTTATTGATTTTCTTTAATAACTTCCCCATTATTTTTATCATAATAATGACCCTGAATTATTGAAAAAAAAAGTTTAAGTTGCTCCTATTCATTTACTAAACCAATATTATCTATGATCTATCAGGTCCTATTAAGGCACAGATAGTAATAAACAAAACAGATGTGAACTTGATAGGAAAAGATATTTTGAACTTTACGTTTCCTGTGCAACTGTTGCACATATTGTTTCATTTACTTCTTTAACAAATCAAGGAAGAAAATACATTTTGGACAGATATTTTTCCTGCCGTGTTCTGTGCAGTGATAATTTCTGAGCCATTTCTGTGTGTAAGGTTCTTTGACCAATGGTTGACTTGACTATAGCCTATTCTGCTTTTTTAGTTCGTGTGTGTGTGTGTGTGTGTGTGTGTATGTGTAGTTTTTTGGTCTTCACCCCTGTCATCAGATTATAGTATCTAGTAAGTACATTGTTGTACTTTCTTTGATCCTCATAATGTGCACATTTAAGTAACAATAGGCTGAGCTAGATATCAAACTTTATGGAATACTTGCAAATAATAAATACACAGAGAAAGAACCATTAGAGGCTCTTTTATGAACAAGGATTCAGTAATATTGCTCATAAGTACCTTGTGACATCATTTGTGGCTGCTGATGGTCTTTGTGGGCTTAATTTCTGCTCTTCAACACTGTTCCAGGTGAGATTGCCAGACAGTTGAATTCTAGATATTACTTTCACAATATTCTTTTTTTTTTGGTACCAGGGATCGAACTTGGGTCGCTTGTAGGGTAGGCGGTGGAACCACTGAGCTAAATCCCCGGTCCACTTCCACAATATTCTTGATGCAAGCTGGAAGCATCATTATTTTAATTTTATAGGTTTAAAATCTACCATAGCTTACAGCCATTAGAGAAATAAAACAACACTGAGATTCCATTTTACTCCTCAAAAAACTAAAAACAAATTCCATTCAACCTAGTTATACCCCTTCTGGGTGTCTTCCCAAAAGAGTTAAAGACATTGTATTACAGTGATACACACATACCCATGTTTATAGCAGCACAATTCACAATAGCTCACTCTTGGAAATGGCTTACATGTCCACCAGCGGGTAAAGGAAATAGGGTGTATATGCCCAGTGTAGTATTACTCATCCATAAAGAAGGATAAATTTGAGTCATTTGTAGGAAAATTATGTATCTTGAGACTACAAAGCTGAGTGAAATAAATCAGACTCAGTAGGTTAAATATCAAATGATTTCTTTTATGTGAGAAACCCAATGTATAAATAATAGAAAGAGCAAAATAAAAGATAAATGATAGGAAACGGAAGTAGACCTTATCTAGATGGGGAGAAGATTTAGAGAGAAGGGAAGGGTAAAGGACTAAGATGCTATCTGTACATGTATTGCAAACATATACTAACAAAGAACAGAAAAAAGAACTGTTCTCAAGCATTAAAAAAAATTAGCTTAATGTTCTTTTCCTAACATGTTAGTATTTACTGTGTTGTAGGTGCTATGCTAAATGCCCTGGGCATAATGTAAAACACAACAAGACAGGGATGTTACTGTTGCCACCAAATAGGTAAGGAAACCGAGACTTTAGAGAGGTCAGACAATATGCTCAGAATGAGCTCATTATTTGTCACATTGAGGAAGTAATGGAATGCTAGTCTGTCTCCTCTAGAGCCTGGTCTTTTTACTGCTAAGCTATTTGCTTCCCCTTGCTAAAAACAGAATTAGAGAAAGTACACAGTTCTCACAGCAAGCTGGCTTCCTAAAGAAGGCTGGCAAACTGGCTCCCAAAAGCCCTCCTAGGACAGTGTTGGTAAATTCACTCAGGGTTTGGCCCACCTACAATAGATGGGCTAAAACATCTCTGGGAAAAAACAAAATTTACCAAATTTTCAAGGCTACTGGATAAAATCAGAATACAAATTAGTTATTTTTCTATAACAATTAATTTAAAATATCACCTGAGCACATTTTGATGAACAGTTCATTTTCTCCCTGTAGATAGCTAAGAAAGACAATTCATAATCATCATGCTTGATGAATATGAAGTCAGAACAAGTGGACTTGTTTGACGGTTCATACAGGTAATGGCACCAGAGTTTTATAGCCCATCCCATCCACATCCTCTGAATGAGAATATTTAAAGCCAGAAGTCTTCACTTTATTTCCACAATACAATTGGACTGGTTATTTGAACCAGGTTTGTATCTGATGGTTATTTTATTAAAATATTTTAAAACAGTAAAAGCCTATAAAATTAAGATAATGCTTCTTCCAACTTTTGACACAGGGGCTTACAAAGTACCCCAGGCTGGCCTCAAACTCATGGTTAATACTCCTGCCTCAACCTTCCATATTCTGGGATTATAGGCATGTGCCACCATGCTTGGCTAGTTCCAATTTATTATTATTATTATTATTAAGGAACTTAAGTTTGGAGGGTTTCAGAGGGTAATTGGCTAATAAATCTCTTGACTGATCCAGAAAAGTCCCATATGTATTTACTTTGCACTCTTACATGCTTCCTAGCAGCTTGAATGAGTTTATATCCCCCACCAATAATTTTCTACCAGTAAACTGATTTATATAGTAGGAAAAATAGATTCTTTATGTTAGCTGCTTGGCTGGCTGACTGGTAGCTGCCTCAACAGTGGACTTTCTTGACAAATAATTTTTGCCCAGTGTGATGGGCACATCCCTGTAATCCCAACACTCAGGAGGCTGAGGCAGGAGGATCACCGCGAATTTGAGGCCAGCCTGGGCTACATAGTGTGTTCAAGGGCAGCCTGAACTACATAGCAAGACCTTGTCTCAAAAATACAAACAAAAAAATCCATTTCTATTTTGGAAAAATGACTGGACTGGAATATGTAAACAGGAAGAAGAAGTATTGTTTTGATTTTTCCAATCTTCAAAACAGGCTAAAACTTTTGTGCCTTTGGCACAAGTGGGGTGCTTCTCTTGTATATCTCTACTTTGGTTTAGTAAGTGGTTCTATAGGCTGCTGATCACTAATTAATTATTCAGTGCTGCTGTATAATGGTTAAACAAGAAGCTAGAGTGGTGACCAAGATATTCCAGGTTGTGTGCAGATGGAAGATGAAGGCAGTCAAAGGAAAGGTAGGTAGCATCGAGAGCAATGGGTGATGTTATCGAGTGCTTAGTAAGTGTCAGGCATCCTGCTAAGTCCTTGCACATGGTCCTCTTCACTTCACCCAGCAGGTATCATCATATCCTCATTTGAAGATGAAGGAACTAAAATGTAGGTAAGCCCAGTACCCTTTCCAAGATCATCCAATTAATACGCTGTAGATTTAGGATTGAAACTAGGGTTCTTCATAATTACATTATAATCCATTAAAAATTTTCCCTAGGGATCTTAGAGACTTTCATCTCTTAGACATATAAATTGGATTCAGGTCACCTTTCTGACTAAAACCAAAATGAAACTGAAGAGCTAACAGGACTTGGGAATTTGTCGCTTCAGGGACATAGACATAATAAAACTAAAATAATAGCAGATTCATTTCAGAAAGTAATGGACAGGGGCCAGGGATTTAGTTCAGTGGTTCTGCCGCCTGCCTTGCAAATACAAGGTCCCAAGTTCAATCCCCGGTACCAAAAATAGAAAGTAATGGACAGGACACATACTGGACAAGGACTAAGGAAACTCTAGTAAGTATATCTCATCTACGAATTGCATAAGACCAAATTCTTTATCTACTTGCCACACCTATACATACTTACCTTTTGTAGAAAATCCAAATGACTACTACTTTAAGATATTGCACTGGAGAGGGCTGATAGGAGAGTTCTTATTGTTTTATGCATGTGTATTTTTAGCTTTATTAAGATATAACTGACAATAAAAGTATATATTTATGGTGTACAATATGATGTTTTGCTATATGAATATACTGTGAAATGATTAACCAAGCTAACCTATTTTTCATCTCATATACTTATTATCTGTATGTGGTAAGAACAGTACCGTTCATCAATTTTCAAGTATGAAATACGTCAGATTGACTGTAGTCACCATGCTCTAGAACAGATCTTCAAAACATTTTTATCCCAACTGCAACTTTGTACCCTTTGACAAAAATCTTTTCATTTTATGACCCCCAGCCCATCTTCTATCAACCACTATTCTACTCTCTGCTTCTATGAGTTCAACTTTTCTAAATTCTGCAGGTGAGATCATGCAGTATTTGTCTTTTTGTGCCTGGGTTGTTTCACATAGCATAATGTCTACCAAGTTCATCAATGTTGTGGCAAGTATCAAGATTTATTTCTTTTTAAAAACTGAATAGCATTCTATTGTGTATGTTTATACAACATTTTCTTTATTCATCAGTTGATGAGTTCTTAGGGACAAAGTTTGACAAAGATTTCTTGGCTGGGACCCCTAAAGCTCATGTAACAAAACAAAATTTGCTATGTATGGTGGTACAAACTAGTTATCCCAGCATTCAGGAGGCTGAGGCAGGAGGATCACTGCAAGTTCAAGTCATCCTGGGCTACATGATGAGACCTTATCTCAAACAAAACAAAACAACATAAAAATGAAAAGCATTCGCCACCTGCTGCATAAGCGCAAGGACCCGAGTTCGATCCCCGGTACCAAAAAAAAAAAAAAAGAAAAGCAAAATTTGTTAAATAAGATTACATCAAAATAAAAACCTGCCTAGCAAAGGAAGCAGTCAGCACAGTGGAGAGACAACCTATAGACTGGGGGGAAATATTTTCAAACATATATCTGGTTAGAATTGATATCTAAAACAAGGAACTCAAACAACTCAATAGCAAGAAAACAACTCAATTTAAAAATGGGCAAAAGACCCAAATAGATATTTTTCTAGAGAAGACATAAAAAAGGCCAACGTTATATGAAAAAATCTTCAGCGTCACTAATTATCAGAGAAATACAAATAAAAAACACAACATGATATCACCTGACTCTGGTATGAGAATCTGCAATCAAAAATGCAGAGGATTTATTGGTGAAGATGCAGAGAAAAGGAAACCCTTTTGTACTGTTGATGAGAATGTAAATCAGTCCAGCGTTGGGAAAAACGGGATGTTCCTCGAGAATTTTTAAATTTACCATATGATCCAACAGTTTCACTTCTGGGAATATCCCCAAGGGATTTGAAATTAATATATTGAAAAGATTATCTGCACTCCAATTTTATTGAAGCATCATTCACAATGGCCAAGTTACAGACTCAACCTATGTGTTCATCAACAGATGAATGGACAAAGAAAATGAAATGTAGATGATCGTGGAATACTGTTGAACTTTAAAACTGTATGCTGCCGTTTAGTAGTAACTGGAGAAGAACCAAGTGTGGAAAGGAAATTGAGGAAGTAGGCTAAAAACTGAAACTCTCTCACTAAATTGTTTCTTTTTGCCAGTAAACACACTTGTGCGTGCACTCATGTACTCTGCACACATACACATGCTACACACTCATATTCACACACTGACTCTAGGCGCTCCATTTTAAGGAATGTTTTGCTCTAAAATCTCCATTCTTCTGTTGCCCTTCGCTGATAGGGGAAAATAAGGTAAAGTGTGTATGCCTCACTAGTTTTTTTTTTTTAGTACCTGGGCAGGCGGCGGAACCACGGAGCTAAATCCCTGCCTCACTGCTTTTGTTCCCATAACTTTCCTGGTATTGTCTCTCTAACATAATAATTGCTAAATTACATGAACATTATCAACTAGCCATAAATGTCAATTTGTTGTAGGTAAACTAACTCCAAAAATATTTACATAGAAATAACCTCATTCTGACGAGCCTGGTTCTCACAGCTGGAACCCAAGTTTTTCCAATATTCTTTCAAACATATTTCTCTTTTTAAATATTTGCTTTAGTATCTCTCATCTGGAGAAAAACTAAAATATGACCAGCAGGAGGAACTACAACAACTTCGCCAGAATTTGCATCGGCTCCAAATCCTTTGCAACTCAGCTGAAAAAGAGCTTCGATATGAGAGAGGAAAGAACTTGGACTTAAAGCAACATAACAGCTTACTTCAGGAAGAGAGCATTAAGGTAAATCTAGCGGCATAGCCTTTTTTGAAGGGTCTCGGCGGCCCCTGAGAATAAATGAATCAATAAATTCCAAAATTCATGATGGGATCCATGGGTGGAGGGACAATGAGCTACTTGACAGCTTCCTCTAGCTTTCTTTTCATTCCTAAATGAGAACAGAACTTTGTCATGTCTCCTTGCTGAAGAAATATGTATGCTATTCACCTATAAAAAGAAAAAAGGGGTTTGGCTTGGGGTGGGTTCACTACTGGGGATTGAACCCAGAGCCTTCATACTGAGCTACAGCCCTAGCCATTGACTGATTGATTGATGTCAAACTTGTCCTCCTGCCTCACCCTCCCAGAGTGCTGGAATTATAGGTGTGTACCCTCATACCCAGCTCAGAGAAAGTCTTAAAAGTTACTCAGTCTTTTGAAATCATTATCTAAAATCATTATCTAAATTTCAGTGACTTCCACATACATGTATAAACGTTGTAATAAAACACCTCATAAAATACTGTCTCCTTTTAATTATGGTAAATTATAATGGTAATATATTTTATATTAACTTAATATATTTACATTTTCTAAAATATACATTAAGACTTGGTCTCCATGAGTCTTTAACTAAGGTTCTGGAATTTAACATTCAACAAATAAAAACTGAGCATCATGCATATGTCACAAAGGGACTTTTGTAGACACTGAGGGCTAACAGCAAGCAGAATAGACACAACCCTTATCTGCATGGTGCAGAGGTCAGAAAACGTTGGCCTATAGGTAGGGTCCTGCCTGGCCCCTGTTTTTGTAAACAAAGTTTTATTGTCATACAGCCATGTTTGTTAGTTTACATGTTATCTATGGCTGCTTTTATGGGTTTTTGTCATTTAGATAATAAAAACTTTTTCATTATTCATTAAGTTTATTGGTACATTTTAGGTATACATTATGATCACATTCACCATTGGGAATTTGTACCTGTACATGATATGTCTTGGTTCTTATTTTTTCCCATTTCCCTTCCCTCCCTTCAAACCCACCACCTCTCCCTATTTACAAAAGCTTTGTTTTCGTTCTTTTTTCTTTTCTCATTTTTTCCCTTCTTTCCTTTCTCCTGCCCCCCTCCCCCGCCTATTTCCCCTTCCCCTTTGAACATTTTCTTCCTATTTCACAATATCTATTAAAAATTTTTGTCCTCATTTACACTTTCAGTTTCTGACACCAGAGAAACAATTCAGTATTTACACATGTGTGTCCTATTTATTTCACTCAAGAGTATGGTCTCAAGGTCCATCCATTTAGCTATAAATGATTCTAGTTTATCTTTCTTTATGGCAGAGTAGTACTCTATTGTATAAAACCACATCTTCTTTATCCAATCACCAGTTGATGGGCACTTGGGCTGTTTCCAAGCTTTCACTATTACAAACTGTGCTGCTATAAACATGAGTGTGGATATATCACTGTTGTATGATGCTTTTAATTCTTTTGGGAACATATCCAGCAGGGTAATAAGCTGGGTCAAATGGGACCTCTAATTCTAATATTTTGAAGAATCTCTACACTGATTTTCACAATGGTCACACCAGTCTACACTCACACCAACAGTGGAGTAGGATTCTCTTTCCCCCACAGCTCCTCCAGCATTTGTTATTGGTTGATTTCTTTTTTTTTTTTTTTTTGGTACGGGGGATCGAACTCAGGACCTTGCACTTGCAAGGCAGGCGGTGGAACCACTGAGCTAAATCCCCGGCTGGTTGATTTCTTGATAGCAGACAATAGCAGACTTACATACTTGTAACAGAGCCCACATAATTCACAAAGTCTAAAATATTTACTGCCTAGCCCTTTATGAGAAAAGTTTGCCCACCTTGGTCTCAGGAAAGAAATGGATCTTATTTGAAAATGATCAATAAAATTCCCTGCTTTTCTGGAGCTCACATCTAATAGAGGAAAATAAATATTCATTTATCTCAAACTTCTAGGAAACCTTTCTAGGATCCTAGGATTATCTGAATAAACCTCATTCCTATCCAGGTTTGTTTTTTTTTGGTACTGGGGATCAAACTTGGGTCCTTTCGCTTGCAAGGCAGGTGGCGGAACCACTGAGCTAAATCCCTGGCCCAGGTTTGTTTTTATTGTTGTTATTTGTTTTGGTGGCCAACTTCTTCACAGTTTTTAAATTTTGATCATATTCCCTCAAGTCTTTATACAATTACAGATTTTTTAATTAAATATTAAATCTTTCCAGGCATGGTGTACAGCTGTTGTCCCAACACTCAGGAGGCTGAGGTAGGAGGATCGCTGTGAGTTCAAGGCCACCCTAGTCTACATAGTGAAACTTTGTCTCAAAGAAACCAAAAAATAAAAAATAAATAAATATTTGTTGAATCGGTGAACAATCTTTCCAGGATGGATAAATGATAGCTTGGTATGAAGAGATTTTTTTCCTCTTTTAAATCTTCCTCTGGATGTCTGATACCTAAATAGTGCCATATACATTAACTACTTTTTATTGATATTTTGTCTGCTTTATCTCTTATAAGCTTCCTGACAACCTTGATTATCCTGGTTACTTTAGCTTCATATAAATATTGACATTTAATGGAGAAGATATTTTTCACCTTGTTTTTCTTATTCTAGGATATCTTGGCTATTCCTGGCCTTTTGAAGTTCCATGTAAATTTTATAATCAGTTTGTCAACCTACACATACATATCCACACGTACTCATTTGTATATTCAAAAATATAACTTTTTAGTATTTTAGTTGGAGTTACATTGAATCTATGTCAATAGGGGCAAAATTTAATTTTTACAATAGTGAATCCTCCAACTTATGAAATGTATGTGTATATTTAGGCTTTTAATTTCATTTGATATTATAATTTTTATACATCTTTTGTTAAGCATATTCCTTTCTCATTTGCCAACTCTATTTGAGATTCAGCATTTCATCTCTAAAACAGGATACAATACCAAGCCCAGCCACTTTATAGATGTGAAAACCTAACAAATGTAAAATAGTAATATTAGTATATGTCTCAGTTCTATGCATCAAATACAGTAGATATTCTATAAGTGTTACTTGAATAACAGTTAACTTTTATTAGGTGTTTCCTGTGTGTCTGGCTCTGTTCTTGATGCTTTAATTGTTTTGTCTTACTTAGTGCAGCTTCACAGCTATCTGTGAGGTAAGCAGTTATTATCTTTGTGTTACAAATGAAAAAGAAACTGGTGCTCCAAGAGGATTGAACACTATTAAGTTTTAAAGTCACTCAATAGATTCTGATTGGTTAACACACAGTTGTCACATATGGAGATATTACAATTATAATCCCCATTAATCAGCTGAAAAGCTTTGAAACCAAGGAATTTTATTTCCCATGTGGACAAAGTCCCTCCCTCTCAATATTTTTATATGTAGGCCTTCCCTACATGGTATATGTATTCATTGGGTGCTGTTATTCCATAGGATCTTGTGCATATTTACCTGCTCAGTAGTATGTCTTAATCACCTATTCTCTGGCACTCTGGTAGGCCTGGGATATTGAGAAATAAATAAAAAACATGGCCCCTGCTCTCAGAATTTAAAATGAGGAAGAAGGGTGATAAGTAGATGAATGCATGCTTAATTATAACTTGTGATAAGTTCAGTGAATGAAATAAATGTGGCATGGAACAGTGATGTCACAAGTAAGGAGACATCTTCAGATTAAATGATAATGAAAATTTTCTCTTGCAAAGTGACCATTAGACTAAGGCCTAAAGAACAGGCAAGAAACCATACAAAAGGAGAAAGCATTCCTGGCAAACAGAATTGTGGAAGTGTGTGGGAGACTGAATAAAAATCAATGTGATGGGAGTTCAGTGGGAGAAGAGGAAATAACAAGATGGCTTTAAGGAGATAGGCAAGGGCTGGGTCATACAAGGCCAGGTGAACTGCTGGGATTTGTTCATACAGAGACAAGAAGTCACTGATACGATTTTAAGCACAGGAGTCAAGATCAATTTGGGTTTCTAAAGAACATTTTGGCTGCAACATACAGGATAGAATAGATGAGAGTAAAAGTGGAAATGGCAAGGTCAGTGGGGAAGCTCTGGCTACAGCCCAGGCTGTAAATGATGTTCTAGACCAATGGTTGTGAACCTATGGCACGCATGCTACAGCGGGCATGCAGAGCTGTCTCTATCAACACTTGAGCACCCCAGCAGCCAAGCGTTGGATAACAGTTGTTTTTTCTGAAGTAAAACCTTGGTCTTTGGGTTTAATTTTAATGTTGGCACTTTGTGATAAAAAAATGTATTTTGAGTTACAGTTTGGGCCCTTGGTCTCTAAAAGATCCACCATCACTGATCTAGACTATGGTGCTAGCAAAAATGACTCAAAGAGATTGCAGCAAAGTAGCTGTGGAGGTAGTGTGGCAACATGTTGTTAAGTGATGGGAATTGGGTCATGATGGAAATGGGATACTCAAGGGTGACTTTCTGGTTTCTGGCCTACACAAAAGGTTGGATGGTGGCTTCATTTACTAAAATCAGGAAGTCTGAGAAAAGACGACCTTGGACATATGGGCAGAATCACAGAGTTTAATTTTGGCAGTTAGAAGGATAGTAGAGAAGTAAATGACAACCAAGGGAAGGAAAGGAGGACTTTTTGAGATGGAGGGAGGGAGTGCTACTCAGCTCTCTTGCACATTGGGCTTATTTTGACGGGGGTGGGGGGCACTGGCATAAAGTTACTTTGACTAGCAGAGATGAAAGCCACCTTGGAGTAAATTAAAGGTTGGAAAAATGTTTAGGTTGTGCAAAACTAGAAACTCTCGAGAAAATTCCTTTGTTTGGCTGCACCCTGACTTAATGAACTTCAGCAAAGCTTACTAATGCATAGCTGCTCCAGAGAGGCCAACAGCCATATTCAGCGTTTGGGAGGCTGAACTCCTCTGAAAGCTGCTTATTCTGGCTCACATTTCCAATTCACTCTGTGCTTATGTTTGTCATTCTTATTTATTTCCCTCTTCTAGATCAAACTTGAACTAAAGCAGGCCCAGCAGAAGTTGCTAGACAACACAAAGATATGCTGCTCTCTCAAGGCAGAGTGGAAGCACAGTCAGCAGAAAATCAGGGAACTGGAGCTGGAAGGTCTAAGGCAGGCTCAGAGCATTAAATCACAGAACAACCTGCAGGAAAAGCTGGCTCAGGAGAAATCAAAAGTTGCTGAAGCAGAGGAAAAGGTAATTACTGGATCCTCATGCTTAATCAACAGCATGTACCAAATACCAGTACCGAAATCCTGTTTCCCTGAGGATTTTAAGAACTAGATATAGTACAAACCTGATAGAATACTAATTATTTTTTACTCCCCTCCATTTTTTTCCTGTTGTTAAATTTCACCTGCTCCTACAATTCCAGTAAAGTCTTTTGGGTTTTTTCTCTTTTTATTTTATTGGTACATTTTAGATACACATAATAATAACATCCAATATAGGGAATGTGTACATACATGTACATGATGTATCTGCTTCTTTTTTCCCCATCCCCCCTCCCTTTAAGTCCTCTTCTTCTCTTTATTTACAAAAGCTTTGTTTCCATTTTTTCATTCTATCCTTTTTTTCTAATCTCTTCTTTCCTTTCTCTCTCCCCTCTGCCTTGCTCCTCGTCTCATTTGAACATTTTATTGTTTTTTTAACAGCATAAATTAAAAAATGTAAGTTTCATGAAAGTTATGATGTTAATTAAAGGAACTAACTGCTATACTTTTCAAATTGTAAATGACTTATTTTCCTCTCATTTGGATTGGTTGGTTCTATGATTTTTTTTGGAAATTTTTGAAGGGATTTTGGTTGTGAAATGAAGCATTTTGAAATACTGCCTTTGTGTCTTATATTGTCCAACACCAGGTGGCAGTAGTATATAACAGCTACACACAACAGCTACACATTAGATACGCAGCTTTGAGATCAAATCTTGGACCAAAAATCATTTCATCAAACCATATACATCAAATAGATATAAAAAAGATAGTAACAGCAATCTGAATTCAACTTTAAAAATCCAATGTTAACAAGTTTGAAGCCAGTCTGGGCAACATGTTAAGACCCTGCCTCAAAATAAAAAAAGGCTGGAGATGTAGCTCAGTGCTCCTTGGGTTTAATCCCTGATACTGAAAATAAGATAAAATAAAATAAAGCTGTGCAGATAGGATAATGGTTGTCTTTATGAGGTGAAGAAACTAAGAAGAGGCATGAATGAAGGCATATTCTGTGGTGCTGGAAGTATTCTATTTGCTGGTCTAGGAGGCAGTTATACAAGTGAAAGTTCAGTGAGCATCCTTAGGAGTAGTATAACTTTACCATGTGCATGTTATTACTCCATAAAAAATTAATTGGTAAAATTAATAGAGACTGATAAATGTTTAAAAATAGCTACACTAAATATTTGTGAGGATTTGTTGTACAGGAACTCTTATATACTGACTTTAGTTGGAAGAGAAAATTAATATAAAGATGTACATATCATCCAACCATTTCACATCTACCATTTCACAAAAACACTAGAAAAAATGCTGTATTTCACATATGTCTCAAGAAACAGGAATACAATCTTGTTCACAGCAACATTGTTCCAAGTGGCAGAAAAGCAGAAATGACCCAAATGTCCAAATTCCACAAGATGGCATTAAATAAATTATTGTATATAGGTACTAGGTACATTATGCTGTAGTTCAATATAGCATTGATTTTTTTTCCCCAGACTGGCCTCAAACTTGCTATCTACCTTCCTTAGCCTCCAAGAGTACTGGGATTACAGATATATGCCACCATGCCTGGCTTGAACTTTTAAAAAGCCACCAAAACAACAGTATGGTTCCATTGATTTAAAAAAAGTCAAGCTAATACAAAGTAAAAACTATCATATAGAGAGGTATATTATTTTTAAAAGACCAGGACGTGATTAACATACAATAGCTCTCTCTCTTGCGGATCAAGAAGGATTTACCAAAGAAGTTCAGAGAGTAGATTTGAAAAGTATTGGAAATGTTCTCTTTCTTAAACTGGGTGATGGGTTCAAAAGTTTGGCATGTGTCCTTGACAGCCAGTGATGTGATGTTTTTGTCTGGAATTAGGACAGAAAATCTTTCATTGCAAATTCTCGGCCTAGGAGTGTAGCTCAGGGGCAGAGAGCTTGCCCTGCATGCACAGGGCTTTCCCTGGCACTGCAAGTAACCTCTTCCTAGGCAGAACTAAAAGGAGCAGCTCCAAGGAGCTTGAACTGGCCTCCTGTGGCTGACAGCCCGTTGTGACTGCCCCTGAATCATTCTCCATCTTCACTTCTCCTGTCCTGTGTAGGCTCTGCAAGGACCTGGATGCTAGAGCTTGGAATTGATTCAGAAAGCCCTGCTCTTAGAAAAGGGCTACCTTTGGCTGGCATATGTTGAATATGTGTATGGTGAATGTGATACCAAACCACTGTAAAGGATTCCTTTCCTGGGTCAGAAGCACATTAGAGGATGAACAGATATCTTACTGAAATCTGTTCATTCAACAAATAATTGTTGAGCATCTACTATGTACCAGTCATAATTTTAGGTAATATAGGGGTCTATGAAAAAAGAAGTAAAAAGATTTTAAAGGGAGATGTGTATAGTAAAACGTGCTTTTTAATTACATTCTTGATCTAAAATGTAAATTCTAAAATATAATTATTTCAAATTGATATATCAGATTTTCAGTACTACCAAGGCATTGATGATAGATGGTATGTTAATAAGTACTTGGTTTATAAGAGATTCTATTTTGTTCTGAGGTGTTATTCATCTAGGCACGCTGGAGACACTGTGTGCTCTCACACATTGCTATTAGAATTAGAAGTATAAATTGCCTTTGAAGGCAGTTTGGCATTATGTATGAAACAAACAATTCTAATAACCTTTGCCCTGGAAAATTGTACCTTGGGCCAGGGATTTAGCTCAGTGGTGCCACCGCCTGTTTCGCAAGCGCAAGGTCCTGAGTTCAATCCCTGGTACCAAAAGAAAAAAGAAAAAGAAAGAAAAGAAAACTGTATCTTATCACTTATTCTACAGATATTGTTTGTAATAGCATTTTTTTTTTTTTTGGTACCGGGGATCGAACTCTGGTCCTTGTGCTTGCGCAGCAGGCGGCGAAACCACTGAGCTAAATCCCCGGCCCTGTAATAGCATTTTTGTAATAGCAAAACATTGGAACCAACCTAAACATCCCTCAGTAAGAGGCCAGTTAAGAAAGGTTTATATATCCTTTTTTTTTTTTTTTTTTTTTTGGTACCGGGGATCGAACTCGGGACCTTATGCTTGAGAAGCAGGCAACGGAATCACTAAGCTAAATCCCCGGCCCTGGTTTATATATCCTTACAGTAGAGTGGCGTGCAACTGTAAAAGAGAAGACAACTTTGTGCATATACAGTATGGAAAATACCATGCACATCGTTACTTTTTAAAGCAAGGTATATAATCATTTGGCATGTCATTATTTATATAAAATTTTTGTATATATGGAGGATAACTATATAATATTTGTGGAAATATACTCTGGAAGAAATAGCTGTGAAAAAATATTTGTGGAAAAAAAATCTTTGGATGGCTACAAAAAAACTAATTAACAGTGGTTACCTATTTGGTGGAGGAAAACTGGAAAGAAATGGGATGTAGAGAGGAAGGATTCTTTTTTTTTTTTGAGGAAGGATTCTTTTTACTAAATACCTTCTTTTATACATCAACATTGAATTATATGAATGCATTACATATATCAAATATTAAGTAATTTAAAGTGAAGGGTAGCCATACTTGTTACTTGGTCAGATTTGTATATGAGCAGTGCTATGCTTAACAGTTATATGCTGTTTCTCTAATTCAAAAAACGGTCACACTCATCCTAAAATTTTGCTTATAAATTTTTTCTTTCAAGATTTTGGACTTGCAGCAGAAATTAGAACATGCTCGTAATGTCTGTCTCACAGACGCTTGTACTCTGAGGAAGAAGCAACTAGAGGAAAGAATCAGTGAAGCAACAGAAAATGAAGCTAAGTTAAAGCAGCAATATCAGGAAGAACAGCAGAAGAGGTAGGAGGAGCAGAGAGCTCAGGGTTGCATGGGTTTGAGCAAGACTGAGCTCAAGAGCAACGTCCTTTTCCTGATTCATTGTGTTTTCTGTCTCTGCTGAAGTAAACCCACCAGCACAACTTTTTGTCTTCAGCCCTTAATAAAATGAAACTAATTGTTTATTTTCTTGGTTGACTCTGCCACCAGCGTGTGATTCCTAGAGGCAGAGATTTTTTTTTTTCTTGTTCTGGGACATACCTGATGCATAGGTAAATTTTCTTGAATGACTGGGTTGCCTATAAAATACGATATTCTGGGATTTGTTTTTCTAACTCTCTGATGTGACTGGTACAAATTCAGACTACAATGAGGTTAGTGTTTTGTATTTACCTACTAATGCTCTTCAAAGTGCTTCCAGGGACTTTATAGGCATCTTTTTTGGTTTTCTGGACAAGGTCTTGCTAGGCAGTTCAGACTGGCCTTAAACTCACTGTGTAGCCCAGGCTGGCCTCAAGCTCTCAGAGATCCTCCTGCCTCAGCCTCCCGAGTGCTGGGATTACAGGAGTGTGGCATCACGCCCAGTTTAGGAATCTTAATCAACAAACTGCTACCAGATAAGAGCTGTCATCTGGTTTTTTTAATCTAAAATTATGGTTACTATTATGATTCTTATTTAAAGCATCTTCTTGGATGCCCTAGACTTTGACCAAGGCTTCTTATTTGTTTTGTTTTTTTTATTTTGGTACCAGGGATCGAACTCAGGACCTTGCGCTTGTGAGGCAGGCGCCGGAACCACTGAGCTAAATCCCCGGCAAGGCTTCTTATTTGTATGCTATGGAGAGTGACTCACATACATGCCCTACCTCACACTCCTTAAAATTCTTCTGTGGCTCCCCATTACTCTTAAGTGAAGTCCAGACTGTTGACTGTGGCTTGCTAAACACTGTATGAACTATGCCTAGACTACCATTCTAGCCTTTTTTTTTGTCACTCCCCCCACCAAACATTTTTTTGTAGCTAGTGTATAGTATCATATATAAGATTTTCACTATAGCATTATTTATAATAGCAAAAAGGTATGAAAGATGTATTAAGCCAGGCACAGTGGTGGGCACCTGCAGTCCCACCTACTCAGGAGACTGAGGCAGGAGGATCACTTGAACACAGGAGCTCAAGCCTAGTCTAGGCAACAAAATGAGACTGTCTCAAAAGCATAAACAGAAGACTTACATAAATTATGTTATGTCTATGAATGTATAAGTGTATTTTGCTTCTCTGAAGAAATAGAACATATTTAATTATAAGAGGAGATTTAATGCATTGGCTCATGTGATCGAGGCTGATTGGCCCCACAGTGGCCATCTGCAGGCTGGAGAGCTGGGGAAAGCAGCCACTGCTCAGTCCAGGAAGCCGGAAGCCTCAGAACAAGAGGCACTAAGGATGTAACCCCAGGACAAAGCCAAAGACCTGAAACTCACCCTGGAAAGTTGCTGATGCAAGTCTACTTTCAAAAACTGAAGAACCTAGAGTTTGATGCCAAAGGGTGACAGCAGCCGGGGAAAAATGTACCATTCAAAAGAGCTGAGCCTGCAGGAGAGCAAGTTTCTCTGCTCCTCCACCTTTTTGTTCTATCTGGCCTTTTAGATGGTGCTGCCCACATCCAGGGCAGGTCCTCCCCACTCAGTTCACTGACCCACATGCCAGTCTTCTCTGGAGACACCTCACAGGCACCCAGACATCCACTTTACCAATTGTGTAGACATCTTTCAAGCTAGTCAAGTTAACAACCAAAATTAACCATCGCACCCTGTAACAGAATGCTGTACAATTGCTTACAACAATAGTGTACTATGAAACTATCAATCAGTAACAAAAACCAGAAAATCCCAAATACTCAGAGATAACATACTTCTTTTTTTTCTTTTTCTTTTTCTTTTTTTTTGGTACTGGGAATCGAACTCCGGTCCTTGCGCTCACCAGGCAGGTGGTGGAACCACTGATCCCATGGATATTAAAAGAATACTAAAGGACAATTCTATGCCTACAAATTTGAAAACTTAGATGAAATGGACCAATTTCTTGAAAGACATAAATTAAGAGAAACAAATAATTATAATAGGCCTATACAGTATCTACCAAAGTAATTGAATCCTGCTGGGCATGGTAGCACACATCTGTCCTCCCAGGAGGCTGAGATGGTAGAGATCACTTAGTCCAAAAGTTCAACACCAGTCTAGAAAACATAGCAAGACCTCAATCTCAAGAAAAAAAAATTGAATCAATAGCTAATAACCTTCCAAAACTAAAACAGTAGGCTCAGATGGTTTCACTGGTGAATCCCACCAAAAATTTAAGAAAGAATATCACTTCTTACAATCTCTTCCAGAAAATTTGGAGAGAGGACAGTTTCTAACTAATGTTTTGGTTTTTTTGGTGTTTTTAGGGGGGTTTTTTTTGGGGGGGGGTACTGGGGATCAAACTCAGGATCTTGTGAGGCAGGCGCGGTGCCACTGAGCTAAATCCCCAACCCTCTAATTAATATTTTTGAGGCAAGCATTACCCTAATACCAAAACAAGATAAAGATATTACAAGAAAGGGAAACTGCAGACCAGTATCTCTCATGAACAGACCCAAACTCTTTAAAGTGGTTTGTTAGGTTCTATGTGACATAGACCTATCTTACCCTTCTAGTCTCATTGTCTTGTCACTTTCTTTATCCCCAAACATTTTGTTCTGGCCAAATGCTCACTTTACTGAAGAAAATGATGATAATAATAGTAATAACAATAGCATCAAATATTACAATAACACTTTTTCATTATAATGGCTTTTGTAATGTATCAACTTGGCTAAGAAAAACATGTTTCTCAGTATTCCTTCAATGAATGTTTCTGGTTAGAGTAGACCACAAGAGATATATTTGTGCAGAAGGGCAAAAGTGAAGCATTTTGTTATCTATGCATGGCAAGTTGGAGCAGGTGCTTTTGCAGTTCACATATGTTGCACATATCTGCAGCTCACCTTGACGTGAGGCAACAGGCAGGCCTATAATAGCTCCTCCTGCCCTTGGGTCCTCCTTCAACTTCTCCTTCTCCTGGGCCAGGCATCTCCTGAGCTCCTTAACAGAGGTGGCAGCTTTTCTCGCAGGATACCTACTTTATCAAGGTTGGAGGCAGTGAGAGCTGGCGTGGGTTCCCACCCATCCTCATGGGTTCCAGTTTGTTGTTGTTCTTCCCGCTTTACATCCATCTTCACTTCTTGATTGTCCTGTAGACTTTCAGCTCCAGGATATGACACAAAGATGACAGCCACACAGACTATGAAATCAGCACTTGTGTAAAACCCGGTTACTGTAATAAATCTCTTGAGGTCCCCTGGGGATGTGGTTCAGTCATGCATAAGGCCTTGGTTTCAATCCTAGCACTGAGGGAGGGAGGGAGAGAGGGAGGGAAGGAGGGAGGGAGAGAAAAAGAGAGAGAGGGGAAGAAGAAGGGGGGAGGAAGAAGGGTAGGAAGAGGGGGAGGAGGAAGAGGAAGGAGGAGGAAGAGGAAAAAGAAGAGGAGGAGAAAGAGGAAGATTAAAAGGAGGAGGAGGAAGAAGAAGGAGGAGGAAGAGGAGGAAGATAAAGAAGGGAAGAGGAGGAAGATAAAGAAGGGGAAGAGAGAGGAGGAGGGAGGGAGGAAAGAAAGAGCGAGAGAGAAAGAAAGATAATCAGATCAAAATTTAGAAGGAATATTCGCTGCTAAGTAAAGAATGAATTGGAAAAGAAGCTCAGTCAATAGGGAAAACAGGTGTCTTATCAAACTGCAATTTCTACTAGTCTTTACTTTTTAAAACTCTATATATAATGTATGAACTAATTTCTAACACATTCCTGAGCTGCTGTTTTAATTTTGACTTCCTGCTTTTCAATTTCAGTTTTTAACTTCCAAGGCCTGCCTCTTAGTCTTGTTCCTTGATCAGAAACTAAAAATGGAACCAAAAAGAAGACGGCATAATAGGAGGAAATTGCTCAGATATACACACAGTAAATGAGATAAAACAGAAATGACAGAAGGAATGTTGATATAGTGATGGGTGGGAGTGGTAGAAAGTAAGCTACAGAAATCCTTAGAGACCTTGAATTTACACCAAGAGACATAAGAACTAGGGATAGAGAGGTATATGCCCATGTCTTGGATATAAATCTTCCCAGTGATCCATTGGTTTCTCAGAATACTGAGGTTAGAGAAAGCAAACTTATTTGTTCAATATCTGATAGTATTTTACTGCCCTAGCATATAGGTGAGAATTTTACTCACCAATACTAATTCAATATTATCATCATCATAGTCTTCAAGATGAATCTCCTAAGTCCAGAGAACTTTGGTCAGAAATCCTCCAAAAGTCTTTCTGCAAACGAGCCTAATGAGACTTATTCTGAAGGACTAAAGTGCTAATGGCTTTCTTTTGGAAAAGGGATAAATTTCCTCATCAAATGTAGGCTCATTCATGATTCATTTGTAGCAGTGTTTGTAACTCCCAGCCCTAGACTGAACCCACAAGATCAAGGGCTCAATTCATAAACCATGGAAAAGAATGAATATGGTGTACAGGATTAGAGCTCTACTTCCACCTTGTCCTAGCTGTTCTCTGGGCCACATTTTCCTCATTTCTGAAATAAGAAAATTATTTATTCCTCATGGGGTTGTTTTGATAGTGAAAGATAACTAAGTAAAGTTTCTATCATAAAGGAGGTTCCCTGTGTTATTCCCTTTATTTTATGGACACATGCCCTGCTTCATTGAATTAAAAAAAAAAAAATCCCCTGTGATGGCATACAAAGTTTAGGTCTAAGTTTCATTGCAAAATGTGGTGATACATGGTGTGATTTAATGTGCATTAATTGTCCTCAGGAAACTACTAGATCAGAATGTAAATGAACTACTAAGGCAAGTGAGAACCTTACAAGAGAAAGAGAATCAACTGGAAATGACCAGTTCTCAGAAACAAGAAGCCTTACTTAAACAATTCGAAAATGAAAAAAGAAAATGCGATGAGGTAAGAAAGTAAATAGATATGCCTAAGTTTTCTTAATCACATAGACCTGAGTAATAGTGACGTATTATTGAGTGCCTAGCACTTCACTCATTCACTTTAGTCATGGATCTGCCAGGAAAGCTTAATCTACTGTGGGTGTGTCGAGTGCCAGTGGAAGGGAAATGGCTTCTCTCTGCACTGCGAGGTTCTTTGGCTGGGCTACAAATGAAATTGACATGACAGAGTAATTTTAATTAGGTACACATGCAAGGACATAAAACAAATGTGAGACTCAAGAAGAGTCTGATGATTGAAATTTGTGTGACATCCTGAGCTACAGAAAGGAATGAGGGCTTGGGCCTCTGGGGTGTGATGGGGACAAGTTATGGGGGTGTGTGGAGGAAATGTGAGGTGAGTAAAGATTGTCTTGTATGCAAATGAAAGTCTCTTAGGTATAAAAGTTGCCTGTGGCAGCCCTCTTCCTAACACAGATAACTTGTACAAGTCCAGATTTCCTGTATAGATGTAAATTTCTTCTACAACAGGACAGCTTTTCAGAGCTACTCCTATGTCTACAGTTTCTCAGAATGACCAGCTTGAAATATGCCAAAGAAGTATATTTTGGGGTGGCTCATTCCAGTCTCCTGTTGGGGCATGTGTTGGGATGTTGGGATGTTGGGGTGGTGTGTTTTGAACCCCAACATAAACAAGAAGGGATTTAACACAGGAGGAAGAATTCTCACAAAGCTGTTGGAAAGGACAGCAGGGGGAGAAAACAGATCAGAAGGAACTGCTGTGGGCTTTCAATAAATCTAGTTCAGAAGTCACAAGGAAGCCATTTCCTATGGCACCAAAATGAGGAATTTGCAGGACTCTCCCTGAACCCCCACAGTGCCTCATCTGCTTTCTGCCCCTTCATCTACCTGCTAGTGCTAGAGGAGAAAGGGGGAATAAAAACTGTTAATTTTTTTTCTCTATGTTTACACTGTAACTACCTCCCTCTAGCTCTTGGGTTCTTGTTTTGGGGCAACAAAGAGTGAAGCCAACAAAACAGCACAAAGCAAGCAGTGGGGAATGGCCAAAGGTGTGTTTATTAGAAAGAATAAAAGGGAAAGCTCCCTGCTTGTCAGAGAGGGGTTCCATAAGGCATACACCATAGATGCTTAAATCTACTGGCTTTTTATACAGTTTTGGTATAGATGAATGTGACAGAAAACAGGGATGCTCTTCGTTGCTAGTAGGCCTTTGATGTCCAGAAAGCAAGCTGCTTTGTTTGCATTTTACTTTCTCCAGGGCTCCTCCCATTTGCTTAGGGACCTGTTTTTTTGTCCCTAGCATTTCATTAGGGCCTGATACTCAGCTTTCTTAAGTTAATTATTTGAGCCCTCTGATATGTTAACTCACTTAAGCCCCAACTTTTAGTTTACTTCAGGTTAACTATTCAGGACTTGTGCCCTATCTGCCTAGCTTCTTTTCTATCTCCTGGCTTTAACACTATTCACATTTCTGACGCCAGATGTATGTTTCCCACACACACACCAAGCAGCTCTTCAAGGCTATGTGTTCCCCACAGGTGTATACAAGTTCAATTCAATTCTGACACATCTTCTTGGAATTAGCATTTGATTCCTTTAGTTAAGGGCTCCATGCCACAAGGCTGTCCCACTTCAGATGCCAATTGCAAGTCCAGTTTTTTGCCTGTCTTTCTGACCATTAGCTATAAATCTGGGGTTTCTATAACCTACTATCAGGTTTGATCACTTGTTTGAATGGCTCACAAAAATCAGGAAAACAGCTGATTTACTAAGTCATTTGCTTATTACAAGAGGATACAACTCAGGAACAGCCAGATGGAAGACATGCATAGGGCAAGGTGGTGGGAAGAGCCATGGAGCTCCCATTCCCTCTCTGGACACACCGCCCTCCCTGAGCCTCCATATTTCAGCAAGCTGGAAGCTCTCGGAGCCCTGTCCTTTGGGGGCTTTAGGAAAGCATCTGGATTTGTGTTCTGCATGAAAGCAGTTTGGAAGTCATCTCCATTTTATCCCAACGCAAATTAAAAGCTGAACAAACTGAAAAAATCAACAGCTCTTCTTCCTCCATGAAAGGGATGAGATCACAGGCTGCCCCTGAAATTGAAGATACCACAGACAAATCTAAAGAATCACAGTTTACCAGAGTGAACGCCCCATGAGAAATAGTCCCTGGGTAGGGCAACCTGAAGTGTTAATTGATGAATTATTGGAGGCATGGTGTATATAAGTCTGAAAGATAACTCCAGGGGACCCAGTCATTATGGGGCCCCCATATTTTTGTGAGTTTTGCCTCCTGGAGCTTACCAGAATCCTAGAATGAATATCTGAGAAAAGTTCCCTTGTGCTCCTGACAGGGGAATGGGAAAAAAACCATTTTGATTTTTTTTTTTTACTTTGCAGTACTATAGACTAAACCCAGGACATTCACACTGAACTATATCCCCAGTCCTCTTTTATTTTAGACCAAGTCTTGCTAAATTGCCAAGTTGCCCGTGCTGGAGTCAAACCTGTGATCCTCCTCCCCTTAGCTTCCCAGGGTGCTGGATTATAGACATGCACCACTACATCCAGCTCATTTTGAACTTCTTAACAAGGTTTGCCCTGATGGGAAACTGCTTAACCAGAGCCTACCCTGATAGGGGTTTGTTGGAGCCTAACTGACCTAGGAGAGGGAAACACCCAACTCCTGACAATTCTGTCCCACATAAAGGTGTATGTGGCGGCGGGGGTGGGGGGGTGGAGGCTGGGTACCTGTGTGAAACTCACAGTCCAGAAATTACAAGCTCAATAAAATCTAATCATAGGACTGCAGGATGCTACCCATCCCCCACACATACAGACACCTTACCAGCACCTTACTAAAGAGGGGACATCACTGTAGGTCCCATAAACATTGAAATACTATAAACAGCTATGTGCCCACAAAGAAGATAACATGGATGGAATGGACCAATGCCTTGGTCCTCATGTGGCACATGGGATGGAAAGGCACAGTCTGCCACATTCATTCATAAAGAAATGGACAATCTTGGGGGTGGGGATTTAGCTCAGTGGTTTCACCGCTGGCTGTGCAAGTGCAAGGACCCAAATTCGATCCCCAGTACCAAAAAAAAAAAAAACAAAAAAAAACCAAGAAATGGACAATCTAATAGAACTATAACTAGTAAAGAAATTGAGTTTTCAATTAATAACCTTAAAACAAAAAATATCAGGACCCAGCACCTGCCTAGCAAGCAGGAGGCCCTGAGTTTGATTCCTAGTACCAAAAATAAAAAAGAGAAAAAAAGCATCAGGACCAGATGGTTTTATTGGTAAATTCTACCAAACTAACTTGCTTGCTTTCTTCTCTCTTTTTTCTCTTTCTTTCTTTTTCTTCTACTTCCTTCCCTTCTTTTTGGAGTAGTAGTGATTGAGCCCAGAGTCTGCACTGAACTACCTCCCCAACCCTCTCCTTATTTTTTGAAACAGTCTCACTAAGTTGCTAAATTTCCCACCCTTGGCACAAACTTGCAGTCCTCCTGCCTCATCCTCCTAGTGTGCCGGGATTACAGGCATGCATCACTATGCCTGGCTCTACCAAACGCTTAAGAAATAAATTATATCAGTTCTTGATTTTTTGGTACCGGGGATCGAACTCGGATCCTTGCACTTGTGAGGCAGGCGCTGGAACCACTGAGCTAAATCCCTGGCCCCTGATTATACCAGTTCTTTACTCTCTTTCATAAGGAAAAAGCAGAAACTATACTTCCTAACTTATTCTATGAGGCTAAAATTACCTTAATACCAAAACTAGACATTATAAACATACTACAGATCAGTATCTCTTATGGATGTAGATATAAATATCCTCAATAAACTGGGCATGGTAACACATGCCTATAATCCCAGCACTGGGGAGGCTGAAGCAGGAGAATCACAAGTTCAAGGCCACCCTGGACTACATAGGGTTTTGACACATCAGTCATGGCCTCCAGGTCTGTGAACTGGCTCAAATCTAGGGACTGAGCACAAACAGGCCTTCACGCTCCCCCTCTGTCATTTAAATTGGGCTGTTCACCAGAAACAAGGGGATTTACTTATTTAAAAATACAATTCCTGCCAGGGATTTAGCTGCAGTGGTTCTCCCGCCTGCCTCACAAGCACAAGGACTGGAGTTCGATCCCTGGTACCAAAAATAAATAAATAAATAAATAAAAATACAATTCCAGAAAGATTTAAATCTCATCTATTTTAGTACTATAATCACTTTGACTAATTCATCACCACTAGATTGCTATGAAATCATTTGATCATATCCCTGGCTCTGTTACCTACGAGCAGTAATAATGCCCATCTTGTATCTGGGATTTAAGCACTGCTGCTTGACCCCCTGACACCTTGTAGTGCAATCAACCCAATGAAAACCAGGGAGCCACTTCAGCACTGGCACCTCCCACCATCTTTTTCTGCAGGTTCTCGTTCTAGAGCATTTCAAGTAATCTGGTGCTCACTCGCCAGTACTTGGTGAAGCCTTGGTGAAAAGAGTATATTCTGGACCCTCGTGGTTTTGAGATGGATGAGCAGCTCACTTGTGATAAATCCACTCTTAATTTTCTGTGTTCTGAAGCCTTTAGTTTCCCTCTTCTCCCTTAAGCATCTTTTCTGGGAGGCAGCTGGGGATTACACCCAGGGCCTTGTGCATGATTGACGTGCTCAACCACTAAGCCACATACTCAACCAGAAGTATGGTATCTTCAGGCGTGGAGATATAATCCCAGCCCTTTAGGAGGCTGAGGCAGGAAGATCATAATTTTGAGCCTAGCCTGAACAATCTAGTGATTTAGGGAGACCCTGTCTCAAAACAAAAACTAAAAAAAGGGCTGGGGATGTAGCCCTGTATGAAGGCCCAAGATTTGATCCCCAATACCATCAAAACAAAACAAAACAAAAAACAAACTATGGCATCTTTCACAATTTGTTTTGAGAGAGGTTCTCCCTATGTAGTTCAGGCTGGCCTCAAACTCAAGATCCTCCTGCCTCAACCTCCCAGGTGCTAGGATTACAGGTGCGTGCCACCATCCTTGGCAAAATATGGCATTTTACTGTCATTTAATATAGGTTGCTGTTGGGTCCAATTTTCAATTAGGCAAACTATTAAAGTCATCTTTAGATGTTTCAAGTTAACACATTAAATCCTTACTCTCCATAAGTGCATTAATGTCAATAAATTTGGCCTGTTCAATGTTATGGTCCTTCCTCACTAGTGTAATTTCTGATAAACTTAAATTGGCAGAATCTTGCCAGTCTTTCAATATGGCAGTCCCGAAGTCAGTCCCTATATTCAGCACCCCCCAGGGTGTGCTGGGACTCGACTCTAGTTATGCAGGACTGGAGGCTATCAGAAGTGGTAGTGATATAGAGGTGGGTCTTAAAAATAATAGGCATCTCCTTACAAGGCAACTGCCTCACATGAAAGTAATACAGAGTCCTCAGAACAAGGTGGTTAATCTCCTTAGCAGGAGGACTGCTTGTGCTGGCAAGAGAAGCTCACTGGATTTTCAGGTCCTCTTAGATGTTTTCATTTCCAACTCAGATCCTTGTTTTTCACATAAGAGTTCTGGCAAGGCCATAACATCAATTGGTGCTGTAAGTCTGCAACCCATTAAATGAAATTTGGGATTTGGTTACACTGGTCTTCTGGCTACAGGAGATATTACTTTAAGGCACTCACAGAAGCTCTCTGCTTCTCTAATTATGCCTTGTTCCAGTAATTAAATCCCCAAGTTGGACATTTTCTCCTTATAAGCTTATTACTATGGTCAGAGGTGACTAACTCACTCCAAGATACTTGTAGTTCTCAATTCCATTATAACATTCTTTGCACCAGTCATATGGTCTTGCAAATTGATAATTTAATGAACTCTTTTGCCCTGGGTTTCTAGTAGTAATGACAAGATCATATTGCAGGTTGAGCCTCCCTCATCTAAAAACTCTGAAATCCAAAATGCTCCCAAATCTGAAACTTTTTGAGCTAGGCATGAGAGCATGCTTATAGTCCCAGGTACTCAGGGCTAAGGCAGGAGGATCACTTGAGCCCAAGAATTTGAGACCAGCCTGCATGACATACTGAAACCCCAGTATCTATCTATCTATCCATCCATCTATCCATCTACCCAAGAAAATCTGAAGTGCTGACATGGCGTCACAGCTGGAAAATTCCAGATCTGACCTCATATGATAGTTCACAAAGTACAAGTCGACTAAAAACATTGTATAAAATTATTTTCAGGCTATGTGAATAAGATTAATTTTTTGTTTAGGACTCATCCCCACGATATCTCATTATGTCAATGCAAATATCCCAAAATCCCTCCCAAAATTTTAAATTTAAAATAATTCTAAACTCAAGCATCTTGGATAAGGGATATTCAACTTGAACCTTCAAATCTAACCATGCCAAGAGTGCACACCTGTAATCATAACACTTGAGAGGCTGAACCAGGAGGATCACGATTTTGATTCCCACTCAGACAATTCAACAAGACCCCTCAAAATAAAAAAAATTTTAAAACAGCTGGGAATGTAGCTCAGTGCAAAGGTCAGAGAGAGAAAGAGAGAGGGAAGGAATTATCTAACAAGGTCAGATTCTCAACTTGGCGTTTCTATTCACTACAGCTACTTCTAGAACCAAATACTTTATCAGTCAAGGTTAAACCAAGAGAAAAAGCTTTTATTTCATATACTTGTGTTATGAAAAAACAAACTGTCTTTTTTCCCTCTAATCTCATTCCACATCAGACTTCCAAGATCTCAGTAGGTGTGGGAAGCCAGGTGCAGAGGCACATGCTTCCCAGAAAGCTGGGAGGCTGAGGTGGGAGGATCCAAAATTCAAGCAGAGCCTGGGCAATTTAGCAATTTAGTGAGACCCTGTCATAAAATAAGAAATGAAAAAAGATCTGGGGATATAGTTCAATGTGAAGGCCCCAGATTCAATACCCAGTATCACACACACACACACCACGAAAAAAATGGTGTTGGGTTTCTCCCCACTGGCAGGCAAACAAGCAGTGCTACAGCAGTGAACACCAGCTGGGATGTCTTCTAATTTAATTCAGTCCTGACACAGTCTACAGAGATAGCACTAGTCACCACAGGTTGAGGCTCCACTCCCAGAGTGTCCCCACATAGACCCAGGAGCAAATCGAGGCCTGTGGCATAAACTGGGGTTCCCATAACCCTCTCCTCATTTCCATTTGTCTGCTGCAGTGGCTCTTAGAACTCAGGGAATGCTCCTCCTCTGTTTGCTGCTAATTACAAAAAGTATTCAAAGGGTACACGTGAGCAGTCACCTGGGGCAAGGTCTGGACTGGTCCTGAGGGTAGGAGCTTCTGCCTGGGCTTAGTCTGCAGTTCTTATTGCCTTCCTGCAAGGCCCTGTGTGTATGTTCTTTGGGGTTCTCTGGAGACTTCCTAGCGTAGGCTTGACTGCTAACAGTCTTGAGTGAGGAAAACCCAGCAAGGTCTGTCCTACCAGACTCTTCTTGGCTTCTCTGTGTAGCATTCTTTCCTCCAGGGCTGAACCCTCTGGTATGAGGAGGGTTTTATGAGTCTTATCAGACAAGGTAGGTCAAAGAATTTCTTTATGACCGGCTAAAGGCAGGGTAAGATCAGTTTCTATAACCTACCTTGGGGAGGGAGTTATAATCCAGAAACTGGAAGATTTTTAACATGGGGAATTAGATGTTTACAGAGTTATTGGCAAGGCTAGGGGAGCAAAAGTCAAAGAAAGCAACTGCTGGCTTTTAGGAACTCTGGAAGTGCAGGAATTATATGAAGCTACTCCAATCTCAGAAGCTAGAGGAGCTGTAACATTTTTCAGCAGAAAGCCTTTGCCAATTTACATTCCTTCAACCACATACCTTTACCAAACAGGCTATTCTTGTTTTTATTTTTTATTTTTTAATTTCCCCCAGCATATCAAGAGCAACCAGGAATTGTCAGAGAAGCTGTCTGAGCTGCTGCAAGAAAAGGAAGCTCTATGGGAAGAACACAAACAATACCTGACGCAGCTCAACCAGCAGATGAGGTAAATGTGCAGCAGAGACTGGGGAGCAGCTGTCCCTGACTGAGCAGCCGCAGGCAGTGGGAGGGTCCCTACAGCCAACTTCTCCGTGCCACTGAGATCTTCCTGTTTCCAGAACTTCCATCCACAGAGCTTTTCCTAGGAAGATATGGGGTCCATTGCCTTCCCAGGAATGAAAGGGAGAAAAGAATTACCACTTGTTGAGCTCTGTGGGTATCTAACTTATTTTGAACCCTCTGATTTGCCTTCCAGCCTTTTTCTTTTCACATACTTTGCTCAGCCTGAACCACCCTTTGCCATCTAAAATCTTCATTTCAACTCAGAATGCTTAGACTCAGTGTCATATCCTTAAAGAAGCCTCTCTTGACACCCCAGTCTGTGATGGCAAGGTGCTCATTCTTTGTATCCCTGTACCCCTTTGTCCATGCCTCTCTGTACTTATTTCAGAGTTTGTCACTGTGTTCAAAGAATGCAGTTCACTAGCTCTCTTCCTTACGAGGCTATAAGCTGTTCAAGGGCATATGGACTTTATCCACAGTCTCCTGTCCATAGTAGATACTCAAGTTGGGCCAGGGATTTAGCTCAGTGGTTCCGCTGCCTGCCTTTAAAGCGCAGGGTCCTGAGTTTGATCCCCGGCACCAAAAAAAAAAAGTAGATACTCAAGTAAAAGTTATGTCCCTATCCGGCCCAAAGGCACACAGTTGTAATCCCAGCTACGGTACTTGGGAGGCTGAGGCAGGCAGGAGGATTGCTTGAACTTGGACTTTAAGGCCAGCCTAGGCAACATAGTGAGAATCACATCTCCTTTTTAAAAATGGGGGGCCGGGGATTTAGCTCAGTGGTTCCGACACCTGCCTCGAAAGCGCAAGGTCCTGAGTTCGATCCTTGGTACCAAAAAATAAATAAATAAAAATAAAATTTAAAAAAATAAATAAATGGGGAGAGGGGATCCTGGGGATGTAGCTCAGTACTAGATTGCTTGCCCAGCCTGGACTAGGCTTGGTCCCAGTACACACACACACACACACACACACACACACACACACACACACACTTCCTGAACTTCCTTCTCTTTCCATTTCTAGCTCGTGATTCTGCCAGATTCCTTTCAGTCTCCTCCTCTGAAGTGTATGGAGCAGAGTAGTTCAGAGGATGGACTTTGGAGCCACACTGCCTGGTTACAAATCCTGGTTCTATTAGAAACTAGCTGTATAATCTTGGGCAAATTATAAAACCTCTGTGCCTGAGGGGTTTTGTTTTGTTTTGTTTTCAGTACTGAGGATAGAATGCAGGGCCTTTATACTCAGCTAAGCCCCCAATCTTTTAAAAATTTTGTGTCAAAGTCTTGCTAAATCACTAAGTTGCCCAGGGTGGATTTGAAATTTCAATCCTCCTGCCTGGGCCCCCTAGAGTGCCAGGATTACAGGTTTTTTGCCATTGTGCCTGGGTAGTTACTCATCTTTAAAATGGGCAAACTAGCAGTATTTAAGTCATACATTTGTTGCAAGAATTAAATGAGTGAATATATACAGTGGTGGCTTAGTGTCTGACATATGATGAGTGCGTTTATTTATTTGTTTGTTTATTTATTTATTTATTTATTTATTAGGGTTTCTCCATGACCCACTTCTCTGTAGTCTTCCAGTCTGTTCCATAGGTTGAAGTTTCCTATTCTCTTATGCTGTTATTCATCTACTGTGTTGATGGTATTGATGATTTTAAAACTATTGCTTACTGTTTTATAGCAAAGAGTTATGCCAGAGTCACTGGTAATCATTGTCTTACTTTAATCATTGTATTAGTCAGCTTTCTGTCACAGAGACAAAATGCCTGACAAATATAGCTTAAAGGAGGAAAGATTTATTTTGACTTGTGATTTCACAAGTTTCAGTCTGTGGTCAGCTGGCTCCAAGGCTTCAGAAACATCATGGTGGAGAGCATGGCAAAGGAAAACTATATCTCACAATGATTAGAAGCCGAGGGGCCAGGGATTTAGCTCAGTGGTACCAGTGCCTGCCTGGCAAGTCCAAGGTCCTGAGTTCAATCCCTGGTACTGGAAAAAAAAAAAGAAAAAAGAAGCTGAGAGAGCAGAAAGGGAGCCAGACTGAAAGATACACCCTCCAAAGGCAGGGCCCCAACTGGACCCACCTCCCAATAGGCCCATTCAGCTATCAACTCATCAATGGATTGATGCACTGATGATGTGATTGCCCTCATGATCCAGTTGCCTCTGAAATCCCCATCACTGAACACAGGAGACTTTTGGGGGACATTCTAGATTTAAATTATAATAATTATTATATCATTGAGAAATATAGAAACCCTGATAGGCCGGGGATTTAGCTCAGTGGTTCTGACACCTGCCTTGAAAGTGCAAGGTCCTGAGTTCGATCTCTGGTACCAAAAAAAAAAGATCCAGGAAACCCTGATAAAGGGAATGCATGTGGTTCTGATCATGTAACTAAAAATCTAAGACTAGAACTCAGTCCTCTGATAACCTATGCAGTGTTCTTTCCACATTTTATCTTGCTGTTGGGAGACAGAATGAAGTGCTAGATATGTAGTGTATAACAATGTCATAAGGCTTGCCAAATGGATTGATAATAAATATCATTGATATATATTATGTATGTTATATAGGATATATATCCATTATATAATATGTATTACAGATGTGAATATATAAAATATGAAAGATATCATTGGTAAATATCATTGCCCAAAGGCAAAATGACATTTGGTCCTTAGGTGGTTAAGTTCTTTTTCTTATTAAACAACCTTGCAAATTTTTGAATAGAAAAAACATTAAATAAATAAACAACCCTGCAAATATTTTAAAGACAGGGTATCACTCTGTAGTTCAGGCTAGCCTTGAATTCACTATGTAGCCCAGGCTTTGATTCTCCTGTCTGATCCTCCCAAGAACTGGGATTACAGCTGTGTGCCACCATGTTTACCTTGCAAATTTTTGAATGAAAAAAAACAAAAACCTTACCCAGAACCTCTCCTATGTCCACTCCTATTCTTGCCAATAAATATAATTTTATGATTTTACTATTGTAGCTTAGACAAAATTTTATATTTTTTTCTTAATATCTCATAGGCCATTGTACTTTATGGTTATAGTCTTCAAATTTATTTTCCTTTTTTTTCAGTACTGGGGACTGAACTCAAAGTCTTCATATTGTGCTACATACCCAGCCCTCTTTTCAAATTTTGAGACAAGCTGGGCTCAACCTTATGACCCTCTTACCTCAGCCCCGCAGTGTGTTGGGTTTATAGGCATGCACCATCGTGCCCAGCATAGTCTTCACATTTATTTTCATAAAATATAATAGTTCATAAAATTGATATATCCTAACAGTGGCAGTTAAAGAGGATTTAATTGGTAAATACTAACAAAACCCAAAATGACAGTGCTTATACACATACAGCCTATTGTAGGAAAAGGGTATAATAAAGAAA
Organism: Heterocephalus glaber; assembly: GCF_053883595.1. Lineage (NCBI taxonomy): Eukaryota > Metazoa > Chordata > Mammalia > Rodentia > Bathyergidae > Heterocephalus > Heterocephalus glaber. The sequence goes on along the minus strand of NW_028258302.1, from coordinate 1,688,024 downwards.
CAGCATTAGAGCTGGGGATTTAGCCCAGTGGTTCCGTCGCCTGCCTCGCAAGCGCAAGGACCCGAGTTCGATCCCTGGTACCCAAAAAAAAAAAAAAAAAAAAAGGAACAGCATTAGAGAAGGGGTCTGCATTAAAGTCATGATGTCTCATAGCAAGGGGTCCAGAGAAGTCAGGGAAGAGAGGCAATGGTCCTCCCGCTGGATGGCCTTCCTCTCTCAGATCAGAAATCATGTCTACACTGAGCACCTTAGAACCAGAGAGTCCAAACATCTCAGCTGGAACTTTTGTGTAAGTGACTCCATTTTTTTTTCTTTTGGTGCTGGGGATTGAACCCCAGGGCCTTATGCCTGTTAGTAAATCTATTTTGATTTTTTTCCAGGTTTATTGGGGTCTAGTGCAAGAACATAGGTTAAAAAAATGGCCTCCTATAATTTTTATTCAACAGGTACTAAGTGAAACATTTTAATATTTAATGTGAAGCTCTGCTGAATAACATTATTTGGGAAGCGCTGTCATTATCAAAGAGGGTTGCCTAGTGATTATATAGAAGGTTCAATCTACTTTTGTGTTTACTCTGTTTAGCTGTTAAAGTTTTAAATGGTAAATGAAGATTTTTTTGTTTGGCTGTTTTTTTGTTAGTTTTGTTTTTTTGTACCAGGGACCGAACTCGGGACCTTGTGCTTGCAAAACAGGCACAGTGCCACTGAGCTAAAATCCCCGGATGTTTGGCTGTTTTTTTAAGATATAATTCATATCCCATACAATTCATCCATTTAAAATGCACAATTCCATGGCTTTTAGTTTTCCTTCCATCACCACAACCAATTTTAGAATATCTGGTCACCTCAAAAACACTTTTGTCACCTCAAAAATAAACCTTGTGTTTTATACCTGATTTCCCTCTCCCCTCCAGCCCTAGGTAATCACTAATCTTTCTTCCACATGATTTGCCTTTCGTGGACATCTTATATAAATCAAATCCTAACACTGTGGTCTTCTGTGACTGGCTTCTTTCACTTAGCATAATGCTCTCAAGGTTCACCTATGTTGTAGCATGTATCAGTACAGTGGACCCTTGACTTATGAACTCACTTCATTTGTGAGGGCTGGTTGTAACTCAAATTGGTCAACTGAAGGCTCAGGCTCCTCTACACAGCCTTCAAATTCTCTCTCCTGTGCTCGCTTCGGCAGCACATATACTAAAATTGGAACGATTCAAAGAAGATTAACATGGCCCCTGCACAAGGATGACATGCAAATTCATGAAGCGTTCCATATTTTTTTAAAAAATTCTCTCTCCTGTATACAGGCAGATTACAGTGTCCTTAGAGAGACATCAGCTCAGGATTTCTCAACCCCACACAAGGAAGGATTTTGTCATGTTCCTTCCAGAACTCTTTAAGGGTTAAATCTGTATCTGTAACCATGTGGAAACACAAGAGGCCAGCTTTCAGGTCATAACTCAAGACTTTGTAAGTTAAAAACAAAAAAAGGTTGGTCGTGACTGAAGAGTCCACTGTACTTCATTCCTTTTTTATGACTGAATGATAGCCCATTGTGTGGTTATTCATTCATCAGCTGATGGAAATTTGTGTTGCTTCAACCTTTTGGCTATTATGAATAATGCTGCTCTGAACATTTGTGTATAAGTTTTCATATTAACAAATATTCATTTCTCAAGTTTATGCCTAGGAGTGGAATTACTGGGTCATCCTGCAACTCTGTGAGTAACCATTTAGGGAAGTTTCAGGCTGTTTTTCAAAGTGGTTGCCCCATTTGACATTCCTGGCTGCAGTGGATGAGTGTTCCAAATTGTCCATGTCCTTGTCTGCACTTGTTATTATCATCTTTTTTATTCTGAGCCAACATAGTGAATGTATAGTACTATTTCATTGTGATTTGGATTTGCATTTCCTTAATGGCTAACGATGCTGAGCATCTTTCCATGTGCTTATAGACAGTCACTTAGATTTATGTCAGAATCAAATTAAGAATGAGAAGCAGAGACCTATATAGAATTGGCATTTTAAAAAATCCAAACCAGGGGCTGGGGATTTAGCTCAGTGGTTCCGTTGCCTGCCTTGCAAGTGCAAGATCCTGAGTTCAATCCCCAGTACTAAAAAAAAAAAAAAAAATCAAACCAATGGTGGTGGGAGGCTTGAAGGAAGGGGAGGGGAATGGGAAAAAAAGGGAAGGGAGAAAAAGAAGAATTGAGATATATTATATACAGGTACAAATTCCCTATGATTAATGTGATCAATATGTATGACAAACGTACTAATTTTTAAAAGATTAAAAAATAATAAATAATCCAAACCAAGAACAGACCCAGTTATCTGGAAAATTAGGCAAGATAGAACCAGTTGTGTCACTGTTCAAGAGCATTGCCGAGAACTGGGAAATTTTAAATTAATGACCTAGTCAATGAAGCAGGATTCAGAATTTAGATGTTAGAGATCAGAAGTCAAAGAGTTTCCTAAATTAATTCAGATGCTATGACTGTAATACCATTACTATCAGCTCTAATCAAAGCAAGCCAGAGACTGGAGGCCATGGGGGTGACTGTACTTGTTATATAGTGTTATTCCCCCAGATAGGAGCAAGGAGATGTGAGCCAAGATAAGTATCCACATCTGCTGCCAGGGCTGTGTCATAAGCAAGAAGAGAAAACCCAAGAAGGTGTATATTGAGGAAGCAAAATAAATTTTAATTATGTTCAGATATGCCTATACTCAAATTTACTTTTATAGAAAATTCAATGAAAAACATCACCACCGCAAAGCCAAGTTTCAAAAGGCCAAGGATCGTTTAGTTCATGAAGTACAAATACGAAATAAGAGAATTAAACAACTTGAAGATGAAACCAGAATACTGCAAGAAAGAATTAAACTGGTGAGAAATAAAAAAAGAGTACTAATGATGCTGCTTATCAGCCATTTAGAGAAAGCCCAGTCAGTTTTTAATTATTTGTGGTCTCTTCACAGTCCTTGTTTACATATCTTTGGGGGGAAGGGTACCATCTTTCAAAGTGACTAATTCTTTAAGCTCTGCCAAACAGTAAAAAAGACTCAAATATTGCTAAATCAAATTGGACACTAAAAATATTCAGCACTGCTAGTTTCTGTCTTGCCTTCAAGTGAATTTTTTTTTCCCAGTACTAGAGATTGAACCCAGGGACTTAGCACTGGGTTACATTTCCAACACAGTTTTTTTTTTTTTTTTGAGACAGTGTCTCCCTAAGTCATTAAGTTGTCTAAGATGAGTTGGAATTTGCAGTCCTCTTGCTTCAGCCTCCCAGTGCTGAGTTTACAGATGTGCACCACGACACTCAGATAGATATCTTTTATTGAATATTGCTCAGCAGAATCTTTCAAACCATCCTTAGTAACTCGTTCCTGCTTTATGTGGCCTTCATTTTGTCTGAAACTTTAGTGTCAGTTTAAAGTGGCAGTAGAAAGAGGAAATCGTTTTCTTTATTAATTCTTTTTGTCTTCTTTAAAAATTATTTTTCCATATAAATTCTTATAGTGCCTTTAAACTTTTTTTTCTAAATATTCCTGATTTCTTTATGCTTCTCTAATTGGCTTGTGACTTATTAGTATATGGGTAAGAAGAAAATGGGTCAGATGAATAGGATCAAATACAGATGGTTTTCAGATCATTAAACTGTATAAATTGAAAATGGAGAGCAATGGACTAGGCCAATCATATTTTCCCTTCTCAGAATCTCCAGTCTATTGCAGAAGAAATAGCAATCTTGGTTCATGGGTCAACCAGAAAACTCAACAGTCCCCATCTGTACTGGTAACTTCCCTGTGCTGCCCACCTTCCATATGTAGGCTTCTGTGTGAAGACAGGCCCCGTGTCAGCAGGTGTGCTTCCTCTCCTCCTGATTGTGCAGGGTAAATAGTGTTCCCCCAAACCATGTCTACTCAGAACCTCAGAGTGTGACCACACTTGAAAATTGGTTCTTTTGCAGATAGAATTAATTAAAATGAGGTCATCTTGGATTAGGGTAAATTCCAAATTCAATATGACTGGTGTCTATAAAACTTCTAGGACTCTGAGAACATTAATTGCTGTCATATTAGGCCACTCAAGTTGTGGTAATTTACTTAGGCAGCACAAGAAGCCAGTGTACTAACAGAATCACAGGTCTCCAGGAAATGTCTTGGGTATCACCAATATGCAAGAGCTAAGAAAGGAAATGGATCTTTCACTCACTACCACTGAAGGGTTCTGAGGGCTTTGGCCTTGGACTCGGATTCAAATTCTAGCCCTGATATTTAGTTTCATGATTTTGAACAAGTCTCTGTATATTGTTTTCTTCATCTGTAAAATGGAGAAAAATATCTCCACCTCACACATAAGGCTTTGGGAGCTTTTGCATTTGGGTTGGGTTGGGTTTTTCGGTTTGGGTTTTGGTTTTCTTGAGACAGAGTCCTGCAAAGTAGTCTAGACTGGCCTTGTACTTGCTATGCAGCCCAGGCTGACATCGAAGTCACAGCTCTCCTCCCACAGCCCTCTGAGTGCTGGGATTACAAGTGTGTGCCACTGTGCCTGGCTTCCTTACACACACACACACACACACACACACACACACACACACACATGGCTTTTGTGAGAATTAAAATATAAAATTCTTAGGCCGGGGATTTAGCTCAGTGGTTCTGCTGTCTGCCTCAGAAGTGCAAGGACCTGAGTTCGATCCCTGGTACCAAATAAATAAATAAATAAAATTCTTAAGGTGGCACATGTATATTTTTCATAGGTATCACTTTCCACCTTTGTGTATAATCTTTTAGAAGCATGTTGACTGATGGATCCATAGTTCATAAGACAAAGTGTGAACAGAAACAGAAATACTTAGCCTGGAGAAGACAGATATGACAGCTTTTAATGCCACGGTTCTACAAACCTGAGTGCTCTGAGAGTACTTATTTTAGGACCCGCAGACCAGAGCCCTGTGCACAGACAAGCTACACTTACCTTCTGATTCTCCAAAAGCTAGTATTTCTTCTTTTGGCTTCATTCCATCAATCTCCTCTTCATACAGCAAGCCAATTGAGTCCTTTAATCGTTGTGACCATTCAAACCAGATTTTCCCAATATTTTATCCTATTTCCACGATAGGTGTCTTGATTTAGAGGTGTGTTAAAAATATGGTGTTTCCAAAGGTCAGGGTCTCCCTTTCTAATTGAGTTATATGAGTATAGGATATTCTATTCTCAACCCTTACCAGTACATTAGTAATTAAATATCTTTAGTAGCAGGTGAGATTATCACTAGACACTGAAGGGTCCTGGAGAGAGCTTTAAAATGTAGGATGCTTTGCTTCAGAACATAACCTCACCTCCTTCCTTGTATATCTTTAATAGTAAATGGACAGTGTTTTCTGAATGACCTACATTAATAGTTTATTTAAAAGAAATATAAAATTACTCCTTTTGCCTGGTATGGTGGCACATATCTGTAACCTCTGCTACTCAGGAGGCTGAAGCAAGAAGATTGCAAGTTTGAGTTTAGTCTGAGCAACTTACCAAGATCCTGTCTTAAAATTTTTTAAAAAGGGTTGGGAATATAACAGTGGAAAATCATTTGCCAGACATGTGGAAGGCCCAGTACTAAGAAAGAAATAAAGGAAGGAAAGGAAAAAAGAAAAGCCCCTCTTAATGCTGTTATTCACCCATCTGCCAAAATTGTTGTAATTTCCCCCATGCACACCCTGTTCACTCCCACTGCTGGCAGGGGGTGGAAACAGAAATGGATGGGGAGGGAGGAAGGTGCTTACTACCATCTACAGGTCATTGCCAAAGTAAAATCAGCAGTTGTGTACGTTGGGGCTCGAAACTCTCACCAAGAGTGATATTTATCAATATCTATGGATGAAAGAGTATAGGAATGTTAGCATTTTTTCACAAAATGTACTTCTTTATCACCTTAGCTGAAACTTCACTCCTTATTGCTTTGGGGGAAAAATCACTGGTAGAAAATGAAGCACAGTATTGAGCTAGAAGCCACTTCAGCACTGTCACTGCAGAAGTCTCCGCACTTGGTTCACAGGCTTGGCTTCCCAAGCCAGCTGGGCTCCTGACACTGCCTGCCTGGCAAGGGGGCTAAATCTTACCTCCCACCCTCTGCCCTACAAAGAATATGGCTATGAAACAGATGGAAATGTATTACATGGGGAAATTTTCTCTCTTTTTTTTTTTTTTTTGGTACCAGAGATCGAACTCGGGTCCTTGCGCTTGCACAGCAGGCAGTGAAACCACTGAGCTAAATCCCCAGCCCTCAATATAAGCTTTTTAAGAATTTAGTTGTATTTGTTGGTGATTTGTTACTGGGATCTTATTGGAAATTGAATATTCAGATATTTTTAAATGTTTATGCAAAAGAATGATTAAATATCCAAACAAAATATATTACATAAAGAACCAAATTGCATTCAGGAATACCTAGTTAGGAATGAATAACAATGTCAGCAAACATCTGGAGACAGATTAGAGAACAGGAAAGAGAAAGTAAATAAGAACGCTTTGTTGTTAGTTTGAAACAGGCTGAAACTCTTCTATTTCTAATTCTTTTCTTTGCCATGATAATCTCTAGGAGAAGGCATTCCAGGACCAGATCTTGGCCCAGAATGATATCCTACTCCTAGAAAAAAGGAAACTTCTAGAACAAGTCACCAATCAAGAAGAACTAATCAGCAGCAACAAAAGCATAATCTCTTCAATCCAGAGCAAGTAGGTGCAGCCCTGCCTGGGAGCCATTGGATACCCAAAAGGATGTTTCTCCCTCAACCATCAGATGAATCCAGGGACTCTGAGTCTGTGGCATAGCCCAGTGGTGGCGAACCTATGGCATGTGTGCTACAGCAGGCAGTTTGTATCATTGAAAGTTCTAAAAGGTTCACTATCACTGGCCTAGCATTTAACTCTTGCTGTGCTGTCTGCTCTTTTCAGCAGATCATGCAAGTGGCAGAAGTCGTGAAATTAAAGAGACTGTCAGTTGGGTGTGATGGTGCACATCTGTAATCCAAGCCCTCTGGGAGGCTCAGGCAGGAGGATCCCAAGTTCCAGCCCAGCCTGGGCAACTTAGATACTTAGCAAAAGCCAATCTCAAAAAATTTTTGAAGTTTATAAAAGGGCTTGGGATGTAGCTCAGTGTGAAGGCCCTGGGTTCAATTCCTAATACAACACAAAAAATAAATAGAAATAGACTATCATAGAGGAGGCAGGCCCATCATTCAGATAGCAATGCGGTCTCATTGAGGAGCTGGCTATGTGTATTCTGGCCACTCTGTATGTGTTGATGCTACTTTTTTTTCCCCCATTAACTTTATTGGTACATTTTAGGTATACAATACAGTTACATTCATCATTGGGATCTTGTACCATTACATGAGTCTCTTGGTTCTTCTTTTTTTTTCTCCTTCCCTTGCCCTCCCTTCACCCCCTCCACCCTTCCCTATTTACAAAGACCTTGTTACCATTTTTTTCGTCTTCTCATATTTATTCCTTTCCCTTTTTTCCCTTCCCCTACCCCTCCCAATTCCCCTGCTCTTTTAGACCTTTTCTTCCTGTTACACAATATCAGTTATACATTTTTAAAATTACAATATTAAGATCTAGGAGACATTACCACAGATTTTACAGAATTTAAAAGGATATAGAAAGCATATTACAAAAATCTGTTTTGAAATAAATTTGACAACTTCCAAGAAGTAACTTGGAACACAAATTAATGAAACTAACTCTGGAGGAAATATAAAATTTGACTAGCACCTATTAAAGAAAGTATATTCCTAGCTTGAAAACCTACCTATATGACAACAGCAGGCTCATAAACATTTTAACTGATAAATTATATCAAACAATTAAAGCAGAAAAAAGAAGGAACACTTCTCCCTTCATTTTAGGAACTCAACATTGTGCTAATCCTAAAATTGGATAAAGATAATAGAAGAAAAAGCATGAACATAGATAGAAATTTATTTAACAAAACAAACTATTAGAAGTCAGATCTGGCAGGATGTAGAAAGTGGTTTTGTTATAGGGATGGCAGTGTTGGTTCAGCATTGGAAGATCCACCCCCAAAAGTCATCATTTTAACAGAGAAAAGGAAAAAGCCATATGATCCTGTCACTAGTTGGAGAAAGAGTATTGGACCAAATTCTACAGCTGTTCATGGTAAAAGCTATCAGGAGACTAGAGGTAGAATAGAAACTTCTCAACAAATTAAAGACATGTACTCCATACTTCCATTGAGAATGCCTTGTATGAATGGAGAAGATACAATGCTTTCTCCTTAAGGTAGGGAACAAGGGCAGATATGCTTACTCTTTATCTGTCCATTAAACTTTGAAACCTAGTCCCCACCAAAATAGTCTGGCAATAAAATGACACAACTAGGATAGGATTGGCCTGGCAGAAGCAAAATCTTTGTATGTAGATGAAATGATCATCTACAGAGAAAATACTAAGAAATCTCTAGGAGCTCCTAGAACTTGTACTTGAATTTAGCAGGATTAGAAAACACAAGGTATATATAAAAATTCAGGTCTGTGTATACTTGCTATAAATGAAGAACTGGATATTGAAATTTAAAAGTTATGTAGGAGTACAAAAGACCCAGAAAAGCCAAAAACAAAAACAAAAACAGTGTTGGAAGACGTTTAGTACCTAATTTTAAGACTTTTTCTAAAGCTACAGTAATCAAGACAATGTTGGTGTAAGGAAAGACATATTGATCATTGGAATAAAACAGAGAATCTAGAAATAGAACCACATATATGGTCCACTGAGTTTTGAAAGATCATTTAACATTAGCATTTTATAGAATATAAACTCAATTCAAGAGCTGAGGAAGAGATAGTGTTTTCAGCAAACGGCACTAGAACACCTGGTATCCGTATATAAAAAATTAACCTCAACCCTTTTTTTCCATACATGAAAATAACTTGAAGGGATCTATGAACCTAAATATGAAAGCCTAAAAGTATAAAACTTTAAGAAGAAATTATAAGGGAAAATATTTATGAATTCAGGGTAGGCAAGAACTACCTAGGATACAAAAAACATGATGTATAAAAGAAAAAAATTGATAAATGAGATCTCATCAAAATTTAGAAATTTAAATGACATCATTAAAATGAAAAGTAGTCCTTAAACAGACCATGTTTACAATGCATATTACCTATGACCAGAATATATAAAAAATTCTTAGAGCTCATTAATAGACAACCCAATTAAAACATAGATGTAAGAAGATGATAAATAGCCAGTATAGCACAAGGAAAGGTGTGCAACTCTAGAATCAGAAAAATACTAATCAGTACAATAATAAGATTGGGTTATACACTCATTAGGGAGATGAAGTTAAAAGTTTTAAAAGCCTTGTCATGACGTTTTCTTTTTGTTGGATTCTCCCCTTTTGCGTTTAATTTGTCATGCCCAATGGATTCATTCTGCTGGGTTTCCTGGGGTTGTGATCCTCATTGTCTTTTCCTAGGGTATTGTCTAAAATTTTTTGGAGTGCCGGTTTGGCATTTATGAAGTTCCTGAGGTGCTCTTTATCATGAAAGTATGTTATTTCTCCATCAATTTTGAAAGATAGTTTTGCAGGGTACATCAATCTGGGTTGGAGGCTGTTTTCCTTTAGGGCTTGAAATACATCACTCCAAGCTCTTCTTGCCTTGAGGGTTTGCATTGAGAAGTGTGCTGTGATTCTGATGGGCTTTCCTTTGTATGTGATTTGTTTCTTTTCTCTCACTGCTTGTAGAATTTTGTTCTTCTGTTGGATTTCTGGAATCCTAACTATTATACGCCTATGTGTAGATTTTTTTTTTTTGATTAAGTCTAGCTGGAGTCCTATATGCCTCACTTATCTGTATGTCAGGTTCTTTTCCCCTCCTTGGGAAGTTTTCTGCCATCACTTCTGTGAAGAGTTTTTTTATGTCATCTGCACTCTCTCCTCTTTCTTCATTGACTCCAATCAGTCTTATGTTATTCTTCTTTGCATCGTCTAGCATCTGCTGGATTGATTTCTCATGTTCCCTTAAATTTTAAAGCAATTTTTCTTTTCATCATTAATTGCAATCTTATCTTCTATATGTGAAATTCTATCCTCACATTGGTTCATTCTGATGCGCAGACTTTTGATGGAGTTTTTAATCTCTTGGAAATCTGTTTGTATGTGATTTATGGATTCCATTTGTTTCCTATGTTGGGATTCCATCATATTCCTCAGATATCTCTATTTTTTTTATCTGTGTCCTCTCTAGATTTATTAATCACATCTTGCACCATGAGCAAACTCTTTCCTGTTATCTGAGTAATTATTTCTGATTTCATTTTTCCCAGATCCTCTTTTGTTGCCAGTTCAGAGAGTCCAGGTGGTTGAGTATTAGAGTGTTCCATCCTGTTTCCCTTTGGGGTTGCTGTAGGTGATCCAGAAGTCTGTTTTTGAGGCACGTTTATGTGTCTTCTCATTTCCATGGTGGGGGGGGTGCTTCTGGCACCCACGCGGCTCACCTTCTCTGCCCTAGGACCTTGGGATGGCAGTGGGGGAGCTTCTTTAGGGGTGCTGGGACCAGCTGAGCTTCACTCCCCTAGGAGCCTGGGATGGAGGCAGGGAGCTTCTTCACGGGTGCTGGGACAAGCTGAGCTTCACTGCCCTAGGACCCTGGGATGGCAGTGGGGGAGCTTCCTTCCAGGTGCTGGGACAGCTTGATGCTACTTTTTATCATTTGATACCTATGGAATCAAGGTAGCCCAAGAGAGACTTGGTTCATAGGCGTGATTTAAATCATGAAACCTATAGGATACCAACATATTTGTTAAAAGAAGTATGCAGAGCAGGTAGGAATGTAGAGATGAACTTTCTCAGCATCATCTCCATAGGAGAATGTAATCACAATCAAAAATTCTCTTAGCCAGGTGTGGTGGCACATGCCTGTAATCCTAGCACTTGGGAAGCTGAGGCAGGAGGATTGCTGTGAGTTCGAGGCCAGCCTGGGCTACACAGTGAGTTGAAGGACAGCCTGAATTCCATAGCAAGACCCTGTCTCGAAAAACCAAAAAAAAAAAAAAAAGTTCTCTTACAGCAAAATGAGAACAAAGAGAATGGGTTGATCTTGATATATAAGGTTACCAAAAATAACTATAATAATTAACATTGTTTAAGCACTTACTATGTACTAGATACACTAGGTACTGTTCTAATACTTCCCCCTTTCCTCCTGACAGCATATTGTTAGCCTTAGTTTACAGGTGAGATGTCAGTGGCCAGGCCCCATGTGGTTCTTGGCGCCCTGGTCCTGGCACCACAGCACCCTACTGGCAGATACTCTGGGCACATACTGCTCTGAGCATACCTGGAGAGCTTCTGATTATCTTCTATGTTCATGTTTCCCTTCTTCTACAAACCATATCATTCATGTCCTTCTCAAACTATATCATAGCTCTGACAGTTTATAGATTGGAAACTGTGACTCACATTTGTAATCTGCTAAGGGTCACACAGCTAGGAAGTGGCAAATCCAGAGCTCAAATACAAACCTGTGATCAAAACAGTTTTATTGTTGTGTCTTCCAAATAAAATGTAGCCTAGATAAGTGAACCTGACATAGTGATTAAGAGCTCAGGCTTAGAAGTCTTAAAAGATCTGGCTTCACATCCCAATTCTACAAATTTGTTTTCATGTTCCTTCTCTTCTCTGAGCCTCAGTTTCCTCAACTATAAAATGAGCTTCAAAACAGCAAACATTTAATGAGGTAGTTGTGAGTATTAATGAGCTAATTCATGAGAAGTTTTCAGTGCTTCTTATGTGGGTGGGTTACAGGCCCTATGCACAGGGTAAGCGGTTGCTGAATGGCTAATGCTGCCACCACTGTTTCTATTTCTTTTGTTTTCTTTTTGTTTGTTTGCTTTGTTTTATTTTGTTTTTTTGAGACAGGGTCTTACTATATAGTTCAGGCTGGCCTTGGATTCACAATGTAGCCCAACCTGGCCTCCAACTCCTGCTTTAGCCTCCTGAGTGCTGGGATTACAGGTGTGTGCCATCATGCCCCACCACTGTTTCTATTTCTACAAAAGAAGCAGAGCCAGCTCTGAGTGAGATACGAACCAGATACAAGCTGTGTAGCTATAATATTTGAAGGGATGCAGTTTCAGTCCTATTCCTAAATGGGATATCTTTTCTTAAATGTCTCAAGCTCTATAATTGGACCTTTCATATTCCTGAGCCTATACTGTATTTAATAAACATGTACATGCCAGAAGCTTATTAATTTTTACTTAGCTGTGGAATATGGTAAGGATTATTCTGCCAAACTTGGTTCTAAAACCCAGACAGTGCTCTAATTACAGCTCTGATGTATGCCATTTGTAGAGCATTTTTCCTGGATAAAGAAAATAAGCAACTACAGGAAAAGCATTTCCATCTCATGCAGCAAGTTGTCCTCTTAGAGCACAGTTTATGGAGCATCCAGATAAAAGAGGTAGGATGTGTACTTTTTATTGGGTCCTTAATGTGAAGCTTCAGTTGCTAAATTTGCTTTGCTTTCTCATCATCTTCATATTGCTGTAGCCCTGCTCTCAGCCTCATAGTGGGCTGTGACCCTTAGACTGCTGCTCTTCATTGGGCCAGCTTTTATTAACACTCTCTTAATGCGTGATCCCAAAGCAATTTGTGTTATATCTCTGAGCATTTTCCTTGACACACTATATTGCCATTGTTTTTCTTTTCTTTTCTTCTCTATCTCATTAACTCAGCAGTGAGACCCCAGAGAGCAAGAACTGCAGCTCATTTATCACTCTGTGGACAAGTGCTCCATAAATATTGGAGAATGGATGGACATTAAATGTTTTCATACATATATTTATATATATATATATATATATATATATATATTCCTCGTTCTGAACAACACTGTTTGCAATGTTTCACGCTAGGCAGACTTGAAAAGAAGGATGAACAAATGTGAGGCTCAGAGAAATAAAGGAAATCTAGACTAGTTTGGTAATGAGTTACGACTAAGGACAGCATCTGAGTCAGAGAAAATCAGTTATGTTCCAACAGTTCAGAAAGACAAGAAGGTAAGTTCAGAGAAACGCAGAAGATAATACAGTTTCAGAGAAAGTCCAGAGTCTGGCTGGTGAGCAAGTCAGAAAGAAGGACTTCCATGAGCAGAAGTATACTCTGAATGTGGTGTAGAGGTGGTTTCTTTCCTTCCTTGGTTTTTTTTTGGGGGGGGGGGGGCAGGTACCGGGGATCAAACTTGTGACCTTGCGCTTTCGAGGCAGGCACCAGAACCACTGAGCTAAATCCCCGGCCCTCCTTTCCTGGTTTGTATCAGATGGAAAACATTCCTTCCTGAGCTACTTCACAATGGATCCTGCTTCTTGGGCACTATTGCTATGAGTATAAGACTTGCATTTTGTTTTGTCTTGGAAAGATAGTTATTTCAAGCTTTGTGAGTTGTTTAGAAGGTTTTAACAAAAGTAGAACTCACTGACATCTTCAAACCTTTCAAACTCTTCCCTCAAACTGATTCCAAAGGCTTCTGAAACACATGTATCTTATTACTTTTCTCGTTGCAGAGACAAAAATACCTGACACCCAAAGTTAAGGAGGAAAGGTTTATTTAGCTCACAGTACAGAGAGGTTTCAGTTCATAGCTGGCTGGCTCCAAGTGCAGAGTGGCATCAAAGAGGAGAAACAGTTCATGATGGCAGAAGGGAGAAGCAGGCCAGGGATATAAACCCTACAGACCATGCTCTCAGTGATCTGTTTCTTCCAACCAGACCCCGCCTCCCAATAGCAATTCAGCTCTAATACGTTCATAATCCAATTACTCTTCAAAAGCCCTTCCTATGAATGCATGAGACTTTGGAAGAACATCTAGATACAAACCATAACAGTAGGCAACTCTGCAGATGCAGAAAGTAGATTAGTGGTTTCCTAGTAGTGAGAGGTTAAAGGCCATGGGATTTATATGGAGGGTGATGAAAATTTTTTGTGTGTGTTTTGGGGTTTTTTTTGTTTTTTTGGTACTGGGGATTGAACTCGGGTCTTTGTGCTTGTGAGGCAGGCGGTGGAACCACTGAGCTAAATCCCCGGCCCCCTGGATATGTTTTAAAATTCACTGTGGTTGGTGTCTGCCTTGCAAATGCAAGGTCCTGAGTTCGATCCCCGGTACCAAAAAAAAAAAAAAAAAATTCACTGTGGTGATACTTATACAACTCTTCAAATAATACTACTAAAAACCACTGAGTTATGTGCTTTAAGTGGGTGAATTATATAATATGTAAATTATATCTCCATAGTCAGTACAAAAACAAAGATTTTTTTGTGGTACAGAGAACTGAATCTAGGGCCTTCAGGCTGGGCTATATCTTTAACCCTTTTTTATTTTTTTATTTTGAGACAGAATTTCACTAAGTTGTCTAGGCTGGACTCAAATTTGATACTCCTGCTTCAACCACTCATACAAAAATAAAATGGTTTTTTAAAAAAAAATAAAAGGTTGTTAGAGATGAAGTAGAATAATGCACATAAATTACCTAGTACAGTTTTTGACAAAGAGTTGGCATCCAGGAATGATAGCTTCTACCTCTCAATGCACATACATTAACTTGTTTGTTTGTTTGTTTGTTTGAGACGGGTTTCCCTATGTAGTTCAGGCTGGCCTTGAACTCACTATGTAGCCCAGGGTGGCCTCGAACTTGTGGTGGTCCTCCTGCCTCAGCCTCCCAAGTGCTGAGATTATAGGCATGTGTCACCACGCCTGGCTATACTTGTTCTTATATTAAACATTTATTGAGTTTCTGCCGTTTGTTAGATTATATTTTCACATCAATCCTGAAAAACTGGATATTAACTGTTATCCTCACCTTAGAGTTGTAGGAACCCAAATTCAAACAGGTGAAGAGACATGTCATAATCTAGCTGATAGAGCCAGAATTCAAGCTTAATGAAATGAAAGCATCCAAATAAGAAAGGTGCTGGGTATGGTGGCTTTCACCTATAACCCTATCACTTGAGAGGCTGAGGGAGGAGGATCAGAAGTTTGAGGTCATGTGGGGCTACACAGTGAATTCAAGGCCAGCCTGGACTACAAAGTAGGATCTTGTCCAAAACAAAGAAGGAGGAGGAGGAAGAGAAAGAAAGAAAGGGATGGGGAGGGGGAAGAGGAGAGAAGAAGGAGAAGGAAGTGTAATTGCCACTGTTTGCTGATATACTCTAACATGTAGAAATCCCTCAATATTCCACCAATAAAACTCTGTTAGACCGAATAAACAAATACAGTAAAGTTGCAGGATACAAAATCAACACAACAAAAATCAATAGTACTATTGTATATACCAACAATGAATTTTCTGAAAAATAAATCAAGAAAATCACACTTATAATGCTATCAAAAAATAATTAACAACTGGGTGTGGTGGCGCGTGCCTGTAATTTCAGCACTTGGGAGGCTGAGGCATGCGGATCACCAAAAGTCCAAGATCAGCTTGGGCTACATAGTGAGTTCAAGACCACCCTGAACTGCATAGTGAGACTTTAAATTATTATTTATTATTATAAATTACTATTTATTATTATTAAAAATAATAGGAATAAATTTAGCTAAAGAAGTGAAAGATCTTGTACATGGAAAACCAAAAAGCTTTCATTAAAAACTTGAAAAAGACACAAATAAATGGAAATATATTAGTGCTCACGGACTGAAAGAATTA
Source organism: Heterocephalus glaber (assembly GCF_053883595.1). NCBI lineage: Eukaryota > Metazoa > Chordata > Mammalia > Rodentia > Bathyergidae > Heterocephalus > Heterocephalus glaber. Next base: position 1,672,283 of record NW_028258302.1, on the reverse strand, counting down.
GTATTGTTAAAATATCCCTATTTCCCTATGCAATACTCAGATTCAGCCCAATCCCCATCCAAAGCCCAATGTCATTTTTACCCAAATAGAAAAAAAATCCTAAAATTCATTTGGAACCACAAAAAGCCCTAAATATCCAAGACAAACCTTGAGTATAAAGAACAAAATTGGAGGCCTCATACCACCCGATTTCAAACTATAATACAGAGATATAGTAACTGAAACAGCATGATTACAAATGACCAACAGATACCTGAAAAAATGCCCCACATCACTAATCTTAGGGAAATATAAATTAAAACCACAGTGATGTATCACCTCATACCTGTGAGAAAAATAAAAGATAGTAAACATTGATGAGGACTCGGGGAAACTTGTACCCTTGTATACATTGGTGGGAATAATACAGCTATTATGGAAAATTAATACAGCCATTATATAAAACTGTATGGAAGTTTCTCAAAAACTAAAAGTAGGATTACAATATAATCCAACAATCCTCCTTCTGGTTATATAACTAGAGGATTTTTAAATACACACATGCTGTATTTATTTTAGCTTATTCATGATAGCCAAATTATAGAATCAATCTAAGTCCATCAATGGATAAATACACAAAGAAAATGTATATATACACAGTAGAATACTATTCAGCCTTTAAAAGGGGAAATTCTGTAATTTGTACCAACAAGGATGAACTGAAAGGGAATTATGTTAAGTGAAATAGTCAAGCATGGAAAAATAAGTACTACTTATTGTCACTTATATGTGGAATCTAAAGCAAGCAAACTCATAGAAGGAGAGAACAGAATGGTTACCAGAGGCTGGAAGATGGGAGAATGGGGCAATATTGATCAAAATGTATAGTTTTAGTTAAACAGGAGGAATAAATAAGTATGAGAGGTGTTGCATATGTTAATTAGCTTAATTCAGTCATTCTACATTGTGCACATATATCATCCATCATACCCCATAAATATATACAAATATAATTTGCCAATATTGGTAACATTTTTTGTTCTTGTTTTTTTGAGATAAGGTCTCATTACATAGTTCAGGCTCCCATCAAACTCATTATGTATAGCAGGCTGACATTAAATTCACAATCCTTCTCCCTCAGCCTTCCAAGTGCTGGGATTACAGGCATATGCACCATGCCAGGCTTCTAGTAAAATGTTTTAAATCATTCAGACTAGCAATATCCAAATATTCATGTCTTTGCATATACATACTCATGGCAGCAGCTTTATTCATAATAACAAAAAAGTGGAAACAACCCAATCTACATTGTTAATGAATTGATAAGCAAAATGTTCTGTTCATAAAATGGAATATTATTTAGACATAAAAAGAAATGCAGCAAGGCACAGTGGTGCACGCCTGTCATTCCCAGCACTCAGGAGGCTGAGACAAAAGGATCACTGCAAGTTCTAGACCAGCTTGGGCTACACAGTGAGTTCAAGGCCAGCCTGATTTACATAATGAGACCTTGTCTCAAAAAAAAAAAAGAAGTACTGATACATGCTACAACATGAATGAAACTTGAAAGCATGCTAATGGTTTTGGTTTTTGTTTGGTACCGGGGGTTGAACTCAGGTCCTTGCGCTTGCGCAGCAGGCAGTGAAACCACTGAGCTAAATCCCGGGCCCGCATGCTAATGTTTATAGAAACCAGAAACGAAAGGCTACATATTGTATAATCACATTTATATGAAAAGTCCAGAGTAAAAAATCCAAAAAGACAGAAAGTATAGTAGCAATTGCCAGGGTCTGGGAGGAAAGAGGAACAGACAGGTGAATGATCATGGGTTTGGAGTTTTGCAGGGGGAAGGGTGTGATGAAAATTTTCTGGAATTAAATAATGGTGACAGTTGCATAAGTCTGAATATAGAAAAGTACTACACTGAACATGTTAAGAGTTATGTGCTATTATGTGAGTTACTTGTCATTGAAACTCTTATTTAAAAAGAAAAAAAAAAAGAATAACACCAAGTACACCTGTAATACTAGCATTCCAGGAGGCTGAGGGGGTTGGGGACTTAGCTCAGTGGTAGAACACTTGCCTAGCAAGTGTGAGGCCCTGGGTTTGGTCCCCAGCACCAAAAAATTTTAAAACCAAAAAGCAAAAAAAAAAAAAAAGATGCTTCTATTTCCAAAATATATATAACAAAGGAAAGAAGCAAGATACAGTGTATAGGACTATGTGTGCAGGTAGGCAGACAGATCTACATAGATTATATAGGTTTTATTTTATTTACTTTTTTTGGTACTGGGGATCGAACTTGGGACCTTGCGCTTGCGAGGCAGGCGCCGGAACCACTGAGCTAAATCCCCGGCCCTTATATAGGTTTTATATATGGAAGGAGGGAGAGAGAGAGACTGGTAGACTTACAGAGCAGGTGAGAAAACAAGCAACTTTTCATTCTATCTCTTTTATGTTTTATTGTTTGTAGTATGGGCAAATATATGTATTTTTCATAATCTGTATCTGTATCTACATATTACAAGTTCTAGGCTCACATTGCCAATGGTTTATCATTATAATATTTAATATTAAACCTTTCTTTCCTTTCAGGAAACAATTAGTGACATTCCTCAGCTTGAATTATTGAATAAAATACTGCCTTCACCAAACTCTAGGTTAGTAAAATCAAGATAATCATCTGCATCCCTGAGAGTCATAGCTGCTAACTAGTTCTAAATTCCTGGATTGAGAAAGCACGGGGCGGGGGGGGGGGGGCTTTCTACTTTTAGTATTTGAATTTTCTCCCAATTCCTTCTCCCCTTGCTACCCCTTTGCCCTCACATTCTACAGAATTCTGATTTAAGGTAGGAGATAATCCACAAGCACAGGTTTAAGTTTTATTTGGTTTGACTGTTTCGTTTGTGCTTGACAGTTATAAAAAGGTGAAATCCTATCAATACCATACTCCTGCAAGCCCAAATATCTACCAAGCAATCCTACCCATATGATGTCCTCACATATGATCTTTCTCAGTTCCTCAGGAATAGGTTTGGTAGAGTCAGCTGGAAGTCTTCAAGAAAATGAAGAACATAAGCCAGAAGCAGCAACGACAATCCCAGAGTCCCCTGCGTCTCTTTCCCATTCACAGAATTCTGAAACTGGATACATAAATGTGGCTTCTCTGAAACAGACACACAGCGTACAAGAACAAGACCAAAAGTCAAAACTATAAAATCACTGGTGACTGAGACTATACTGATCAAAACCTGCTAATTTAAAGCTTGGACACAAACGTGGACTATGATACGGAGAAGAGTTTCCACAGATCTCAGATCTCTAGTAGACAGCAACCAAGAGTCTTCAAAATTGCTGATAAATTCATTAAACAATTTCTAAAAGCTGGGGATTTAGCTCAGTGGTTCTGGTGCCTGCCTTGCAAGCGCAAGGTCCCAAGTTCAATCCCTGGTACCAAAAAAAAAAAGAGTAGAACAATTTCTAAAAATAGATTTCTCAAGTTTGTTTGATATCCTCAGATGCTTTGTATTGCTCAATGTAGTGATTTAAATTCAATGATTTAATTAGGCTTCTCTTCAGCAGAACACATTATGGTTAACTCAGCATTCCATCTAATTATTATGGATAGTTTTTGTATTTAATTATTATCTAAAAGTAAAAATAATGTATTTTTTAAACAAAAAAAGTCCTATAATTTTACTTTTTTTTTTTTTTTTTTTGGTAGTACTGAGGATTGAACCCAGAGCCTTCACACTGAGCTATATCTCTGGCTCATTTTATTTTTTACTTTGAGATAGGGTCTAAGTTGCTAAGTTTCCCAGGCTAGGCTCAAACTTTTGATCCTCCTGCCTCAGTCTTGTACAGTGCTGGGATTACAGGCATGTGCCACCACATCTAGCCCTATAATTCTACATTCTTAACTATTTTCATTTTCGTTATTTTCATTTTCTTTTTTTCTGGTACCGGGGATCAAACTGAGGACCTTGTGCTTGCCAGGCAGGTCAGGCGCTACTGAGCTACATCCCTGTATCCCAGAGTTATTTTCATAGTCTGATTTCATTTCATTTCATTTTTGGCAGTACTGGGGATCAAACCCAGAGCCGCATGCATCCTGAGATTCCTGAGTTTGAAGTATTGAATATAGCCCCAGCCGTAGTTTGATTTTTTTTTTTTTTGCCGTAGTCTGATTTTTAATTTAATACATCATGAAAACATTGCCAATAGCCATGTGACATTCCATCATGTTGATGCCATATAAATTACTTAGCCCTTCTTTATTTTTTCTGCTGTTCTAAAATTTTTTATACAGATCAGTGGGTTTCATTTTAGCAGATTCATACATGCTCATAACATACTTTGATCATTTCCATCCCCCCATCAACCTCCCTGCTAGTTTCACATGGTGGGGGGTTGACACATATATATTCTGCTCATATCCATCCTCCCTATTGCCCATTCTCATACCCCCATCCTCTTATTCTATTCCTCTTATTCCCTTCCAGAAGGGATAGTAGTATCCCTTCTGCTTTCTTAGCATCTTTTTTAGATTCCACACATTAGGAGAACATGAGATATTTGTCTTTGAGTCTGACTTATTTTGCTCATTGTGCCTCAATAAACACAGGTATACAGGTAACCCCATAGTATACTGAGTTTAATTTCTTCAAGTATATACCAAAGAGTGGTATAGCTGGAGGGAGCAAAGGTAGCTATACTTTGTTTTTGGGGTTTTGTTTTTGTTTTTGAGAAACTTCCTACTGATTGCCACAGTAGTCATACTAATTTGCATTCTACCAACAAAATAGACAGGTTCCATTTTCCTGGATCCTCACCAGTATTAACTGATGTTTTTTCCTTCAGCAATGGGGAGTAGACCCGGGGCTTTTGCACTGAGCTACATCCCCAGCCTTTTTTATTTTTTATTTTTATTTTGAGACAGTGGTACAGGATTTTTATGTAGAAAGGGGACACCAAGGCCTTTTTTCCAGGAAGCAGGTTTTTTTGTGCCAGCACTGACTCAGCAGATCCGTATCCAAAGGCTGAGTGCCCAATATAACATAGTTGTACCTTTTTATACAATTTTTGTGTCTCTGTCTCCCTTATATAGGCATACACTAACATTTTACGTCTGGTTTGGTATACATTAACATTCTGCTGTCTGATTGGGTATGACTTATGCTAGATTTACGTCAGAACTACACATGCTACACAGACGCTATCGCTACACTGTAAAAAGTTCCCACCCCAGAAAGGGACACTACCACAAGGTTCCACTAAATTGCTAAATTGCCCAAGCTGGGCTTGAATTTAGGATCCTCCTGCCTCAGCCACCCAGAGTGTTGAGTTGCAGGTGTATGCTACCATGTTCCACATGTTTTTTGTATTCTTGATGGTAGCCATTCTGATTGGGGTAAGATGGAATCTCAATGTAGTTTTGATTTGTATTTCCCTACTGGCTAAAAATAGGAACTTTCTTCATATATTTATTACTGGCCAGATGCAGTTCTTTTGAGAAGTGTTTGTTCATTTGCTTATTTATTGATTAGGCTATTTGATGTTTTTGTTGAGCTTTTGTTTTTGGGGGTTTTTTTGGTACGGGATCACTGAGTTCTTTATATATTCTACATAACCCTTTGTTGAAAGATTAACTTGTAAAGATTTTTTTCCATTCTGCAAGCTGTCTTTTCACTCTATTGTTTGCTTTGCTGTGCAGAAACTTTTTAATTTGATATAGTCCTGTTTAAGTCTTGCTATTATTTCCTGTGCTACTGGAGTCCTATTTAGGAAGTCTTTGCCTATGCCTGTGGATTCAAATGTTTTCCCTATGTTTTCTTCTAGTAGTTTTAAAGTTTCAGGTCTTATACCTAGGTCTTTCATCCATTTTGAATTGATTTTTGTGCGGGGTGAGAGATAAGGATGTAGTTTCAACCTTTTACATGTGGATATCCAGTTTTCCTAGTACCATTTGTTAAAGAGGCTGTCTTTTCTCCAATGCATATTTTTGGTTCCTTTGTCCAGAATCAGAAGACTGTAGTTATGTCGTTTTTTAAATTTTTCCTGTGTCATCTATTCTTGTCCATTGGCCTACATGTGTATTTTTGTGCCAGTATTATGCTGTTTTTGTTACCTTAGTTTTACAGTATGATTTGAAATCAGGTATTGTGGTGTCTCTAGCCTTGTTCTTTTTACTTAGGATTGCTTTGGCTATTCTGAGTCCTTTGTGTTTCTATGTAAATTTTAGGATTGTTTTCTCTAGTTCTGTGAAGAATGTCATATTTTCATGGGGATTGCATTGAATCTGTAGATCACTTTTGGAAATATGGCCATTTTGACTATTAATTCTGCCCATCCATGAATATGGGAGGTCTTGCCATCTTCAGTTGCCTTCAACTTCTTTCTTCAGTGTGCTGAAATCTTCATTGTAGAGCTCTTTCACCTCCTCAGTTAGAGTCATCCTTAGGTATTTTATTTATTTATTTAATTTGGGGGGGGGGGCGGGTACCAGGGATTGAACTTGGGAACTTGCGCTTTTGAGGCAAGTGCTGGAACCACTCAGCTAAATCCCTGGCCCCGGTATTTTATTTTTTTGAAGTTATTGTGAATGAAGTTGATTTCCTGGGAGTTTTTTTCCCAGCTGGCCCATTATTGGTGTTTAGTACAGCATTTAAGTGTCGAGTCTGTATTCTGCTACATTGCTAATTACATTTACATGCTCTAAAAGGTTTTTTGGTACAATTTTTAGGGTCTTTTAAGTGTAGGATCATATCATCTGCAAACAAGCATAATTTTACTTCTTCCTTTCCTATTTGGATTCCTTTTTTCTTTTGCCTAATTGCTCTAGCTAAAATTTCAAGAACTATATTGAGTCAGAGTGGTAAGAGTAGACATCTTGCCTTGTTCCTGACGCTTAGCCCTTCTCTTGTTATTTGACTTTTTAATTCTATTTAAGATTATGCTATTTTAGTATAATCTGATGAAGGTCTAGAGCATGTATTTCTTTTCTTCTCTTGAGTTACTCCAGAAAACAAATTCACAAGATTGGCATTGGATATCAATGTTAATATGGCTCTGGTACCGTCACTTATTGTATTGCTTTAAAATGGCTTCCCTAAGGCCTCAATTTCTTAATAAAAGGGAATAACAATACCTATCCCATAGGATTGTGAGACCCAAATGAAACAGAAGTATGTAAAGTTTTTAGCACTATTAACTGCTTAATGCTGGCTATCATTTATTTTCACTAGTAGTTTATGAGTGGACTAGTTTTTCCACAACCTCATCAACATCAGATATTCTCAATTTAAAAATTTTATTGTAAGGGCCAGGGATTTAGCTCAAATGGCGCTGTGCCTACCTTGCAAGTGCAAGGTCCTGAGTTAGATCCCTGGTAACTGCAAAAAAAAAAAAAAAAAAAAAATCAATCAATAAAAATTTTATTTTAAAACAGTGGGAATAAAACTATACTGAAAGATGGACTGTTGTTCCACGGCCTTCCTCCTTTCCTTATTCTCCTCTTCCTTCATCTTCAGTTAGAGATAAGAAGACCAAATTAAAAAAAAAAAAACTGGACCTTTAAATTAAGGCACGTTGAATTTTTTTTAATTTTTTTGGTACCAGAGATCGAACTTAGGACCTTGGGCTTGCAAGGCAGGTGCAGTGCCACTGAGCTAAATCCCCACCAGGCACCCTGAATTTTTATAGGTAACCCTTGCTTATCAGACCACTAGAAAGGATGATCAAAATATACAGAAAATAATTGCTATTATATCAAACCCATGCCAAGATCACCCTCTCAGCTCAATCCATTGACTCTTATTTATTGAATACCCTCATATTTATTGAATACTAGACACTGCAGCTACAGCTGTGAACAAGACAGACTAGGGGAGTCTCTACCTATGGAGTTTACATGCCTGGGGGGGGCGGACAGGAAATGATCTATGGAGCTAGATCATATAATTTTGAATGGTGAGCAATATGAAGAAAAATCAATGATCTGAGTGACAAAGGGCGACTTTTAGTTTGGGTGCAAAGTTGCCTCTGTAGAGATGACATCCAGGCTCAGCCATCAAAGACAAGGAGTGAGGCAGGAGACTATGGTGTGGCAAAGCTGTCTAGGGAAATAGGCATAACATGTTAATTACAAAATCCCTGGCACAGAACAATTCCTAAAGCCCTGCATCCACACTTCTTGTGAGAACTTGAGCAGGCTTTCCACAAGTAGGCCTAGACCTGACCAAGGAGAAGTACAAAAGGACAGTGGACATCGAGCTTCTGTTACTGTGATCTCTCACTGGAGACGAGACCACTCTCCTCCTGCATAGTGTATTTTCCTACTTTTACTTGGCCCAAACTCATCTGCACAGCCTGGTTTACCCCCCGCCCCCCCCCCCCTTTTCTTTTTTTTTTTTTTTTTTTTTTTTTTGTACCGGAGATCGAACTCGGGACCTTGCGCTTGCGCGGCAGGCGCCGGAACCACTGCGCTAAATCCCCGGCCCCTCCCCTACTTTTAATAAATGTGAAAGCTTGCTACCATTTGTGCTTGTATTGACCAATTCTTTGTTCAGGATAAAAAGAAGCTAGAAACCATCTCTAAAAGGAGATTGCAGCACCGCAAAACCCGGTAACAGGAGCAAGCCCCTTTCCCCGTTAAGATATGTAAGAATATTTTGGATAAGTAACAACTAGTACTGGTACCAAGGGCCTGCAGAGATTTAATTTTTCAAGGAACAGAAAGGCAGACCACAGTAACTGATGGGGAGTGGTACAGGAAGAGGCAGGTAGCCAGCGGCCAGCTTTACGCATTTAGGGTGGGGAAACCAGGTGTGATTTATAAGCACGAGGATACTTTAATGGGCCAAGGCTCCGTGAAAAATGAGTTGGAAGCTTGTGGCAGAACTGAAATTAAAATTCTAGTGTTCTAACTTCAAGGAAGGGTTACTTACTGAGCAAGCCTATGTGCCATGGTGTTCTAAATGCTGACGGATGGACAAAAGAGGTCTTTTCTTCACTGAGTTTCACCACCCTGAACTGAGGTTAAAAAAATTTTTTTAAAAACTACATGTGACGGTTCTGAAGCCCTGGCTTCAAGGGCTAAGCACCTTCGAGACAGTCCAAACGCCCTACCGAAGAAAAATTAATTTGTACTGCAACTAATACAGCCATATGAGCTGGATGCCCGTCAACTTGTACCAAAAAGACACCTACACTTGCCTCCTCCTCGCTCCCATCCTTTTCCAGCCCCACACCTCCTCCCCCTCCTCCTCGCTTCTTCCCGGCGAGATCTCTCAGCTCTGGGGAGCCGGCGGGAGTGCGCCTAGCGTCAGAGGCGGTGCTTCAGGGACCGGGGCCCGGGCTCGGTTGGCTCCTACTGCGTCTGCGCCGTGGACCTGCCAAACCGCCCCCCGCCCCCGTCCGCCGCCGCCGCCGCCGCCGCCGCCGCCGAGCTGGGTTATGGTCACCGGAACCTGAATTGTGCTTCCGGGTCAGAGCCATGGCGGTGGCAAATTCAAGCCCCGTCAATCCCGTGGTGTTCTTTGATGTTAGCATCGGTGGCCAGGTGAGATACGGCGGCCAGCCAGACCTCCGCGGAAGAGAAAATGCAGGGGGCTGGCCAGGATGAACTCATCCCAAGGAGAGGGGAATCTGGAAGCCAGAAAGTGAAACTACACCTGAGCCTACTGACATGCCTGGCTGGAGGGAGCAAGGGGGAGGAAGAGTTTGTCCCAGTCTGAGTCTTAGCGCTCGGCTTCTGAAGGGACTGGGCAGAACGAAGAGTTAGGCAAGGGAAACGGAGGTGGAAGGTCCGAGAGGCCTTGGAGGTGGAGCAGCCCGTCTTGCTCCAAGCTCCGTAAGCCCTTCAAAGGCGTGGACTGAGTCTTTTGACTGTCTCCTGCCGTTTACAGGAAGTTGGCCGCATGAAGATCGAGCTGTTTGCAGATGTCGTGCCCAAGACAGCCGAGAACTTCAGGTAAGGAGATGTCCTACCTGTGCTGGAATAAGCTGAGCCTGAACCCAGACCGTTCAGTCTGCAGAGTCGTCCATTCACTGCTCTTGAGATCTGGATATTACTTCGTGTGAATGGTTACCGGCTTTTTTGTTTTTCCCGTGTCAACTTGTTAGTCTGTATGCCTGGGTATTTTGACATCTGACTGACTGGTTAGTAGGCTTCAGGCTTCAGTGCCTGTAGCCCCTATTGTCTTGAGATTGAAGGTGTTCGCAGCTGGAACGTCATGACAACTGACTCGTGCACTCTTCTTTTTTAGGCAGTTCTGCACTGGAGAATTCAGGTCAGTCACCGATGTGTTTGACTTCTCTGCCTGCTCCTGAGGAGTGTTCGCGAACCATGGGCTGGTCTGTTACTCCAGGAGTCTACTCATAATTCACTTACTTTCTCTTATCTCTCCCCGCCCCCCATCACCTTTAGGAGAGTCCCTTTGACTCCAGTGTGTTGTAAACTAGAAAGGCCTGTGATTACCTGTCATTATTCCAAGTCTCTTTCTTTTTGGTTATAGAAAAGATGGGGTTCCAATAGGATATAAAGGAAGCACCTTCCACAGGTAAGGCTTCTTACAAGCCATTCTAGGGCTTTCAGAATACAATCATCCCTTGGTAGCTATAGGGATTGCTACCAGATCCCCCACCAATACCAAAATCTGTGAATGCTTAAGTCTTTTATTTAAAATGCCACAGTTGGGGTGGGTGTTTCATGGTAGAGCACTTGGCTTGGGACTCATAAGACCTGGGTTTCATCCCCAGCACCATAAAATATATATAAATGTGTATATATATATACACATTTATATATATTTGCACATCTTCCTGTATCCTAAAGAACAAAAACATTTGCACATCCTCCTGTATCCTACTGATCGTCTCTAGATTGCTTATAATACTTAACCCACTATAACTGCTATGTAAATAGTTGGTATACTGTACTGTGGGAATAATGACAAGAATAAAGGGTTTGTGCCTGTTCAGTAGAGATTCCCTGAATATTTTTGATTTGCAGTTGGTTGCAAGGATAGGGAACCTGTGGATATGGATGGTCAACTGTACTCCTTTGGGGAATTAGGCTCTTTAAAAGAAAGTAAAAGTTGGGGCCAGGGATTTAGCTCAGTGACACTGCGTCTGCCTCACAAGCACAAGGTCATGAGTTTGATTCTGGCACCAAAAAAAAGAAAAGCAAGCTGGGCATGGTGGGGCACATCTGTAATGCTGCACTGGGGAGACTGAGGCAGGAGGACTGCCACCAGTTTGAGGCCAGCCTGGGCCTCATAGTGGGTTCAAGACCAGCCTGAACTATATACGGAGACCCTGTTTCACAAAACCAGATAAATAAATGAATGAATGAGTGTATGAAAGAAAGAAAGTAAAACCACAGGTTAATTCTTAGATCTCAATAAGAAATGTTTTTACAGACAACTGATTTGAAGATTTATTAATTGTTCTAACCCTACTTGTACTCCCCTACTAGTTTATCTTATGTATTTAAAACAGAAAGAAACTACTTAACTATTCCAATATCCTGTCCTTTTCATGCTTGTTTTTGTGAATGTAGGTTTTTGTTTTTGTTTTTATACCGGGGATTGAACTCGGGAACTTGCGCTTTCGAGGCAGGCGCCAGAACCACTGAGCTAAATCCCCAGCCCAAATGTAGGTTTTTTTAAAAAAATACACTTGTAGTCCTTAAGTGCATGTAATATATCCTGCTCACTGTTACTGCTCATTGTTACCTAGTTTGTTGTTGTTGTTGTTTTAGTTTTTTGAGACAGGATCTCACTATGTACTTCAAGCTGATCTTGAACTCAGGGCAATCCTCCTTCCTCAGCCTCCCAAGTGCTAGAGTTACATATGCCACCATGCCCAGCAATTATACCTAGTTCTGAAAATGACCAAATATGATTATCTAAGGATAGTCCCATTTCCTCAGGCCTTTGCAAGGGAAGTGTAGCTACATTTAGTCTCATTTTAATATAGAATCTGCCCTATGGTCTCACTGTGGTAGTAATGATGTTAGCATATAATTGTCAACTTAAATAAAAAAAATTCTCCAAAGAATAATGATTTTGGGGGGGGAATAACAAGACATTGCAATGTGAACACATGTGCCATAATAAACTGCATATTTAAGGAGGTTGAGGCAAGAAATTTTTAAAGGCAAAAATGGAGAAGATTATATAAGATGTTTTGAAAATAATCCTTAGCTACAAGGATCAATAACAGGGGTAGCTCTAGTCTGAAATTGACAACTGGTTGCTGGGCAGATGTCTTCACATGAAGTATATTTTATGTGAAGTAGCAGTAGCCTTTGTGTAAGGTTGTGGGTCTGGCAGACTCTTATGATAGCTACTGTTATCAGGCAGTCATCTGTGAGAACACTTCCTTCATAACCTCTGAGTTTATTCATTTTTGTTAGGGTTGACACAGCAACTCTGTTTTGATTCTGAAAACTGTCATATAACTATCAAGAACTTCAGAGTTATGGTCCCTAATCCTCAGCAACCCTCCTGTAAGGTAATAGACATTATCTACATTCTATAGAGGAGGAACCTGAGGCTAAGAAAAGCTAAGGACCCTATGTAATAACGAACAGGTGTCTTGTTTTGTTTTGAGACAATGTCTCACTACATAGTTCTGGCCAGCCTTGAATTCACTGTGTACCCCAGACTGGCTTTGAACTTGCAGCCATCCTCCTGCCTCAGTCTCTCAGAGTGCTGGGATTACAGGTGTGCACTACCATGCCCAACTAGCCAACAGTTATTGAGCCCTTATGTACAGTTCATTTCACATACATTCTCTGTACTTTTCCTCAAAATTTACATTAAGCCCTTGGGCCTTGGTGAGTATTTCAGTACTTCCTGCAGGAAGCCCCTTCCTCTTATTATTGTTCAGATACCAGATCATGCATTTACGTTAACTTTAAGATGCCCTATTTATAATGAAAGCCTGTTTTTATGATTAGTAATCTTTTTAGCTGACTTGTTCCAGGAAAAAATAATTATTCTGTAAGACAAGGTGCTAAACACTGTATTTTAGAATCAGGAGAAAAAAAAAAGAATCAGTATGAATCTAACACTACAGTGACTAAGTCAGTATTTTTCTTAATTCTTAATCCCTCAAGATCCTTTGCTCTCAAAAAAAAAAAAATGATCCTTTGCTCTCTCTTTCAGGGTCATAAAGGATTTCATGATTCAGGGTGGAGATTTTGTTAATGTAAGTACTATTCCCTCCGATCAAAGACCCGTATAGGTTTAGTTTTTTGTTGTTACTGCTGCTGCCATTAGTTTTCCTACAGGAGGTCTTCAGAACAATAGCTAAGTTTGATGAGGAGAGATTCTGACCTCAGAGATTCTGTTTAAGTCCTTGAACAAGTTGCTTTATTACCCAGACTTCAGTTTGCTCATCCAACAAGCAGGGAAGATGATACTGCTTATTACATAGGGTTGTTGGGAGAGCAAAGAAATAATGAAAATAAAGCTAGTTTAAGCAGAAATGTGGGATAAGGTGGGTGTTTCATGGAGCCAAAAGAAGAAATAGAACCAGGAACTAGAAAGCCACAAAGAACCAAGGTAGTTCTTTTCTTTGTTGTTCTCTACACATCTGTGCTATGTTCTCTTTCTGTCCTCGAGTCTACCTTGTGGAAGATAGTCACCTCCAGCTTCTAGTTTCACATGATACAAATTCAACCTCAGAGGGAGCATCTGTCCTATTTCCAGATTCCTAGAAAAGGGATTCTAGCTGGCTCAATGTGAGTTAGGTATTCTTCCCTGGTCAAGTCAGCTTTGCCAAGAGGATGGTATAATGTTGAGACAAGACTGTCGAGGGCTTGACAGTTTGGAGGAGTAGGGTGGCAGTCACTTGAGTGGGTACTTTTATGTACTATAGAAATGAGGGTCGGGGCAGGGATTTAGCTCAGTGGCGCTGGGCCCATCTTGAAATTGCAAGGTCCTGAGTTCAATCCCCAGTACAAAAAAAAAACAGAAAGAAAGAAAGAAATGAGGGTCTTTGGGAATGTCAAGGATTGTATATGTGATCACTGCTCTTTTGTTCCCTACTTCATCTGTCTTAACTGACATTTCTAGAAATACCACTGTTTCTCTATTATCGAGTCGGTGCCAGGCCCTGCCAATGTTTGGGCTTGTAGGTGCCTTGCATGGGTCTTGCTTTGATTGCATGATAGGACCAAAGAGGTGTGGTTTTAGAGGTAATTAGTAACAGAATAGGCTTGAGTGGGGCAGTATTGGGGATTAAATTCAGGGTCTCATACATACTAGCCATATGCTCTATCACTGAACTACGTCCCTAGTCCTTATGTTATTTTGAAGTAGGATCTCACTAAATTGTCCAGCTGGTCTTGAACTTGGGCTTCTCCTATCTCAGTCTCCAGAGTAACTGGGATTACAGATGGACAACTACCATGCCTGGCTCCAACATAGACGTTAAAGAAACTAGGCTGTAAAGAAACTAGGCTGTAGGTATAACAGCTAGGCTTTGGTTTCCTTCACTCCAGGCTGCTAACACTTCCCTTCTCTCTACTCAGGGAGATGGCACTGGAGTTGCCAGTATTTACCGAGGGCCATTTGCAGATGAAAATTTTAAACTCAGACACTCAGCTCCAGGCCTACTTTCCATGGTAAGTGAGGTCCAATCAAGACTTTAGATGAATTAAGAATTTAGATGAATTGCAGTTGATTTCTGGGCCTTTGTTGAAGCCCAGTCCTGTCTCTGGACTTGCTCTCTTGTTTGGGTAGGCTTCACTTCTGCCACCCGTACCTCCTTCCTTAGCCTCATTTGGTTTTGTTGGGCAGTACCTGCTAGCAGGCTAGGGAACCAAAACTGAGCTCTGATGTATTTCTTACCTTTATTTGAGCCAGGACATGCAATCTTACTGCTCAAAATCCAGCCAGTTGTGTTTTCGAGACCTGGTGTTTACCTGCTCATAGTCCTGTATGTCATGACTCACTCACTGCAGCCAGGAACCCACACTGCCTGCTGGCCACTCGCCTTTTCTTGCTCACTACTGCTGCTCACATGTCCCGGCACCCCTCCTCCATTTATAATCCTCGCTCAGACATCTCAGTTCTACTCACAGTCCTGCACCTTTCTCACTTACCCCCTTATCTAACCCACATCTGCTCATTCTCCTTCAAGCTCACTTCCCCTTGGTCACTCCTCATCCATCCTTTCCCTTACTTCTTTCTCACTTCCTTCCACTGATTTCCCCCCATCAGAACTCCAATTCTCCCTTCCCTGGCCACAATATTTGCATGCACATGATCTGTCCTACATGCTCAGTCTTTTTTTTTTTTTTTGGTACCGGGGATCGAACTCGGGTCCTTGTACTTGCGCAGCAGGCGGCGAAACCACTGAGCTAAATCCCCGGCCCTACATGCTCACTCTTCACTCATCCCTTTAGGCATTCATTATGTAGAGATTTGCTCATAGCTACTCTGTTTCAGCGTTATGGTAAAGCATAAAGGATACAAACATGATCCCTGCCATTGTGACACTTAACATCTAATGAGAAACACACGTGCAAAATAAACCGGCCAGTGTGGCATAGTTGGTGCCATCAGTATGTTAGGCTGAGGGCTCCTCAGTATACATGGAAGGACTGTGAGGACCCAGAGGAGTGGTAGTGATTGCTGTGGAGAAGCCTTCACAAAGGGAAGAATATTTGAGTTTTTAAAGGGATTCTATACCAGATGACATGGGAAGAAAGAGCATTGCATGTCCAGTAAACAAGACCTATACCCTTGCAGTAGGAAGGTGTTTTATTAAAGGACAAAAAGTGACGAAGATGATGAGAACATAGGATGTGTATGGGGGAGGGAATGCCCAGTCAACTGAAGGGACAAGTGGGTCTAACTCCTGAAAGGATTCAAATGCCAGAAAAAGGGTGAGAGGTGTGGACTTTCATAGGTTTTGGAGAGCCATATTACACTTTTTGGAACAGGGTTGATCAACTTTGTGTTTTAGAATGAAGACCCTCTCTCCCATGTTAGCGGCATGTGAGGATGGAGAAGCTGGAGCAGGGAAACCATTTAGGAGCCTGCCCTAATAATTAAACAAAAAGATAGGTAATAGACAGAGATAGGTCTTTTCAAGTGGGAAGAGGTCCAAGAGATCAAGGAGGAGGCAAGAAGGGGGCATAAAGAGTTAAGATGTGTTACGTACATGTACCAACTCCCCGTGATCATTATATACTGTGCCAGGTGTGGTGGCATACACCTGGAATCCCAGCACTTGGGAGGCTGAGGGAGGAGGATCACTGTGAGTTTATAAGGGATTATTCATGAGCAGAAAAATAAAGACAAATGGAATTAGGGTCCCTGGGAATTCTATCCCTTAAGTTCTACACTAGCCAGCTCAGGTACTCCCTTAATTTCATACTGTACGAACACCAAAAATAGCCTTTTTTTACTCCATCTTATAAAAGCCAAAAATAGCCTCATGTTACATGGGATAGTCCTAAAGTATAATATAAAATCCCTAATCAGAGATCATCCCTAGACATTGTATTGCTAGTATCTTATACACATTTTTTACTTCATGATTCAATATAGAATCAACCACTAAGCATCTGATTAAGACTAGTGAACTACCCATTATAAGTTCTAGTTTTGTTGCAGTAGTTTTAATTTTTTGCAATTTCTACTACTACTTTAGTAGTAGTAATAGCATTTCCTGTTTTCCATTTTCTACTCATTTTTTCCCAAAATATACAATAAAATCTTCACATAATTACACCGACACTTTTGTAAGGTACTACTAATGAAAGTGGAGTTTAATGATGTATGAAAGCCTGAATTTAGGCTATCAAAGGCAGTTTATTGCTGTCAGTATAAATGTACAAAAGTAGACTTCAAGTGAAAGTTAAATGTTCTTTGCAAAGTATCACTCTGTTATAATAGCCTGTTCTTTTATACATTATTACATATAATGCTTTAAAAACAAATTCAACTGGGCCTGGGATTTAGCTCAGTGGTTCTGCCGCCTGCCTCACAAGCGCAAGGTTCCAAGTTCAATCCCCGGTACCAAAAAAAAAAAAACAAATAAAAACAAATTCAAGGGAGGAAAAGGATTTTTAGTTTAAAAAATCCTTTTCCCCGTAAAATGTAATAATAGAAAGTTTTGGGTGGAAACTAGCTTTGCAGTTTCTTATACCTTCATATCTTTTTTATAACTATTTTTATAATACAGTACAAAGCCGTTTAGATAAAACAGCTTATTGCATAGGCAACAGGTCTTTCCCCAGATGGTTGCTAATTTGTAACTATAATTCAGTTATAATCAGTTTTGGATGAAATACACCACATCATATCCCATAAAGAATTGTTCCCATTATAAAAACTCACATTGTAGGGGAAATGTACATTTACTAAAGGATCTGGCATCTAAAAACTAGTGGTCCTATGCGTTCTGTTCATCTCTGTATCCTTGTGTCCCTGTCTAGGACCTGGCTCATAAGAGTTGCTCAGTCAGGTTTATAGGAAGAATGCATGGAGGAGTCAGGGCTACAGATTCTTGGGAATCTTGCCCTTCAGCTCACATGGCCAGGGAAGCTTACTACAAGTATATCTGGTTTCTGTCAGGCAAACAGTGGTCCCAGTACAAATGGCTGTCAGTTCTTTATCACCTGCTCGAAGTGCGATTGGCTGGATGGGAAGCACGTAGTGTTCGGTAAGTCCTACTCCTGTCTCATTGTCCAGGCCCCAGTTGCTTGGGAGTGAGGTTTCCAGAGGATCCAGTCCCCAGACTCTCACTAGGAGTGTTCAGCTGGTGAAATGCTCTAGGTTGGTGATGGTGAACCTTTTAGAGCTTTCAATGATACAAGCAGCCTGCTGTGGCACACGTGCCATAGGTTCATTACCACTGCTCTAGGTAGTAGTGGGAAGATAGAAGTGGTGAGGGGGTGGGGAAGATGTGTGGTTATAGCAATAGAAGGACCAGGGGCCATCTGGTCTACTATGTAAGTACTTTGGTAATATGTATTCTAAGGGAAAATGAGATTATAGCACCAAAGAAATGCCACAGAGGCAGCATGGTACAGGGAGGCTTTGGAATTGGTCAAACCTAAGCTTGGTCACTAAATCAACAGCTTAAACTTGTGACCTTGGGCAAGTCATTGCACCTCACTGAACCTCAATTTCTTGAAATTAGTAGGAGGATCTAGTGAGATAACAACTAAGAATAGGTATTGAAGCTGAGCATTGTAGTGCACACCTGTGATCCCAGCACTCAGGAAGCAGGCGGATCATAAGTTGGAGGCCAGCTTGGGCACTGTCATGAGCTCCTGACTCAAAAAAACAAACCAGACAAAAAACAATGGGCACTGGGAGCTGGACAGTGCTATGCAAATGAGAAAAATAAAATTACCTCATATTCTTCCTGCAGGAAAAATCATTGATGGACTTCTAGTGATGAGAAAGATTGAGGTAAGTCCTGCTTGGATGTTCTCTTTCTCAGCCTTTCTGGTCTGGTACTATCTGACTAGCAGTGAAGAGCTGGAAGAGAGTACATGGGCTCCAGATGGTTAGGTCCAGTCTCCCTCGGAAAGGACGAGAGACCACGTGCCTCTCAAGTGTTCTTGGCTCTGTAAGTTAACCTCTGCATCCACACTGAGCCTCTAAGGACCCCTTCACCTACTTAATAAAACTCCAGCCCTTAGCACTGCATTCAGAATCCTTCATGATTTGACTCCTGCCTTTCTGTGCCCCCTTCTGCCATTGCCTCCTTGTATTTCAGCCATGTTGGGCTCCTCACTCTTGTTTAAACACACTATTCATGTACCTGCCTCCTGCTTGTTCCTGCCCTTGAGTCTACTCATGTTGTATCCCCTGCCTGGAATGCTCTTCTTTTCCTTCTGGTGGGATCCCATTTATCCTTTTAGCCCAACTCAGCATTCCCCTTCCTTGCTCTCTTTCAACACTACTTAATTACTCATATGCCCCTTCCCAACTCTCTCATACCTTATTATTATTATTGTTATGTATCAAGGCTTAATATTTTCTGAGTGTTTTACATTTTTCTCTTTGATCTGTATTACATATATGCTTTTCCTGTCTGCTAGGACGAGTGCTGTCCTGTCAGTCTGTGTGTGGGCTCTGGCTCGCAGGCATTGGTGAAGGCTCAATGAGGGAGTGACCCAAGTGCCCGAGTAGATGAGTCTCTATGTGCTTTCTTTTCTAGAATGTTCCCACAGGCCCCAACAATAAGCCCAAGTTGCCTGTGGTAATCTCACAGTGTGGGGAGATGTAGTCCCAACCAAGACCGAATCATGAGTCAGGTAAGTGTGCCTTTCTCCCATGGGTTAGGAATCACACCCTAGAGAAGACAGCATGTTCTAGTGGAAAGAACTTTAGACTCAAGGACATGAGATTGAGCCTGTTTCCTCTCTCTATAACCATAGAGAAATTACTCTTTTCTCTCAGCCTGTTTCCTCATCTGTCAAAAGGAGTGAATACTTACTTATATATAGTCATTGTAAGGATCAAAAGATAAAAGGTTATAAAAGCACTTTACTTTCTACCACTGCATAGTGTAGCAACCTAAAAACCACTTGGGCAGTTTCTCACAGTACTGTCAAACTAATTCCATTCAGTAAACCACTACTGTAGAAGTAGCTGGCTTCAGTCCTGCGTTAACTCTAGTGGGACTAGTCTGGGCAACCAGGAGACACATCTGCCACACCTCTCTTTAGAACTGACACTACAACTCCAAGCCCTGACTTTGTGTTTGCTACCCTTATAAGCAGATGCTCACATTGCTCAGCCTACAGGACTCCTTTCCTACCTGTCCTTGCCACTGCCTTCTCAGTGCTGAGCAGCACGCTACAGGAACACTGTACCTTCCACCCAGATCACCAGTGATTAGCATTTTTGTGCTATCATTTTGTCTTGATATTTGTTGTGGCTTGCCCCTCTTCCCTCCCTCCTTCCCTCTTTCCTTTATCTCTTTCTTTCCAATTCTGAAATTGTAGACTTCTTGTAGACTTTTTTATCCCTAAATACTTCAGGAAGGAACTCTTGAAAATAATTATATTTTACATAACCACAATATGATTATCTACTGTATAGTACATGGTTGAACTTCCCAGTTGTCCTCAAAGTTATAGCTTTAAAAACAAACAAAAAAAAGATCCTAGCCATGTGAGATGGCACACAGCACTCTTACATTTGCAGCTACTTAAGGGGCCGAGGCAGGAGGATTACTTGAGCCTACCACATCAAGACTAGCCTGGGTGACATTGTAAGGCCCCTTCTCAAAATGTGATTGATACATAGATAGATGGGATAAATTTAAGAGAAGTTACAATGTTCCTATACTTTACTTGATTGTTTTACTTTTAATTACACAAGTAATATAGTATGATTTATTTATGAAAACTTTCACACCAAAGAGATAAAGTGAAAGGCCCCTTGATAATACCCCACCACCAGTCTGATATATGTTCATCAGGACATTTTCTTTGCCCATCTAATTTTTTTTTTTTTGGTACCGGGGATCGAACTCGGGTCCCTGCACTTGTGCAGCAGGCGGGGAAACCACTGAACTAAATCCCCGGCCCTGCCCATCTAATTTTAAGAGGATTTGTTTTTCCTAAATGACATCATACTATATTCCTTTTGTTTGTTTGTTTGTTTGTTTTGTTTTTTGAGACTGGGTTTTGCTATGTAGTTCAGGTTGTCCGTGAACTACTCAACATGTAGCCCAGGGTAGCCTCAAACTCATGACGATCCTCCTGCCTCAGCCTTTCAAGTGCTGGGATTACAGGCATGTGCCACCATGCCCAGCACTATATTCTTCTTTTTTTTGGTGCTTGTGAGGCACGCGGTGGAACCACTGAGCTAAATCCCCGGCCCTTTTTTAAAAAATATTTTGGCATTATGTCTTGAAGCCTCTTCTTTCTTCATGTAAAACTATCTCTTCTTATAAAAACAAAACAGAACTGATGTATTTTATAAGACATTTGTGCCATATAGTTTATTTTACCTTTTCGTTAATGTTTTAATAACCATACATTTTGAGATCTTTGTTTTATGTGCTGTGTGGCTGCATTCTCCAGAATACATTTGTAGCAAAAGCTGGCACTGTGTGTTACTTAAAGTTTGATGTCCTCTTTTAGGCAGAAAGTCTAAATTTTGATGTGGTAAAAATTATCAGTTCCTTATGGCTTTTCTGCTTTGTCTTGTGTAAGAAGTCACTACCTTAGATCATAATATCTTCTGCATTCTTTTGAGTATTTCTATAGTTTTGGTGGGTTTTTTTGGTACCAGGGATCGAACTCTGCAGTTTTATTTGATAGTTACAAATTATCTAGAATTTATTTTTCTGAGTGGTGTAAGATAGAACCCTAATCTTTTATGCCAAATGGAGATCTAGTGAAATACCAGTCCATTTTAATGACTGTACAGACCTTCATCTCTGACATACTTTGTATTCAGAGCATCTGGCACTTATAGGCATTTAGTAAAAATGTATTCCATGAGAGAGCAGAGAGGGAGAATGTCAGGCATTTTAGGCAGGGACTGGTGTGAGCAAATGCTGGGGCAGGAATGCACAAGTGTGTGCTGGGAGCTGCATGCGGACCTTGTCCAGCCAAATGGTCCCTTCTCAGACCCAGTTGACACCCTAACCTTCCTTTCGCCAGTACCTGGGGCCCCTGTTCTTCCCTTTCAATAGCTGCTGTCCATTCCCTTCCTTTCCCACTCATTTCTTTGCTGTAACTCCATTTGAGCTCATGGGTCCTTTTCCTTCTCAAGATTAACCATTGATCATTACTGGAGTTCAGAAGATAACAAAAAGAATAAAGTTTAGAGGTTCTTTACATTGATGCTTCTTTTCTATATGTTTGAGTCCTTTCCAGAAAGTTACAGAAGTCCATGTTGAGGGTTTATTTTGGAGGGTGAAGATCGTTAACCTGCTCTTCTTGTCCCACTATTAGAAAAAGTCACGTGAATTCTTGTCCCCATGAAGTCTCCTCTTGTCAGCCTGCAACCCAAGCAGAATAAATTCCACAGGTGGCCTTTTCACCTTCCAGAAGCCCCTACACCAAGACTGCCCAGCAGATAGTCCTTTCTGTAGTATGGAATTCCTCCTTGTCTGCACTGCCCAATATGGTAGCTGCCAGCCACATGTGACATTTGAGCACTTGAAATGTGGCTCGGAGGGGCTGAAGGGAAATGTGTGACTGAAGAACTTAATGTTTAGTATTTTCAAATTTTAATTTTAAAGAGTTATTTGTGGCTGCTGTGTCAGACAGTGAGCTGTAAACTCATGTTCCCTCCAATTCAGACTCCTAACGATAACTTGCTCAAGATATTGTATCCAACAGCTAATACTTAGGGTCACTATATTAAAAGCAGCTATCATTTATTGTGTACTTCTTATGTCCAAATATTAAATTAAGAATTTCAGGGCCAGGGATTTAGCACAGTGGTTCTGCCACCTGCCTCGCCAGCGCAAGGTCCCAAGTTCGATCCCCGGTACCAAGAAAAAGAAGAATTTCACCTGACCAAAAAGTCTGCCTTTAGCCAGGCGTGGTGGCATACTCCTGTAGTCCCAGCACACAGGAAGCTGAGGCAGGAGGATCACCATGAGTTCAAGGCCACCTTGAACTACATAATGAGACCCTGTCTCAAAAATAAAACAAAACCAAAAAACACAAAAAGTCTTCCTTTACTTTGCTCTTTAATTTATATTTGGGGTTTCTCATATAAGAAAAATCATGTGATATTTACTTTTTTTTTTTTTTTTTGGTACCAGGGATCGAACTCAGGACCTTGCGCTTGCGAGGCAGGCGCCGGAACCACTGAGCTAAATCCCCGGCCCCAATATTTACTTTTTGAGAAAGGGAAGAAGATGAGGGAAAGGAGCAGGAGAAAAGGGATAAAAAATTATCAAGATATATTATTTATATATATATACTAGTTCCCCAGAATGAATATAAATGTCATGTACTGCAAACACTTGTATACCAATAAAAAGTTTTTTTAAAAGAGTTTTGCTTGAGGGGCTGTGTGTGTAGCTCAGTGGCAGAGCGCTTGCCTAGGATAGATGCATACATAGGGCCTTGGGTCCAATCCCCAGCACTGCAAAAAAAAAAAAATTGTTGTTTTGATTTGTGGTGCTAGGGATTGAACCCAGGTACTTTGCACTGAGCTACATCCCTAGTCCCTTTTTCAAAAATTTATTTATGTTTTGATACTTGGTATTGAACCTAAGGCTTTTGCACTGAGCTAAATCCCCAGCCTCTTTTTTTTGGTACCAGGGATCGAACTCAGATCCTTCTGCTTTTGAGGCAGGTGGTAGAACCACTGAGCTAAATTCCCGGCCGCCCCCACCCCCTAGGCCTTTTTAAAAAAATTTTTTTTTTTTTTCTTTTTTTGACACAAGGTCTTGCTAAATTGCCCAGGTTGGGCTTAAACTCAGCAATCCTCCTGCCTCAGCCTCCCAGAGTGGTGAGATTATATAGGTCTTTATCAGAAACCTCCATCATAGGTTTTAAGGGGAAAAAGAACAGATAAAAAGAAAGGTGGTGTTGAGGAACCTAGGTGGCAGTCTAATATAAAGAAAAAATGGTTCCCCTGCTTTGGATTTCTGCATGGGGAAATTTAAGAGAACCTGAGGGAAAGACCTGGTTACTTTTGGGGGCAGGGGACGGAGCAGATGATCTCATCCCATCATTTTTCTTGTCAACTGTAAGTTATAAGCATCTCTAATCTTATAGGAGTGTTCCATATATTTAGGTTTGTTTTACACAGAATAATGGTTAACAGTGACAATAGATGATTTTAAGCCCTATTGGGCAATATTTCTCATACTTTAATGTACATACAAATTTCCAAGAGAATTTATTTAAAAGGTGCTCCTAGTTCAGTGAGTCTGGGTGAAAGCTGAGGTTTTGCTTTTCTGACCAGCTCCCAGCTGATACTGGTACAGACACTGAGTGGCAAGCTCAGTATATGGGAATAGCAGGGTCTCTTTGCTTTGAGAACCCACCATATTCCAAACAAAACACTTGGGAGGAGATAATTTCTTGGTGGCCCAGAAACAACCCATTGTATTTGAATCAAGGTATCACCTCATCATGAAGCTCAGCCCTTATGCCCAAGCACTATGAGATGAAGGAGCTAGGAAGGAGATAGAAGGCAAGTGAGGCCACTGATTAGCTGTGCCTCCTGATAGAGCACTTACTTCTAGAACTCTTGTGTTCTACCTTCCTATGTTCTGCCTTTGGTTTTGTTGAAAATGAAGTTTCCTGCTGTGTGTGGTGTCACACGACTGTAATCCCAGTACTCAGGAGGCTGGGGCAGGAGGACTACCATGAGTTTGAGACCAGCCTGGCCTACATAGTGAGTTCAAGGCTGGCCTGAACTACATAGAGAAACCCTGTCGCAAAACACCAAAAGAAAAAAAGAAAGAAAAATGACATTTCCTGTATAGTTCTAGATGTATCTCAGGACTTAAGATAGATAGCATAAACAAACCTCAGCCCTGAGGATCCTCCTACTGTAGTCTGAATGAGGTTCTTTGCTACTTACATATATCTGGAAGCCTAGAGTCTCCTGGAAAAGGGACTCCTTGTAAGCTCAGGCAGCCCTGCCAGTCTGACACATTGCCCCTGTCCTGTGATTCTAAGAGCTGCTAAGTAGTAGAAAGCTTTCCTTAGTTTACTGTTGCCTAAATTCTACAGATGAGAATCATTTGGGGGTGCTTGTTAAATCTACTAATGCCCAGGTATCTTTTTCCCTGCTTATCAAAGAATTGTGGAAAACATGGCTATGACTATATTTTATTTTAATATTTGCATCTTAGGAAAATATGTATAACTAGCACGTGCATAATTTTATAGTTATTAAAGCTTATTGCAAGGTAATATTAAAATTTCAATAGTGATTATATATAAAAAATGAACTGTACTTTTGGACGGCAGATATTGTAACAGTTGTGGGGCCTAGGATACACTCCCATTCTGGAATTTAAGTGGTACCTCAGTTCACAAACGCTTTTGTTTGTGAACAGTTTGGTTCACAAACAGAAGCGTTCAACAGAATTTTGTTTTTGTTTGTGAACTCTGCATCAGGTAACAAACGTCTTTCCTACACAAACATGCGTGGCCATCTTTTCCAGAATCATGAATCAAGTTCAGGAACCAAGATACCAGTGTACCTGGAGATGTGATATAGTCCTATTGGGAAGGTTATGAAAGATGTCGGTGGCAGTTGTGTTGGTTCTCCATTCATTCCACAAATAAGAATTAATTAATTAGAATAGGTCCCCGTGGTGTGGTGGTGCATGCTTGTAATCCCAGCATCTGGGAGCCTGAGGCAGGAGGATTGCCATGAGTTTGAGGCCAGCCTAAATTATATACCAAGACCCTATCTTAAAAATAAAAATAATAATAATAATAATTAGAATAGGTCCTTCGTATGAGGCTACAAATTTGAGGAGTGCCATTCCTTCCTTCAAGGAGCTTAGTCACTTGGGAAAACTGCCAGTGAAAATACAAAAAAGCACTGGATTGGAGGTTATAGAACATGGTAAGGAAGATGTGAAGGCCTGGGTCTGCTTGGAGTGGCTTGAGAACACTGAAGCTGTACAAGAGTATAAGAAAGAATAGAACATGTTGGTAGCTAAGTTTGGGAGGGCATTCCATGCAGAAGAGTGTGCAAAGGCATAAGAGCAGGAGACAGGAGGAAGTGTAGGCAAAGCTACAAGTAATTCAACATGGCCAAAGGGGGAAGATAGGAAAAGCAAATGGTGGAAAGAGGCCAAGACCAGTTCTGAGAGCCAGTGCCAGGCTCAGCACCTCATATGCTATTGTGAGGGCAGGGGATGAGCGTCAGGCAATAAATTCTGTCCAGCAAGGAAATCTTACTGTGTCCTGAGGTTCTCAAAGGGAGTCCTGACCCTCCAAAAAGAACCAAGCCAGTAGGAGCCACTGAAGGATTTAGAGAAGAAACTTACAGTTGAATTATCTTTTTCAGAAGAAGATTTGAGCAGTAATGTGGAAGATGGGCTGGAGGCTAGAAGTCACTGCAGTAGTCTAGGCAAAGAGAAGAGATCCACATGAAAATAGGGGTCTAGGGAACACCCTGGAGGCCCCTGTGAGATTTGGCAGCTCATATTTGTATGTCTGTTGGGTGTGTGGCACTGTTTGTCCCCTGCTCTGAAAGTCAGAAGCTCTGCCAGCTAAAAAGAAAGGGAAAGAGAGAATGTCTGGCTCCAGTCCAGTCCATTCCAGTCCAGTCCAGAGGCAAAGCTGCCTGTATTGAAACCAGGTCTTACGTGGAAGTGTGTCTCTTCAGTGGCACACTATTTCACTTTAACAAAAAGAAAGAAGTAGATCTTTACGTGTGGCCAAGACTTCTAAAGTAAATTAAGTGACAGTCAGGATGTAGTACATTGTGTATGCATGGCACTGTTTATATTAAATAGCAATTTCAGAAAGTTCAGCAATGATAAATGGCAGACTGCTAATAGAGTCTTCTGCAGAGTAAAGACAGCAGACTTTGTCAGTTTATACTGTCCTATCTGTGCTTGAATTTTCTACATTGAGCATGTACCTTAAACAAATACATACTGCATTATATATGTAGTTTTAATTCTAATTCCAGCCCCTCCCAGGAGCATGCCTATAACTATGGCTAATATCAGTTTATAAATTCTCCCCAGGTCCCTCCCTCTCTTCCTTGCCAGATCCAGGCTGGGTCAGTGGTTTCTCCTATCCCAGCATTTAGCACAACATATCACAAATGTGTTGGTCTGCTTTTCTCCAGACTGAGAACTTTTTTTTCCCCTTAAATTCTTTCATTGGTACATTTTAGGTATACAATGCATTCACATTTATCATTTGAAACTTGTACCTTTACATGATATATCTTGGTTCTTATTTTTCCCCATTTGGACTGAGAACTTGAAGCAGGGTCTATGTTGACTAACACTGTGTGGTAGAGTAGACATTAGGTTTTGGTACACCATGCAATTTATAAAGTGCATTGATGCATTTTTATATACTTTTGTCGAGGGTCCAGGGTTAAACCTCTGAGACTGCAATGTGACACCAAAACTCACTGTCTCCCAGAGGGAGTATGTGGCCACATTTGGGGAATGGTGGGAGGAGGTATGCACTTCGGGCTGGCCTCAAACTCATGGTGATACTCCTGCCTCAGAATAATATCTTGAGTATACTCAAATTGCTCTTTTAGTATGACCAGCTCCAAGGCCATAAACAGAGAAAGTGAACTTTACTTTTTGTACCCCTGGAACTAAAACCTGCCATGCGCAAGGATTGCTCTTTGTTCTGGAGCTCCAGGGAAAGTCATCAAAGCCTGACAAAAGGGACAGGCCTTGGAGCCAAGTAGACCAGGAAATCCCAATGCTGTCTAACTCTGGGACCTTAGTCAAGCCAGGAAACCCCTTGGAATCCTAATTTGCTCATTTGTGTAGAGAGAATGGATACCGCAAAGAGTTATAAAGGGTAAATATTAAATGAGACAACATGCTTGGCCATAGATGTTAGTTTCTTAGTATTCATGTAAAATATGTCTTCTCTTGGCTCTGGAGAAGCAAAAGTCTACCCTATGGTAAGACTCAGACTAGTTCCACTCTTTGGGAGGAAGAGGGTTAAGAGTGTAAAGGAGGGCTGGGGATTTAGCTCAGTGGTTTTGCCGCCTGTTACACAATCGCAAGGACCCGAGTTCAATCCCTGGTACCAAAAAAAAAAAAAGTGTAAAGGAAAGTAGGAGCATTGTCTCCTGGAATATTCCCTTCTGGTTCCTTTGAGCTGCTTATCTCCTATCGCTCACTGACCTCCGTGTCTCTGCCATTGTAGGCCTTCCCTTGCTGTCCGTGACTTTCCTGAGTCAGATAAGCTGAACTGGCTCCTGTGTTTGAATTCCTGCCTGCTGGGGAAATATCACAGACTCCGAACCAAGAGTGTGTGCATTTAAGTTTTTAATTGTAAATAAAGGTTTTTGTATGTGTGTGTGTGTTAATTTTGTTTCATTCTTTGGTTTTTGGGGGGTGGTTTTTTTGTTGGTGTTCTGGGGATTGAACTCAGCACCTTGAGCTTGCTAGGCAGGCAGCAGTGGCACCACTGAGCTAAATCCCTGGTCCTCATTCTTTGTGTTTTAAATGTCTCTTCACCCCTCAACTTCCATTTAGACTGATTCTTCTGGAGACCAGTAATGAACTAGAGTCAAATACTTGCTTTGTGTAGTTGATGCCTCAGACTTGCAAGCAATTCTAGCAATCCCCTCTTAGGTTCACGTTGATTGGCAAGGAAGGCAAAGCCCCAGGGTCTTATACCACTATTTATTCCAAGTACATTTCCATTGGTTTAATTTGTTCAAGTCTAGCCTGCAGGGAAAGGGTCACTAACTTGGGATGTTTGGGAATGGGAGAAAACCTCGTGCAACCCTTTCCCCACCCCCTTCTTGGCAGTGGAGGTGGAACCCAGAAACTGACACTGAGCTATATCTCTGCACATCCCCTCCCCACTTTATTTTTAATTTTGAGACGGTCTCACTAAGTTACCAAACTACTGGGCCCAAACTTGTAATTCTCCTGCCTCAGCCTCCCTCCCAGAGTGCTGGGATTACAGGCCTGAGCCAGCAGGCCCAAGTAGAATGTGTCTTGATCCTGATAAAATGGGAATCATTTACTCAAAAATCTTTTAGGGCCGGGGATTTAGCTCAGTGGTTCTGCTGCCTGCCTTGCAAGCGCAAGGACCAGAGTTCTATCCCCAGTACCCAAAAAAGATCTTTTAAGTCTAGGATCATTTTTAAACAGTGGAGGTCTTAAATTAACTTCTAGGCAGGTGCAGTGGCAAATACCTGTAATCACAGCACTTAGGTGGCTCACACGGGAAGACTACAAGTTAAAAAATAAGACTCAAAAAAGTTCCCTGTTTATAGCCCCAGTTTTCTCATCTATAAAATGGGTATATTAACATCTATTTACCTCAGCATTATTGAAAGTGTCAAGGGAATAGATATGAGGTAACTTGTAGACAGTAATGTGTCTTGGAAACTATTACTTTTGAAAGGAATTAGCCCATTATAAAAAAAATGCCACTGAGTGTAAAGAGGGAAAGAAGAAAATTCTTGATGACCCTTTCATAAAGTGTTTTTTGTGTTGTCCCCTTCCCACTCTCCCCCATCTTATGGTCAGAGACGCTGTCTAATTTCTGCAGTAGCAGAGGTAACACTGAGTTCCATGACAATAGAGCCAGTTATAGGTGCCCTTTTCATATATGGGGAGGAAGGGCAGTGGTGAAATACACAAAGGGCCAATGTGTAGGTATTTGTAACCCCGTATGAATAGGCATCAGAGGACACAACAGAAAGAACTCTTCTACTGGAGGAGAAATCTTTTAACTGGATAGGTGGGATTGTTCAAGGATGGGAAGGAGGATGAACCGCTGTGACCCCAAGCTGACATCCTTGGGATGAGCTATTCAGCCAAATTCAGTTAGGCCTGGAACCCTGCCAGTCACTGACCTATGCAATAGAGCTGCTCAAATGAGTAAGAGGAGACAGGCGGAGCTCCAAATCAAGGCAGTATTGGAATGTGTGCCTTTATGAGGGCAGGAAATGGGGTCTGTTGGTGACGGTGATTTTGTTTTTTGAAACAGCGTTATAGTCCAGGCTGGCTTCAAACTCACAGTCCTCCTGCCTCAATCTTCTGAACGCAGGTCTGGTGGGTTTTTTGTTTGAGTTTTTAAAAAATAAAACAAAAAAACCCAGCTGTGTCCCCAGCACCTAATATCTAATAGGTGCTCCATGAATATGTGTTGCATGAATGAGGGGATGATGGTGGTGTGTACAAGATGTCGTGGGAACACAGTGGAGAGATAAGATGAGAAAAAGAAATCCAAGAAATTATTCATTTTTTTTTTGGTACTGGGGATCAAACTCGGGTCCTTGCGCTTGCAAGGCAGGTGGTGGAACCACTGAGCTAAATCCCCAGCCCAAAGAAATTATTCTTGAAAGGGGTGACATCTAAGCTAAGTATTGATGGACTGTTTGGAATTAGCCAGATCAGGACAGGGAAGACGGAACTGTGTTTTTAGGACAGAGTGAAAGTTATTTTAGAAAAGACATTCTTGGGATGAATCCTCTTGCCCCTTACATCATTTAAAGGCAGGCAACTGGAATTAGGTGTAGTGTGATCACTGGATAGCAGGTGGTCTCTTAGGGTGGTGGAGGGATTCGGCAAAAGTCTGGACTAGTTAGGACAGGAGATGAATTTCTTTTTGAACTGTTGATCCTGTGGTGCATCAGGAATAAGGAGGAAAGTAGTCTGACATGAGCTCATCCTCATATTTTTGGCTTGAAAAGAAGTGAATGAAGTAACTGGGTAATGATATTTTTGTAATTTTTGTTTTGTTTTTTTGGTACCGGGGATGGAACTCAGGACCTTGAGCTTGCGAGGCAGGTGCGGTGTGGCTGGGCTAAATCACTGGACCCGATATTTTTGTAATGAGGATTGAACCCAGGGCTTTTGCACTGAGCAACATCCCTAGCCATCTTTTAGTTTTACTTTGAGGTAGGGTCTGGCTGATTTACCCAGGCTGGACTAGAACTTGCTATCGTCCTGCCTCAGCCTCCCAGAGTCCTGGCATTATGGACCTGGGCTATCAAGCGGAGCTTTCATTCTAATCTTTTTTTTTTGGAACCGGGGATCAAACTGGGGGGGGTCCTTGCGCTTGCGCAGGCGCAGCAGGCGGTGAAACCACTGATCTAAATCCCAGGCCCTCATTCTAATCTTATTAAACTATTTTATTTGCGTATCCCCTGAGACCATATCCCTTCTTGGCTTTAGGCCTTATCGTAAATAGCTGTTTGCCAGAAAAGTCAGCACTTAACCTTCTTCCTGTTTCCACTCCCCAAACGTGTTGTGCTTTTGCAGCTCTGGCATGTACAGCATCATGTAGAGCGTCGGGCCTTCCCTTAGAAGGCAGAAACTGACTCACAAACTATTCTATTCTCAATCAGTAGTAGACGCTAAATAAATAATGAATGAGGGGCCAGTGATGCAGTTCTGTGGTGCTGCACCTGGCTGGCAAGCGCCAAGGTCCTGAGTTCGATCCCTGGCTCCGCAAAAAAAAGGGGGTGGGGCGGGGATTTAGCTCAGTGGTTTCATCGCCTACCTCGCAAGCGTAAGGTCCAAAGTTCGATCCCTGGTACCAAAAAAAAAAAAAAAAAAAAAAAAAAAAATGAATGAACTGGTGGTGATGCATGCCTGTAACCGCAACACTCAAGAGGCCAGGAGGACAAGGTATAAGGGTTGTGAGTTCAAGGCCAGCCTGGGCTACATTTAAAAACACAAGATAAACAAGAAATGAATGAAGGTGGGTGGAGGATTTAAGCAACATCAGATGGCCGACTCAATTTTGCGGTTTGAACTGTAGCGATAAGTGATCTTCAGATTGTGGATGGGGTAAAAATGCAAATAAAATCTAGCTTGCCCAATAAATGAGTCGAAATGAAATCTGATTGGTGGCCAATATGCCTGGTAAAATAGATCATAAGGCGGGTCCCCACGGAGTACACTACCTTAAATACGCAAGGCGGGGAGCGGGCGGGGAGCGGGCGGGGGGGGGGGGGCTAAGAAACTGCGTAGTTCCTCTAAACGACTATACCACCAAAACCCTAAACTGATAGAATGCAGATGTTTAAACCCGTTCCGAAACACTCGGCTCAGTCTATGACCATTAAAAGACAGCTCTCTCCTCGCAGTAAAGGCCTTAAGAGAGAGGAAACAGTAAGGGAAGCCCTCTCTCCATGATCCTAAAGTGTGGGGACTCTGTAAACCCCATGTCAGACCAGGTAACCTCCAGCCAGATGTTTGCTAATGCCTTCAGACTGGGCCCAACCCGGAACGTTGGGCCAGCCCGCCCAGGGAGTAGCCTCGTGAAAGTCACGTTCTCTCTGTCCGTCCTCTCGGGTACTCTATGGTTCTCGTGGTGACTACTCTAATTCTAGTTCCGGTCTCTATGGCGGCGGAGGCTGGAACGGTTGTAGGTCGGGAGCATTTGCTGCCTAAGGGCCAATAAGAGTGGAGGAGTGATAAAGGACTAGCCAGTAGAAGTCACAGATTGGAGTCAGGTGGTGAGATTGACAGCACTACTGACCAGTGAACAATGGGTAGGGCGGGTCAATCGTAGGGCTTATCCCGCCTGTCCCGCCATTCTCGCTAGTTCGATCGGTAGCGGGAGCGGAGAGCGGACCCCAGAGAGCCCTGAGCAGCCCCACCGCCGCCGCCGGCCTAGTTACCATCACACCCCGGGAGGAGCCGCAGCTGCCGCAGCCGGCCCCAGTCACCATCACCGCAACCATGAGCAGCGAGGCCGAGACCCAGCAGCCGCCCGCCGCCCCCCCCGCCGCCCCCGCCCTCAGCGCTGCCGACACCAAGCCCGGCACCACGGGCAGCGGCGCAGGGAGCGGCGGCCCGGGCGGCCTCACATCGGCGGCGCCTGCCGGCGGGGACAAGAAGGTCATCGGTGAGGGCCGAGCGGGCACGGGGGTGGGACAGCGGGGAAGCCGGGCCGCCGAACCGTTAGCCGACTCTGGGCGAGCGGGAGCGCGCGGCCAGCGGGGACCGACTCCCGGCGCGCGGCCGCCGCCCCTCCCCCCGGCCGCTCTCGCCCTCGCGGGCCCCGGCAGGCGCGCGCACGCCGTCCGCACCCTCCGCAGACCCGCGCCTCTTACTCCTGCAGCCTCGCGTTGCGGGCCGCGTGTGCGGCGTCTCCCCACCCGCTCTCCGGCCGCGTGCGCCCCGGCCCGCACGCCGTTGTTCCGTCCCCCCCACCCTGCTCCTTCCGCGTGTGCTCGGAGGGCGCGGCACGCCGCCTACGCAGGCCGGAGTGGGCCGGCGGCTTCCCGTCCTCTCACGTGCTCCCTGCCGCGGCCTGCGCACACACCCATCTTGAGCCCGCGCCCCGGGCCTGCCTTGGGGCGTTCCGCACCTCCCCGCGCACCCACGGGTGCGGCCAGGGCGGTGTCGGGGTAGAGAAAAGGCTGTCAGGTGGCCCCGGCGCCGCTTGTGTTAAGGGGTAACTGGTAATCGAGGGTTGTTCTGCTTTGTTTTCCAGCAACGAAGGTTTTGGGAACAGTAAAATGGTTCAATGTAAGAAACGGATATGGTTTCATCAACAGGTGAGATCTCTGTGTCTGCACCCCTGTCCTGCCTCCTACATGCTTACCGCGCGGTCCGTCGCCTCCTCCAGGATCAGGGCTGTGTTGAGCCTAGGCTGTAGCCGCCGCGTTTTCGGGGGCACTTGTATTGTTTTTGTGTGTGTGCATTTTGGTGTGCTACTCTAATTTTTTTTTTTCTGAAGGGGTTAATAGATCTAGAGATGGTCTTTGTTTTGTTTTGGAGCTCAGTCTGAATTTCAAGCTCCAAGGTTTTATTACGTTGTGAAGCAGTTGAAGGCAAGCAGAGCAAATGAGCCATGCCTTTAGCAGTTCGGGCAAACTATGAGACAATATGTTTTATCTTTTAATGTTATTGGAATTGGTATTTGGCAATAGGAGCCACTAATTAATAAGGCTCAGTAACATTTTGGCACGATTGGACTTGTGAAGTATGTAAGGTTTTGTTATCCTTAACCATAAGGTTATAGTGCCTTTGTTCAACCTTCAGAACGTGCTCTTTTTAATAGCTCATATAAATTTTCTGTTAAGACTGCATTGATCAGAGAGCTGTTTTTATTTGCCAAGAGTAAATACATTTGGAAGAAAATGGTCCTATTCTCTCAATTTTTATTTCTCATACATCCTTGTCAGAAAATCATGCTGATTGAGTCAGTTATTAAAGCCCAAGTTGTGGTTTATTAGAGTAGACTGAAGACACTGGTAACTTCACATGCTTGGTATTTGAAGGCAGAGGGACAAGCTGCGTCTTGAGATTGGCCCTTGGAATTGGTAGCGATAGCAGTGGTGTCTGCAGCTCACTCACTGCACTCTCCGTGGGCTCCCTTGTGAGCCGGGCATCATTTTCAAGATGGCTGCCAAGGCTAGTAGTGCAGTTGCATGGGTGTAGAGCACCGCGAATGCCAGGAGCAGTCTTGGCCCTACAGCTGTGATACTGTACTTGGCGCCATTTCAGCATTTTCTTTCTTAGCATCCTTATTTTAGAAGACCTTAAACAACTAGATGTTTAAAAGAACACTGAAGAGTTACACCGAGTGTGAAGTGGACACCAAATGGGCAACTTGTCTTTTAGAGAGACATACTTGATGAAAAAAAAATATGCATTACTCAAACCACACAGTATTTTGGAAACACAAAGCAATAATTTGTAAGCTTTGGGTGCTTTGTTCTCCACATTTGTAGTTATGGAGAAACATTTTGTTCCTAGAATTTTTGGAATTTTCTAGCTGTCATACTGCTTGTCTTTCTGATCAAGACTACATTTTCATTTTCAGGTTTTTGGTTAGTGGGATATTAGTGAGGAAGAAAGGGATTTACTTTCGTGCTTATACGATTGCCATAGTGATCATTTTTTAAACTGATCTCAGAATTTTGTGTTTTTAGTTGGTATTTGGGTTAATAGTCTTATTGCTGACCTAAACCATTCAACCAGTGTTTTTCAAATTTAAGGGTTTTCAAATTCCTGAGTTCCTCCTGGACTTCAGATTCTCTGGACTAGGTACTCTTTTCGGGAATCCCAGGTGATGGTGAGAATTGTCTGTTCTGTACCTTTAAAATAACTTTTAACCCTTTACCTAGTGGAGTCAGGTATTCCTGGTGCGCACAGTAGAGGGGACTGTACTTTGCAGCCTTTTCAGTGAATAGATTGTAGTTTTTGTATGTTGTAGTTTTTTGTTTATTGTGTCAGGTGCCATTCACTAAATATTTGTTCTAACTTTGAATCCAGTTGCTCATCCTTCAGGGCAAATATCAGTTGCCTTTTGAATGTCCTTTCTTTGAACTATCCTAACCTCAGCTAATTTGTTAAATTAACCAATTAAAATGTACTAACTGGTCATTTTAATGATTCTGGGGTTCTTTAATAAGATTATAGAATCCAATTCCAATTAAATAGAGGGAAGGGTTCCCTTAGTTAAGAAAATAACAGTTGATTCTATGTGTTTCCTGTAGTAGGACAAATTGAAGATTGGGCAGGAGACAATTGACTCTTGAGGGAGTCAGGCAAATGTGCTGCTTCTGCTTAAAGGGTAGAATATAGTGTTTGGGATGACTGTTGTGACTTAAACTTCACCTGTAATCTGACTGAGGCAAGAGAATCACAAGTTCAAAGCCAGCTTGGGAAAATTTAGCAAGACCCTGTCTCTAACTTGGGGATATAACTCAACAGAAAATGTTTGCCTAGCACATGGGTGGCCTCAATTTCAATACCCAGTACCACCAAAATAAAAAGAAAAATGGGTATCCTGAATTACATATTTTTTTTAAGATTCTTCTATGTATTTTCATTGTATATGTTTTAAAGTAAGAACCAGAGCTTTTAAAATAGGAGTTTGCTTTACTCTATTGAAATGTAGTCTAGGAACTCAGAGAAAGAAATTTATTGGGTTACTCCTTTGTGTGGTGTGTTGGTGAAAATAACTGAACCATGTGACGAGTTTATTGGCTCTCATTCTCAAATTACTGTTCCATTTTTATTAGTTGTTGAGAATTGATCTATAGTCACCAAACTCATTAAAGATGACCGTGAATCACCAACAGCTTTTTTTTTAAGGTCAGACATCTTTTATAGTGACCAGAATTGGGTTTTGCTCTTGCTGTTCTCCAGGGTACTTAAAAATGCCTAAGTTAATCATTCTGAAAATTTTTTTTTTTTTTTGGTACTGAGGATCGAACTCAGGACCTTGCGCTTGCGAGGCAGGCAGCGGAACCACTGAGCTACATCCCTGGCCCTAAACTTTTTTTTTTTTTTTTGGTACCGGGGATTGAACTCGGGTCCTTTTGCTTGTGCAGCACGCGGCGAAACCACTGAGCTAAATCCCCGGCCATTCTGAAATTTTAACTTAAGGAAATTTGAGTAATTACTGCCACAATAGAAATATGAGTACTACTCTTACTAATTAAAAATTATTAGAATAATCAACATATTTATTTCATTAAATTACATGGAAATTTATATTCACGTTTCTTTAAAACATACATAAAGGCAGCTGGTTTGTGCAGAGTGTGCAAAAAGTCATAACGCATTTGGCCCTTTTTTGGAGTCAAATTGTCACCCATTTTTTTTCAGATAGACATGCATGAACCACTGGCAAGAATCAGAGTCACCTGGCAGCAAGATGTAAAAATTATGGCTTCCATTGTGAACATGTTAGACCTTTGGTACCCCTCGGATTGAAATTGGGAGTGCTCTATAAATCACTGAGCTAAACCTCTAGTCCTTTTTAATTTTGAGACTATCTAAATTCCCCAGGATGACCTCAATCTTGAGTACTGCATCAGCTTCCAGAGTGGCTGGGATTATAGACAGGTGCCACTGTACCCATTTACAACCCTGAAAACTTGTTCTTGCCTTTTTTTTTTTTTTGTAGTACTGGGGATCGGACTCTGAACCTTACGCTTGTGCAGCAGTCGCCAGAACCACTGAGCTAAATCCCCGGCCCCATTTTTTGCATTTTTAAGTAGTGCTGTTACTGAGGCTCAAAGAGGTCCAGTAACTCTCATAAACATAGCTAGTAAGTGGCAGAGGCAGGATTTGAATTCAGGTTTCCTACTCTGGAGCTTGTGTTCACCAACTGCTATTGTATTTTCTCTGAAAATTGACACTAGTCACTTTCGGTTTGGTTGTCGTCTGTATAGTTGTAGATAGTTTCCTAGCATAACTGGCTATTCTTAGATACTTAATGACTTAGGTTCTGTAGATGTCATAGGACCTCCTGTGTGCTGACTGCTAGATACAGATTGAAAAGCTTTCTACTTCTCATTGTATTTCAAAGAGTTTAGGATTGCAGTAAGTTCTACTTTGCCTACAGATCAGCATTTCAAATTAAAGGATTTTCTTACTACCTAGTGTTAAGTATTTAAGGAATTAAAAGGAGAAAATACTGAGCCTTTATCTCACTGATGGATCTGTTTGGTTTATACAGCCTGTGTGGTAAGAATGGGTATTATTTTTAAGGGTCATTAATTTTAAAAAGGCAACAGAGGGCTGGGGATTTAGCTCAGTGGTTCCGCCACCTACCTCGCAAGCACAGAGTCCCAAGTTTGATCCTCCCCAGTACCAAAAAAAAAGATGCAATAGACTCTGTATATGGCACTACAGTGCCTGTGATACTTAGTACTTTCTTAGTTAAAAAAGAAAGTTTGTAGATGTGTGGAAAGTTGATTACCAGGAGTCTTGGAATGTTAAAAATCACTGATCTTCATCTCAGGTCTATCTAAACCATGTAAGTTGTGGGTAGTCTATAAAAGCTATGATACAAGGGAAGGCTTAAAGACTGCTTGTTGGTATGCTACTAACGGATGTATTGGGGTGGTTTCTTTAGAGCTGGGATTCTTTGTTGTTTTTTTGAGACAGGGTCTCCCTATGTAGTCCAGGTTGTCCTTGAACTCACTATGTTGTAGCCCAGGCTGGTCTCAAACTTGCAACAATCCCGAGTGCTGGGAGTGATTGCCCCCACCCCACCCCCGGTTTAGAACTGGAATTCTTAGGGCAAGCAACAGTGAGAATATTGGAGAATGGTATACTGGAGAACTTAGGAGTGATTTATATGCAGGTTATATTAGAAGTCATCTGTGTTTATCAGGTCACTAATACAGGGATACTCCATGTAATAGTGGTTCTTACTGTTTGCCATCAAAGTAGTAGAATCATTTGATCTAAAATCTAGACTAAACAACTAGTGTTTTTAACCTGCTTTCCTAATGCCCTGGCTGCAGTTGTGAAGTTTCCTATCCTCTAGTCTGAGCCCTAGAGTGCATCCAGACTAAGGTGTAATGGTAGACCATAACTGGGAAAGAAGGGTGTGTCTGCTAAGTGTGAAGGATTTCCTTTTTCTTTTTTAATAGGGAAAGAGTAAAGAGATAAGTGCATTTATAATTTTATGACCATATGTGGGGCTTGGAAAATTGCTTACAAAACATTAGGCTGTGGAGCATATAGATGTTAAATCTTGGAATTTGTTTTTTTATAACCACAGGGTTATAAATTAATTTACACATATGGGTCAAAGTATTTT
Organism: Heterocephalus glaber; assembly: GCF_053883595.1. Lineage (NCBI taxonomy): Eukaryota > Metazoa > Chordata > Mammalia > Rodentia > Bathyergidae > Heterocephalus > Heterocephalus glaber. The sequence goes on along the minus strand of NW_028258302.1, from coordinate 1,634,122 downwards.
AACGGCTCAGTGTGGTATTGTATACACGATAATTAATATAAGAGCGTTTGGATATGGATAAACTCACATATGGTAGGTCCTATTTAAGACAGTACTGTGGATTGGTGAAAGATTTTATAAAATTTTAGGTAGATATATATATGGTAAAATTATATTTTAGGAGTGGGAGGGCAGTCCAACATAGTTTAAACATCCAGACTAGTGCTTGAATTTAGATGGGTTGTGCTATGACAAGCATAGCAGGAATTTAGCACAGTGAGCATGATATTAGGTAAGCTGTAATTATCTTTTACCTTGTTAGAAAGTGTCTTTGGCAGAGACTCCTCCTACTCCCCTTTCTGATATTGAGATGCAGTTTGACAATTTCTAAAATTCTCTTGAGCTGGGATGGTGGGGGGGACACGTGTAATCTCAGCACTCTGGGCAGCTGAGGCCAGGAGAATTGCAACTACCTGCCTGGTCTGAACCTCTGTGCAGTAAGTATAGTAAAAGTAAAATAGTGTTCTTAGTTCTCAGAATGTAGTGCTGAAGGATGCTTTCATCCCCTCCCACATTACTCCAGTAATGAAGTTTTAAAATAAGTTTCTTAATGAGCTGTTTGTGACATTTTAATTGATTATTTTCCCTCTTCAGTAAGATACCTGGTGGCCATTGTTACTACACTGATCGCTCGTGGTCTGGTTTTGCATCATGAACTGAGAATGCTTTTACCTTTTTTAAAGGGGTTGTACAGAGGGGGAAAAATAAACAACAGGTACTGTATATGCCTGCAAAGCTTTGTTGTCTGATCTCATAGAAGCCGTTTTGCAAAACCCTGATCTAATTACATGTAATAATCTTGAGTGCTTCAGAGGGTAAGGATTCATGTTGCTACTTCTTTTTTTTTTTTTTAATTGTACTGGGGATCGAACTCAGGACCTTGTACTTGCCAGGCAGACAGTGGGACCACTGAGCTAAATCCCTGAATCCTCAGCCCCATGTTGCTGCTGCTTGTTCTCTCCTAAAATTGGAGAAAATACTATAGCTATCCTCTGTGGCTGGACTCCTAGGGTTTCAGAACTAGTTCTTTTTGAAATCGCAAAGTAATAAAGATCAGGAACCATGAAGTTAAAAGTCAGCCACTGTGAGCAAATAGTGTTTGGAACCGTTGTAATATAAGCTATTCTCTGGTGTAGTTTTTCTCATCCTACAGGTGAGAAAAGATCCAGTGAGGAGGCAGCTTTTGAGGTTACACAGCTCTCAATAGAGTCAGGACTAAAAATCGATTTTCCTGTTACCAATTAAATAAGTTCTGAGTAGTAATTTAATAAGTTGTAACTAGATTGGTTTAATGTGTCCAAGCCATAGGTTTTGTTTGTTCATTTGTTGGGATAGGGTCTCACTATCAGTGGCTTTGAACCCTTGCTGATCCTCATGGTTCTGCCAACTGAGTGCTGGGCCTACAGGGGTGTGTCCAGTAAAGCCATAGTTTTTGTTTTGCTGTACTGGGGAACCCAAGGCTTCACATCTATTACACATCTAGTTAGATCTTGCTGAATTACCCAGGCTGGCAGGCCTCAAACTCAGTATCCTCCTGCTTCAGCCTGATAACTGGCTGGGATTGCATGTGTTCACCAGCACATTCAGCTAAGCTATGATATTTTATCTTAGCTGAAACTGCATTTTCTGAACTGTTAAATTTCTTCCTGAAATTCTGATACACACTGATCATACTGTTTCTTTTTTTTTTTTTTGGTACGGGGGATTGAACTCAGGATCTTATGCTTGCAAGACAGGCAGCGAAACCACTGAGCTAAATCCCTGGCCCGATCATACTGTTTCTTAATAAACTGCTTTAGTGTCAACAAAAGAGTAGATGCTGTTTGCCCATCGTGACATTTTTAGTGTGTCTGCGTTGGTTTCCACATTTCTTTGTACCTACAAAATCTCTAAGCTGTTTGGTTTTTGTTTTGTTTTTTTGTGTTTTTTGAGACAGGGTCTCTCTCACTTTGTAGTTTGGGGGTTGACCTGGCTTCGAACTCAGGGAGATCCTCCTCCCTCAGCCTCCTGAGTTCTGGGATTACGGGCATGTGCCACCACGCCCTGAAGCTGTTTGTTTTTTGAGGTTACATTATCTTACTGTGTACTGTGGCCAACCTTGCACTCTTTTTAAGGTGTCCTTTTAGATAAATCTGGTAAATTTTCTACTATTTCTTTTATAACCCTGAAATAAATTTATAGGCAACTATTACTTTTCATTGATAGCAGTAATGAAAAGTCCTCTGGGGGTGTTGCCTTCTTACTGAATTTAAAGCATATTTTAAAAGAGTTGTAAATTTATTTACATGAAATCCAGCATGGTACCATAGTCATTCACATGCTTCACTGCTCAGCCCCCTTGATGCTGGTTGAACTCCCCATCTTGGGAACAGCTTCACTTGCCTTTCCAACATTCCCTAGTTCTTTATAGTTCCTCCCATTGGAGTCCCAGAGTAGGACAAAGTCATGTTGGAGATTTGTTCTGATTAGTGAAGCTCTGATCTGGTTCTGTGGGAAATGTTGGCCTTTTGACCAGCTGTCAGTTCCCCACTCAATGTCTGGTTGTTTGCCTATTACTTATTAAAGACAGGGTCTCTTGCTTAGCCCAGGCCTACATAGCGCAGGCCATACTCCTGCCTCTGCCTTCAGGCATTATCCCCACACCCAGCACACATTTCCCCATTGGCCTCAAGAAGACATCCCAGGTATCTCCCCCAGGACACAGCTCCTCAGTCCAAGGCTTCAGTAATCCTGTCTGGGGCTTTTCTAACTAACTGTCAGACCCCTCTTATATTTCAGTGTTCCTTAATATCGGTCATTAGATTCTATGTAGTAAATTTATCATGTCATATTCTTAGAATTAAAGGACTACTGGCTCCTACCTACAGGTTGATTTGCCCCCTATTTTTCCTCTTACACAGCCGGTCTAAATTCAGGGTGGGTGGATGGGTTGGTGGGTTGTTTTTTGGGTTTTTTTGAGACGGAATGTTACTTTGTAGTGTAGGTGTAGTGCAGGCTGGCCTTGAACTCATTATATAGCTCAGGCTGGCAATCCTGCCTAAGCCTCCTGAGTGTTGGAATTACAGGCGTGAGCCACTACACCTGGCTTTAAATTTAGTTTTCATTGAATTTGCTGGGTTTACCAGTACTTGTGACTTTTTATTTAAGTGAGATAGCCTTCTCATTTTAAAATCTTAAAACAAATATTTCAGTGATACTTGGCTGATATAAAATGGTGTCTTTAATATAAAGTGAAATACATATTATTAAAAAGTTTCATTTGTCTTCAGCACATAAGTGGTGTGGATAATTCTGATGTCTGTCTTTGTATTTGATTTTGGCCTCCCCTCTCTCCTTTTTTCTTTTTGAACAGTTTTAGGTTTACAGGAAAATAGAGCTGGGAGTTAAGAGATCCCATATATGGCCCTTTATCCCACCATCAGCATCTTGAACCAGAGGGGTACATTAATTACAATTGACAAACCAACACTGACTTGTCGTTGTCACCTAAAGTCCATAGTCTACATTAGGGTTTATTCTTTGTGTTGTACATTCCAGGAGATTATTTTGTGGCCAATTTTATGGCTTTAAGGAAATTTGACAATTGGAAATGGTGAAGAGGAAATAATTGAGGTTGGAGTGAGAAAGTAATTCCCACTTCTGTTGGTGTTTTGGAACAAGACTGCAGAGTGTATGTTGCCTGTCAACTTCAGCCTCTTGTCTCCAACCTTTTACTGGGGATTGAACCCAGGATCTTTGAACTGAGTTACGTCCTTAGTCCTTCCTGATTATTTTGAGACAGGGTCTTGCTGAGTCTGTAAATTGATCAGAGTGGCTGGATTTGAGCTCATGATCCTCCTGCCTCTACCTCCCAGAATCCTAGGATTACAAGCGTGCACTATCAAACCCAGCTACACTTGGATTTCTTAGGATTGTTACCTCCTACACGTAGTGAGTTTGCAGCTGTTTGCCAGCTTGCTTGCTTATTTTGTTCAAATTTTCCTGATAGGAAATTTTTTTTTTTTTTTTGGTACCAGAGATTGAACTCAGGTCATTGCGCTTGTGCAGCAGGCGGCGAAACCACTGAGCTAAATCCCCGGCCCCCTGATAAGAAATTTTCTGTGTCGTTTTCTGACTTGTTCAACTTGGTTTTGTTTTGCAGGAATGACACCAAGGAAGATGTATTTGTACACCAGGTGAGTGCTTATGTAGATATTTGCACTTGTGGCTTAAGAAAAAGGTGGATGTCTTCTCAACTAGTATTCCTTGCAAAAGGTTAAGTTCAAGCACTAGTTATTTAGTTCTACCTGAAGAGTAATATCATGCTTAAATGTGTACATTGAAAGCATTTCAAATTTGAATTTTGTTAATAACCATAGCTTTTTTTGATGTTTTTACCGTTTTCACTTGCAAGGCAGGCGTGGTGCCACTGAGCTAAATCCCCAGCCCCAACCATACCTTTTTTAAATGTTGCATTTGCTCAACTCATTGTACTAAATTTTCATACCTAATTCCAGATGAGCAAATAACCACTAAATAATGTTGGTTGGCATAAATACACAAAAACTAGCAAGAAGTTTTCAGATGCCATTAGATGTCTCTGTGATTAGGGCAGATTATAATGGCATAGTTGAAAACATAATAACCTGAAAAAAATAGAAAACTAGCAAAGCAGCATAGGTCTGCCTAGTGGATTTTTTGGTTTTGTTTTTGCCTTTGGAGAATTGGCTGGCTTTGGAAAACTTGAACCACTTAATAGTTTAAGTGAAAAAGCAGTGCACCAAAATTGTGTAATTGTATATTGGCTAACATTGTTTTGGGAAGAAAAACTTACCCCATTAAGTGATACCTGGTGAATTTTCTACTTGTATCATTGAATCAAAATGTTTGGAAAATGTTCAGACACTGAGAAATTAAGATGATTGCTAAAATAAGCTAGTATTTTTAATGTAGGTGTGTTATAGGCTCCATTGGATTTACTCATCTGGGTATTACATGATTAGGAAAAATCACATTTTCATATATGTACTTTTGTACTGTGCAGTTTTCCTTTCACCAGGATTGTTGGAATATCACATTGTATTGGAGGTTAATATAAAAACTTTAAGCAACTTTTTATACTAATCCAGGAATCAAAAACCAAAAGTCACTTTTCATACAGCTTTATCCAAGCAGATATGAGCCTGGGTGACAACCTGCTTCTTAAGAAGGGTTGTCATAGGTTGGTGCTTTGTAGCTCTCTGAAGTGGTAAGGACAGCATTCATTGGCAGTTGGGGGTGATGCCAGATTAATTTCTAGTACCTCCAAAAACCCTATCAAATGTATCAATTCAAGGGTCAAATGCAATTATGGAAACATTTAAATTCTAAATGTAAATTCAAAACTGCTCGGAAGATGTTTTAAAGCAAATGTTTGTTTTATAAACTTGGTATTTTTATTTGTATAAAAATAACTTAGTGTTTGTTCTGCATGTTCAGAAGAATATGCAGACTTAGGAACAACAGATAGCAAGGCTTATCAGTCTTGCTGTCTGTTAGCAACTCTGAAAAGTTGGGGGTAAAGATGTTGACTAGAGTTTGGGGATTTTAATTATACATACTTCTACTATCCCCTATGACTGCAGGTAATTGAGAGTTGGCTATATATGAAAGGTATGAAAACTGTGTGACAGTTTAGATGACAGCTGAGATCAATTATTTGACTCACTGCATTTGTATTGACCCACAAGGTGTCATCAATAATGTTTGCCTTGGGCCGGGGATTTAGCTCAGTGGTTCGCTGCCTGCTGCGCAACCACAAGGATCCGCGTTCGATCCCCGGTACCAAAAAATAATAATAATAATAATGTTTGCCTCTATTTTGGAAGTGGTTTCAACATGTAGTTGTTTCTTGGGACTTTGGCTACTTGGGTATTAGTAGTGGTGTATCAGGCAGACTGCAGTTCTGGGCAACAGAGCTTAACTGGCCTCAGATTTGTTGGTTGTCCTCCCTCCTCTGGAATGGAAACGCATGAGTGATCCTGTAATGGATACTGCTGTGATGTGGAGTGAATATGGGATTTGGATTCCCAAGACCTAGATTTAGAAAGTCCCCACTCTGCCACTTAGCTGCATGACCTTGAGCAAGTCACTTAACTTTTAAAAGTGTTACAACGTAAGATTGTATTCTGGGGAGGTAATAGCCAACAGTCCCATGCAGTCAGATAATCTTAAGAGTGGCATAGTTAATACATATGAAATGCATTTCCATGGAAGTATCACAGGTTGGAAGGGATTTTCGTTGACATTTATAATTGAGTTTGATATGGTAACGGGGACAAAGTTGGTTGAAGCATGTAAAACTAAACTCGCCTGTCATCTAAACTGGCCCTCTGTGGGGCTAGCTTCTACTAATAAGTGCAGTCTTTGGGGGATAGAAGGGTAGCTTCATTTTGTTCCAAGCTATATGTGCTTTTGCAGAAAACCATTTAAATGTGTATATGTGTGTGTGTATATATATATATAAATTGTTGTGTCTGTCTTGAGTGTTAAATGAGTTTTGTAAATAGTGGTAAAATACTGGGGCCTTGTAAGATTAGAGTATTTTGGATGAGGTTGAGGGTAGCATTGGTGCCTGCTTTCTGAACTTACTGACAGTTTGGTCTTATGTAACGCAAATTATAAGTATATATCCAAGCTTAAATAACACTGACTCTGGTACATTTTAAATGAAAAAGAACGTTATTCTTCCCTGTTAATCTATTTTTGGAATGTGATATCACTAGACTGCCATAAAGAAGAATAACCCCAGGAAGTACCTTCGCAGTGTAGGAGATGGAGAGACTGTGGAGTTTGATGTTGTTGAAGGAGAAAAGGTGAGGATACTTTTTGTGTAAAGGTTTGACTTCAGTATGGAAATATTTTGGAGATCTCATCCAGTAGGATGGTGGCTCTAATGTGGATGGATGTGTTCAGGTGACTACATGAACACAGGTACAGCAAGCCTAATGTGCTGGCTACAATTAGAGGGGAGTCTCTTCAGAACAGTGAGGAGCTGATCTTTAGTCATTTCTATGCACCCTTACCCATACAAACACCACCCCGTGCCCCACATTTTAATTTTTGTTCTTTGGGTTTTTTCCTTGGCTTTGTGTGAAGTTTGTTGACAGTATTCCCCATTTCCTTTGTCTCTGTCAATCTGTAATGGCTTTTGTAGGGTGCGGAGGCAGCAAATGTTACAGGCCCTGGTGGAGTTCCAGTTCAAGGCAGTAAATATGCAGCAGACCGTAACCATTATAGACGCTATCCACGTCGTAGGGGTCCTCCACGCAATTACCAGCAGAATTACCAGAATAGTGAGAGTGGGGAAAAGAATGAGGGATCGGAGAGCGCTCCTGAAGGCCAGGCCCAACAACGCCGGCCCTACCGCAGGCGAAGGTTCCCACCTTACTACATGCGGAGACCCTATGGGCGTCGACCACAATATTCCAACCCTCCTGTGCAGGGAGAAGTGATGGAGGTAAGTCTCACCAAAAAGGAAAAGGACCTATGGCATGTATTACTTGTTTTTAACTGTTACGTTTGGGATTTGAATTTGTCTGGATTTTTCACTCTTGATGTTATTAGTTCAGTGGGTTTGATTTCTATTGTTTTTTCAGGGTGCTGACAACCAGGGTGCAGGAGAACAAGGTAGACAAGTGAGACAGAATATGTATCGAGGTTATAGACCACGATTTCGCAGGTATGGCCAGTATTAACCAATTTCTTTTAAATTCCTCATTCAAATGTTAGCACTCAGCAGAATCACATTTCTGGCAGTCTTTTTGAGATAAAAATCTGTTAACATTTTCTTTCATCAGCATCTTTCCTGGCAGCGTTTAAAAACAGCTTGTATACATGAGGTCTGCTTTATACATAATTATTTTAAAATGGGAGTGTTCAAGAAAGGTAAGGGTAATTTTTTTTTTTCTGGTACTGGGGATTGAACTTAGGACCTTGTGCTTGTGAGGCAGGCACACCACCAGTGAGCTAAATTCCCAGCAGGGGTAATCTTTTTTAAGCATTAGGAATATCTGAACTGCACCATGGCATACATGAAGAATTAGTAAATTTTACTCTTAAGGCAGCATAGTTTCGCATTAATCCCTTCTCATTTTAGATATGTACTCATTTTGGTCCTCCAATTATAAAATGAAATCACTCCGTTAAAAATACATTTTGGGAAAAGGGAGCCCAATCCCAGAATAATATTAGCCAACTACCTACCTGAGTATTAGAGGATTCTGTTGTATAGCAAATACTTAATTGTAAGATAATTATTAGAAGGCCGGCGATATAGCTCAGTGGCGGTGTACCTGCCTGGCAAGCGTAAAGTCCTGAGTTTGATTCCCTGTACCAAAAAAAAAAAGAGATAATTATTACAGTAAAAAAAGCTCCATGAACCAGGTATATTTCAGTTCTTGGTTTTTGTATACCTTAAGGCAGTGTTTCCAGTCCCAAAGTAGGATAGAATAGTGTGGCAGTTCTTAAGGATTGAAGCTTTAGGAATTATAAGGGACCTAATAACACCATGTAGTATCAGATAAGAATTTGGTGCACATCAAGAATTTTGCATTAGCAGCTAATATCCTTGATTGCACTTCTCAGTATTGATGTGTATGGTACTACCTAAGCTAACAGAAATAAACCAGGACCCTAACTGGTTTACTAAATTTGAAGTTTCTGATTCAGTTATGTGCAACAAGATTGTGTTACCATGTTGGAGATAGATAAATTCTTCCCTGTCCAGTGAGGAGGATTTTTAATGCTGACAGATTATAGGGTTTTGTTTTTCTTGACCTGAACTGGCTCCAACTTTTAAACCTAGACATGGATTATTATTGAAAGACTACAGTCAGTATTACCACAAGATCATTTCTTGAACTAAGTCTAAAGTAGGCACTCAAGGCAGTCAATACGTTAGTCCATGGTTGCCAATGACAGAATCTTTGATTTGCCTTTTTGTTGTACTATAGATACTTAAAATTTCTACCTTGTTTCATTGGTATTTTTTAAATAGCCCAGATATTCTTGGTGTTGAATGCTTTTGGTTTTACAGTATTGTCGTTGCAGGGGTGGTAGGGATCAAACTTAGGACTTTGCACTTGCGAGGCAGGCATGACACCACTGAGCCACATCCCTGGCCCACTTAATTTATCTTTTTTTTTTTCTTTTTTTTTTGTGTACCAGGGATTGAACTCAGGACCTTGCCCTTGCAAGGCAGGTGCGGTGCCACTAAGCTAAATCCCCAACATTTATCTTTTTTAAAGGTAGAGCTATGGAAAGCTTTGCTTCCTTCAATACAAAAGTTTTCACCTTTTGTTTTATGCTGGACATGTGGCACATGCCTGTGTAATCCCAGCACTTGGTAGGCAGGGCAGTGCCAGCCTGGATTACATACTGAGACCCAATCCCAAGAAACAAAGAAATTAAACTTTATAGCCTCATTTCTAAATGTATAAAATAGTTACTATCTGATAATTACTACAATAACACATTTTGCTTTAAAGTTTGCGGTGAGGTTGACAATGTAGAGCTTTCTAACCAGGAACTGTTTAAATGAGCAATAAAATGAAACATGTGGCCCCTGTAATCCATGGAGTTGGGGCATTAAATCCTGTTAGGTGAGAATTCAAGAATGAATTGAAAGAGGAATCCTAAGACAGAAATTTGTTGGAATGGAAACAAATAGGTGGTAATAAAGGGAAAAATGTGAGGTCAAAAGGATTTTTGCTTATTGGAAATAAAAACATTCATAGGCTGAAAAGTATACTTTTTTTTTTAAAAGTATATTTGATAGGGAAATGGAGTCAAAAGTAAAGGGGCCTAGGATAAAGATAATGAAGATTTTCTAGAAGAGAATAGAAAAATTTATAAATAATAGTGATTACAAATTTAAAATGAGTCCACCTAGCACAGTTGTATTTTTCCAGCCATTTGAATACCACACTTAGGTTGGGCAGACTTAGGGTTTGTCTGGCATTGGTTTATCCAGATGAAGAGGGAGGTAGGGGTTGGTCATGTGAATCATATTGAACTTCATACTCTGGGATAAGGAAGGAATGAAAAATACTGAAGGAATAATTGAGTCACATACTCAAAACCAAGGGAGAAAATACCAGCACATATCAACAATCTAAAAGAATAGGTTATCTGCCGCCTGCCTCATAAGCTCAAGGTCCAGAGTTCGATCCCCAGTACAAAAAAAAATAGGTTATTAGAAACTTAACTGGAACTGCAATAGAAAAAGGATAGTAAGTGCTACAGAGTCCAACTTAAGGTTGAAAGCCTGTAATTTTTAGAAGCAAACTAGGAGAGCTGATTTAGAAACCACAATAGTAAGGTAGGACAGCTACCAGTTGGACAGCAGAGGAAAAGCAGCATTCCTGCTAAAGGTTGATTAACTGAGTTAAAAGATAGGGGTTTCAAAAGGAGATGGTTAAAGATGAGCAGATGGGAATTTTGGAGGATTTAGAGGCTAAAAAACTGTGTAGAGGTAGAGGTAAGTGTGAACTCGAGCTATGATCTTGGTGGTTCTAGTACTTTTTGTGAAGTGCCATGAGTATGAATGGGGAAAAGGACAAGAACGTATCATTTCCTAATCACCAGCACCTCCCCGCCCCCAAAAAAACTAGTATCTTTTCCTTGGGAGGTGAAAAGAGTCTTTAATTCATATTGGAAATAATATATTGATGGAATGTACCGTTTGAATTTCAGGTTTGTTTCTTAGTGGTGGTGGTGTTTCGGGGTGTTTTTGTTTTGTTTTTGAGACAGTCTCATTGCAGTTCAGGCTGGCCTCCGACTCAGGGCAATGCAATGCTTCTGCCTTAGCCTCCCAAATGCTGGGGTTACAGGGCTCAGGGTTTTTTTAAAGTGTACAACCCACTGGCTTTAATCTACTGTCTTGATGTAACTGTGGACATTTTATGTATGGAATCATACATATCTTTGTTTCTGGCCACTTTGATGTAGCAGTGTTTTCAAGGTTTTTATTTTCATGTTTATATCAGCATTGGTTCTTTTTTTATAGCCAGTCACATTCCATTGCATGGGTTCCATTGCAGCTTCTCCTCAGTTTTGATAGCTGTTTGTGTTTTCACTTTCTGGCTGTTGGAAATACAGTTCACAAGCACACAAGTTTTTGTGTACAGTCCTTCTGGGATAACTTGGAGGAACTGCCAAAATGACAAATTGCTGTGTATTTATTTGTGTGAACTCTCATCTTTTCTTTGGTTTTGATTTCCTCTTGTTTTAGCAAGTATTTTTCAGTAAAGTTAGTAGCACCTACTTTCAAGCTTGGTTATCATAAAGTCCATTTATATGTGTAAATAGTTATTTTGAAATAGATTATTAATTGTAAAGTTTGTTTTGAGATAGGGTCTCCTATGTTTAGGCAGGCCTCGAACTGGCAGCATCCTCCTGCCTCAGCCTCCTGAATGCTGGGATTATAGGCATGTACCACCATGCCAGGCTGTGTAAAACTAGTTTTAAATACTAATCTTTCAATTTAGACTTTGTCTCCTTGTATAAAATCATCATACCCAGTTTATAAACTATGAACCAAGTTTTCTCTTAGTTTTTGTTAAACTCTCTGCACACCACTTTGATCACGCAAGTGGCCAGATATAACTTTACTGTAGTTGACTGAACCAAGTACATATTAACACTCGTATGCCGGTTGAAAAAAGTCATTTGGTGTTCATCGTACCTAAGTTTTCCTAATGATCATTCCAGGGGCCCTCCTCGCCAAAGACAGCCTAGAGAGGATGGCAATGAAGAGGATAAGGAAAATCAAGGAGATGAGACCCAAGGTCAGCAGCCACCTCAACGTCGGTACCGCCGAAACTTCAATTACCGACGCAGACGCCCAGAGAACCCTAAACCACAAGATGGCAAAGAGACAAAAGCAGCCGATCCACCAGCTGAGAATTCGTCCGCTCCCGAGGCTGAGCAGGGCGGGGCTGAGTAAATGCCGGCTTAACATCTCTACCATCATCCGGGTAAGTGGGTGTGGCTGGCCCTCTGGGCTCAGGGTGATTTAGATTTACTAGGTTCTAGGAATGTTGAGAACTGACTATATTTGGCCCCACTATTTTGAATAATTTCTGTGATGTCAGCAGTAAGCTGAGGGAAGTTTTGCTAACCTTATTCTGAGAAGTATGTTGATTACATTGTATTATGTATGCTTTGTTTTTAAAAAGAAGTGTAGTTTACTAGGTCTAATAGCCTAGATGATGATACCAGATAAATGTTTTATTTTTGCTCTTGGGAAAGATGGGAGATTTTTGTTTCTAAAATATGGTTTGACTTCTTGTTCTTAAGAGTTCATTTAAAAGTGCCCATAAAGTTACTAATTCTTCTGACAAATCAAAAACGTTGCATTTGTTTCTATTATTGTAGGTTAGTCTCATTTCTTTGTTACCATTAAGTTTACAAATTAAAGGGTTCTTTTGTGTTTAGCTTTTTACTTGATATTGAGAGACATAATTGTCTCTGGCTCTGGAATTGTTTTCAGCCAGTGGTGCTTGAGTTTTTTCTCCTGTGTATCTTCTGGATGGCAGAAAGATAGCCATAGTGAATGTACGTTAAACCAGTGAGATTTGTTTGTTAAATGTTTTCCTTACCCAGAGCTGATGGGAATCCTAGAGCATTAGTACACTAGATGACCATTGCAATGAGTTGTACAGTGCTAACCTTTCACTTCTTTTGTCTTTGCAGTTTAGTCATCCAGCAAGAAGAAACGAATATGAAATTCCAGCAATAAGAAATGAACAAAAGATTGGGAACTGAAGACCTTAAGTGCTTGCTTTTTGCCCATTGACCAGATAACTAGAACTATCTGCATTATCTATGCAGCATGGGGTTTTTATTATTTTTACCTAAAGATGTCTCTTTTTGGTAATGACAAACGTGTTTTTTAAAAAAAGCCTGGTTTTTCTCAATACACCTTTAAAGGTTTTTAAATTGTTTCATATCTGGTCAAGTTGAGATTTTTAAGAACTTCATTTTTAATTTGTAATAAAAGTTTACAACTTGATTTTTTCAAAAAAGTCAACAAACTGCAAGCACCTGTTAATAAAGGTCTTAAATAATTGTCTTTATATCTCTGTGTGGTTTTGTTTTAGCAACTCCTTCAGTGTTCATAGGACCCTGATGTTAAACCGGTGTGCAGATAACACGGTCTCATTTAGAAAAATTTCCTTAAAATCTGTAATCCTTTTTTGTGGGTTCATAGTGAAAATTGGGAAATAATGTACTCGATAAATGGTCTGTTTTTCATTTAAGGATTAGTTCATCTGTCAGAAATGCTTTGTAGAAATGATAATATGGTATAAATTTGGGGGGGTTGTTTTGAATGGGAAGGAGTGTTCTCTAGCATAGACTTGACTGGGTTTGGATTCCTGTTCCACTTAGCTGTCATTGTGATAGAATTATTTCAGCTGCCAGTTGCAAGGGCCTGCCATGGAGTCAGGTGTGCTCCCTGATGAGTGGCTTGTCTAGTTCTCTGGTAGAGAACTAATGGCTGTGAGAAGGCTGCTCAAATAGTAAGACTGCGTTTTTGTGGTTGCAACATCTTGTAGCTTAAGCCTTATCTGACTGTTGTTTAATGTTAAGATATTCTTTGGCCTGCATTGCAAAATAACCAGTTACAGTAGTACTTCATTAAAAATGGGTTGTCCAGGGGCCAGGGATTTAAGCTCAGTGGCACCATGCCTGCCTCGCAAGCACGAGGTCGTGAGTTCAATCCTCAGTACAAAAAAAAAAATCTAGAAACTCTTGTTTGAGACAAGTTGCCTAAGCTCACACTTAGAAAGGTTCTCCCACCTCAGTCTTCCAGAGTGCTGGGGTTATAGACATGTACCTCCTGGTCTGTTTCCAGAGCCCGTGTAGTGCCTTGCAAGTCCAGGCAATGGTACCTCTTTCCAGAAAGTGCTTGGGGTTCACATAACAGATCCTGTTGGACTTAAAGACTTGTGGGTGTAATGGGCATTTAGCATTTGCTAAAAATCTTGTAAATCAATTTGGTGCCAATTCTGGTAATGTGACAAATTTTTTACCCCATTTAGTAGTAGATGTTCGTGCTACAGAAATGTGTTAGTCCCCATACCTTGCTGGTGATTTCTCAAATACCCAGTGTTGGCAAGAGTACAAATTGGGCCAGGTATTTAGCTCTGGTTCCTCTGCCTGCCTCGCAAGTCTGAGGTCCCAAGTTCGATCCCCAGTACAAAAAAAAAGCTTGAACATTACTGGTACTAAGATACCGATAGTTGCATGTACTGTTATGGTTTACATCTAGACCCCCTAGAGTCTTATTTGCTCATAGGCAGAGCCTTTTGAAAGATGCTTAAATCATGAGGCACTGGCCAAATGTGGGGTTAAAAGATGAGACCTGGTCTGAAGAGGTGGGTCACCAGAGTGGTGACCAGGAAGGCTGTATCTCCTCTCCTGGCTCCTAGATTCTTAGCTTCCTGACTGCCGTGAGGTAAGCAGCTTTTCCTTTTAAGCTGTGGGTGTTCAGAATTTTTTCCCAGGGACAAGAAAAGTGACTAAGACAGTTACAAATACAGTGGAAGTGGAGAGGCCAGCGATACTGGTTAAATAGCTAATGTTAAATGTATTAAAAATGAAGAGAAGTTAGGGTGGATAGTCTTGCTACCATACCAGTGTTACAAACAACCAGGCATACATTTTTAAGTATGTCTGGTGTTCTTTGAATATTTTTACTCTAGGATTTTTTTGTGAGGATTTCAGAGCCTCTGCACCTTTACCTTTGTAAGACAACACAGCAAACAGAGATCCTGTCCTGCCAGTCAGAGTGACATGAGATTGGCAACCACAACACTTCTAGCGGCTACACAGTCCATTTTGCTGGAGAGGGTGGAAGCTCTGCTTTGGAGCAACAGCAATGACTTCCTTGTCTGCCAAATAGTCCTTGTAATCTGTGTCCTTGAGCCTGATTTCCCAGCCTCCAGTGAGAGCCAGAATTCATTCTGGAAACTGGCTGGAGCAGTGAGCAAGGGGAAGTAGGAAGGAATTAGGTGCCTTCACATCAGACTATTTTGCTTCCTTGAAAATGAACGGGATGCTTGCTATCATGGTTTCTATTGGGCATTGTACTGGAGTGGTTCTGCTGCCTGCCAAGCGCAAGGTCCTGAGTTTGATCCCCTTACCAAAAAAAAAAACCTAGGGAAGGATTGGAAAGGATACTGCTGGCTACAAAGATAAATTTACTCAAAATTGGCTAAGCCATATTTCAGTAGAAACACATTTATTCATGGTAGAATCAAAGAAAAGATCTCTGGGAAGGAAGCCTATTGAAAGATGGCTAAAGACATTTTCCTGTTCTTGGATATTGACACTGTCATTTCCTCATTCAGAATATTTCAGTTAAAAGGTATTTGTTTTTGATTTGCTGGGTCTTGGAAATCAAAAAAGGCTTTTAAGGGGTGTTAGAGGATTAAAGGGAAAAAGGTGTAAAATAGTCTTGAATAAGCAAATACACTCAAAATGCAGGATGGCTGGCGTGTAGAGCATTGGTAAGTGGCATGTAAGTTACTGACATGTAAGTGCCAAGTCAATGGAGAAAGCGTCACAGGCATTGAAAATGAACACAAGGGGGCCTGGGATTTAGCTCAGTGGTTCCGCCACCTGCCTTGCAAGCGCAAGGTCCCGAGTTCAATCCCTGGTACCAAAAAAAATATATATATATATATATAGTTGACACATGACCTTCCCAGCATCCACTCTCCCATTCCAAGGTCCAAGGCTGAATCCTGAATGGCCAAATAAAATCCTGGCAGGGGGCTCCATGGAGTACTTAGGGAGCTGGAAAAGTGTGACATAGCCCTAGTCTGGGCTGAGGTACTCCTAATGACAAAACTAGGTTGTGACTATGCAAAAGGGAGGCAGGAAGAGTGGAAGAGGTGATTCAGATGTAAAGAGGTCAGAAATAGACCATGTTGTTAAATAGCTCTTCTCTGTGGGTGGGTAATTGCTACAAGTGGTTGAAGCAGTGTTTACTGAAAGGATGACATTAGCAACCCAGGATGAATTTAGTTTAAAGAAGTTGGGGTCTTTGAGGGTTTGGGGGGAAGTGAAAGCTTAGAAATGGCAGTGGTATAACGTAGAACCCACCATCAGGCACTGGTATTTCAGGTATGGGAGGAGAGAAAACTACCACTGACAGGACTCCAAGGGAAGGAGTGTCCTAGGGGTGAGTGATGAGAGAAGAGAGAACAGGGGAGGCGGATGACGGATCCAGAGCACACAGTGAGAGGGTTGAAAAGAGGGCTTTATTGGGTGAGATAAAATGAAGCTGGGTATGGTACACATCTGTAATCCAAGGCTATGGGAAGCTGAAGCAGGAGGATTCCAAGTTTGAGGCCTGCCTTGGGGACTTAGTGAGATCCTGTCAAAATTTTAAAGAATGTAGCTCAGTACAAAGGCCCTGGGTTCAATCCCCATTACTGGAAAAAACCAGAAGCTCTGATAAGAATTACCGCGTAGTGACAGCTGGCAGGGAAGCACCCAGGTAGTGTGATGTGATGCAGGACAGGTTTAGTTGTGAGGTTTTGGGGGAAAGATTACCACCTGGGCTCATAGTGGTGAGACGATTATAGTTGGGGAAGGGCAGTTGTGCTGAGAGCTCTGCCTCTCCTGTCTCTGCGAAGGGTGTCCCTTAACTCTCTGTGAGGGGCTGCCTACATCCTTCCCAACCTGGTTGTGCATTTATAAAAATTACGAATGTTAGAGAAGTAGTTAAGACTGCTGACTTGTAGCATAGTTATCCCTAGCCCAGTAGGTTTTAGACTCTGTCACAGATACTCTGGACAGCCCTTCTCTGCACTGTGGTTTTGTTCTATCTGGGCCAAAGAGCTGATGCTAGGGACTCTGGGTTGTTTTTAAATAGGAGAGCACATTTCGCTTTAGAATGTTTATTCTGAGGCCAAAAGTTTGATGAGAAGAGAAATGATCAGTTGAGATGTTTTCAGCAATGGAGTTGAATGCAGGAATGGAGAGGGAATTGATGCACACTGTGTCCTTTGCCAGCATCCAGAATGCACGGGGTTGGGAGGCCCTGTGAGTTCAGCCCTGGACGAGGAGTTTGAGCTGTCTGGGCTTGCCCTAGGAGTGTGCAGGAAGCAGGTTTGGAGCCAAGGAGTGAGGTGCAGGCTGAGGCCAAATAATTGGCACTCAGGTGACTATCAGAAAGTTGTGGTTGTGGATAAAATTATACCACTCGAATATCTGTGAAGACATAAGGATGGGGACCCCAAACTTTTGGAACAAGGCCCAGGGTGTGGGGCAGTAACTAGAAAAAGACATGGCAAATTGATGTGGCGAGTCACAGAATCCTAGAGAGCAAAATAAATAATGGTTCAGTCAGCATCAAAGCCAAGAGAACTGAAGAGGGGGTTGAAAGTGGGCTTAGCAATGAAAAGGTCCTGGCAAGAGCAGGACCTTGGCCCATGGAGGTGGATCCCACGTGCAGGATTAATAGGACTGCTACAGTGGTCCTGCTACACCCATAGCCTTCCCTGCTAAGTAACAGCTGCTCTGTCCTCACTGAGGGCCTAGAACCCCAGTAATCCTTGACTCGTCACTTTCACTCTCCACATCCAGAGAGTCCGCAGATCCATTGATGCTGACCACTTAACCATCTCCAGCCACACAGGACTTGACCTCCACCATCTCTCACCTAGGTGACTGGGCAGCCTCCTGAGTGAGCCCTGCTACCTCCTTCCCATTTTTTTTTTTTTTTTTTTTTTTTTTTGGTACCGGGGATCGAACTCGGCTCCTTGCACTTGCGCAGCAGGCGGCGAAACCACTGAGCTAAATCCCCGGCCGCTCCTTCCCATCTTAAAACTGTCAGCCCTTGGGACACTCCTGCTCAAAACCCTGCAGAGACTTCTGGTCTCACTTGGGAGCAGAAGTCGTTGTCTGTCTTATTTACTTTCTCTCATTGCTGAGACAAAATACCCAACACCCAAAGTTAAAGGGGAAAAGGTTTATTTGGCTTACAGTTTGTAGAGGTTTCAATCCATAATTGTCTGGCTCCCACGCAGGGTAGTGTGGCAGGCAGACCTTCCAGAGGAGAAACAGTTCGTGGCAGCCAGAAGGCAGCAAAAACAACAAGGAAGTTTAACAGTGTCTCAGGATTAGGGCGGTGCCAAACCAATCACTCACATGTAGTGGTTTAGTAATCACGTGCCCTTAATCCCAGCCTCACACACCAGATTTACCCACCTCAGAGAAGGCCCCACCTATGACTGGATGAGGCTTTGAGGGGACAGCAAGACACAAGCCATAAATGGCAATCAACAGGAGCCTTTGCAGTGTGCCCCACCTGCCCCACCATCATGTTCTGCTGCCCTCCCCTGGTTTACTCCACTCTAGCGTCACAGCTCCTGTTTCCTTCAATAAACCAGGCACTCTCCGATCACTTGCTTTGCCCTCTTGGCTGGAAAAATTGTTCCCTCAGATGACTCATTGGCTTTGTCCCTTGGTTCCTTCAGGCTTTTAGTCATGAAGGCCTTTCTTGCCCACCTTGTTGAAACAGGCAGCCTTTTCCCATGCCCCACTCTCCTGAATTCCTTGTCGGCTTGATTTTTCTGCATAGAGCGTAGCATCTGCTAATCTATATTTACTTGTTTATTATCTGTTATCGGAGGTCCAAACAATCCCCTGACTGCCTAGAAAGTGGGACGGCGAGGGCCAAAAAAAAACCAGAGACTTGCATAATTTCAAGTATATGGGGGTGGGGGGGAGGTCTGGCCTCAGAGTAGGCCGAAGACAAAGACACTATGAGCTTGCCACTATTGGGTTGGTTCATAGGGAGTATCACATGACTCATAGGGCAGTGATAGTCCTAAATTCAGGAGGATCTTACAATCTGAGGGAGTATCAAATGTCACAGAAGGCGGCAGTAATCCTGAGTTCACGAGGATCTTATGCTGATGTTTTCTTGCCCTTGAGCATCATAACATCTTGGGACCAGAATGGCTCCCAACAATCCATCTCTGATAAAAAGCAAGCTCCATAAGGGCAGATTTTTATATTTTGTTCACTGCTGCAGTATCCCAGCATCCACAACAGGGCTGAAAGAGTACAGAACAAAAACTCAGTAAATATGTTGAAACTAATAAATTATAAATGACCATGAAGGGACTTGGCAGTGGGATGAAGAAAGGGCTGCGGCTGGAAGAGAGGCTACAGGTAGTATGACCGTATGTCAGCCTTCTTGGGCTGCTGTAACTGGGTGTCTTAAGCAACAGACAGTTCTGGAGATTGGGAAATCCAAGTCAAGACTGGACATGACTCTTAGGACTTAGGGCTTGCAGAAGGCTGCTTACTGTGTGCTCAACACGGTCTTTGATATCTCTTACAAGGGCACCAATCCCTCCTGATTTCATATAAACCTAATTACTTTCAACTGAAGTTTGGATTTGGAATGCCCCCAAAGGCCCAGCTGTTAAATAAAGCCTCAGTCTCCAGCCGATGGCCTCCTGAGAGGTGGTGGAGCCTTTAGGAGGTAGAGCCTAGTGGGAGGGGAACTGTAGGAACTCTGGTCCCTTTCCTTCTCCTGTCCTAGCTATAAGGTAAGCAGTGAGCAGTTTTGTTCCACCATACACTCCATGCCGCGATACACTGCCTCTCCTCTCTATAGGGCCAAAAGCAATGGGGGCAACTGACCATGGCTGGAAACTTAGGAGACCATGAGCTAAGACAAACCTTTTCCTTTCATAAATCAATCATCTCAGGCATTTTGTTACAGTAAAGTTGACTAACAGACTTCCCAAAGGCTCCTCCAGATACCATCATAGTAGGGGAGAGGGATGCAATTCAGGCTGCTGCACCATTTAATTTTTTTTTTTTTTTTCCGGTACCAGGGATTGAACTCAGGACCTTGCACTTTTGAGGCAGGGGCAATGCCACTGAGCTAAATCCCCAGCCCTGCAGTACACCCTTTAATTTACACATTAACCAAATAGAATTTTCTTCAGAAAAAAAAAACAGTGTGGTTATCAATTATACTGGAACAAAACATTTAACTGGGTCTGGCGGTTTTTTTTTCTTCTTTCTGTACTAGGGATTAAGGACATGTGATTACTGGGGATTGAGGCAAGCACTCCACTGCTGAGTTATTTCCCTGGCCCTATTTATTTGAGTCAGAAGTTGCCCAGGATGGCCTCAAACCTACAATCCTGCTTCAGCCTCCCAAGGAGCTAGGATTACAGGTATGTGTCACTATGCATAGCCAGCTAACCAGGGCTCCTCCACACACACCTGTAGTGAGGATCAAAACCAGGATTATTCTACCTCAGCTCTTTTTACTATTTATTTATTTATTTATTTATTTAATTTTTTTTTTCTTCGGTACTGGGGATTGAACTCAGGACCTTGCACTTGTGAGGCAGGCGCGGTGCCACTCAGCTAAATCCCCAGCCCATCAGCTCTTTTTATTCTGAGTCAAGGTCTCACTAAATTACCCAGATGGGACTCAAACTTGGAATCCTCCTGCCTTGGCCTCTTTCAATGCTCAGGGCTCTTTCAATGCTTTTTCTTTTTTTAAACTATTTTAAAAGTAGATAAAGTTAAGGAAAGAGTTTTTAGGGTTGGCGAACATGTTTGTAAGGAAAAGGAGTTAATCAAGATGGAAGCTCTATGGTTATGATGCAAATGCAAATAAATACCTCATTTTACTCTGTGCATAAAATTTAATTTTCATAAATCATTTTGAGACACCAGGGGGAAAAGTGGCTTGAAGTCAGAAAACCTGACTTCCAGCCCTACCAGTGAAATTTCCAGAGCCTCACTAGCCTCATGTGTAAAGGGAGCTAACAAAACAACACTACTTACCATATACAAGTAGACCAGGGCTAGAATTCTAGCCACGTAGCAACTCGGAAGCCACTCATAACCTACTTCTTTCTCATCTGTTTCCCAGCACAGAAGCTGAAACTGTACACCCTTTGCTTTCTTGTCTCCTTTGCAGGTAGAGTCATTTGCCACACGACCTAGTTACACGAGACATAGGAAATCAGCTAGGTTTCCGGAAAGGATTTTCTCACCTTGACTTTTTAAAAAGGAGGAGAAGGGAGAGGAGGAAGAGAAGAAGAGAATGACAATGACAGCAATGACAAGGAATAATGTTCTGTCATACACCATCCACTGCTCCCTCTCTTAGAGTGTGGGACCACTGTGGACACCCCACAATGATCAAGTGAAGGCCAGGAGTTGCCCTAACCATTAACCTGTACTGGAAATTACTTACCTCTGGACTTCTTGTTATGGGAAAAAAATCACACACTTATTTCTTTAAAAGAGCAAGTGAGAGAGAAACTACTTATCTCCTAAAATTGTGAGGGTTAAATGAAGATCAATGAGATTGTAATACCTGTCCTTGTGTTTGTGCTCAATAAATGCTGGCTGTTATTACAGGAATATTGTAAGGGCCAACTGAGGTAACAGGTGTACAACTTTTAAACTAGGGGTTACATTGGGAAGGTGGCTTCAACTACAGGATCCCTAACTTAGGAAGGATCCAGATGCCTTTGCTCTGAAATTTCCCACCTCGTTTGACCCCAGGCTGACAAAAGCAGGTCTATTCCTGGAGATGAAACACTCCTCTGACAACAGACAGAGCCCGCCTGACCCCAAGATGGCCTTAGAAAACTTTCCTTAGGCTGCATGCTTGTCTAGGGTGCTTCTAGGCATCATTTCACTCAGAGTCAGACCTCCATCACTGCTGCCATTCCCAACTCCCAGAAATGTTTCTCAGTCACATTCTCACATACTTAATCCCCTTCAAGGGCTCAGTGCTTGGAGGACTAAGACTTAACTAAGAAGCATCACAAAGTAAGGAGATGAGAGAGGATTCTGGGAAGATGGCTAAGTAGGAGAGGAACATCCAGAATCTAATTCCCAGAACTCCTGGACCTCACTGTCAATTTTCATATGTTACTTGAAGTTACAATAGGCTAAACTTAAATTGAAGGATTAAACTTTAGTATGTTAAATGTAATCCCCAAGGTAACCATAAAGGAAATAGCTATAGAATGTACACAAAAAGAAGTGAGAATGAATCTAAAATATTTTACTACCCCCAATCAAGTAAACATAAAAGACAGTAATGCCAGAAATGTCTGGCATAGTGGTGCATGTCTGCAATCTCAGCATTTGGGAAGCCAAGGCAGAAGGATTGCTAGGAGTTCAAGGCCAGTCAGATCTAGAAAGCAAGACCCTGTCTCAAAAAACCAGAAAGAAGGAAAGAAGAAAGGGGGGGGGGGAGAAAAGTTGTACAGTATTTTAAAAGTAAGTCCCTCCTTATCAGCACTTACTTTAGATGAAAATGGATTGATCTCCAATCAAATGACAGAGAGTTACATAATAGATAAAACAAAAAAATCCAATTATGTTCTCTCTATAAGAGTTTCACAAAGAAAAATTATACATTAATAAGATATTCAACATAGGAAAAATATACAATTATAAACCTTTATGTACCTATTAACAAACCACCAAAATATGTGAATCAAAATGGAACAGAATTGAAGGGAGAAATTGAAACTTCTACAATGATTGTTGAAGTCTTCAGTACTCCATTCTCTTTTTTTGGTACCGGAGATTGAACTCGGGTCCTTGAGCTTGCGCAGCAGGCAGCACAACCACTGAGCTAAATCCCCGGCTCCATTCTTAATAATGGCTACAGCAACAGATAAAAAATTAGTAAGAGGGGCTGGGGATTTAGCTCAGTGGTTGTGCTGCCTGCTGCGCAAGCTCAAGGACCCGAGTTCAATCCCCGGTACCAAAAAAAAAAAAAAAATTAGTAAGAAGATGGAGGACATGAACAACATATTAAACCAGCTAGATTTGATAGATATATATAAAACACTTTATCCAATACAATAGAATGCACATGGGTTTTCATGTGCATATGAGACAGGATTCAGAATAGATCATATGTTAGAACAAAAGTTGTCAAAATAAGTTTTTAAAAGATAATCATTACACAAAATGTCTTCTCTGAGCCAGGTATGGTTGCACAAGCCTGTACAGTAGTGCTAGCTCTTGAAAGGCTGAGGCAAGAGGAATGTGAGTTCAAGGCCAGCCTGAGAAATACAGCAAGTTCTTGGCCAGTCATGGATTACATGGAAAGACCCTGTCCCAGAATTCAAAAACTACAACAACAGTGTTTTCTCTGACCACAAAGGTATGGAATTAGAAATCAATAATAGAAGGAAAGCTAGGCCTGGGCACGGTGTCATGCAGGTAATTCCACACTGCAGAAGGCTGAGTCAGCAGGCTCTCCAGTTCAAGGCCAACATGGGTTACACAGAAAGACCTAGTCTCAAGCCAGGTGTGGTGGTGCATGCCTATAGTAGTCCTAGTACTTGGGAGGCTGAGGAAGGAGGCTCGCCGTGAGTTTGAGGCCAACCTGAACTATATAGCAAGTCTCAAAAAAAAAGAAAACTAATCTCAAAACAAAGCAAGAAGTAAAGCTGGAAACAAATCACAAATTTGTGAAAATTAAACATTATTTTTTCTCTTTTTTGGCAGGGCTAGGGATAGAACTCAAGGCCTACATATGTGGACTGCATATTTTACCACTGAGTTACATATCTAACCCCAACAACACAACTCAGAAATGAAAATGAGAGCATATCTCCTGGTTCTACAGAAATAAAAAGTATTATAAAGCCAGATGTGATGTAATGCCAGCACTCTGGGAGGCTGAAACAGAAGGATCAAAAGTTTGATCCTCATACGGGCAGTTTAGCAGCTTAATGAAACCCTGCCTCAAAATCAAAAGTAAAAAGGGCTGTTAATATGTATGTAGTTCAGCGTGAGGCCCTGGGCTCAATTTCCAGTACTCCCCCTCCGAAAGAAACCTCTCTGTCTCTTTTTCCTGGTCCATCTAAGCTAAACATTTGTCAATTTTATCTTTTTAAAAAACATATTTTGTTGATCCTATCTGCTTTTTCCTAACCTTTATTTCATTTATAATCTTTATTATTTCCCTCCTTCTGTTGCTTTGGGTTTTTCAGTGTCAGGGATTAAACCCAAGGCCTTCATACTGAGCTACATCCCAGGCTTTCTGTATTTTATGCCAGGGTCTTGTTAAGTTATTAAGTTGCCTGGGCTGGGCTTGAGCTTATGATACATCTGCCTCCGCTTCCCGGTGTGCTGGAATTACAGGCTGTGCCACCACCCCTGGTTGTCTGTTGATCTTGTGTTCTGTATATTACTGAATTTATTCATCGGTTCTAACAGGTGTGTTTTGCTCTTTGTGGTTTTTCTTTTTTGCTAGAGCTTTAAACTATATAGATATTTATGTTACACCAGCTGTGGTGGTACATGTCTGTTATCCCTGCTATTTAGGAATCGGAGGCAGGAAGATTATGAACTCAAGGCCAGCCTGGGCATCTTAGTGAGACTTTGTCTCAAAAATAAATAAATAAATGAATTGATTAATTAATTAAAAAGGGACAGGGATATAGTTTAATGGTGGAGTATTTGCCTAGCTGGCGTGAGGACCTATGTTCAATCCCCAGAACTGAAACAAAACAAAAAACAAAAAGCAAATCATATCATGTGCAAACAGGGATGCCTTGACTTCCTCCTTTGTGATTTGGACTTCCTTTATTTCTTTCACCTGCCTGTTGCTCTGGCTCAGACTTTCAGTACTACAAGGAGTTGACTACAAGGAGTGAAAGTGGACAATGTTGTCTTGTTCCTAATCTTAGAGGAAACACTTTCAAGTTTTCCCACATTCAGTATAACATTAGCTGAGGGTTTATCATATGTGGCCTCAATTGTGTTGCAGTATGTTAGTTCTATATTTAGAGTTTGTTTTTATCACGAAGGCATACTGGCTTTTGTAGAATGCTGTTTCTGCGTCTATTGAGATGGTTATATGGTTTTGCCCTTTGTTCTGTTGATGTATCACATTTATTGATTTTCATGTGTTGAACTATCTTTGTATCCATGAGATAACTCCTACTTGATCATGGTGTATGATTTTTCTGATATGCGGTTGGGCTTGATTTACTAGTATTTCACTGTTGGGAGCAATGCTACATAATTTTAGGGAAAAATCATTTGGTTAGCCTAGTTCTCCTGGCCACAGCTCAGCTATGGCATTCCGAGATATAATTCCATTTTGGCCTCCAGTCACAACTGAGACCTCAATGATCCAGTGATGCAGCGATTTTCCAGGACAAGATTACATCAGCTGAAGACATCCTGGGAGGAACAAAATCTTCACCTACTCAGTTCCTCATTGTTCTTGGATTGTTACATCTTGTTTTGGGATGTACTGAACTCTCTGCAAGTCATCTGTTACCTTTGTTTCTCCCAATATACTGAATAAAAGGTGTGGTAAGCTGGGGGCTTTCCTCTTTGCTGCCCAGAGCAGCACTGATCAAACCCAAAGCTCAGCTTTTTCTCAAAGTCTCATTTGTCTACCTTTCCTGTAATTCGTCTTGTGCTGCCGTGGCTCGCAGGAGACCAGGACTCACTGCAGAGGTTCTAGTAACGTCCCCTTCCCCTGTTCCCTACATTTCACTGATAACTTTTTGCACCTATTTTTATCAAGGATACTAGTATGTGGTTTTCTTTTTTCTTTTTCTTTTTTAAATTTTTCTTAATTTTAATTTTTATTAATACATGTTTGCAGTACATAATGATTACATTCATTGTGGGGAGTTGGAACATGTACATAATGTATCCTAATTATTTTTATGTCTTTCATTTTCTTTTTAAAAAATTTCTTTGTTGTTGTTGTTGTATTGTGTCCTTTTCTAGGTTATTGCCTTCCTTCAGGGAATCCTGCATCTAGAAGTGAAAGGTTAATAACCACTACCATGAAAAAACAAGAAAGTATAAAACTCAAATGACAGAAGAGATACACAAATGAGCAAGAGGAAGGAATCAATCCTAGTTACCCCAGAAAACCATCAAACCAAGATTAATAAGAGGAAGAGAAGCAGAAGACAACTAGCAAAATTCTAAGAGTAGGTTATTGCGCATCAATAATGAATGTAAATATATGAAATTCCATAGTTAAAAGATACAGACTTTATTTTTTTAATTGATTTTATTGGTACGTTTTAGGTATACAATATAATGACATTCATCATTGGAAATTTGCACCTTCACGTAATCTCTCTTGGTTCTTATTTTTCCCCTTTCCCCTGGCCTTGCTTCAACCCCTCCATCCCTCCCTATTTACAGAGACTTTGTTTTCATTTTCTCATATTAATTCCATTCCCTTCTTTCCTTTCCCCTACCCTTCACACTTCCCCTTCCCCTTTGCCCCTTTTCTTCCTATTTCACATTATCTATTAGACCTTTTAGTCCTTATTTACAAAAAGATACAGACTTTTGAAAAAGATACAGACTCAATGAATGGATTTAAAAATAAAATAAGGCCCAATACATGCTGTCATCAAGAAACTCCCTTTACCAGTAAAGACACAGGTAAACTGAAAGTGAAGAGATGGCGAAAGAGTCTATGCACTCCACAAGCGTCCTGCCACTTTACTACCAGCCAGTGTGCTTTCCAGGCCACTCCAATTGGAATATGTTGTTTATTCTTTGCTGTGTTCCATTTTTGCAGATGGGGGTAAGCAACAGGCAATTCTTTTTTTTGGTTTTTTTTGGTACTGGGGATTGAACTTAGGACCCTGTGCTTGCAAGGCAAGCGGTGGAACCACTGAGCCAAAACCCCAGCCCAAATTGCAAATGATTTTTTTTTTTTTGGTACCGGCAATTGAACTCAGGTCTTTCCGCTTGCGAGGCAGGCAGTGGAACCACTGAGCCAAATCCCCGGCCCCTCATCAGGCAATTCTTTTGGCTATCTTGCTAACATTACTCACCTGAAATATTTTGTTTATTTACTCACTTGTTTGGGTTTTTTGAGACAGGTCATACTATTTATTCAAGCTGGCCTTGAACTCACTACATAGCCCAAGCGGGCCTCAAACTTGAAGCAGTTCTCCTGCCTCAGCCTCCTGAATGCTAGGATTACAGGCATGAGCCACCATCCCCAGCTTCATTGTTTATTTTAATGCTCAACTTGTCCTAGATAAAGCCAGCAGGAGCACATTTAATCTGGCTTCTGTATCCTTTGCAGATGTCTCCATCAATCCTTGAGCCATTTCTTCCTTTCTGGAACATCAAGATACCCAAAGTTTTGTACTTTCCCTACATTAACTTTATATTTTAGGGCCATGTTAGCTTTCTATTGTTGGAACAAAATACCTGACATATACAACTTAAAGGATGAAGGATTTATTTTGGCTCATCATTTTAGAGGTTTTGGTCCATAGTCAGCTAGCTTTAAGGTAGAAGCATCTCAGGGGAAGGATATGGCAGAAGAAAGCTCCTCACCTCAGGGTGGCTAGAAGCAAAAAGAGGAAGGGAGAAACAGAGGCAAGATACACTCTTCAATGGCGGGGGATTTAGCTCAGTGGTGCCACCACCTGCCTTGAAAGTGCAAGGTCCTGAGTTCGATCCCCAGTACCAAAAAAACAAAACCCTAAGATATACTCTTCAATGCCCCCCAGGGACCACCTTCTCCAAACAGTTCCCACCTCCTGACAGCACAGTCAGCTCTGAACTCATCAGCAGATCAATCTATCGATGAGGCTAACACCCCAGGATCTAATTGCCTTCTAAAAGCCTCACTCTGAACACATGAGACTTTGGGGGAACATTTTAATCCGAGCCATAACACCCTGGAATCAGTTGCTTCTCTGTAGAGCCCTGGTACCTCTGTGGAGAATGATATTCAGAAATGAAGATGTGGGTGGGTGTGGTGGCATGCGCCTGTCATCCCAGCACTTGGGAGGCTGAGGCAGGAGGATCACCATGAATTCCAGGCCAACCTTGACTACATAGCAAGATCTTGACTCAAAAAAAAAAAAAAATCAAAATATGGACTTTAGGCATGCCCATTGGTACTGGGGCATCCTTTCTACTTTCTGGGGCTAGAGCTCACAGGTGTGTGTGTCTCTCACATGTGCATGCACACTCTTATATGGGTATCTATTTTGGTATTCACTCTCATCTATTAAAAAAACGAATAAATTCACCCTTCAATTCTAATCCAACTCTACTGAATTTATTTATTCTAGCCTTCCCTCTTTCTGTTTTCTGAATCTATTCTCTGTCAGTGAACAGCCTGGCTCCGGTTAACTTCAGTACATCCACTTAGTGATTTGTTTAGTCCCCTTGGAGGTAACCAATCTCCAACCATACCACTCCGTGACCCCTTGGCATTGTGGGAACTTTTGGGGCACTGTGTGGCCAAACGAGGAGTGTTCCAGGGCTTCTTTGGCTTTGACTTGGGACTTTCATAGTATCATGGCAGCCCTTTCATGCTTTGAAGAAATTTTTACACTGTACCTGACCATTTTCAGCTGTTTTCAGTAGGAAAGTTGGCCAGAATAAAATTGTTTTCAATTCTCATAAGTTGAACCAAATATGATATTATGATGAGAAAAAAAGTTGGAAAGCAGTATTTTGGGAGTTGTTCTTTACCTCAGTTTTCTCCTGGACCAGGTTTAGTTGTAGCTTCTCATAGACCATCAACCCTAACAAAGGTATTCAGCGCACAGTGGTCAGTGCACTTAACAGATGAATGACGGGGCAAAGCAGGATAAACTCCGTGGAAGTTCTCATTTTAAAAAGGAGAAGCATCACGGAGCCCTCACTAGCCTATATCAGTGCTTCTCAAACATCACCTCGTGCGCGAACTGCCTGGTGGTCTTGTTAAGAGGCCGGGCCGGAGTTACTAGGTCTGGGGAAGGGCTGAGAGCCGCCATGTCTGTTTCCAGGCAGGGCAATGCTAAGGACTATGCTCTGCATAGCAAGAGTTTCTAGAATATTCCTCACCCTTATTCTCCTGGTTAGGCGGAGTGTATTAAATCACACAACCAAAAAACCTGGGAAGTATTTTTAAAATTACATTTTTAATTTTTCTTCATTAGCAAACATACACACAGAAGGGTAGAGTGAACCCCCACTACACGTAGCATTTACCGGTCTTCCTTTATAGCTTCCCCTGCCCGTGAATTCCTTGTTCCTAGAATATTTTAAAGCAAATCCAGCCATCATGTCAGTGTGCACCTCTACCAGGTAAGGATCAAAAATTGAGAACCACAGTGTAAATTATCACACAAAATTAACAATATATAACAAACAATTAACAAACCCTTGAAATCATCTAATATATCACACACCATATTCTAAGATACAGATTTTTCAAGCATCTCCCCATGCAATAAATGAGATTCCTGGTCAGCTCCCCTAGGGTCTGGGGCTTTCCTTAGGGGCTGAATGCAATTCCTCCTAAAACTGTATTTTATGGAACTGCCAATTTCATTCTTGGGCGGTTCTGTTTCTTAATAAACAATGGTGGGCCGAGGATTTAGCTCAGTGGCATTATGTCTGCCTCGCAAATGCAAGGTCCTGAGTTTGATCCTCGGAACCAAAAGAAACCCCCCAAAACAAATAAACAATGGCAAAAACTTTAGAATTATACTTTTTTGAATCTGAACCCCACCTCCGTGGGTCTCTACCCAATCTTAGCCTTGCGGCTGGAACAGTAAACAATAGGCTGGCCCAGGAGGCCTGGAAAATTGGCCCTGCCTCTGGCACCCAGGTGACCTTGACATAGGCATTTAAATGGGGTTACTTCAGGAGAGGCTGGTAGGTTCTAGATCCCCAAAATCTTTTAGCTTCAAACTCCTCTATTTTCTCCCAGACATCTTCCTACTGCCAGGATCTCAGGCATTTTTGATCAGTGTATTAATTGGTTGTATAACACCCAGAGCTGTGGTTAACTGGCCATTCCCTTCCCCATTCCTGGCTACAGGCAAAACAGGCTTCCTTTAATGCTGTCAGGTCCGCTGCTTGCATGGAGTTTGTCTTTCTCACAGCCTGTCCCTAAAACCCACAAGAAGTAGCCAGCACATTATCTTCTGTGATCAGACAGAGATGGGGCACATACAGGGTGTGGTACGGCCATAGACAGTCTCTGATATCTTGACCTCCTCTTACCAAGTCCCAAGGTTCTGGTGCCCCTGAATATCAAGAGATGACACGTGGTTTCCTGGCCAGCTTTATGACCAAATGGTGAAGACTGCTAAATAGCTGGGCTGCGACCTGCTCAGCTGGTGCCATGTAACAGAAGCCCTCAGTGCAACACTGAGTTTCCAGGTTCCAAGTTCTGTGTTAGGGCCCTTGTGGCTATGTGTGTCAGGATCCAGACTCAAAATCATTTCAGCACAAAGTTGTATTGATCAGAAGGATGAGGGCATCTCCTCCAATGGCCTGGTTTCCAGAAAAGCAGGAGGGAGATGGAGCTTCCTCTCCAGCCTTGCCTTTCCTCACTCTTTTGGAGGCTCTTAACCCGCTGTGGACCCCTCAGAGTGTTCTCATGAGGTTCCCTAGGGGCAGCTGTGTAAGCTCTGATACCCAGACCCATTGAGTCAAGATGTCTAGGGGTGGAGGCACCCAGAACATTTTCTGTATTTCTCATAACTTGAGCAGCAGGACTGTGGGACTGTTATAAGCCTTTTTAGGGCCAGGTAGCCACCCCTCTGGCCAGAGGGCCCTGTGGATGCACAGTAGCTACCAGGCAGGGAGAAGGGGGCAAGCCCATGCCAGCTCCCTGGCTCTTCTCGCTTCTCTTCTCCTGTCCCAACTTCAGCTGCAGTGTGTGTGACAGTCATTTCCTCTAACTTAATTTTGGTCACTTAACCTCGAAGAATCAAGCTTGAGGGAGAAGCTGGATTGTGTCTTTAGGAATTGGTGGGCGATCTGGCCATGAATAGGGGGTGGAGAAAGGAAGAGGAAGAGGATAGTGATGGACGCCTCTTTCCATGAGAATTTCGTGTACATAAGGAAGGAAGGGCCAGGGCCAGGGAGAGACCTGGAGTCCAGGGCTGGTGTTTGGCATGGCAGAGGCTGAGCGTGTGAGCAGAGGCCTCCTCAGTCTGAGGATGAAGCGCACTACCTGGCCTTGGGGCCTATCTGGGCTTCAAGACCATAAGCCCTTCCAACTGACTGTACCCTGGGCTGCAGGGTAGAGCTCTGACCACAGTCTCCACTGCAGGATTCAGTGTGGGGCTGAGCTAGGGGATTCAGACCTTGCCAGGACAGTCCTAATGGCCTTCCTATGGGGGGTGGGGCTCCTACACAATGTTCCCTCACCCAGCTCTGATCCAACCCCAGCCAGAGGCCTCACAGGGCCTGTCCCTTCTTGTAGGAGGGCTTCCAGAGGCAGGGCTTGTTACCTGTGATATTTTCTCCACACCAGGGGCTCTCTGACCCCAGGGTTCTGCTTCCAGTGCTGGGCCAAAGGAAGGGTGAGCGGGATCTCCCCTCAGGGAGGTCTTGGTGCCAAGCCAAAGGCCAGGTTGGGAGGCCAGGACCCCAAGTTCTTTCCTGCTCTGCTTTGTTTGTGCTGCATAACCCATTGCAAGAGCCCCCGGGGTCAGGTCCAACGCTACACCAGGTCCCAAACTAGGCACACCAGGAACAGAGCAAATGACACCATACTTGGGGTTGAATGTCCACTTCTCTTTCCAAACAATGCCAAGCACACAACCTAGGTGTGGCAGGGGGACAGAGCCTGGCGGGGGTTCGGACATTACACACCTAGGGGGCCCTTGGTGGAGACGGGCAACTTAACAACGGGTCTGAAAGTCAAAAGAGAGAGAGCTGGTTAGTGGGGTGAGGAGCAGTGGGGGAGGCAGGGGCTGTGGAGTTCAGGCCCAGACACAGGGCCTGGCCAGCACCATGGGACCTTGGCCCTCACAGCAGCCCTGCTTGGGGCCCATTACCAGGGGTGGAGGTGGCACACTCTGGCCTCAATATCTGTGTGGGTGTCCAAGCAGTGCCGAGTGACTGGATGAACTCAAAACCAGCTCTCAGAGAAAGCAGGGCTGAGCCTCTTGGTCTCTCTGAACCTCAGAGTCCTAGTATGTAACATGGGGACATTCCTTATCTGGGGCCTGCAGTGGAAGGCACGTGGGTGAAGGGCTCTGTCCACCCCCAGGTGTTGGGCACTGACATCCATCTTGGTCACTGAAGGACCCTCAGGGCCCAGAGCATGGTAAACATGTGGCCTGCCACTGGGGTGGTGCATGAGGGCCTGCCCGTGGCTTCGGCAGTCCACTGGTGCCCATGGGCTATATCCTCTGTGTGCGTGCGTGTGCATGTGCATGCGTGTGTGCATGTGTGTATGTGTGCGTGTGCGTGTGTGTGTGTGGATGTCTTGCTGCTGATCTCTTTCTGAGTATCTGGGTCTCAGGTGGCAGAGTGGGCATCTTTGTTAAGGACCAAGTTCTCAGAGCCCTAGATGGGGCTTGGGGGCCATCCTATGCCCTGTTCAGGATGTCATCAGGGCTGGCTGGAGTGCTGGGCAAGGAGCTGCTGGGCAGGAGGGCTATTTGGGGCTGGCAGGGCTCAGACGTACTCTCGGGCAGCAGTTGAGGGTCCTGGGCGATAAGGCTGTGGGCTGCTGTTGGCTCTCTCAGGCTCCGGGCATGTGCAGCAGAGGAAGGAGCCCCCCAGCATGGCCAGGCCAGCTGAGGCCCAGCCTACGAACAGAGCCGGGCCAAATTCAAACCTGCAGAACAGGAGACGACCAGCTTTCAGGTATGGCTGCAAGCCCCAGCCCTGCCTCACCTGGCCCTCTCTGGGGCTCCTCTCAGGGGCCTGGGAGAGGGAGGGCAGGGTGCAGGGAGCTGGAGGTCAAAGTGTTCAAGGCCCCTCATCTCCCCAGATAAACTGGGATAAAAATTCTTTCTTCCTCCTTCGTCCACCGTCCTCTGAGCATATCAATGCCACACAGAAACCTAGGCCCGGGGTGGGCCTGCAGGCTGGAGGTCCACTCTCCAGCCCCTGCTCTGGGCACTTGAGGCTCATTTCCCCATCTGGCCAGTGGAGGGGGCCTGGGAGGCTCTCAAGGTCTGAATAGGCAGCCAGGGCTGCTTCCCACTCCCTTCTGGGGAAGACCAGGCTCCTCCCCCAGCATCTAGGCCCTCCACACTGGGCACTGCTGGCCTGGCTGGCTCCTCCCTTGTCTCCAGCCTCTGTGGCTTAGCACAAGGCACCCCTCCTGGAGTGCCTCCCTAGCCTACTCTGCCTTCAGGGCTTAGTTCCCATGCCACCTCCTTGTGGAGGCTTTTCTTGATGCCCCCATGCTCACCCTGCCCCTTCCAGGAGGCCCTTCAGTCGCCAAGAGCTCCTGGAGGGCAGACAGAGGCTGGGATTCATCCAATCCAGGCAGTCCCTGGACAGTTAAAAGGATGAAGGGCCCAGTCTCAGCTTGGCCCCTTGAGCTTGATCTTGCTTGGCAGGCCTCTGTGGCTGTAGCTGCCACCCAGGGAACAGGCTCACACCCAAAGCCTCCTCTTTTTCCTCTCCCTTCCACACCTCTGCCTACTCTAGGGAGCCTTCCTTGCTGTCCAGGCTTCCTTTCTCCTCTGCCTTCTACTGCTGGGCCTGTTAGAATGTCTCAGATATTCCTTTCTTTGCTTCTGGTTTGGCTGGGAGGAGCAGGGTGAGCCAGACTCTTCTGAGATTCCCTGACTCAGCCTCTGTGCCCTGACCTTGTAAGTTCTGACCATTCTAGCTTCCAGATATCTCTAAATCTGCTTTCCAGGGCTGCCTTCCTGCCCCTGAGCTCTCTGCTGGAGACCCTCTGCCATTGCCATCCTATGGGTTCTATGCCCCTCCCCCATTGTGCATACCTCAGCAGAGGGATTGCGCTGCCTTCCATCCCAGGATGAAGAATAGTCCTGGAAGGCTGCTAGGCCTGGCCCCATCTGCCCTTTTTCTCCAGTCTCATCTCTCTGGTCCCATAAAACTGCTTCGTCTAATAGGAAGCCACCCTGGCCCGCTTCCTTCAGAGGAAATAAGAGCAGCTCAGGTGTACTGAGCCATCTCTCGGCCTAGGCACTGTGCTAACCTCTACCTGCATTGTCTGGCAGACTCGGCCACCATGTGAGGGCTGGCTTGGGCTCTGGCTCCATTTTACAGAGGAAGAAGCCAGGCATGGAAAGATTAAATAACTTTCCCAAGATCCTGCCAGGACATGCAGGGCTAAGATTAGAACAGAGCTCAGAGCCAGGGCCTTAGCTCCTTGGAGGTCCTTGCTGTGCCTGAACCCTCATCAGGTTCCTGCCCATATCAGAGGCCTAGCCTGGCTCCCTGCTCCAGAGTTTCTCAGACAGCAACTGGGTCTCGTTCCCTACTTCCAAGTGACTGCTGGCCACAGAGTAGTGGGCCCAGAGTAGGCAAAGCAGGAGCCCAACCCCAGCACTCACCTGGCATTGACAGGTGTGCTTGGGTTGAAGAACTCCTGCGTTACCAGGGTGGCATACCAGGAGACAGCAGTCAAAGTACAGAGGCCTGAGGACAAAGCAGAGAGGTGCTCAGCTTTGCCCAGTCCCTGGGCAGCCACCCTGTGCCAAGAGGGTAGAAGAGGAAGCACGGACACTCACCTGCCAGGAGGAAGAGGGCACCCCCAGAGATGGCCACACGGCCCTTGGCGATGGGGTTGCTGTCTCCAACTCGTGTGCACTTCATGCCCACGACGCTGAGGACCATCCCCACGAAGCCCAGGAGCACAGCCAGCACCATCAGGGCTCGTGCTGACTGGATGTGACCTAAGGCAGGGCCAGGACTGCGCTGAGCAGGGGTTGGGAGGGAAGGGATGAAGATGGAGGTGGTCGGTGTAGTGTGTGGGGCCATGTGTGCAAGTCCACATCTGTAGTGGGAGGAGCCTGCATGGGAGGGGTTTGGGCAGGCGCTGGCTGAGGCCAGACCACCTGCCTGCAGGTAAGACTATGAAAGGTGAATATGGGGGTGTGAGGACAGGGTATAGGGTGAGGGTCCCCTTCATCATTGACCCTGTTTTCACTCCCTCTTGCAGGCTCCTCCCAGTTGTGCTTTGGTGAGAGGATAGTTTGAATTGGCTTTTCTACTACTTTGTCTTTTTTTTTTTTTTTTTTTTGTACTGGGGATTGAGCTCAGGACCTTGTGCTTCTGCCGCTTTGTCTTGAGCCTGGTTCACTCTCCCAAGCAGTTCTTCCT
The DNA here is from genome assembly GCF_053883595.1 of Heterocephalus glaber. Lineage (NCBI taxonomy): Eukaryota > Metazoa > Chordata > Mammalia > Rodentia > Bathyergidae > Heterocephalus > Heterocephalus glaber. Next base: position 1,598,974 of record NW_028258302.1, on the reverse strand, counting down.
GGGCTGCTCAGTTTCAATAGAAGGAAAAGCTGAGTGTGTCTGAGGCCCACCTCAGCCCAGCCAGGCCCCAGGCAGCGACCCTCACCCCCATCAGCCCCTCTGACTCTGGTCACCTTCCTCTCTGTCTTGTGAATCACCCTCAACAGCCAGATGCCCCCTGCCCCGTCCCAGCCCCTGGCAAGGGTATGCAGGTCAGTCCTGGGCTCCAGGCCAGCTCCGGAGACCTGGGCCCCTGAAGGAGGCCTGTGACCTACCTGGACCCATGCAGTGGGGCTGGTTGAGGGCAGCCCTGCCTGGTTGCCTGTGGGGCCCTGGGCAGAGTGTGGCTGTTCAGTCCCACCAAAGGTTACAGCGCAGGTACCCGCTTATAAGCCAGTCTGAGTCTCAACTCCACAGCCCAGGAAGAGAGAGGCTCATGCCAAAACTCCTGTGTGTGTGTGTGTGTGTGTGTGCACGCGCGCGCACACACGCGCATTGGCACACTTGCCGGCATGGAGGACTGGGCAGTAGTTGTGTGCACACAAATGTGTGTCTGCGTATAGAAAGTGGGGAGAAGTAGACTAGGGTCTCGGACTTTTGGGCTTTTGGTGTGCCAGGCTCTCTTATTTGAACAAGGTGTTAGTATCCCCTTTTACAGAGGAGGACCTCAGAATATAAAAGCGCTCGTGTCTCACAAGGTTTCAGTGGACTCCAAGATGCCAGACCCTACCCAGAGCCCCCTGCTCCCAAAGGGCCCAGTATTCACAGGGCAGTGGCAGGAGATCATGCAGGGAGTTGGAATATGGGGTGCAGTGCTGACAGCAGACTGTAGGAAAGCTTGCTGTGGGCTCCCAGACTACCCCGTACCCCACCTCCCAGCCCACCAGCCCGAGGCCTACCGTCCAGGGCGAGCAGCGAGTCATAGAGCTTGCACTGCACCTGACCAGTGCTCTGCGAGGCGCAGGACATCCAGAGTCCTTCGTAGAGGCCCACGGCCGTGATGATGGCATCACCTGCATAGGAAGACTGCTTCCATTGTGGCAGGGCTGTGCTGGCAATGATGCCCACCCAGCCACCCAGGGCCAGGAAGTAGCCCAACAGCTGAAGACCCGAGTTGGCCATGGCCCAAAGGAGGGGACCAAGGGCCCCGGGCTCAGAGCTGGGCTGGGGTCCTGGGGTTTGCTGTGGTCATGGCCAGGAGAAAGAACAGCTGGGCAGGGGAGCAGTGAGTGGTCAGAAGCAGAGGAGGAGAGGGGACAGCAGCTGCAGCAGCAGCAAAGACAGTGGCTCTGGGCTCCAGAATGCAGAGGGAAAGGCCAAAGGCCCGCCCACAGCAGCCGCCTGAGCTCGCCAGGGTATCCAGCAAAGCTCATGCCCAGCCCCCTGGGGGTGAGGGGCGGGATTTATGGCCCAGGTGGGTACCTCACCCTACCCCCACCCCAAGAATAGAGAAGGGAGGGGCTAGGAAGAGTGATCCTGCCTACTCCAGGCTTTTCTACCCTTTAGGAGCCTGACTCAAGTCCCCTAAAATTCTCATCCCTACCCTGAGCACCAGCTCTTGAGATGATGGACTTTGCTCCTGTAAGGGGATCTGACCCTTGAGGTTCCCTGCCCTCTGCCTTGAGGACTGAAAGGAAAAGGAATTCCAGCTTGCAGCAGGTAAAATTTGATTTAGACATCAGGGAGAACCTCTGAGGCCAGATGTGGAGAGGCAAGGCTGGGAATTGAGTGCTGGGGAGAGGGTTTCTGGGGAGCTGGGATCCATGTACACCAGAAATAAGGAGGCCAGATGGCCAAACCAAGGAATATGTACTATGGGGTGTGTTTGAGATCTGAGAGGTCAGAAGAGGGGCCCCACTGAGGCTGGGCCAAAGCTGGCTACAGGCCGCAGGGGACCTGGCCGGGAGCTGGGAGACAGCACCAGGCTTCTGGCATTGGCCTAAAGGAAGGCGGATTGCTCAGCCCATTAATCCCCTTGCTGACTGGTTCAGCAGCTCCTGCTGGGACCTGGGGCAGTGGGCTGGGCCCCCAGCTCCAAAACAGCCTTGGGGGAGCAGTGGCCTCTGCATATTCCTGGGGTTCAGGCTGCCCTCTCCTAGAGCCCCGCCTTTCCCTTCTATCGCATTAGAGCTCAGCCCTCCGGAACAGGGGAATGTTTAACTCTCCTCGAGCTCATTAGCAATCCCCTCACGTCCACTTCAGCTCCATGGCTCAGAGTGGGTGCAGGAGGAATGTTACACCCCTACTCTCACTCCTGCAAGACCCTGGCCACCCCCTGCATCCCCAGCAGCCCACTCGCCTTTCCTGGCTTGCACTGGGGGACTCCAGGGTCCTTCTGTGACTCCAGCCAGTTTCCTCCCCCATAGCCCCTGTACCCCTCCACAAGGACAAGTCCCCAGCCTGCTCCCTTACATTCTTCACATGGCTATGCAAACGAGAGGGTGCCAGGCACCGCACAGACAATGGTTGCCCTGTGTGCCCGCCTAGGGAGTGGGCCCCTGGTATGGCCTGCAGCTCCAGTCCAGAGCAGGGGAAGTGGTCTGCCCTCTGAGGGGCCAGGGGTGGGCATTGTCTGGCCTTCGGGTCTGTACACCAGGCCCCTCTGATCCTATCAGGAAGGTCAGAGCCATGTGGGTCTCTGTCTACACAGACCTGCCTCCTGATGTGGCCTGTGGGTCCCAAAAAGCCAGTGGGGTCTAGAGTGGTGGCTGGGAAGTCAGCCAAAATTGCCACAGATAATGACATGACAGTAGAATCAAGGGGAGCTGAGGCTATTGCTAGAGTCCAGAGCAGGGAAGGGGACGAAAACTGAAGACTACTGGGGACAATGTGAGCACGCTGTGATTGGTGCTTCTTGTGTTAATTCCTCTAACAAGCCTCCTCTGGGGTGGGGTGGGGGACTCACCCGGTGGGGAGTAGCAGGAAGGGCTTCTCTGGGATGTGTGTGGTGCCAGCTCCTTGGCTTTCCGAGGGAGACATTGATCCAGATTGGGAGGGGCAGCAGGCATAAGATGCTCCTTATAGATGACCTGAGCTGATCATGGAGCCTCCGTGTCTGTTGTAGTCAGGGTTTGCAAGGGAATAGATTTAATATAGGAACATAATTTATAAATATTTTATAATATTATTTTATAATATTCACTCAAAAAGTCAAAAGCAGAGGAGAACAAGAGATCTGTCCACACACCAGAGGCCCAAAGGATCCAGCTGAGAGCCTGGATCCCACAGCAGTGGCCACACAAGTCCAACTGAAGGCTTAGAGTCCAAGGCAATGTCCTCCACGAATCCAGCCAGAGGCCTAGAGCCCACGGCAGTCTCATTCCATATGGAGGATCTGCACCGGGAAGGCCCAAAGGCCAGTGGTGGGAGCTAGAAAGCCTGCGCCGGTGGAGTGAAGGATCTGTGCCACCAGGCTGAGGGATCTGCACTGGAGCTAGGAAGTGATGGTTAAAAAAAAGATCAGAGCTTCCCTGACGAGAACAGCAGCCATCCTTGGCAACAGCAAGGATCAGAGTTCCTCTGACAATGAGAACAGCTAAGTTCACATCAGGAAAAACAGCCATGGCAAGCTTTTCCAAGAAAATCAATAGCCTATGATCTTTCCCTCCAGGTCTCTTTTTATGCTGTTGGCAACAATCCCCAGGTGGGTCTTCCATGCCTGGAGCCACACTGATACCATTCAGCTGGGTGTTCCAAATTGACCATCAGTCCACCACAGTGTCTCTACCTCTAAACACATCTGTCTCACAGAACTGTAAAGGTTGAACAAGGTAAGTGATATCTGGGGAAGGTGGGGAGCTGCACTTGGCAGCTTCCGGGAGCATGCTGTTCCCAAAGATGAGCCCCATCTCTCCCTAAGCTGGGCCTTGGTCCCTTCTCCTGCCTTCTGCAAGTGCTTCTCTTCAAAGAAGACCCAAGAGTCACTCCGGCCTCAGGAGGCCCAAGTGAGGTATCAGATCTCTGGAGCCTAAAGGCCACATAGAAATGGAGTGTCAGAGCCACCCGGAGCCTCAGAGACCACCTGCAGCTCCCTCTGTTGATAACTCAGAGAGCTAAGAGCCAGAGAGGAAGAGACTGCTGCCCAAGGCCAAACTCTTGCAGCTGTGAGGTCCCAGAAGCAGCAGGAGGCCTGTCTGCTCCTCCATCCTGTGCTTCCAGAGCCTCTGACGCCAACTTCTTCCTCTGGAGCTCTTTTGTTTATCCTTTCTTGTTACTGAGGTTTTGAGTCTGTTGCACTAAAAAAGGTTTTCCTACAGTGTTCAAAGCCTTGTGGACTTCATGTCTTTTCCACAGTGGTTTTCTCTAACCGAGAATAACTTCCGTATCCCAGGTACCTACCCCTCCTGGTGGCCCATGCAACCCAGGCACTGCCAGGCATACAGAGAGCACAGGGAGGCCCAGGGTCCCACCCCATCCTTCCATAAGACCTATCTCAAATTTCCCTGAGGTCACACCGGTTACGATTTAAAACATGCTTTTACTTGTGTTACAAGAGGCTGAGGGTTCTTGGGGTTTTTTTGGTTTTTTGGTACCAGGGATTGAACTTGGGTCCTTACGCTTGCAAGGCAGGCAGCAGAACCACTGAGCTAAATCCCCGGCCCTAGGCAGAGGGTTCTAGCTTTACCTCTGCCACTGAGAAACTGTGTAACATTAACCAAGTCCCTCAGCTTCTCTCAGCCTGGTTCCTCAAGTGAAAAAGAGTTAATACCATTTTCCCTGTCTGGTTTCCAGGAAGTCTACCAGGATCAAGCAGTAGGTGAAAAATGCTGCTGGATCACATAAGATGCCAAAAGAACCACGGCTAATGGAAGCTTTCTCAAAGACCCCCCAGGACAGTGGCCTGCTCATGTCTTCTCATCTTGGGTGGCATAGACTGCCTGCAGCTGAGGACCCACTGCCACATCCTCTGCAACAGTGCCTTGTTGGCCAGTGTGTTGATGACTGACTGATAGGTATGAGTATTAAATGCTTTTGCCTCCTTCCTAATGGAACATCAGAGACCTTTCCACCAGCCTCTCCCATTGCCAGTTAGGTGGGTCTGATTCACTCTGTTGTAATTCAGCACATTCTCTGCAGCCACCATGGGAACTCTGGAGGCTCAGAAGTGGTGCTGGTCTTACTACCCTCAAACCAGGGTAATGAGGTTCTCGTGTAATCACAGGCCCAGGCAGAGGACTTACCACAGACCACATAGCTGGAAGGCAGAACCGCCAGCAGTGTGGCCGCCCAGGCATGGTTAAGCACCCTGATCTGAAATCCCATAATACTCTGCAGATTCCCATTCACTGCACTTAGTGCCCTATTGGCCTCCTTCGTGACAATAAACATCTCGAGGCCATTCTAGCAGCCTCTTGGGTCCCACTGCCTAACCCAGGACAAGGACACTTCTGTGGCACACAGCACACAGCCCAGTGATGCCCTTTGGCTCTCTGTGCAGAGGTCTCAGGTGCCCTGTTGAGAGCTCTGTGACTGCCTTGGGTTATGGAGACCTAGGGCTGTCACATCCAAATCTCCCTAGGTTTGCTAGGTCACCTCTCATCCCCTCTACTGCTCCCATGGGCTCTCTCCTTCCATCTCAAGCCAACTTCCTCCTGTCACAGACATGCCCTTACATATGCTTTCCAAACATGGACCTAGTGAGCAATCATGGCTGAATCTCAGCAGGCCCCTGCCATCACTCCTGCTTCTGGGACAACTTGCCCCAGCCTAATTACAGACACTTATCTTGGTCTTGTTGCTATTGAAAACATTTGGCCTTTTGTGAGCTCAAGAGACATACTCTGCTCTCTCTATGTGGTTAGCATATGTTGAGACTGAAAAGGTCATCTGCTTTGATGTGGAAACTTCCAGAAAATCAGAATGAGACTGATGTAGATTTCTGGAATGTTGGGTGTCTACCGTGTGCCAGGCGCTTTGTGAGCATCCCCTGTGAGTACCCTAAGCTGTGGCGAGCAGTGTGGACTGTGATCCCCTTGTCCTGGTGAAGAAACACACTCGGAGGCTGCACAACTTGAAGGTCATACAACTCCAAGTGGGAGAGTGAGAGTCACCCTGCTCAGGACATGGGTAAAGTTCATGCATTTTCCTTTAATGTGGTCTTACTCTGCACAGTAAGTCACCCAGACAGGACACGGGATCAGCAATGAATGGTGACTGGCTTAGGCCATTCCCTATGGCAAACTAATGTTTAAAGCTATCCCCCCACTTGAAAAACCATCATTTCATGATCACGTCTCTTTCTAGTTCATCTTTCCACTTGTGCTTAGTGCCAAATACCTGAACAAAACTTCCACACCCATCATCACACCTGCTCTCCACCCACCCACCTTCTCAACTCCCTGATCCATCTTTCACCCACGCCACTCCCCCCAGACATCTCTTGTTGAAGTGTTTGCGGATCTCCCTGCTGCTGAATCCAAAGTCGGATCCTCAGTTCTTGTCATGCTCACCCTCCAGGGACCATGTGACACCACACTCCCTCCCTCCTTGATACCATCAGACTTCAGGATGCCGTCTTTTTTATGGTACCAGGGATCAAACTCGGAACCTTGAGCTTTCGAGGCAGGTGGTGGAATCACTGAGCTAAATCCCCGGCCATACGTTTCTCTTGACTCTGGCTCTCAGCTACAGGTCCCACCATCCTCCAGCCCCGCTTGCTTCCAAGCTGTTTTCTATCTCCTCTCTCTCCTGCTTTGAATGGCATCAATGAGCTGCTCACACTCAAGCTGAGCGCGCCTAAACCAAATTCTGGGTTATGTTTATTATCTGTCTCCCCTACAAAATAGAAGCTCTATAAAGGTGGTGGCTTGGGGGCTGGGATATAGCTCAGTGGTTTTGCCACCTGCTGTGCAAGTGCAAGGACCCGAGTTCGATCCTTGGTACCAACAAAAAAGGTGGTAGCTTATTTTGTTCCCTATTATATTCTCAGCACCAGGAACTTAGCTGATGCTCAATGTGTTTTAGTTGACTGACTAAATGATTACTCAAGAGTGCAGATTCCTACACTTCCTGCCCTATGACATCTCAAGCATGGTGTAGGTGATGGGCTCAGTGCCAGGGACATGGCCAGAGGAGCTGAATCTCCAGTTGCATGCTATCTCCTAGAAGTGCCATCCTGCATAGGGCGGCCCTGAGGTATGGGGCTTAGAAAACAGCCAGTAGAGCAGAAAGCATGTGGCTGCCACGGGGACAACACGCCAGAGCACTGCTGACTGCCACTCCCTGCCAGAAGATGATTAGTGATAATCCCAGCCGTTCATTCAGAGGTTTACAGTTTACAAAGTGCCATCACATCTGACACTGTATCTGGGCCACACAGCTGCCCCAGAAGGTGGGCAGAATGAGGACTATGATTCCTCTCATGCAGACAGCAACCCCAAGGTACCTGGCTAGATGTCCGGACTGGGGCTGCACAGGAAGAGGCTGGGTTGGGTTCTAGCCAGGCCTCCTAGTGTCACAGGACATTACATCCTGACCAGAGCAGTTTCTACCAAGGGAAGTCGCTGGGGCAGAATGGACACATTTCCACTCTCTCAACAAACCAAACAAGAAATCACCAGTCATTTATTCTTTGGTTGTCTACAGAGACACTTAAATACTTTATTGGTGACACACAGTTGCCTGTGCAGGCCCTTCCGTGGCTCTGGGCCAGTTTCTGAGCCTTCAGCCAGGCCCGCAGGGTAGTGGTATCCTTCCACATCCGCTCCAAGAACAGTAGCACCACGCAGAAGGTGATGAGCAGGATCCCCTCGGCTGGGAAGCAGACCAAGGCTTTCCTCTGGTCCATGGCCCTCAGGGGCTGGACAGTCCAGCATGCAGGACAGTTCCTTCCCACAGCCCACTCACTCGCCCATGTGTGACCTAGCATTGTCATAGTTCATCCTTGTGCCCTGACTCACTGCCTGAGGCAGACTCCTGTCCAGGATGGGGCACATCCCCTGGGGCGTGCAGGGGCTGCTCCAGGGGGAGGTCCACTTCTTCTGGGCTGAACAGCATCTTCACCAGATCATCCGCCTGCACTCTGTCCTGCAAGGACAAACCCCACCTACTCAGAGAGGCTGGGGGCCAGATACCTGGCCCCCTTCAGCTGCTGGTTCCTCAAGAACAATGCAGCTGCTGCCCCTCTTTCCCAGGAGTCCCAGCACTCTGGGGAAGACAGCTGAGATGTGCCCAAGGAGGGAACCAAGGACTCAGCATCGCTCCTTGCTCAGGGCCCACCCCACCTGCACACCGCTGACACGTAAGGCAGGCCGAGGGAAGGCAGTGTGACCAGTGACAGCGCTGGACCCAGGAGTCTCAAGTGCAGCGCTCCTTTCGTGACCACACCTCCAGCAGCAGGATTTGGGGAAGGAGGAAGTGGAATCAGGACCCTCCCAAGAACAGATGGCAGCACAACTGTTCTTACGCGCTCACTGTGTCGAGGGTCCAGGGTGAACCACAGGGCAATGGCACAGCGCTGTCCCCTGGTGACAGCCTTCACTCCATGTGGGTTTTCAGTGCCTGAAGAGAATCCCACAGCCCGTCCACACTGGGGCTGTACCTCTGCCTGAAGGGGACAAAGTGAGTGGGACACACAGGGGAAGACAGAAAAGCCATGGGAAACTTCAGCTTGGTTTCCCGGAAGCCAGAGATAACAGTCAGTTAGGGCACAGCCGACGTATCTCAAAGCCTCCTGGGATGCGGAAGGGGCACTGGCCACAAGGAGGCCCAGCTGGTTTTATTATGCACCGGACTTGGGACATCAGCCCCAGGGATAAGAACAAAGGCACACTTACTGTCACAGTCTTGGCGTCCAGTTCGGTGAAATAAAAGTTTCCTCCATCGAAGTCCCCGTTTAGGTAAAGGATGGCACTGGGAAAGGCAGAGACACCTAACATGGCCCCTTTCCTCCCACTGCCCAGAGCCTTCACGTTCAGGCGCTTGAAACCAGCAGCGGGAGGGTGGCCTTCCATAGCAAAGCAGCTTGCGAAATGCTTCTCTGAAGCTGCGAACAGCTCGCAGCCCTCCCAACCCCCACCCTTGCCCAGGGAGTCCATCTGCTGTGCTCTGGGTGCTTCTGTGCCAAGTCCACTTGCACAGGCCTACTTGTCACACTCCCCCTGCCGGAGGCTGGGAGTAGGGACCGGGGACAGTGGGCCCTGGGCTGTGTGCACATGGGCTGAAGCTGGAGAGGCAGAGTGCAGGGCACGGAGGAGCCTCACAGGCCGAGCACAGGACTCCTGCCCCACACCTGCCACCTGCACTCATTCACCTGTAGTCCCGGAAGGTGTAGGCTGGGGGCTCCTTGATGCACATGAGGGTCTCTGCATTCAGGATGCAGTTGTCCACATGGACTGGATGGCTGCTGTCTTTCCTCTCAGCCTGCATCTCTGGGGCCAAGGAAACTCAGATTAGTGCTGGGGCAAGCAGGAGACACTGCAGTTCTACTGGCACGGGGTGAGTGTGGATTCTTCCCACAATGTGCTTGAGTCTATGGAAACCATCATGAACTGGGTTGAGGGCGGGGTTTCTCTGTCCAAGTCACAGCTTAGGGGTCAGGACAAGGCTGCAGGGTGAGCAAGGTACAGCAGGCAGGACTGTGGGACTCCAATGAGGAAGATCCCAGGCCAAGTGGCCTAACCCTGTTTGTGGCTCAAACTCTGCAAAACAGGAAGGCACAGAGAAGTGAAACAAAGGAGTTAGGAGAGCAACAGGTACAGGGTCCCGTGAGTCACAGGAGGAGCCAACTTTAGAGGGGCCACTGGGGGCAGGACACAGAAGAGGATGTACTGCATACCAGCTTAGGATGCAGGACGCACCTGCCTCAATGCACACACGGCATGGGGATGGAAGATGACTCTCCAACTGCCCCCATTTGTCCAGCCAGCCACTTCCATTCTTCCAACACCTCCCCTACAGCATCTCTCTACTTCCGCTGCTGGGTCCCAACATCAAGCCATCATCCTGGTCCCTCTAGATCACTCCTGATCAACTGCCCCACCTTGGGTTTGGCCTGCATTCACCAAATCTCTCAACAGAGCAGCAGCAAAACTAATCTTTTAAAAATGAAAATCCTGCTGAGTCCTTCCCTATCTGATGATCCTACCCTGGCTTCCCACCGTCTATACCAGTGCTCCCCTATCTTGAGGCTCAGTGACACATTCCTTTGGCTGTGCCTAGATTTTCACAGAACACCAAACATCCTGGGGGAGTGAGAAGCCACCTACCAAGGGCATGTTAGTGCCAGGGGTCCTCTGTTGGCAATGGTGTGACAGAGCCCACTGAAGCCACATGCGATTTCTACAGCTCAGTGTACCTCACCCCTGTGAGAAGGTGAAGGAAGGAGAAATAACCTGGCGCTTGCTCTGATTTGTAAAGTAAATAGCTCTTCCACAAACCTGGTACTTAACAATTAGGAACAGAGAGCTTGCAACATAGCTTATGACTGATTGAAGGCACAAACCACAAACTCTGGGACGTACTTCTCCGTGACCCGAAACCTTTCTTAGTTCCCTCAGTTCCTGGGCTACCCAGCACCTCCATCTCTGGACGTCTGCTGGTCCCTCCAGCTTGCACCAGACCCACCAGCTCTGAAACTCCAACATACTCAGCCTGTCAACTGCCCGACCTCTCAGGGAAGACTTCCGGACTCCTAGGTAGGTCGATGTGACTCCCTCCATGCTACGGTTGCTCTCAACACACCGGGCTGCGACCAGGCTGTATGTGCTGGTTCCCCAACCAGGATGAAGGGACACCACCCTATTCCTCTCCGAGTCCTCAGGGTCCAGCAGTGTGGGCAGAGCGTGCTCAGAAGAGGCTACAGGGGTGACGAGGCTCACCTTCGATCGCAGTGCGGCACACCAGGTGGGAGTAGGAGAAGTAGAGGGGTGTGTCCAGGCGGAAGTAGGACTCCATGACGCGCCGCACCTTCTCGGTCACATTGTAGTACAGACGGGCGCTCTGCAGAGGAACTTTCCCTTCCTGCCCCAGCTGCCAAGGAGATGGATCATTACTCCCCTTAATAACCTTCGTGGGCTACTACGGACACAGATATGAGACCCCATACCTCAAGCATCTCCCAAGCCCCTGTGAAGATGCAGCCTTGCTGCTCCCCACATCTGACACCCCGACATACTCTTTCCCCCTGCTTGTTCTTCTCATCATGAATAACCTGTGCATCCTGACTGGGATGCACCATTCTTCAGATAGCATCCCACAGCTCTGGGGATCAGCTTGTCTTGCTCACCTAATTTTATCATACTTGGTCTAACAGCCAGGATTCAAGTTAACCTCATTCAACATTCTCACTCCACGGCAACTGGAACGTCAGCAATAAGATGCCTCTTCTTTTTCTACCACAGTCCCCAATTCTTCCCCCAAACCTGAGATTCCCCTTTCCTCTGCCCTCAGAGAATCAGACAACCCCCTTCTCACACTTTTGAATGCCCAGAACTTATTTTTACCTTGAGGGCTTTGAAGACAGTGACGCCATAGAACTTCTCGTTGGGAGTATGTGGGGAGGTCTGGCCTCGGTAGCCATCTCCTGAAGTTGCTGCTGCCTACAAGGTCCAAAGACAAGATGAAGTCAGCCCGGCAGCTGAGGGCCTGAGAAGAGGTGGGCAGCTGTGGGCAGCAGAGGGCAGGCACAGACTCAATTTCTAAGAGGCCTTTGAAAGGAGGCCCTCTGCACCTTCTTACATTGGTCAGTCTCTGCAGCTCCTGGCACTCAGTGTCAGAGATCACGCCATCCATCACCACCCGCTGGGAGCCGTTCAAGACTTTAGAGTTCATGGTAAGACTGATGCTGTCGTATAGCAGGGGCCCTCCTGCAAAGCAAAAAGGCTGGCTAAGTTCTGCAGCAGCTCCCTTCATCACCTGCTTGTCAGGAATCAAAGTTCTGGTTGTTTCCTATTCTCTGGAGAACTCTCCAGCTCAGTCACTTCCACAGGGAAGGTGGTCCAAAGGATAGAACTTGGAGTTAAAGATGAGACCCAAGTCCTGGTCCTTGTTTCGCCACTAAATAGCTGCTGGCTCTTGGGCTTTTGTGCATGGCTGAGGTTACACACATTCTTAAGATCTGTGCTCTGGAATCAGAATTGAGTTTGGTTCCTGGATCCTCCACTTATTAGCTGCATGACCTGAGCCAAGTTACTCAATCTCTTTGAGATTGATTATATTTAATTAATTAAGCTGTTCTCATCTTTCAAACATCTAGTTGTAAGTTTCATGTTAACAATAAATAAGGCAAGTTAAAAATTTAGGATAGTATTTGACTTACAGTAAATGCTCAAAAATGCTGGCTACCATTTTTTTCCAGTATCGGGGATCGAACTCAGGACCTTGTGCTTGCCAGCCAGGCGTGGGGCCACTGAGCTACATCCCCAGCTCTGGCTACCACTGTACAGTCGTCATCAACATATCAACATCAAAGTCGTCATTTATGTAAAATAAAGATTTTAACAGTCTGCTTAACCCACCATTCAGGAAGTTATGAGAAGCAAGAGAAATAACAAAGCCCTCTGAAAACAAAGAAATGATGGACACATTCTTTTTCACACTATAATTTTGTTAGATTCACCATTGTCAATTTAAGCAATGGCAGGGCAAAGGTCATCATTTTTCCTTAGGGTTCTTTGGTGTCTCTGTACTGGGGACATTTTAGAGACCTGATTCCACCCTAACTAGGCCTCGAGGGTCAGTGAGCCCAAGGTAGTACGGTGATGGGTTAACACCTGAAGACAGCACCTTTCCTTTCCCCCATCACACAATGCCCAGCACAAGCAGACTGCAACGCTCCCAGAAGTTTAAAGAAGAGAGGCGACAGAGGCTTTGTAAGGTACATCTGAGGTGCTTCATGGGCACAGACGGTGGGAAGAGTATTAAGAGAGACAAGCAGGAACAAGAATGTGTGGGCTGAGGGGAAGCTCAGGAACAACGAGAAGTCCTGCTTGATGCAGAGAAAGAGTAAGCAGGGGAAGAGGTAAGAGGCAGGAGGATGGACTCAGGGTCCCAGTATCCAGAAGATGAGCCTGGCACCTGTGAGTGAGAAGGGGCAAGGACAGATGGGACTAGGAGAGATGGGTGCAGACAGGAGGAAGCCCAAGGCAATGGAAAAGGAAGAAGGCAGGAGAGGTGAGAAAGAGCAGAATGGAGCCATCTCGAGGCCTTCTCTGGACTGGAGGCATGGGCAGGGGAGGGAAGAGGAGCCAGGAGGCTGGACGATTCTGAATCCTAGTAACAGAGTTAAGAGTTAAGAGAGTTAAGAGAAAAGAGGTTGGAGTAAGGGACAGTAGAAGTCTGGGCTATCCCTGCTTACTAAAGTAAACACACAGGAGTCTTCCCTGGCTAAAGGCCTAGACTCAGGCAAAAGTCCCTTCGGTGAGTTAGGATGGCTGCAGAGGCAAAGTGAGTCCTAACACCCAACGCGTGCACTGGGGGCGGCTCTCAGTGAGCTGCGCACTGCCTAGCAGATATGGCCGCCTGATGTGCCCCATGCTCCGTCCTCTCACCTTCCCGGGTCAGCCTGCTCACATCCAGTGACTCCTTGGTCTTCTCTTCCACCAGGGTCTCGATCTCCTTCATGAGGTTGCCGATCTCCTTGGAGATGCGCACGGCGGTTTCCCGTTCGGACCTGTAAGCACAGCGGCTCTGAGGACTGGGCTGGGGCGGGCCCTGTGCTCCCACCCCAACTTCCCAGACTGGACCTGCCCACCCGTGGCCAGGAGTTCCCATCTGCCTGGGCGCAGGAAGCCTCAAGCGCTTCGTCACACCGATCCAATCATGCAGTTTCTTCAAGGGCCTCACTTCTGTTTCTCTTGCAGTCTCTTGGGGATCACCTCTTCTGGAGTCCACGTGTCCTGAAAGCAGACAGAGTAACAGGGTATCTTCCAGGTCTCAAGGCATGAGATGGGGCCTCCAGTGGCAATCTGTCTCACCGCTCGCTCCCTGTAGGAGATGAGGTGGGAGCTCTGGGAACCTAGGCTGCACCTCGCTGCCCAGGGTCCCGCTTCATCTTCCTTGCTATTGCTCATCCTCAAGGTCCACACATCCCACACTTGTGCACGACTCCCTGACCCCTCAGAGCCTCCTCCCTTTCCTTCTCCAACTCCCACTCTGGCTCACCGGATCCACGAAGGGGATTCCAAAAACATCATAAGCGAAGAAAAGCAGTTCCTTCTCCAGCAGGCTGCGCCGGCGGTACTCCTGGGCGCTCTGAGAAGATGAGGAGGAGTTCCCTGCAGCCTGGCCCTGCCACAACGCCCTGGGATGGCCTTCCTTCCCCGTGTGGCTGAGGTCTCCTTCCCACCATCATGATAGGTCTGCTCCCCAGTTTAGACAAAAGCCTCTCTTCTGTGCTCAAGGGCTCTTCCTGCCCAGCACAAGCGATACTTCTAAAAGTGGCATAACCAGGCTGCCCTTGGAGGAAAAAGCCTCCTTCTTCCCCTTCCCCAACTCCACTATTCTCTAGAAAAGAAAATTTGGTGACCTTCAGGGTATGTGGAAAGATGCTGCATAGGAGCAGAATTCCCCCTTGATATCTGTAGGAAGCTATGTCAGGCTGGGAACCCAGGTGCCAGGCAACTGTTATTCATTCAATCTTTAGAACCACCCCTGGGGTGTCATCCTCATTTTACAGGTGAAGAAACTGAAGAGCAGAGGGGAAGTGCCCCTTGTTTAAGGGGGTATCAGAGGAAGTAGGGGAGCAGAGACCTACAATCACACCCAAGTCTTTCTGGTCCTCAGGCCCATGTGCTTTCTACTCTGCCACCTGCCTCCCCTCAGACCTATCCCTCTCTGGGGACTGAGAGCTGCAGAACTGCTGGGCCTGGCACTCTGGCCTCTCATGTGTGCTTACCCAGGGCAGGGAAACTAAGTCCCTTCCAGGGTCACATGTTTCCCTAGGTGACCTGCTAGTCTCCAAGCAGCAGCAGAAGGAAGGAAGAGATAAAGAAGACGTCATCAGGTGAAATAAAAGATGGGGCAGTTTAAAGAGGAAAGTCTTAAAAGTACTCCTGTCAGCTACTGCAATTACCAAAGAAGATGGAAATAGTCTCCTCTAGGAATTTAAATTATTTGCCTCCTTCACCCAGTGCTAGACACCAAGCCACATGTGCTATCTCATTTAACCCTCTCCCGCAATTCAATGAGACTACTAGGGAGTGAACTCCACCTCTGTGCCATGTTCACTCAATCCTGGTTTACTGAGTGCCAGTGATGTGTATCAGGAACCATGCCAGCACTGGGGATAAAGCAAGAACAGATTCCAGTCACTGTGAGCCAGCCATAGGCCACTGAACAAGCTACCTCATCTACAGGCCCTCATCTTTACAGTGGCAGCTGCACTGATTAAATAAGATGATGGACTGAGGCCACTCAGAACAGGGCTTGGATCTGGACAGGACCTCAACAAACGCTAACTATCTTCTTTCCAGGAGGAGAACTCTAGCTAACAATGGTAGACTGGCCACATGGGTTATCATCTCTCTTTGTCCCAGACTCACTAATATGACCACAGAGGAGAAAAAAAACCGTGTATGTGTATGTGTATATGTATATGTATATGTATATGTATATGTACGTGTGTATGTTAAGCAAGACAAAGAGACCGCAAGAGCCATCTCAGAACCAGGTGGTCACCATCTAGTGGTCAGAGAGGAAAATTACAAGAAAGCAGATGACATGGGAGAGACTGGCAGTGTATTTCCACTGGATACTCAGGATCCACAGCTAGGAAAGAGGAACCTGGGTTTTTACTTCAGAGAAGTAGTCTTTGTGGTATGTGGATTTTTGTCCTTGTTTTATCTTTCTTTTTTTTTTTGGTACCGGGGATTGAATTTGGGACCTTGCGCTTGCGAGGCAGGCACTGGAACCACTGAGCTAAATCCCCGGCCCTGTCCTTGTTTTAGACTGAGATAGGAATAATGTTGAGAGCTGAGAGAGAACAGGACAAGAGCAAAGAGAGGCAGGATGCAGAGGAAAAAAAAGAGATGGAAAACCAATGAGTGGAAATATAAATCTAGCATGAAGGAAACAGTAATGGACCCCAGCCAAATGGCATCAAATGTTGAAAAGGGGGTGCCAAGAGGGGCAGAGCAGTGGCTTTACAGTTCTGCTTTCTGTGCACAGTCAGAGAACATGCACTGGGTCCAGATGAAGCTGTGTGGCTTTGGCATGTTGCCCACACACGCTGTGCCCCATCCTCTGAGTGACGAGACAAGCATGAGCCCTGTGTCCCTCTGGTGCCCCACTCTTCTGTCCTCTAGTTGGGATCAGCTGGTAGCCACACTCACTGAAGCAAATCTCACCTCACGGGGGCCAATGGAGCTGGTCTGCTCTCCTCCAAGCAGAGCTGCATAGTAGGCCAGATTCTGGCTCATCACCTCGTCATCAGGAAAGAAGAGGAGGTAGGTCTTGGCACATTCAATAGCTTGTGTATAATTCCCAACTGCAAAGCAAGAAAAAAATGGCTGAGAGGAAAAGGTCTAATCCTGGGTATCAAAAACCACTTACCATTCAGTCTCAGTGAAGCTCGAGGCACAGCAGGTCAATGTGGTGCTCCCTTGCTACCAAATACAATGGCCTGACTTGAGGGGAGAAGTAACATAATACAGAGACTAGGTAATTGATTTTCAGGTGTCTCATAGCCTCAATGCTGTCTATCATCAAAAAAGGAAAGAATTAAGACTCCTCTGCGTGCCCATCTCTTTGAAAATTCACAAATAATTAAAATACCTGGTAATATCTTGCCTCAATATACCCAATCATTAGACCAATTTCAGATGCTCACGTCTTACCTTTTTTCCCACGGATTCTCAGAGGGAAGATTACAAAGGCACATAGTGCTCTTTGGCAGAACAGTTCTTGTTTGTGTTGGTCTCCTTGATTCAAACTACTGACACTGTGTATTTCTGAATAGGCTGTAACACTCAGGGCACAGCAGGACTCACTCGGTAAAGACCTGCTGATTTGTTGATTGTCTGGATTTTTTTTTTTTGGTACCGGGGATTGAACTCAGGACCTTGCGTTTTTGAGGCAGGTGAGGTGCCACTGAGCTACATCCCCGTCCCTGCTTGTCTGGATACTGACAAGACCCCAAGAGCACTGGTGCTGTACTAGGCAGGATGGCTGAAAACGTCCTGTAAGCCGGTTTAAACAGCAGCACACCCTTACTTTTTTTTTTGGTACCGGGGATTGAACTCAGGTCCTTGCGCTTGCACTTGTGCAGCAGGCCTCGAAACCACTGAGCTAAATCCCCAGGCCCTTTACTTTTGCTATTACTTTAATTCAAATGCAAATTTATGTTACAGACGTGATGGGATGAGATAGAAGTCCTAGAATTCCAAAGCCCAGAGAAGAGCCAGACATGTTAAGGAGGTACAGTGTCTGTAACCCTACCTGTCTGGCTTTGCATTTTTTGTTTTATTTTTAATTGTTTTGCAGTACCGGGGATTGAACCCAGAGCCTCTGACTAAATTACATCCCTAGCCCCTTTTTTGCTTTTTATTTTGAAATAGGGTTTCACTAAGCTGCTTAAGTGATCAGGCTGTGCTCAAACTTGCAATCCTCCTGCCTCGGTCTCCCCGAGTGCTGTGACCACAGGGTTGTACCAACATGCCCGGCTCTGACTTAGCTTCTAAGTTAAGGTAGCAAAGAGAAAGGAAAGAAAGCAAGCCTTACTGTTGTAGTAGGCAAACTGTAGATAATTGTAATGTGATGGGAAGAAGTCTTCAAAGGGCTTTTCTCTACTTGGGTGAGAAGCCAGCTCGGTGACACAGTTCTGCTTACAACTGAGGACCTGGACATAATGATCTGAAAGGCATCCAAGATGAGAAATGACTAGAAAGTCACACTTTCAGGGTTCAAATTCTGATTATGATGGACAAGTTCAAGTGGAAACAATTTTCAGCCAGATTCTCAGACTTAGGAATTTAGGAAGGAATGAGGCTGCAGTTGCTTTGTAGGTATCATCAAAATAAGCTTTTAGCCTGGGAGGCTTTTAGCCCAGAGGTGGATGCAGAGCTGCACGCACCTGTGATGGCCTGGAAAAGGTCAGCATTGTAGTCTAGGTAGTTGTAGCCATCATAGTCATAGGGCCCCTCGCAGAGGGCACGGCACTCTTCGTCAGCCACAAAGTACTCCTGTAGTGCCAACTCCAGGTGGAGCACAGCTTCCTGCGGCTGCTCTTCTGAGTATAGTCGAACTCCTAGCCGGAACTCATGCTACTGGGAGGAAGGAGCACTCAAACTCATGCTATAGGGGAACTCCCGAGCCTAGCCCTCAGCCATCATCACCTGGGTCCAAATTCTTACTCCTCAGTTGTGGATGGAAAGGGGTGACTTGGGTGACTGCTACATAATAAAGGCCATTTGTTTTGGTTTTTGACACAGGGTCTGGCAGTCATTCAGGCCAGCCTTGAACTCCCTATGTAGCCCAGGCTGAGTTCAAATCTGAGATCCTCCTGCCTCAGCCTCCGGAGGGGATTATAGGTGTGTGCAACTACACCTGGCTCATGAACATCTTTTGTAACTGGGCTCTACATGTTCCTCTTGAAATTTACAAACATTTAACTTTTAATCTGGATGAAAGATTTATATGAGTTCATTATAATTTTTCTGTAGTTTTCTGTAGGTAGTGAGGATTCAACCTAAGGCCTCACACATGCTAGGCAAGCACTCTGTTACTGAGCATCATCCCCAGCCCCACAACAAACTTTGAAAAGTCATTCTGGCACTGGGGATGTAATTTCCTAACCCCATGGTGGGGATGGAATATGTGTCATTTTGATTCCGGTAGTGTTTCTAATATTCTCTTTTTTTCCTTTGGTGTTGGACTGGACCCAGGGCCTTGTGCATGCTAAGCATGTGCTCTACCACTGAGCTCCACACGCCCCCAGCCTAATTTTCCTATTTGTAAACTACTAAAATGTAAGAGAACATAAGAATGTTAGGTCAAAGGATGATGAAAAATAAATGTACAATGTAACACCAAATTAGACTTAAGAAATTAGATTATGGAAGACTTAAAAAAACAGGGCAAAATATCAATTACTAGTCTTCTTCAGAGGGGAGTATTATCAATGATTACTTTGCTTCATACTTCGCTATATTTTTTAACGGTGTACTATGAACATTTACTACTTCTGTCATCAGAAAACAATCCTAGTAAATGTCACTTTAAAAAGAGAGAGAGAGAAGGGGACAAAGTCTTTTTCACCATGTGGGGTTTGGCCTCAAGATCCTTGAAGTCGGCCTCCTTCACTCCGGACATAGTTTGGTAGTAGTCCAGGTTCTGCTGCATCTCCATGTGTTCAGGATTACCCACAAAGAAGGTGTGTGCTGCAGCTACAGCTTTCTCCAGCTTGTTTATCTAAGGACGGAGCACAGAATATCACTCTTACATCCAAACTTGGAAGGCTTGCATCCACACATGCAGTCCGTGATAAATGGGAAATCCCAGCCTCCCTAAGCCTTTCTGAGCTTTCAGTCAGTTTGCCTAGGCACTGGCAGCCCCAGCAAACACACTAGTAATGGAACCACAAGCTGGGCCAGTAGGAGCTTGCACCTCTGCAGCTCTTTCCCCAGTCAGCCTTAAGGCCTACCCAAATTACAGAAAGTAAAATGCTTTAGTGGTGCAAAGTTCTACCTTCAAACAAAGGGCATATTTTAGGGGGAGCTATGAAGACTAGCTACACAGGTAATAGAGTCTTAACATTTAAAGGTAGTTACTAAGTTGAAGAAAGTTTAAAGCTTCAAGGATTCAGGAGTAAGGAAGAGCAGATGACAAATAAACTGCGCTAAGAATTTTCCTAGAAAACTTCTTTCCTGCATAAAATACAATCAAGAGTTTTTGACACATTCAGGGCAAAGGTGGATGGCTGAAAAATTTCAAGGTCCTTTACAAAAGCCAGATATATTTTCTGACTCAAAGCCCAGGGCTCAAGAAGTTAAAATAAATGTCAATCAAAGGAAATCTAAGGGGGAAAATGTGCTACAGGCTACAATAATGCTCATCCACAGCAATAGACTCCAGTATATCAAAATAATATAGCTTCATATATAGGACCCAAAATAAATCACCAAAGATCCAATGTGCTCTGGTGTTGGATAGACTAGCAACACATCTAGGTTTAATGGCCCACTTTCTGTGATTTATATCTGCCCTCCAATTCAGTTCCCTAGTCTGTTACCTGGAGGTAGCACTCACTGCCTGTCTCATGGGATTGTGGAGGGGTTCAAAGAGATGACAGACATGTGGCTTTGAACACAGGGTGCCTCGCTCAACAAAGAAAGTGCTCAATAAATCAGAGCTGGTATACTTGATGTGCTAAGAATTTTTATTTTATTTTATCATCAGTACTAGTAAAAGCACACTAAAGGATTTGCATGGCTCGGTGATTCAAGGTAAATTATCTCTGACCCTTAGTTTCTAACTGTAGAATTAGAAATTCTCTCATCTGTCCTTTTATGGATTTACTCTCCCTTAACTTTCAATACTGCTCCTTTCTAAATTCTTCCCTCCCTTCCTCTTTCCCCAAACTGTTACCCCCGAGGCAGTAGGCACCTAATTTCCTTCTCTCAGATGGAGAGAGGCACAGGTTTCCTAATTCTAATTGTTTTTGCTGCTACTGCTTTCTCCCTCCCAGGCTTATTCTATGGCATCCAGAAATAGCACCATCAAACCCAATTTGGATGATGAGCTGCCTGAATCCTGTTGAATTCTCTTCCGAATCTGGCCCTGCTAGACTTTCTAGTCTCCTCTCCTGCTGTTCTCCACACACAACCCAGTAACCCAGTCACAGCTAACAGACTCCTTTCCTGCTTGGGTTCCACTTTCCCTCCTTCTGGAATGGCCACCCTTTGTCTCCCAAGCAGTATGTTGTTAGGACAGACATGCAGTCACCTCTTTTCTCAAGCCTAATATCTGGGAGATGAAGCTGGATCCTCCTTCCTTTGTGTTCCCAGTCCTATCTACACTACAGCGATTCTTAGCAACAAAGAAAGAAACAAGAGTAAGCATTTAATCACCTGTGTAAGGACTGGTATGTAGGATTCAATAAATGTCAGTCAAAGAATTTTAAGTGGCGCTGTTAAGTGATAAGACCAAAGCCATAGCACAGTTGTTCTGTACCAAAAAAAAAAAAAAAAAAAAAGCCAGTACTCTTCCAAAGTTACCAGGAGAAATGGTGGGGAACGGTACAAGCAGAATGCTCTTGCAGGGGTGGAAATCTGGGATCCCCAAGAGACTCAAAGTCTCTCTTTAGGTCGAACTGAAGGTCTGTTAAACCATGGACATAACAGATACCCAGCACGGCTCCTTTTTTTGCCCCCTTAAATAAAATGGTACTGATAGTGTGGCGTCCACCTCACAAGACGCCGCGAGAGTCTGGGTAAATGAGTTAATAAACACAAAGTGCCTAAAACAGTGCCGTGGAAATACAAGCTGGCCACTACCATCACCACACAAGCCAAGGCGGTCCAAATCTATTTGTACACTTGGACTTACGGCACAGTGGCATTCCTAAAAACACTCATTTTCTTTGGAAACTGACTAGCCAAAGGGTCCCCACAGGGAGGAGCAAGGCAGCCCCTGCCGGCGACGTGGCAATCCCACGTCTGAAACAGTGCTGCTGGACTCTGCAGCAGGAAAAGCATCACTAGAGAATGAACCGGAAGGAAGATCTGTAGAGAGCCTCTAGCTTCTCACTTGGACACTTACATTGAAATCAGAATGGGAGACCCAACCCACCGCTTTACTTCTCTCTAGGAGGTCTCCGGGGAACAAAAGATCAAGTTTTTCTTGGCCGGGACCCTAACTAACCTCAGGCCGAGTCCTTGGAGCTAGCAACTGCCCTACCGGACCAGCCGGGCAGGTCTCCAGCCAGATACCCTGCTCTCCCTGCGTCCGAGAGCTCCCCAGACACCCTCCCTCTCTGCAGACTTTTCCCTGCTACCCTCTCAGTCCCCCGGGTCGACGGCAAGCACTGTCTCCGAAGGACCCCGACGGCCCGGCTCCGGGCAGATCTGCACCTTGAAGTAGGCGACCTGCAGGTAGTTGTAGGGGCTCCGCTTGCGGAACTCCAGCTCCAGCTCCTCACTGAGCGCGTGGGGGGCCGGCGGCCCGAGGCAGCGGCGCAGGCAGGCGGCTCGGCGCAACAGGCCCCCGAAGAAGCGCAGGTCGTGCAGCGCGGCGGCGCCCGGGTCCGCGGGAAGGCTCGGGGCCGAGCCGGGATCCAGCTCCCACGGCAGGTCCGCGGCACACTGGGTGCGGCAGCGCAGGCGGAGGGCGCGCAGGGCGGCCCGCGAGCGCAGCGCACGCTCCATACTCAGCACCACCCCGGCCCAGTCCCCGCGCGCGTAGGCCGCCGTCCCCTCGGCGAAGAGCAGGTCGGGCGCCGCCATGTCCCACCCGGCCTCCGACTCGATCTCAGTCTGGGCGGCGGCGTCCGCGGCCGCCAGCAGTGTGGTCAGCAGCCTCCACACACGCGCCGCCATCGCCTCCGCAGACCTAACAGGACCGCTCGCTCACCCGGCGAAACCCTGCTCCGGAGGGGAAACCCACCTCCCACTCGGGGCGGTGCAGGCCCAGGAGGCTTGCCCCGCCTCTTTCCTTTCAACCAATCCGGACTCCGCTCCTCAGTAGGACCCTGTGCGTCCGCTGGAACCGAGACTCAAAACGCAGGCTGGTTGGGTTGCTCTGGCGCCCATTGGCTTGGGAACACGGAAGCCCCGCCCACCAGTTTTGTACGCACGCTCTTCTGGCCGGCACGGCCCGGGGCCAGGCGCTGCTATGGACTGTGCTGAGGTCCCCGGGCAGGCAGAGGGAGGTGTGGAAAGTCGAGGAGTTCCAGCAGAGGCTGGTCAGGGAGGTATGCGGGGCGGAGGTCGGCCGGGGTCAAGAAGCCGCCGTCGAGCTGCTTAGCCTCGGGGGCTGCGCGGGAGGCCGAGGGGGGAGCTCACGGCCTGTGTTTCCGCTGTGTGTCGCAGGAGCCCTGCTGGAGCGCACGCCGACCCCCGGCGGCTTGGCCCTGGTGAGCCCCTATCACACCCACCGGGTCGGGGACCCGCTGGACCTCGTGGCGCTCGCAGAGCAGGTCCAGAAGGTGAGCGGGCGCGGCTGGGCTGGGGAAGCGATTAGCTGTCTACGTTCGCGGGGAACTGCATAACGCTTTCCATATTTGTTATTTCATTTGCACCTTAGGACAACCCTGTGAGGTAGGCAGTACGGAAGGGTTTGCAATTACACATGAAAATCACTCTAACTAAAAATTTTCCGGATGTGTAGTCCACTCATTTTAAGCTGCTTCTCAGAAGAGCTTTATCTATTACATGGAGCTTGTAGAATTTAAAACGTCTAGGAGGGAGAGGACTCTGCAATTTTGTACTGTGTCCTCATTGATCGAACACAGTCTTCCTAAAACGAGAGGTTAGACATTGATTGCCTAAATTGGTAAAATAAAGAGGAAATGAAAAATTACAGAAAATGCTCTGGACATTTGGACACATAAATCTTAGTGCCACGTTTGACATTAGCTTCAGGCAATTTCTCTCAGGGCTCAGTTTTATCTGTAAAATGAACAGTTTGAAGTAGGAGAGCTCCTCACCTTAAGTGAAAAATCAAATCTTTTCTTTGTTTTTTTTGGTGCTGGGGGTCGAACTCCGGACCCGGCCCCTCCCCTACTTTTAATAAATGTGAAACCTTGCTACCATTTGTATCTTCTAATTTTCATTGTAAGACCCATCCTTGATTTTAGAAGTGTTTAAACATGAGAAAACGAAAGAGAGATCTGAGAAATGCATGGAGTTAGGCAGAGAACAAGGGAATAATGTATTAGGTGGAGGGGAGGGCATATTCAATATATTTGGTAGCAAGAGAGAACAGGGCATGGTGGAGGACTAAACAAGTTTAATTTGACTAGAATTCAGAGTGAAAAGGGTGGAAAGTAAGGGAATTAGACAAGGAGGAGGACATAATTCTGTGGTATGAGGTCATGTCAGTGTGGGCTTCTCACAAATTTTGACCTGGGCCTTGGAGTGAGTAGAAATTCCCATGGCAGTAGTGAGACTGGGAAGAATACTTAAGGTGTCAGTAAAGATGTTGATATTATTCTCCACGTTGAATCTAAATAAGAACATCATAGAAGTCTTATCCTTTTTCACCCCAGTTTGGTTTTCTTTCACTTGTAGGCGGATGAATTCATCCGAGCAAATGCTACCAGCAAGTTGTCAGTCATAGCTGAACAAGTCCAACATTTGCAAGAACAAGCCAGAAAGGTAAGGAAAAACTTTCAGGTAGGCTTTCATTTTCTTCCTTTAGTTCACAGAATCGGCCAAACTTGCTTATAAACATTATAGCTTATTTGTATTCAGTACCTTCTAGAAATGTAAAGGTTTTAAATAAAATAGGAGTGAACCTAAGAGGTTATATTAGTCTCTTTTGTTCCTGTGATGAAATGCCTGAGGCAGGCTAACTTTATAAAGAAAAGGTTTATTTAGCTCACAGTTTTAGAGGTTCAAGGGCATGATGCTGGTATGATCAGCTCTGGGGAGAGCCTGCGTTTCTGCATGTAGTTAATAGCAGGCACACGTGTAGGAGGAGAGATCACACCTCCACGCCGAAAGCCAGAGAGAGGTCAAGTTTTTGTAACAACATGCTCTTGCTCATGCTGAGGCTCTCCTATCCCAAGAACTCCCACTAGGAGAACAGTATTCCCTCCCAAGGGCAGTGCCCCCAGTGAGCGAAGGGCTTCCCACTAGGCCACACATCTCCTTTAGCTTTAGCTTTCACATCATCACACAGGGGTGCTCGAACTCCAAACTCCCAGGACATGACCCTTTGGGGGACAAGCAGCATCTAAATTGTAATGGAGGTTAAGTATAAGTTTCTGTTTTTGTTTTCCTCCACACTGGGAATCAAATTTATGACCTCAGCCCTTTCAAAATTTTTAAAATTTTGAGACAGCATTTTGCTAAGTTGCTAATTGCCTCAGCCTGCCAGAGTGCTGGGAAATATGAGGGGTGTTTGTTTGTTTTTCCAGGAGAAAGTTCAATAAGATAAAACCTTTTAAGGAAAAAAATGTTTTCATTCGTAAAAGAAATATACTTAGCATAGGGAAAAAAAAAAAGAAACTTAAGAATCACCCAAGCCAGTGATGTTCAACACTTTGAAATACAATTTTTCTAAAAGCATTTTTCAGCATAGTAGCATTCATCTAATTTTTATTTCTTCAGAATCATCTGGATCCTGGTAATGATCGATTGCTGTCAGGGAGCAAGATCCTAAGCATTGAACAGTTTCCAAGTTCTCATTGGGATGATCCCCAGTACGAGGGCTGTTACTTCCATTCCTTTATGTGTTACACCCTTGTGGTTCGCAGGTTCTGGAGGATGCCCACAGAGATGCTGACTTGCACCACATAGCTTGTAACATGGTGAAAAAACCTGGCAATATTTATTATCTTTATCAACGGGAGAGTGGCCAGCGATACTTTTCCATTATTTCTCCAAAGGTGAGGACATTTATTCTTTGCCCCAAAAATCTACTCCCATCTTTGAGAAATTCTTGGCATATGTATATGAAAATAGCCATGTAGATTGTTAAATGGTTTCCTAGAAAATTGAGGGTGGTGTAAGCTAGACATAACTCTAAAAAAATGCAGGTATGTTTTAACATGTTCCTGCTGGCTTGAACCGCGGGTAGTACATTTGTGACTGTCCCATGACACCCAGTGGGATAGTCATGCTTGTACCACCACTGGTGGTTCAAACCCATCTAGCAACGAGACGTATGAATTACAGCCCCATTGTGAATATGTTAAATTATTTCGTTGATTTTCTCTGAAGAGAGGGATCTGATGTATAGTGTGACCACCTTCCAAGGATGCTTCTGACTAGTCTGAAGCAAAAAGCCAAAAAGAAATATGTGGCATACATAGGAAAAACACTGTTTGTTTACATCCTACTCTGTTCAGAACAAACTCCTTTGCCTTCTCTAGGAATGGGGAGCAAGTTGTCCACATGACTTCCTTGGTGCCTATAAACTACAGCATGATTTATCCTGGACTCCATATGAGGACATTGAGAAGCAAGAAGCTAAAATCAGCATAATGGACAAGCTGCTAAACCAGCCAGTGGCCCTGCCCCCATGCACTGAACCCATTTTCCAGGGACTGAGTCACTGAGTGTGGACTATGACCAGCAGCTCTCATAAAGGCCTGAACGTCACCTCCTTGTTGCCCTTATTCTCTAACTTGGTGGAAGCAGTCATGAGAACTGAGGACACATAGGTGAATCTTGGGATGATGCCCTGTGAATGTAAATCTTGTTGTTGTTACTGCTTTTAATTAAGCTGATAAGGAATCGCAGCACTCTTTTGGGGGATCCTCTCAGGGCCACTGATAACCAGCGAGTTTCAGAGGACTGGCCAGTCAACTTTCCTTCTTCATCTCCAGCTATTCTCTTAAGCCAAAGTGTTAGAGAAGACTCTTCTTCCCACAGAAAGGTTGGTGGATCATTTTCCAGAGGACTTGTTTTTAGTTTTGTTTCAGATTAGGGTTGAGCTTCTTCACAATTGGTGCACCTGCAGCTTCAGATTCATCTGGTAACCAGAATGTTGGATATTGGGGATGATTAAAAAGAAAAGAATATAAATGGCTACATAAGAGTGTATGGTGGTTCTGGAGTGTCTGTTGCTGCTCAGGTCTGGCTTGCCTTTCTGCCCATTCTCATAGTGAGAGTGACTGGAGAAGCAGAGGCAGCAGCAAAGGCCGGGCTCAGGAAGGTCCCTTCTAAACTCACACAGTTTCAGAATTGGAAGAGGTACAGAAGGCTGCCACAAACTGTTGCATGAATTTGCTCTGTAGCCTCGTTGAGGGAGAGATCCTGAGTTCAGCTACCCAAGCAGATCAAATCCATTAAATGGCAACTTGAGATATTGTGCAAGAGAATATAGAGCAGTGGCAGTAAGAAACAAGGAAAATAGCCAACCTGTTGATTATGAGTTATTATAGATTGAAAGTCATTTTGACCAAAATAATTCAAGAACTGTACAGGGACTGTTGGACTAATTTATTCTAATTCTGATTCTGACTGGGTTCTTATAAGACTATATTTTATATCCTATTTGTTCAGCAGAATTAACTACATTTATAGCATCCATCATGGCTGTGTTTCCTTCAGTGCTATATTACCTATTATAATATGTAAAAGAAGTAAGAGATGTATACTCGAGCCCAGAATTGGCCAAGTTCCTTTCTGGGGATGGGTGTTTCTCACGCTGATCTATTTCATAATATCCTACCTGTATCCTAGAAGCTGCAGTATTTGGGAGCTATGAATGGTTCCCCTACAGCCTGACATAGGAGAAGGGCTTGAATCTACCAAGATCACACATGTTATACCTGTTACTGCGTTCACACAGGGATATCTTGTGTAATCAGCTGCAGAAGCCTTTTGCTGGGATCCTGCAGAGCTGGGGGGAAGAGATATTAGTAGTTGATTCTGACTATAGAAAGTTTCTCAGATTTTTAGAAGGTTCTGACCTATATAGTAATGACACATTTTGAGCAGATGCTCAGTTATCAAATAAACATATTGCCCTAAATTTAGGGGTTTAACACTACACATACTTAATATTTCACGGTTTTGTAGGCCAAGAGCTCAAGCACAATTTTCCTGGGTCTTCTGCTTCAGGGTTTCTCTGACACCCTGCAAGACTGGAGTTGTTATTGGCTGAGGCTAAGTTCTCCAGGCTTTCCTGGGAGGGAGTTGCTTCCAAGATCACTTATATTGTTGGCAGAGGTTCAGTTCCTCAAGAGTTGTTGGACAGAGGGCCTTCCTTCACTAGCTGGTAGCTGCCAAAGGTCACCGCAGCTCCTTGGCACATGAACATCCATAACATGGCCACTTCTGTCATCAAAGTTGACAAGGGTGACAGTCTGCTAGTGGGACAGAAGTTAGAATCTTATATAGTCTAATCACAGAAGTGACATCTTACCACCTTTGTTATAAGCAAGTCACTAGGTAAGCCCACATACAAGGGAGGGAACTTCACAAGGGCATGAATACCAGTGTCTCCCAGGCAGCAGAGCCCCTTTGGCCAGCCAAGGCCTTGGCTTTACAGAGCTCAGACATTATCAGAAGATACACACTGATGAGGCCCTTGGTGCTGTTCATATGCTAAATTTTTGTTAGAAACGTTATAAAGCAAAGAGCTTTTTTTTTTTTTTTTTTTTTTTAAAGGAAATTGGCTTTCCAGACATGAGGCACTGATTGTCATATAAAAGCTTCTTTCCAGGGCCAGGGATTTAGCTCAGTGGCACCATGCCTGCCTGGCAAGTGTGAGGTCCTGATTTTGATCCCTAGTACTGCAAAAAGGGAAAAAAAAAAAGCCTCTCTAGTATGAAGGTCCCCAGGCAGGAAAAGATTATTTAGAGACTGTCTAGTGATGACAGGTCTCATGCCCCCCATTACATACATCTCTCCCTTGGACAGTGCTTGATGAGCAAAGACTGCTAGGACAGTCCACCTGTCTGTTGCTAACTCAGGATTGGTTGCTGTATCTGAGTTACCACTTTTGCTGGCAGAAGTTGGTATATTAGCTTTCTAGGAACCTTATTTTAGCAGATAACCCAGAGGTTGGATAGAGGGAAGACCATTAGCTTTCATCTTTAATCCAGGAAAGAGACATGGCAGTCCAAACACAGTGGTGGTGGAACAAGAGTTGCTGTATTTCATCAGCTGTAAGATGTACTTTTCTTCCTCCACATTATAGCATTTTTGGATCCTGGATGCTTCTAAAAGTCAATGACATGTCACAGTGGAAAATGGCAACATTTCATTTCCCTCCCTCCCTTCCTTCCCTTCTTTCTTCTCTTTTATAGTCAGTGTTGTCATTGTTTTACAGACCCTGTGCCCAGGGCTGACTTCTAATAGATCACTGTAAGGGAGCTGCTCTGCTGCATGGGGAACCTGAGCCTAAAGCAGGTCACCTAGGAATGGTTTAGCACCAGGCTCCTAGAGACACGTACTGCATAATGCACAAGAGGGGAGCTTTTTTCTGTCCACATCCTATTTCCCAGGTGCTTTTTAAAAGTTTTCTTACAGCTACATAAAATAATGGTGTATTGCCAGGCATGGTGGAGCACCCCTGTAATCCTAGCACTTAGGGGGGCTGAGGCAAGAGGAGCACCATGAGTTCAAGGCCAACTTGGGCTACATAATGAGTTCAAAGCTAGCTTGAACCACGTAGTGAGACCCTGTCTCAAAAAAAGAAAAAAAAAAGTGTATCTTGCAATGGATAACAGATTTGATGAAGCATGACATTTTAGAAGAACAATAGGTTGATACCTTGTGAACTAATAGAATGGGGAGATAAGAGAGAGGAAAGAATCTTAGATAGTGCTTGGATTCCTGCCTTGAATATCTGCATGGGTTTGCTCAACAAAATATGGAAGAAGAAGATATTCTTGATATTTTCCAGGATAATTAGTGATGTGTATTTGCTTCATTAATACTCCTTCTTGCTGGCCCTGCCCAGACTCACTGGTGCAAGAGCTGATTGTAGCTCTCTTTTCTACCACATGGATCTGGAAGAAAGGCTTGCTTGTATCCTTCTCAAGTCATTATCAGTCCACAAACATTGAGAGTTTTGGTGCTGTAGATACAAAGATGGTAAATACTGTCTAGTGAGCTTTAATTCTACCAAGTGTATTCCTTTGTCTCTTAATTGTCACAAACTTCTTGCCCCTAGGGTGGGATATGTGGTATTCCTAATGTACAGAGTGAGAGCATCTATTTAGACTCAGAAACTGGCCCGTGGTTGTACAAATAAATAATAGAGGTCAGATTCAAACACAGCCCTGTTTGATTCAGTCCAGCCATAACCTTAATTATATTTTGGCCTAGTAAGATAGTCCTAGAGAGCTATAAAGAAATTACATTACATAGTGATAGACTGAGATGTGTATTATGAGATACTATGGGAATGGTTTCACTTAAAAGTTTAGTGATCAGCATGTAGAAAAGGTGTACCCTGGCTCAGAGAAATTAAGCTGTTTCCCTGAGTGACGCAACTCATAAGCAATTGAGCCCATGTCTCTGGCATTGAAGCCCGTGTGGAAAGCCTGTGTGCAGAAGATAGGGTTTCTTTCTTCCTTTAAGGAACAGGAGCTTAGAAGGAAGGAGCTACTAAGTGTCTAGAGATATTAAACTTTTGTATTTTTTTGCATTTGATTTGATGGATCACTTCTTAGTTGAAAGCTTTTTCATTTTGGTTTGGAATATTATCATATCCTACTTTTCTTCTACTTCATTGACCACTTTTTCTGCATCCTCATTCTCTTCTTAGTGCACTTTGAGGCCAAGACCTAAGTCCTTTCCTTTTTCTCCCTACTGGGTTGTTTAATCCATTCCCATCCAAGTGTTGCTGACTCACGCGTATGTCTCCTGATTAACCCCTGAGTTCACACACTTGTTTGTCCAGCAGCCTTACTTGACATTTCTATTTTTAATCATACTCATTACAAATTTAAGTGTCCACCACTAAACTCTTGAGTTCACTTCAAAAACCTGTTTCACCCCCGTGACCAATTTCCAGGTCTTCTGTACTCTGCCTTAGGAATACATCCCAATTCTGACTGCTTCTTAACACCTCCATTCCTGTTTCCTGGGCCCAAGCTACCAACATCTCTAGCCTGGACTAAGGCACTAATCCTAACCTCCCACTTAGGTTTCTGCTGGCTTTGAGTCTGTTTCCACAGAGACTGTCAGCATCATCTTTTAACACTGTTTAGAAATATCCCAAGAGTTTCTCACTACCCTTAGCATAAAATCCAGGCTTCTTGCTAAGGTTCCAAGTGATCTACCACTTCAGTATTCAACATATTTCTGCTGTATCAGCCTTGACTTCTTCCCACACACCAAGTGCCTCATGTCAGGACCTCACATTTGCTGTTCTGTTTGGATATTGGCTTTGAGATCTTTGCATAGTTTATGTCTTCTCACTTAGGTTTTTGCTCAAATGTCACTTCTCTGATTACCTTATCAGAAATACCCACTCTTCTCACCCCAGAATAACTTCGGATCCTTTGTTTTCCCTTGCACTTACTACAACCAGAGATGACTTGTTTTTCTCCTTTCCCTCATACTTAAATCAAAATTCTAGGAGAACTGCCACCATGCCTGCTGTGTGTACTTCTGGCTCTCTAGCACCTCATGTAGTGCCTGGCACGTAGTAGGTAGTGCAATAATGAGCTAGTGAACATCTGGAGCTCCGCATTTATATCCTGCAAAGAGTAACTGCATGCAGCTAAGGAATAGAATGTGAGCACATGTGTGATTTAATACTTTCCACTAGCCACATTGAAAAAGTGAAAAGAGATATGTGAAATTAACTTGGATAATTTATCTAAAAATATATCTAAAATATTGATATTTCAACTAATACTAAAAATATTTACATTCTCTCTTTTTTTAAACTAAGAACTCAAATTCTGGTGTGTATTTTACACTTAGAGCCCATCTGAATTCAGACTAACCAGGTGACCAGCACTCCATAGCCACATGAGGCTAGTGGCTGCCATATTGGTACAAGGGTAGGTGGCCTAACTGCATTGTTCTTGTTCTCTATTTCTGGAGGATTCTGAATGACAGGAAGATGGAAGCTTATGGCAGGGGGAACAAGGTCTTTCTCAGCTACCCATTTCCTTTCTCCTGAAGAAGCTGTGAGAATGTCCTGGCTTATAGATATATATCATCATATCCTTAGAAAAAATGATGATGACTAAGGTATTGTGTGCCAAACACTGTATAATCCCATTTAACTGGTCACAAATCCCATTTTACAGATTCGGAAACAGGGTCAGATAAGCAATATAACTTGTTCAAGTGTACATGTCAGGTGTTAGAGCTAGAACATAAAATTGGCTTAAAATGAAAGGTGCTATCATAACCATTATGCTACAGTTTTTAGTATAATACAGAGAAATGGAGAGAAGCACTAAAGGACAGAAAGGATTTGGCCTAACTCTTGGGCTTAGTTTTGTGTCACATCTTTGCCTCAATCTGGGTCTTCTTTTCAGTTTCTTAGATACCTTAGGTCTGACTTTAGTGTCACACTATTTCTAGGTCTCAGCCCGGCTAATTTATTTATTTTATTTATACATTTATTTATTTTTGTGCTGGGAACTGAACCCAGGGCTTTGTGCATGTTGGACAAATGCTCTACCATGGAGCTACACCCCCAGCCCAGCCCTACTAATTATTATTGGCATAATTATCAGCAGAATTCACTACCTGATACATTGTTTCCTCTTCTGTGGAAAGGAATGCTGATACCAGCCTCAGGGCCAGTCCAAGATCCAGTGAGATGAGGCTGGTGTTATAGCAGCTAAGGACAGTGCCAGCCGCCTGATAGCCTCACAGGATGTGCCGGGTCCTGTAGACCTCTTCCTTTGCTGATTACAAAGTGTCTTCAGCTCCTAATTCCATTCCTGCCCGGAGTGTATTGCATTGTGGTGTCCTGTGGCTCTTGCTCCCGCAGTTTTTAGTTATAGGGTAGGCTAGTATCTGAGGGGTAGAGGAGGCCAGGACCCTACCTCAGAATTGGTGCCCGCAGTCTTACTCACTACTGGACCATCTTTCCACAACACACTGTCCATCCCACTAACGAATATGGACACCTGTGGGATGCTCTTGCCTCCTCAGCCTCCCTCATGCCTGAGATTTCACTTCACAATGGCCACGTCCCACTCCCTCTGTGGCCCTTGCCTACCTGCCTGGCATGCAGCATCACAGATCTTCCTCCCAGGGGCTGACAGACGCCCTCTCTGGAGCAGGTCACATCCCAGCTTAAAAATTTTGCCTTCAAGATTGTTTTTTTTTACACCAGAGATCAAACTCAGGACCTCGTGCTTGCAAGGCAGGCGCAGAGCCACTGAGCTAAATCCCTGGCTCCACATTCTTGGCTTTTCATCCATCTCACAAGTTATTACTGTAGGCCTAAGCCATTCTTACAGGCACAAAGAGCAGCAGCGAACCAAATACACAAAAAGCCTGCCCACTTGGA
This sequence comes from Heterocephalus glaber, assembly GCF_053883595.1. Classification (NCBI taxonomy): domain Eukaryota; kingdom Metazoa; phylum Chordata; class Mammalia; order Rodentia; family Bathyergidae; genus Heterocephalus; species Heterocephalus glaber. The sequence goes on along the minus strand of NW_028258302.1, from coordinate 1,565,956 downwards.
GCTGACCTAGGGTCGCTTCACAAGGGGACCCCAGCCTCACTTTACAGCCCCCCACCGATGCCACCCACGAATTCTACCAGCCTCGCCGAGATGGAGACGACAACCACCCCATCCCCCACCCCCCCACTGTGGCCTGAGCATTTGGGCCGGCAGCCCCTCCCTGCTCCGGGGATTGTGAGCTAAGAGCCGATAGTGAGCCTGGCTCCGCCTGGAGCGACGCGCCCTCTTCTGGGCTGCTTCCCTCCACCGCACCGCACAGGCCGGGAAGGAGTGTGAGCCCGTCCCCACCCAAGAATGTCTCCTCCACAGGTGAGCATGCGCCACAGCGCTGTCCCAGCGCCGACCCCCGCCAGGTCTCTGGGCTCTAGGAAGGTGGTGGGCTCAGGGAGGGGAGTGGGGGAGTGTAGCTCGGGGGAGGGGGGCCGCGTCGGTGCGTGGGCCCCCACCCCCACTCCGCCCTGCCTCACTCCCTCACGGGCAGAGGACCCAGTGCCTGCTGCTGGCATCGCGCCATTCCTCCTTGCTCACTTCCCTCCTCCACTTCTGGGCCTCATCATGGGTTTTTAGTCCCCAGCCTGTCCCCCAGGCCACCCTCCGCTCCTCCCTAACATCTCACCGCCTGCCTGCCACATCTGCACTTGCGCCACCTGTGGCCTCTGCCAAGTTCACTGAAGTCCCCCAGCCTTCCTGGGAGGCATCCTCCTCACCGAGCTTTTGCACCTGCAATTCTCTTTGCCAAGAATGCTGCCCCCAGACCCCCTCACTCATCCCAAAGACCCTGGTAAACGTGAACATATTGGTGAAGCCTTCCTCTGCCCCACCCCACATTTAGTCTCTTCTCCCTCAGTGCACTCCTGGCAGCTGGGACAAGCTTATCCAACACAATACTGTCTCTGCAACCCTGTCTCTCCTTCCGGATTCTAGCTTCTTGAGAGTGCCACCTGTGTCTTGTTCTTCTCTCTGTCCCCCAAACACTCAAGGCCTGTCACAGAGCAGACATAAGAAAAAATTAAATTAGAAAGATGCCGGGCCTGGTGACAAAAGCCTGTAACTCCAGCACTTGGGGAGCTGAGGCAGGAGGACTGCAAGTTGAAGGCCAGCCTGGCCTACACAGTGAGACCTTGTCTCAAAAGAAAAAAAGAATACAAAGAAGATCAGAAGAATGTGCTGGGTTTGTTGAAAGGGCTGGGTTGTTGAGAGTTCATCTAAGGAGACCACACTGAACAGGGTTAGAAGCTGGGTAGACAAGATTTAGTGCAGGAGTGGGGATATAGCTGAATGGTAGAGTGCTTGCCTAGCATACACAAGGCCCTGAGTTCAACAGACATTGAACATCTTCTATTGTAGGCTTCATGCTGGGCACAGGGGACCCCGGTCTGCACTCAGGCATCCATCGTAGCAAAGGAGGACGACAAGGTAGGCAGTGCCAGTTCAGAGTGCCAGATGTCACACGGTAAGCACAGGAGATGCGACCTGATGGAGGAGGAGCACCTGCAGGCTCCAGAAACTTCCCAAGGCAGGAGGTGGGGTTCTGAGAAAGGGCTGGGGTGCTGGAGAGGGAGCTGGAGAACTGAGCAGGGCTGGTGGCCACGTGCAGGAGATGGACTCCGTCCTGAGGGCATTGGAGAAGCTGGAATACGACTGGATCTGCTGCTGCAGGCCAAGGCAGGCAAAGCCTCAGCTCCAACCTCTCCAACCCACCCCCCCATGATAAGCCCCTCTTGTCTGCTCCCCCATGGGCTCAGCATGTCTCCTCTCTTGCTCAGGGATGGATGCCCCTGCCTGCCTGTTCTCCTTGAGAGAGGACTCCAGGTCTTAATCTTTATGTGCCAAGCAGCAAGCACCAGATCTTGCTCATGAACAGATGTTTGCCAAATGAGTGGATGGATAGTCCTTATTTCTGTGGATTTCCACAGTCCTTGCTTTCAAGTTCACATCCTGTCACACTTGGAACCTGTGCATTACGCTTACAAACTGCATTTAGTTGGGAAAGAGGAGACCCTATCAAAGTCCTGGCTCTACTATTTACTGAGACAAGTCACTTAACCATCCTGAAACCTCAGTTTCCCCATCTGTAAAGTGAGGTGCTACCATACATAGAGTCTCTAAGTCTCTATGTCCATGAGAGAGTCTCATTTCCTGGGACAGGCAGTAGGTTCCTTGAAGGCAGGGACCCAGGGTTCTCCCAGCCCCTAGCTCAGGCTGAGCATGTAAGCAATACAATTTTCAGTCCTGTCGATTGGTGGACAGCAGAGAACGCAGAAAAAAACACCAAAGGCAAAGCTGTCAAGTCTTGTTCTGCCACGCCCCATGTGGCCTTGAGTTAGGTAATCTTTCCTTCTCTGAGTGTGCTTTGCCTTACTCTGAAGTAGGGACAATAACCCTTGCCTGGCAGAGCTCACAAGGCCAGGGGAAATGCTAGGTATGATAGTGCTTTGTGAATGGAGGAGATAATGAAAGACATGATATAGCAGATAATTGATCATTAATTAAAAATAAAATAGCAATGCCTGGCCATTGGAAGAGTGACTCTGGGTACCTGCTTTCAGACTGTGAGAGGCAGAGACATTGGGATGCTGTTCTACCAGGAGACAGTGGGCTGGGCTGGCAAGTGAGGAGGTGCCTGGCTCAGGGACATGGGTTACCTGCTTTGCTGAGGTCACTCCTGAATCCCAGGAGAGATAACTATAGGAGGTTTGTGGAGAGGATTATGCACCCAGTGCTTTGCCCCCTTCCCTCCAGCTCGCTCAAGCCTGTACTGTTTTCTGTTGTAGGTTTTGATGGGCCCTGGAATAAGAAGGTCTTGTTAGTCCTGATAGCGTTGGCCACACAGCTGTTGATTCCCTCTGGTGAATGAGGCTGCCTATGGGAGCAGTGAGCCCTGCCATGGTGCCCTGAGAAAGTCCAGTCCCAAGCCCAAGTCTAGCATGACTTATCTCAACTCTTGCTCAGACCAGAAGGGCCTGAGGCTGTAGAGAGGGCTATCTGGGGACACAGCCCAAGCTTCTAGAATGGATGAGCTTCAAATTAGAAAACAGACAGGAGAATACCGTGGAACATGTACAGTTCATGCAAGTGCAGTATTACTATATGTGGCTGGTATGTTTACCCAACCAGCATGGCTTCTCTATCTTAGATAGGACTGGACCTCTGTCTCACAATCAGCTTATGTGTAAAGAGTATACATGTGTAGAGTAAAGACAGAGACCAGACAGGCTGTGAAGGTGGGGAGGGCAGGATGGTTTCCTGCTGCTGTGAGGGTCTGGGAGGCCACGGAGGCAGGGCATGGCCTGGCCCTGCAAGACAGGTAGACTGAGCTCCTTCACTGTCCTGTCCTCCAAACCTTCTCTGGATGGGATCTATCCCCCGGCAGAACCAGTACCAGATTTAGGACCAAGAGGCAGGATTTGGTTCTGTTCACTTAACATGTGACTTTGAGCAAATATTTCCATGACTCTGAACTTTAGATAATTCCTTATCCATAAAGTGGGGGAAGAATGACAGCCCCATCTCCTGAGGTGATCCTGGCCAGAAGTGAGGACATAGTGAGAAGTGCCTGGTAAACCATTGATTGCTGTGCATATTGTACCTTTTGTGCCCTCCCCTGTTGGAAATGGACCTGCTCTCCTGATTGGGATCTGTCAGAATTAGGGCCTTGGGCACCTCAGCCACAGCCCTAGGCCTGAGAGAATAATGTTGGCCAGTGGGACAAAGGGGACTCTGTCCTCTCTCAAGCCATCCCTTACTCTATGACAAAGTCTTATCTCAGATGCAGGCCAGGGGTGCACTAGGAGAGTCAGCTGTGGACTGGGGATGTCTATGCTACAGGACAGGGATGAGTTAGAGTGGGAACTATGGTTGTGTGAGTTTACCCCAACCTGCTCTGCTACTGAGCTTTCCTAAGACTCCCTGTCTTCAACACATTTGTCTTCACCTCATGCATTGCCTTCATCTGCCTTCTATTGTCCCTGGTTAGCTAAAGAAACAATGTAGGGAAGGTGCAGTTCTGAGATGCAGTTCATGGGCACAGGCAGTACCAGGTCCCTAGGAAACTCTCTGGGTCTCCCTGACCTTGGAAACCCCTTGCCCCTCTCTCCTGGGCCCCAGGCCAGTGCAGCAATTTCTCCCTGTGCCATGACCAGAACCACCTCAAGATAAATGAATTTCCCTGGAAGGATGTTGCCAATGCCTTGTCCCTGGGTAACATGGTCCTGGGGCTCTTCTCCATCTTTTGCAGCTTCAGCAGGTAGGTCTAGGCCCCAGCAGGCTCTTAGCCAACAGCTGGGGACTATAGCATGAGGGAAGAGGGGGGGAATCTAGAGAGTTGGGTGCCATGGCACAGGGATCAGCTGGCAGTAGGGGAACGTGCAGGGGCTTACAAGTCAGGGGCTAAGATCCTAGGTCACGTCCTTGAGCCTCAATTTCTCCTTTTGTAAAAAAAGGTGCTTGCATCATGATCTCTATTGTACCTTTAGTTATGGCACCGTAGAATGGTTTGTATGAGAAAGTGAAGAGATTCTGTCCACTGTTTATATTTTCTGATTCTTAAATCAGAATATATTGCTCGTGAACTAGCACAAACAATCAACAAGTGGGATCTCTTCTTATTAAAAGGCTTCTGCACAGCAAGAGAAACCACCAGCAGTGTGAGGAGACAACCCACAATGTGGGAAAAAATCTTCACCTGCTTTTCCTCAGACAAAGGTCTACTATCTTGAATCTATAAAGAACTTAAAAAGATCAGACCTCCCAAATTTAAAGACCCAATCCGAAAATGGGCATCTGAAATGAACAGACATTTCTCAGACAAAGAAGTAGAAAAAGCAAATAAATACATGAAAAAATGTTCAACATCACTGGTCATTCGAGAGATGCAAATGAAAACAACGCTGAGATTCCACCTTACGCCAGAAAGAATGGCTGCTGTCATGAAATCAACCAATAACAAATGCTGGCGGGGCTGTGGGGCAAGAGGAACCCTGCTCCACTGCTGGTGGGAGTGTAGACTGCTGCAAGCACTGTGGAAATCAGTATGGAGATACCTCAAAGAACTAGGACTGGAAGTCCCATTTGACCCAACTATTCCACTGCTGGAGATCTTCCCCAAAGAATGAAAAGAATCATACCACAGTGATGATATATGTGCACCCATGTTCATAGCAGCACAGTTTGTAATAGCTAAAATTTGGAAACAGCCCAAATGCCCATCAACTGGAGACTGGATAAAGAAAATGTAGTTTTTAAAAAAATAAAATGGAGTACTACTCAGCCATAAAAAACAAGAAATTAGAGACATTTATAGCTAAATGAATGCACATTGAGGCAATACTCAAGTGAAATAAATAGGACACACATGTATAAATACCGAATAGTTTCTCTGGTGTGAGAAACTGAAAGTGTAAATAAAGACTAAAATGTATAATAGGTAATGTGAAATAGGAAGAAAAGGGGCAAAGTGGAAGGAAGTGGGAGGGATAGGGGAAAGGAAAGAAAGGAATGGAATTAATATGAGAAAATGGAAAAATAGGAACAAAATCCTTGTAAATAGGGAGGACTGGAAGGGTTGAAGGGAGGGCTGGGCAAGGGTGATAAATAAGAACCAAGAGAGACTATGTAAAGGTGCAAATTTCCAATGATGAATGTCATTATATCGTATACCTAAAATGTACCAATGATTAGAATGAATAATCGATAATGCAAAATAGGAAGAAAAGGTCCAAAGGGGTAGGGGTAGTGGAAGGGGCAGGGGGAAGGAAAGAAAGGAAAGGAAAAATGATGAGAAATGGAAAAAATGGAAATAAAGTCTTTGTAAATAGGGAAGGGAGGGCTAGGAATGGGGAAAAAATAAGAACCAAGGTGCATCATGTAAAGGCACAAGTTCCCAATGAGAAATGTAATTGTGTTGTATACCTACAATGTACCAATAAAAGAATTTAAGAAAAAAAAAAAAAAGAATATATGACTTGGCCAAATATTTGAATTAGCACAGCTTGGGAAAGTCTGAAATATATACATGTGCCCCTAAAAGTTGTAAACAATTTATATTTCTATAATTTAAATCATTTCAATGCCTTTGGAAAATTAGCTTCTTTAAAGATAAATCTTTTATAATCATAACAACCTCCTAATCTGAGTCTCTGTAACTATCAGCAAGTGACTTCTTTCAGGATCTGTTTCTCATCTGTATGATAAAATGACTTTATTTGATGATGCTTAAGCTTGTTTCTAGGTTGAAATTTTTATGATTCTCTAAGTGTGGATTTTTGGAATATAAGAAAGTGGCCAGGGCATACCTGCAGCAGAAAATCTCTATCTTCTTAGCTCAAACAAATCATCTGTGAGTATAGTTCTCTTTCCATGGTGGGAGGATGAGTATTTTTATTTAGCTTAGACTCTGTTAGGATTGGGTCTAAATAAGGGAATTTCTAAGGCAGTTTGGGGACAGCCAAAGTCTGAGGTCAGCCTCTCCTTTGCTTCTGCAGGGATAGCTAGTCACTGCCATCAGGGTGCAGACTTGAGAAAGGGCCTCCTAGGGGCAGGTTTGCTTGACTGTGGTGGCTGCTTTTAGAGAGTCCTAGGAATGTGTGCTGGGCACACCACAGAGTCTAAGAGTGTGGGGTCTCCAAGAGCTTTGGAAATCATTTACGGCATCAAAAGACACAAGACAAAAACTGATAGAGCTGCAAGGACAAATTAATGAACCTATCATAGAGATTTCAACACCCTTCTATCAGTAATCAACAGATCCTGCAGACAGAAAATCAGCAAGGACATAGTTAAACTCAAACAGCACAGCCATCATCTGGGTATAATGGACATCTATAGAGCACTTCATCTAACAACAGCAGAATACACATTCTTCTCAAGCTCACTTGGAACAGTCACTAAGACAGAGTGCATTCTTGGCCATAAAACACACTTTAACAAATTTTAAAAAATGATAATCATAGCCAGGTGTGGTGGCACATGTCTGTAATCCCAGCACTTGGGAGGCTGAGGCAAGAGGATGGCCATGAGTTCAAGGCAAGCCTGGGTTACATACTGAGTTCAAGGCCATCCTGAATTACATAGTGAGAACTTGTTTCAAAATCCTCCCCCCAAAAAACTCATACAAAGTATAGACTCAGGTTACATGGAATTAAATGAGAAGTCAATAACAGAAAGATACCTGGAAAATCTTGAGATATTTGGAGGTTAAACAACACATTTAGAAATGATACATGGATAAAAGTCTTGAGAGAGGGCCAGGGATTTAGCTCAGTGGTGCTGCTGCACGCCTCACAAGGTCCTGAGTTTGATCCCTGGTACCAAAAACAAAAAAAAAATAGGTCATGTTTAGGGAAAAAGTCTCAAGAGAAATTTAAAAATATTTTTAACTATAAGTAAATGAAAGTACAATTAACCCAAATTTGTGGATTCAAGCAAAGAAGCAGAGGGAAGGAATTAATAGTACTGAGTGTGTATACAGGCATGCATCATGTAACACCAAGGATATGTTCTAAGAAATGGAACACTAGGTGATTTCATTGTTGTGGAAGCATCATAGAATGTACTCACACAAACTAAAAGGCCCTGACATCACTAGGTGAGATAATCATATGAAACTACCATTGCCTGTGTCAAGCGCATGGTCTGTAGCAGAGCACAATGTCATTATGCAGTGCACAACTATATTAGAAGAGAATCAGACATGTGCCTGTAATTTCAGCAGCTCAAGAAGCTGAGGCAGGATAGAAAGTTTAGGCCAGCCTAGGCAAATTAGTGATACCCTATCTCAAAATAAAGTAAAATAAAAAGAAAAGTCTGAGGCTGTAGCTCGGTGGTAAGGAAGTGCTTGTGTAGCATGCATCAGGCCATGGATTCAATCTCCAGTGCTGGAAAGACAGAGAGTCAGAGAGTCAGAGAGACAGGGAGACAGAGAGGGAGGGAGGGAGGGAGAGAGAGAGAGAGAGGGAGAGAGGATAAAAAACCAGTAATCTAAACTTTCATTTTAGGATGCTAGAAAAAGAGAAGCAATTAAATTCATAGCAGAAGAAAAGTAACAGAAGAGCATTAATTGAAAAAACTGAAAACAGGAAATTAATAGAGGAAATCAATAAAATCAAAAGCTGGTTCTTTGAAAAATTCAATAAAATTGACATACCTCTGGCCAGGCTCACTGAGAAAAAAAAGAAGACACAAATTAGCAATATCAGAAATGAAAGATGGGGCTGGGGATTTAGCTCAGTGGTTTCGCCACCTGCTGCGCAAGTGCAAGGACCAGAGTTTGATCCCTGGTACCAAAAAGAGAAATGAAAGAGGGGCTATCACCACTGATCCTGTGGACGTTAAAAGGATAACAAAGCGATTCTACGAACAGCTTTAGGCCTACAAATTGGATAGTCGAAATGGATCAACTCCTTAAAAGACACAGGCTACCAAAACTCCCTCAAGGAGAAACAGATCATCTAAATAGGTTTCCATCTAGTAAAGAAACCAGTTAGCATAAACCCCTCATTTTACAAATGGAGGACTGAGGCTTAGAGAGGGGTATTGATTTATGTGAGAATTCACAGTGAGAGGGTGGTGGAGGCTGGACTAGGGTGGAGGAAGGACTCCTGTGCCATCAAATTTGCCTGGCATTTAGAGTTGGGAGGGATATTAGTGAATACCACAGGGATTCAGGGAACCCCTTAGACTAGCGGGGATGTGGGCTTGTGTGGGGCGGTAGGTAGGACAGGATACGTTAGAAAGGATATGAGTGGAGGGGCCAGGCGTAGTGCACACATGTGTGCAGCTGAGGAGGTGTGCTGGGCGAGGACTAGCGTATAGGGAGGGGCTTGTCCGGTGGGGACTGTGAAGAGCTGCACTGCCTGGCCCTGTTGGCTGTGCTTCAGGAAATCTCACTGTGCCTCCTGGATGCTTCTGATGAGCTTCCTGTTGGACATGGAGGTAGGGGCGCTGACCAGACACCTTAACATCTGCTGCAAAACAGGTGAGTCCAGGCCTCAGGCCCCTAATCCCTGACCCCGGGAGCGTTCGTCTCCCATCTCCACCTGTCCTCTAACATCCATGTGCCTCTGAGAATAGCAGAAGTGGCTGCAGAGGAGGAGCTAGGGATTCCCACAGCCTAGACCTAGTGCCTCTGCTGGCTTGCTTTCGTCAGTCCTGGTCTTAGTGCTCAGTGTCCTTATCTGCCCTGCCTTCCACTTCTGGGCAGATCCAGGTACTAGAGAGAAAGTGGGGATGAAAAACTACCCTAAGCAAAGCAGCGGAAAAAAAAGGAGGTGCCACAGTTTATCAAGTTACATCCTATTGTAGTACAACCCTTGCTTGTTAAGTGATGGAGAAACTAACCCCTGGACAGGGAAAGATTTGCTGAAGGCCAAGTGGGTCAGTCAGAGGCAGAGCCGGGAGGAGAGGTCAGACTTTGATTTATAGACCACCTGGGAAAGCAGCTGTTGTCCTTTGGGACCTCAGGACCCTGCTTGTCACAGCTTCAGCTTCCCTACCAGAGAGAAGCTAAGGTGCAAGCCTAGGAGTGTACATTCTAACCTTGGGCTTCCTGTGTAGGAGCCAAGCTGAATGACTTTGCTGTCTTCATCACCTTCGGCTTGGCCTCGGGCCTGCTCCTCGGTGTGGATGGGCCTCTGAATGGGTTCGTGGCCATCATCTATGTGTTAACCACTTCTTTCTGCGTGTGTTTTTATTCATCTGGTGAGTGGAATGCAGGTAGCCTTAAGTCCAAGAGCAGGGGACCACAGAGCAGAAGCTGGTATTGGAAGCCAGAAGCATGGAGTGTGGTAATGGACTCCTTATGCATAGCACGTGTTTGAGAACTGAATGACTTACAGACCTTTGCTACCCCTGGGCTTGAGGCAACTGGATAGTTGTGGAGGGGATGACCCAAGGGGCTGGCTTTCCTTAGATGCCTTTAGAGCATGGGAAGCAGCTGATCCCTCTATCTTTCCCTGGCAGGAGTTCCCTTCTCTTACAGGGGCCTACCCTGCCCCTATGCTTCCTGTGTTTTGGCTTCCATCTCCCTGCTGACCAAAGGCAACACATTCATTCTCTGCTGCATGGCCTTACTCATGATTCTGTTCATGATAGAGCAGAGCTACTACCCACGAGATGATGTCCTGGAGTCTGAGAACTGGAAAAAAGTGGTTTATGTGGGAGGTGAGTGAAAATACTTAGCTCAACTGTCACTGGTCATCAGCTTACTGTTATTACAATTCACGGCCACCTCACCCTATTCCCTGACTACCTTATTTATCCTGCTTTATTTTTTACCATAGAATTTATCATCTGACATAGTATATATTTACTAGGTTTTAAAGTTCCATATCTATAACTACTCCTCCTAGCCTCAATAGAGTACTCTCTTTTATTCATGCTACAATCCCCAGTGCCTAAAATTATGCCAATCACATAGTAGATATTCAGTATATACAGGGGTTGGGGATGTAGCTCAGCAGCACAGCGCTTGCTTGGCAAGCACGAGGCCTTGAGTCCAATTCCTGGTACCAAAGAAAACAAAAACCAAGAAAACAAACAAACCAGTATTTGTTCGGTGTTACTGAGTTGAATAGAAACTGGAAGAGCACTTACCACGTGCCAGGTATTAGGATGCAAATTGGCAAACTAGACCCAGTCCCTGTCTCAGAATTTACAATGAGATGGGGGGAAGACACCAAACAAATAATGGCAGAAGTAACTAGAAGAATATAGTTTGTGTTTTTTTTACATTTAGTTTATTGGTACATTTTAGGTATACAATACAGTTACATGCATCATTGGGATCTTGTACCTTTACATGATGTATCTTGGTTCTTATTGTTTCCCTGTCCTCCCTTCACCCCCTCCACCCTTCCCTATTTACAAAGACTTTGTTTCTCTGTTTTTCCTTTTCTCATATTTTTTCTTTTCCCTTCTTTCCATTCCCCTTGCCCTCCTACTTCCCCTATTCCTTTAAACATTTTCTTCCTATGTCACATTATCAATTATACATTTTGATTCTTATTTTCACTTGTAGTTTCTCACACCAGAGAAACTATTTGGTATTTACACATGTATGTCCTATTTATTTCACTTAAGAGTATCGCCTCAATGTGCATCCACTTAGCTATAAATGTCTCTAGTTTCTCATTCTTTATGGCTGAGTAGTACTCCATTTTATATTAAAAAAATCTTCTTTATCCAGTCTCCAGTTGATGGGCAATTGGGCTGTTTCCAAGTTTTAGCTATTACAAACTATGCTGCTATAAACATGGGTGCACCTATATCACTGTGGTATGATTCTTTTAATTCTTTAGGGATGATACCCAGTAGAGGAATAGTTGGGTCAAATGGGACTTCCAATCCTAGTTGTTTGAGGTATCTCCATATTGATTTCTACAGTGGTTGCACCAGTCTGCACTCCCACCAGCAGTGGAGCAGGGTTCCTTTCTCCCCACAACCCCACCAGCACTTGTTATTGGTTGATTTCATGATAGCAGCCATTCTTTCTGGGGTGAGGTGGAATCTCAGTGTTGTTTTCATCTGCATCTCTCCAATGACCAGTGATATTTAACACTTTTTCATATGTCTATTTGCTACTTTTACTTCTTTGTCTGGGAAATGTCTGTTCATTTCAGATGCCCATTTTTGAACTGGGTCTTTATATTTGGGGGGTTCTGATTTTTTTGAGTTCTTTATATATTCTAGATAGTAGACCTTTGTCTGAGGAACAGCTGGTAAAATTTTTTTTCCCACATTGTAGGTTGCCTCTTAGCTCTGTTGGTGGTTTCTCTTGCACTGCAGAAGCTTTTTAATAAGATGAGATCCCACTTGTTGATTCTTTGTGCTAGTTCCCGTGCTACCGAGGATTTGTTCATAAAGTCCTTTCCTATGCCAGTGTCTTCGAGAGTTCTACCTAACTTGTCTTCCAGCAAGTTTAGTGTTTCTGTTTTAATATTTAGATCTTTAATTCACTTTGATTTTATTTTAGTGCATGGTGAAAGATAGGGGTCTAGTTTTAATCTTTGGCAAGTTGAAATCCAGTTTTTCCAGCACCATTTATTAAAGAGGCTATCTTTCCTCCAGTGAGGGTGTTTGGCTCCTTTGTCAAAGATGAGGTGGCTGAGTATGTCTGGAGTTGCTTCTGCATCTTCTGATCTATTCCACTGATCCTTGGGTCTGTTTCTTTGCCAGTACCATGCTGTTTTTATCACAGTAGCTTTATAGTACAGTTTCAAGTTGGGAATTACAATACCCTCTGCCATGACTTCATTGCCTAGAATTGCTTTTTCTATTCTAGGTCTCTTCTGGATTCAGATGAACTTTTGGATTATTTTCTCTAGTTCTGTGAAATATGCTGTTGGGGTTTCAATTGGGATTGCATTGAATCTATATAGCAGTTTTGGAAGTATGGCCATTTTCACTATATTGGTTCTTCCTACCCAGGAACAGGGGATGTCTTTCCATTTTCTTGTATCCTCTTCGATCTCTTTTTTCAGAGTGCTGTAGTTCTCAATGTAGAGGTCTTTTGCTTCCTTTGTTAGATTGATTCCTCAATATTTTATTTTATTTTTAATTTTTATTTATTTATTTGGTACTGGGGATCAAACTTGGGTCTTTGTGCTTGTACAACAGGCGGTGAAACCACTGAGCTAAATCCCTGGTCCCCTAAATATTTTATGTTTTTGGATGCCATTGTGAAAGGGATTGTTTCCCTAATTTCTCTTTCAGTGAGTCTGTTATTTGTGTGCTAGAAGGCTATTGACTTTTGAGTGTTGATCTTGTATCCAGCTACTCTACTGAATCTGTCAATTAAGTCTAGAAGTCTTTTGGGAGAGTTTTTTGGGTCTTCTATGTAGAGTATCACATTGTCAGCAAATAATGACAGTTTAACTTCTTCCTTTGCTATCTTTATTCCTTTTATTTCTTTCTCTTGTCTAATTGCTGTGGCTATGTTTCCAAAACTATTTTGAACAGGAGTGGTGATAGTGGGCATCCTTGTCTTGTTCCTGATTTTAGTGTGAAAATCTTCACTTTTTGACCATTTAGTATGATGTTGGCTGTTGGGTTTTTATTTTGTTTTGTTTTGTTTTGTTTTTTGTTTTGGTACCGGGGATCTAACTTGGGTCCTTGCGCTTGTGAGAGGGCAGCAGAACCACTGAGCTAAATCCCCAACCCTGGCTGTTGGTTTTTCATAGATAGCCTTTATCAAGTTGAGATAAAGACCATATATTCCAATTTTCTGTGGGGTTTTTATCAAGAATGGGTGTTGAATTTTATCTAATGCTTTTTCTGTATCTATGGAGATGATCATATGGTTTTTGTTCTTGACTCTGTTAATATAGTGTATTACATTTATTGATTTACGTATGTTGAACCATCCTTGCATCCCTGGGATAAATCCAACTTGGTCAGGGTGAATGATCTTCTAGATGACCCTCTGTATTCTGTTTGCCAGTATCTTGTTGAGGATTTTTGCATCTATGTTCATTAGGGAGATTGGCCTGTAGCTCTCTTTTTGGTTTGGGTCTTTCCCTGCTTTTGCAATCAAAGTAATACTTGATTCCAGGAATGAATTTGGAAGTATTGTTTCTTTTTCAGTTTCACCAAAAAGTTTAAAGAATAGTGGGAATAGTTCTTCTCTAAATGTTTTGTAGAACTCCACAGTGAAGCCTTCAGGACCTGAGCTTTTCTTTGTTGGTAGATTTTTAATTATGTTTTCAATTTCACTGATTGTAATTGGGGTGTTTAGAATTTTTATATCTTCTTCATTCAACTTTGGTAATTCATATATGTCTAGAAATCTGTTCATTTCTTCTGTGTTTTTCATTTTATTAGAGTACAGTTTCTCAAAGTAGGTGTTGATGATCCTCTGGATTTCTCCAGGATCTATTGTGACTTCACCTTTTTCATTCCTAGTTGCATGTATTTGAGCCTTTTCTTTCCTTTTTTTGATAAAGTTGGCTAAGGGTTTATCTATTTTATTTATTCTTTCAAAAAACCAACTCTTCAATTCATTGATTTTTTTGTATCATTCTCTTGGTCTCCATGGAATTGATTTTTGCTCTGAGCTTTATAATTTCCTCCCTTGTATGAGCTTTGGGTTTGTCTTGCTCTTCTTCTTGTAGGAGCTTAAGATTCAGCATTAGGTTGTTTATTTGAGCTAGCTCTGTTTTCCTAGTGTGGGCATTCACTGCTATGAATTTTCCCTGTAAGACTGTTTCATTGTGTTCCATAGATTCCTGTATGTTGTATTGGCATTATCATTTATTTGTAAAAACTGTCTAATTTCTTCTTTAATTTCCTCTGTTACCCATTGGTTGTTCAGGAGTGTTATTCAATTTCCATGTGTTTGTGAAGTTCTTGTGGTTTCTTATGCTATTGATCTCCAGTTTAATTGCACTATGGTCTGATAATATACACGGGATAACTTCAATTTCTTTGCATGTACTTAAACATGTAGAAGAATATAGTTTTGATGTACTGACAGTACAGGGTAATCAGAGAGGGTGTCAGAGGGTGACTTAATTCAGACTGGCATGACCAAAGAGAGGGAAAGGATCCCTAAGGAAGTGGCATTTAAGTGCAAGATGAGTAGCCAGGTGAGTAGGAGGGGGCAGTTCAGGCAAAGGAAACCATATTTCATGATGGCTTTGAGGACAGAAAGAGCCCTGGATGGCTGAGACTTGCCAAGAGAGTCAGTGACACAAACCAAGGTCAGCAGAGGCAGACTGGGGCGGAGTTAGGATTTGATCCTAAAAGCAAATGAGAAGCCTGTGATGGGATTTATGCAGGAAGTGAAATGACCAGAGCAATAATTTCCAGCAATCACTTTGACTGCAACTTGGAGGACAGATGGTGGAGGATTGAGACCAAAGGAGGAAAGCCAGCATTTCTTCATTCAGAAAGGTGATGGCAGTGGTGTAGATGATGAGAAATTGCTGGACTTGAGATAAGTGTTGGAAATAGAATTGCTGGGTGAAAAGGGGAGGAGTCCTGGGTGACTCCAGTTTAACTGAGCACTGGGTTCCAGGCCCTGAGATTCCTGTCACATTGGGGCTCTGGTAGGTGTTTCCTTAGAGTTTGCCATGATTAGAGTTTCCTTCAAAGAGTATCAGATTTTTTCTTTTAAAATATGCAAATGTGGGCCAGGGATTTAGCTCAGTGGTACTGCCTGCCTTGCAAGCACAAGGTCCTGAGTTCAATCCCCAGTACCAAAAAAAAAAAAAAAGCAAATGTAATATGATAAGCATTTATGGAAATACCTACTTTTTTCCATTATTCACTTGTTAGCTCACAGAAGTTTGTAGAGTCCTTGCTTCTAGATTGACCTTGTCCTTAAGGTTCATATTTTTTGTAACATTAGCACCAAAACTCTATTCAAATTCTAGGTGCTGGGTCCTCCTATAACCTACATGGCACATGTAGAATGGTAGTGAGAAGAACCTGAGTTTGGAGCCAAACTGATCTGAGTTCAATTCTGACTTCAGCTCATAGTAGTTGTATGAACTTGGGCTTACATGATACTTTTTAATCTTAGTTTTTAATCTATAAAATGAAGTTAAAAATACTTACCTTGAAGGATCATTGGAATTAAATAAGATAATGGATATATTCATAAATCCTTTGTCTCAGATGTGTGCTGAAATGGTAATTCCTACCCCTATCTTCTCCTTTAACTCCTCTTCTCCTAACTCATAGCAACAGTATTTCCCCCAATGTTCTTTACTCCTGTAGATACTTTGATTCCTTCTTTTCAAAATAAACTGTACAACTGCTCCTAGTTTTTGCTGTGTGAGTAAATGAGGAACATGTACCTCACAGATTTTGACACGAGTTGATACCAAAGTCCTCCTGGGTAGATTTCAAAATGGCTGCTGTTAATATTCCTCCTGCCTGGACGGCAGCCAGCCACTTTTCCCAAAGCTCTGTATATTTGAGACACTGACCCACAGCCAGCTTTGTAGATCTTATATATTTTCTAGGACAACTCTGGCTTTCAATATTGTTTCTTTGCCTCAACAGATCAATGATTGTTCTTGAAATGCACTTTTCCAAATTTCAGGCACATTTCCTTAACTGCTTTTTACCTCTAGAAGTGTCTTCTGTCAGATCCAGTGTTCTGACTTCTTTTACAAATACATAGTGGTTATTCCCATGGAAATGCTGTTGCCCAGATGATCTTCTACCTCTTTTTGACCCACCCTCACACTTGCTGCCGCAGTACTGGGGAATGAACCTAGGGCCTTCTCACTGAACTGCACCCCCAGGCTTTTTTATTTTTCATTTAGGGACAGGGCCTCATTAGGTTGACCAGGCAGGACTCAAGCTTGAGATCCTCCTGCCTCAGTCCCCCAGGTGCTGGGATTACAGGGATGTGCCACCACACCTGGATTTTGGGGGGGCTTTCTGAGGCAGTGCAGGTGTCTAGTTCTTAAGTGCAGGGCAGGCATGGTTTGAATCAGGACCTTGTGTAAGTTACTTCCCATTTTTTCATCTGAAAAACACATTCAATTCTAAATCCTAGGATTATTATAGAGTATAAATGAAATAAATTATGTAACAATGCCTAGCAGAATGTCTAGTGCTGACTAGATTTGCCACTAATATGGGAGCCTTTTTACTTTTTGGTGGTGAATCTAAGATTCACATTGGGCTGGGTGTTCTCAAGACTGCCTCCAGGTTCGGTGATTTGCTAGAAGAACCACCAGACTCTGCATATTGTCCTACTGGTGGCTAAGATTGTATAGAGCAAAAGGATACAAAGCAAAAACAGCCACAGGAAAGGGTGCATGGGATGAAGCTTAGAGCAAACCAGGTGCAAGCTTTCAGTAGTCCTCTCCTGGTGGAGTCATGCAGTCGCACGTAATTCCTCCAGCACTGACTTGTGATAATAATGTAAAGCAGGTGTCCAACCCTCAGGCTGTGGGCTGCATGCAGTAATATGTCCCCACCAAGATCATAAACTTTTAACGCTATTGTGTGATTTTTAGCAATATTTTTCATGACTGTATTGCATAGTACTTGAGTGTGGACTGGTAGGTGACAATGAACACTGGGTAGGGGAAGCCTTAGTGGTCCTAACTCACACACAATCAGTCCAATAGAAACCTGTGGGTATCAGACATCGTGTGCATTTGTGCAACTTAGTGAGGAAAACAGCAACTTCTAAAACAAACAAACAAACACACAAAAAAGGGCCGGGGATTTAGCTCAGTGGTTCCGGCACCTGCCTCGCAAGCGGAAGGTCCCAAGTTTCATCCCCGGTACCAAAAAAACCCCACAAAAAACCAAGAAAACAGTGACTTCTGATAACAATATTTCAATTACCATGTGTGTGCCTGTGAAGACAGGTGTTTATTCTTATTAAGCAGACGTGTAAGTTTTCTTCTCTAATTATTAAACTTGATCTTTTTGTGTTGTTTTGTAGAATAATTTAATAAGTTAATAGTTTTTTAAGCAGTCATATAGGAAGTAAAACCGTATCAGATTTTTTTTGTGCATGATAGTGTAAAAAATATTAAAAAGGAGGCTTTGTTACTTATATACATTAACTCTATTATATACTTTATATGTGGCCCAAGATAATTCCTTTTCACTCAGTGTGGTCCAGGCAAGCCAGAAGGTTGGACACCCACAGTATGAAGTGTTGTCCTACTGGGGAAGCTCATCAGAGACTACTGCCCAAGGCTTTGATTGGGAACCAGTCACATGGCCCCCCTCTGCATAATAGCATATATCAAATTCCTGACTCCCTGCAGTAGAGCATGTGTTTAGCATGAACGTGTGGATGCAGTGAACTGCTCTGATGAGTTAGGGGATGCTTTGTATTAGTGTGGGATTGGTCAGCCAATGGTCAACCTTGTAAGTGGGCCTGTCTATGGATAGCAGCTCAGGCCTGCTGTGTTAACTGTTTTCTGCATGCCCATAATATTGTGTTGGTCATTATCCCAGGTTAAATTTGGGATAATAATCTGGAGGATTTAAAAATTTTATTATTTTTTATTAGTACATGTTTGCAGTACATTCAGTTTGTAGTCACCTTGGGGAGTGCTTCCATGTACATAATACAACTTGCTTCTTTTTAAAATCCCCTTCCCTTCCCCCTCCTCTAATTCCCCTTTCCCTATTTTTATTCTTGTTATATTATTAATCTTAGCTCATGTTTATGACATATAATGTTTACATTTATTAGGTTTCCGTACATGGAATATCCTTATTCTACTTATTTCCCCTTCTGTTCCCCCTCACCCCTCGCCCTTAGTCTTTTGGACCCTTCCCATTTGGAAGAGACCCATCCCTCTGTTTCCTTCTGTCCATCCTTTATTAATTGAAGGATTTTGGGGGGCCACTCAAATGTATTCTTGGATGTGAAACTGACAAAATGAACCCTGAGATTACACTAGGTTCTAAGTGGCTAGTTACTTACACATATATAAATATATTAAGCTGAAGTTAGAGACAGGGCTCCTGTCTCTTTTCTGCTGCTGTTTCTTGGGTACTGAATGCCTTAAGAAAGGGGTAGAAGCCCTGAGACAGCTTCATAAAAACTGAGTGCCTGTATTTCTGCTTCTTCCAGGTGTCACCATGCTGTTTTTCTCCCCATTTTCCCTCACTGCTTTTTACTGCCTGATGTGGTCGCTGTCCTATATCTTCTTCCCGCATGCGCTGTGGGGCAGGGCAGACTGCCTGAAGCTCTAGCATGAAGGAAACCACAGCTCTACCAAGCCCAGTGGGCTCTGTGCCAGCATGTGGGGCCGAGCCTTGCTTCATATCACTAAAGCTCTCCTTGTGCCTGAGTTGTCAGATGCCAGATACCTACGATCTCTGTTGTCTTGAGCCACAGTGAGCCACACAGTCAGGCGAGCAGCCTTTGCTCTTTTCTCTTTATTCAGGGTTCTGACTCCCTTGAGGCAATACTTGTACATGTCATGTAGAACAGCTTTTTTTCCAAGCTAAGTTTCGGCTGTGTTTGGGTTCTGGCTCTGTCACTGTGCACTAGGCTTCAGCCCTGGGAAAGAAGTGACATTCTTCAGAGTTGGTGTAGCTGCCAGTTTGGCCTGGCTGGATGGCAGTTATGCCAGTGGCAGGGTGGGCTCACCTACAGGGTCTGGCTCAGAGAGCAGAGCTCAACAGAGAACATTCACACTGCTCACTCTGAATGTGTCTAAGCCTTTGTAACTTAAAACTTCTGTATTTAATAGTTCAAAGCTTCAGCGTTTGGCTTCATTTAGAGATTAGATGTATGGTAGGCTGGGGATTTAGCTCAGTGGCACTGCACCTGCCTTGCAAGCACAAGGTCCTGAGTTTGATCCCCGGTACCAAAAAAAACCCAAAATGAGATAAGATGCATGGTAGCACAAGAGCATCATCTGGTTTAATCTCTCAAACACTAAACTCTGTCGAATGCCACTTCATCTCTTAAAATCCAAATCAAATAGAAATTAACAATATTGTATGGCAAAGCCATATCTCCCAGAGAGACTGGGTCCATTGAAAACAATGAGTCCCCAGAATCACCAGTGAAGCTCTTGCCTCCAGGTGGGTTGCCAGGAGGAGCAGTGACTAACCTGCTCCTTCGCAAAGGTGTCACCAGACCACCTTTACCACACGTCCAACTGTCTGAAGTTCTGACTCTCTCAAGTTTTCACAACTATGTGGTAAAATAGACATCAAATCTAGATTTATAAAAATACCAATCCAAAGAAGCCCACATCACTATGATTTGGCTCTAAAGGAGCACACAATGTCCTCTTCCCCACTTCTCTCTCTTTTCTGGTCTCTGATACATCATTTCTTTTCCTTTTTTTTTTTTTAACCTAAATTTGCACTTATTAACTGCTTACACAAAGACATGCTTGGAGCAGTCCACCAACTTGAACACCAGTTTCTATCACAGTTCAAATATTTGAAAGATAGTTATTGTAAGACATACATAGTTGTATTATTCACAAAAGAAATAAACAAATACTACAACATTCAACTTTTACATAAAAATTCAAGCATTTCAAAACTAGCTGAGCTTTGTTCTCTATAAACCAACATCTTTGACTTCTTATTGCTTTTTTGTTCCATTCCAATTGTTTCAAAAGCACATGGAGTCAGCTTTTACATTTTAATATGCCAAAATTTTTATATCTTTAAATATGAAAGAAAATTTTTAAAAGTTTGAATATTTACCTATCGTTCCAGTCACAGTTACATGAATTACAATAACAGTTAAAATATGATTAACCATATCAAAAAGATTCATGCTTGGAGAAATTATACTTTTTCCCTGCTGTTCTCTCTTTTCTTGGTCTATTCTATATTCAGTTGATTCCACATTCATCCTTTGGCCACAGTTGTCTCACCAATTGAGCACTTCTTGGCATCTGCCTCTTCATCAATTAGCCTAGTTATCTGAGGAAATATTATCTAGCAGCTATTACATGATCCTACTTTCATGCATAATTCAAACTGCTTTCTGCTTGCCTCTGTGGTTCTTTAGCCAGTTCAGAAAAACTGTAGAAGTGAGCCCTGGCATCACATTATGGTAAGAGGGTACTGTTCAGTAGGAGCCTCACTGAAAACCTGGGATGGGGCACAAGGATATATGGTAGTACATCATTTCTGTTATCACGGTTAGGTGAATATGCCTGTGCCCCACTAGAGTTCAGTCTCCTCCACTTTATGTATATGTATTTCTGGCATGGTGCCTGGCACTCAAAAACATTTACTTTGTAGATTGATTTAGTTATGGATTCTGGTAAGTTTTATATATATATATATGTTACTGTACTAGAGTAAGAAGTATACAGATACACCTAGGCTTGGACATATCTATGTGATGCCCCTTGATACAGTATGTTCATGTCATTGTGAAGCATCACTGTGATGGTTAATTGTGTCATGTGATTGGAGAGATGGCTGAGAGATTAGCAAAGCACGCTTCTGGGTGTGTCATGGAGGTATGACCTTGGGGACCATATCTGGTTCCTGACCCTTTCCTTCCTCACTCTCAGATCTTCACCTGCTCCCTCTTTCCTGGCTGCCATGGAAAGCAGAGTAGCTTTCCTCCACTACACCCTTTTGCCATGACATTTTTGCCTTGGAACCAACTGACTGTGAACTGAAACCTCTGAAACTGTGAGCCAAAATGAACATTTCTCCCACTAAATTGCATATATCAGGAACTTTGTTCCAGCAGTGGAAAGCTGGCTAATACATACACTTAGTCAATATATCTTAGCACCTCCATTTTGAGAACTATCTTCCCATAAACTCTAGGAGTCAGCAGCTACCACAATACGCAGATAGTATAGGTGCTAAAAAACCCAAACCAAAGCAAATTTATGTTCTTCTCAGCCAACCAAATTTAGGAGACTTAGTTCAAATATCTTAATTTTGAAGATATAACTGAAAAAGATAATATTTGGGATTAATCAATGATTCCTATTCTTGAATCATACTATCTATCAGGTCTGACTTCAAATAACTTTTGACTGTTCCTATGTTCAAAAAAAATGTGATTATGAGAGAGAATTTCCATGTCCATCTTAAGAGATAACAGCAGAATTAAAGAAAATATACAAGTCCCCAAGAGGACTGCTTTGAAAAGCAAAATACTCATTTGGATCTGTACATTGTGGTTTGTTTGGAACAGTTACTTTATACTTCATTACTTTGACTTCTTTGGAGGTTAGTGACATGAGGACAGCTCTAGGTCAGCTGGGAGCTGGCTACACTCCTCAGCTGGCTGGGGCCTCGATGCTAACCCACCACATCAGAGCTTCTGTTTCCTAGACAGCGACTTTTAAATACAGAATGGTTCTTCTTGGGCTTCCTCTTAGGAATAAGTGAGAAGGCCAAGACTTTAACACTGAACTTCTGAGCTGAATAAATGATGCCAGAGGGGTCCAGGCAGCTCTGCTAGTCTTAAACCCAGGATACAGTGTAGAGTTCCCCAGGGTGGAATCTTTCCAACCTGAAGCATCTGGTGAGCCAACTCAAGTGACTGAGAACTCTGCTACTTTTGTAGCTCTGTGACTTTGAATAAAATTTTTCTCTCTAAGCCCATTTCCTTATCTGTAAAATGGAAGATTTATTTCCACTCAGTTGTTTTGCAAACCAAATACAATGACACATAATACACCTAGTGAATGCCACATAAAAAATGTTAAGTAAATGTTCCTTGTCCTTTTTCTACTCCTCCACCTTTCTCTTTCCATGTATATTTCAATTTTAAAATAATGATAATAACACTTAATACCATGTACAGTAAATGTATAAACATTTACTATATTATACTATGTAGCTTGCTATATGCCAGGAACCTTGCATTTTGCTATTTCACTTAATCCATGTGTTAGGTGACCACAGCCTTATTAAGGTCAGCAATTCTCAAAGTATGTTCTGCAGACTCCTATGATTCCTGAGACCTTTTAGGGATCAAAAATCTTTTCTCGATACCTAAAACAGGGACTATAATATCACTTGTTGACATTTTGCCAATGGAACAAAGGATCCATGGGTAAAGTTGATGACTCCTTGGTGTGGCTCTAGATGGCAGCCAGGGTCCTTTTCACTGCCACAAGCTCCCAGTAAACAAAACAGCAGTGCACACTTGCAATCCCAACTACTTGGGAGGCTTGGAGGGTCAACCAAGAGGTTAGGAAGTCCCAGGCCAGCCCAGGCAACATAGTGAGAACCTGTTAAAAAAAAAAATGCTGGTGATCTACAGCATTTGCCTAGCATATATAAGGCTGTGCATTCAATCATCAGCACTGCAAAAAACATCAAACAAAAAGCAGTTTCACTTAAGGATATCCTTGGAGGAGCAGGAAAAATTACTAATTTTACTAAATCTTTCATATCTTTTTAGTATTTTCTGTGCATGAAGTGGAGTACACTTGAGTACTTCTGCTGCATACTCTAGTTATGATGTCATTTCTAGGAAAAACCCTGGTTTGAGTTTTAACTGAAATAGCTCTTTCCTTATGAAATGTTACAGGACAACTGACAATAGAGGATGGTTCAGACTAGGTTTGCTTGACATGTGAAGAGAGTGAGACTCTCATTTCAACAAAAAGTATTTGTTGCCACAGATAAATTTGAGCTTCCATGTGAAAATTGGAGTTTTGGGGCTGGGGATTTAGCTCAGTGGTTCCAGCGCCTGCCTCGCAAGCACAAGGTCCCGAGTTCGATCCCCAGTACCAAAAAAAGAAAAAAAGAAAAGAAAATTGGAGTTTTGGAAAGCTTCTGTCTACTACCGTGAGCTTTACTCCTTCCCAAAGACTTTTCTGAGATCAGAGGGATATTAAGAAATATGTATTTTGTTGTTGTTTTTGAGGCAGGGTCTCACTATATAATTCAGGCTGATTTTGAACTCACTATGTGACCCAGGCTGGCCTCGAACTCACAGTGATACTCCTGCATCAGCCTCCAAAATGCTGGGATTACAGGCGTGTGCCACCATGCCCAGCAAGGAATATGTATTTGTGTGTGTGTGTGTGTGTGTGTGCTTTGGGTTTTTGGGTACTGGGGATCAAACTCAGGACCTTGTACCTGCGAGGCAGGAGGGTGCCACTGAGCTAAATACCTGGCCCAGGAATATGTATTTTTGATGTGTAATGCAAAGTGTCAACATTTAGAAGATCTGCATAACTCAGTGTCAACATTTAGAAGAGCTGCATAACTCAGTGATCCAGTATTTTCTTTTCTTTTCTTTTTTTTTTTCCGTACCAGGGATCAAACTTGGGTCCTTGCGCTTGCGCAGCAGGCAGCAAAACCACTGAGCTAAATCCTTGGCCCCAGTATTTTCTAAATGATCAATGCTTGATGGTACAAAATCATGCATGAATGAAAGATACATTCAAAGGCCAAGATTCAAAGACCAAAGGATTTTAATGTTATCAGGATACAAAATGTTCACTGATAATGGTATCAGAGTTCATGTTGCAACTAATGTTTCAGAAACTACCACTTGCTGAGTTTGGTTGTAGTATGAAAGAAAATCTACAATGACCTCAAAAGTCTATTAGAATACCCCTGTCTTTTCTAACTATATATCAAAGTGAAGCTTGATTTTTTTTCTTCACATCTTTCAACCAAAATAATATGAAGATTCATAACATAGAAGCAGGAGAATATAATTGTTTCAATCTCCAGAATTAAACAGGATATTAAATTTGCAAAATTTAATTTAATTTGACAGGATATTAGATTTGCAAAAGTATAAAGTAATGCCACTCTCCTTACTTTTGATGTTAACCTGTATTAGATTTGTATTGTTTTAAATGGATTAATAAAGATTTTGAAATTTTTGTTTTAACTTCTACAATGGCAAATATGATACAACCAACATAAACAAAAGCTCTTTGGAATCCACAATTTTTGATGTGTAAAAAGTTCTGAGACCAAAAAATAGGAGAATTACTCGGGAGATTACAACTTGCTCACACAATGAGTAAGTGATGAACCAGAGTCAAACCCGGGCAGCCTGACTTTCAAAGTCAGTGCTCTGAATTGTTTTTGGTGTATGGCTTAAAAAATATCTTCTCTTACCTTGGACAAATGGGCTAGACCACATGAGCAGTAGGAAAATCCTGGCATGTAGGCAAATGTGTTCCGCGTTTTCACTGGCTATGCCTGTAAGTCTGTTCCAACTATGGACACAAAGGCTTCTGAAGCCCTTACCTTGGTATTCCTTAGAGGCAAATGAATCTTCTTTTCTTTAAAATGTGAATAAACTAATGAGTCATTCCTGTCTTGGTTCAGGAATTTAATATCACAAGTTTTGTTTTTCTCCTGCAGTTCTGAGGATTGAACCCAGGGCTGTTATACTCACCTGCATCCCCAGTCTGCTGTCACCCCTCCCCCCAACCCCTTTTAAAATTCTGAAACAGAAGCTCACCAAGTCACTAAGTTGACCAGGCTGGGCTGGAACTTGGGATCCTCATGACTCAGCCTCCCAGAGTGCTAAGATTACAGGCTTGTGCCAACATGCCCAGCTTCAAACTTGTTATTTTATTTATTTATTTATTGAGGTACCAGGGATTGAACTCGGGTCCTTGCGTTTGTGTAGCAGGCGGCGTAAACTTGATATTTTAAAGCCATAACCTACAGTAAGAAGTAATTTTATATCCAACATAGTACACATTTTATGTCTTTACATAAACCTGAAGCAAAAATTGCATGAAACAATTTCTTTACTATATGTGATTTTTAAATCTTTTTTGGTGGTAGGTGCTAAGCACATACACTACCACTGAGCTACACTCTCAGCCTCCACATGTGGTATTTTCTATTATTTCATTAGAAAGTTAACATTTATTAAACTGATTTTTTTAACCACCTACAGTTTGAAAAACTGCCCTACTGTCCTTCTTCAGGACAACAATATACATGAGTCTGAGACATGCTAATATAAGCAGTTCCTGGCAAAGGGTCAGGGTGCTCACGTACTACTTGGTTATTTGAAACTTGAAGCATTTCCCATGAAGTGATCTGAAAACTTGTTGGGAAGGGAAATAACACTATTACATACTTCATTACTTTATTCATTTCTCAACAATGATCCTAAGAGGAAGGAAACAATATTCCATTACAAAGATGGGAAAAGTGAGAGTCGGAGAAGTTAATAGTTACTTAACCCAGGTCATTTAGCTCTAAAGCTGAGCTCTTTCTAGAATTTTTTTTGGGTACTGGGATCAAATTCAGAACCTTGCACTTGCTAGGCAGGTGGCAGCACCGCTGAGCTAAATCCCGGCTCTCTTTCTAGAACGTTAACAGTATTTCCTTCCTTATGTTTACAGAGATAGCTTCCTCTAATCCCCTACTTCTCCAACAAAACAAAATAAAAAAGGAAATTTAACCCAAATTTAGCAGAACACTATAGAACCTAATTACCATTTATAGGGATAATCTATGTAGAGATAATCCTTAATTATAACTTGGGCCTTCAAAAACATCTCTTCACAGTGGTAGCAAGTTACTAATAACACCCCATTAACTGTCCAGTTTACTCCAAAAATAAGCTACAGGAGTGGGAACAGTATTCTCAGTAACTTCAGAGGCAGACGGGAACAGCTTGAGATGTCCCAGGAGTGTGGGGAGAAATACAAGCAACTTGGAGTAAGAGGTGGGAATATTTGACTTTTTGTTTTTTTCTGAGTGTTCTGCCTCATTTCCATCTTCATGCATCTTTTCTGAAATCTATTTTCCTCATTCCCAAAGAAAATGTCCTGGGGCCAGGGATTTAGCTCAGTGGTTCCACTGCCTGCCTCGCAAGCGCAAGGTCCCGAGTTTGATCCCCAGTACCAAAAAACAAGAAAAGAAAATGTCCTAAAAGAAATCTTTCCTTTGGCTCAGCATTAAAATAACTTATGCTGCTAACATGGCAGTAAAAATTGTCACTTTTGACACAAATGTCTGAGGCAGAAAAAAACTTTCCATCTGTAACCCTACAAATGGCAGCTGGATGGATGGCTGTTTGGTTCCTGAGGGACCAGTCTGACTATTCCCATCACAAACCCCTCTCTGGGTGTGACAGAGTAGCCCCCTGAAATGAAAAACAAAGAGCACTTGCACTTGGTGCAAGCCTGTTGCCAGTGCTTCTTGATGGCAGGAGAGGAGAATCCTAGAATCCTTCCAGCCTCTACTCTAGTTAGCACCTCAAATGCAGTGAAGGGTCACATGCAGTATCTGTGTGATGGAAAGCTTATCATCAGCAGGGTCTACAGAGCATCAGCCCAGGAAGAATGGACACTAGAAGCATCATAATCCTCTTCTCTACCTCACTCAAGGAGGAAGGGTGGCTGCTGCTCCTCGTTTCAAGTATCTAACATATTTACTAAGTGCCAACTATGTAGCATCATTATTGGTACAAAATGGTATAAATCTTGGCTTTCTCATGGCGTTTACATGCTAGGGGTAGAGACAAACAAGAAATCAAACAAATGAGTAAATATAGTATTTTAGAGGTTAATAGTGATTAGGATAAAAAACACAACGAAGGGGATATGGACTGCAGTGATGAGGCTTGGGGTAGGTTACACCTATAAATAGTGTGGTCCCTTTACTGAGAAGCCGACATTGATCAAAGATGAAGGACATAAAAAGAATTAAGATGTGTGATGTACGTGTCCCCATGGTGAATGCAATCATTGTGAACTGCAGATGTACCAATAAAAATAAAAACTAGTAAAAAGGTGAAGGCAAGGAAGACTCTGCAGCTGTATGTAGTGAGCAGACCAGGCAGAAGGACCGACTTGCTCAAAGGCCCTGAGGAGGGAGGGCACTTTTTGAGAAAGACCAAGGGAAGCCTTAGCGCGGCTAGAGCAGAGTGCAGGAAAGGAGCGCAGAGATCATCAGAGGGGAGAAGAGAGGCTCCCCTTGTGCAGGGCCTTAGAGGAACCAATGTCACTCTTACTCTCAGGGAGTCAATATAGGTTTCCAGCAGAGGAGGCACCTGACATTTAAACAGGGTTACTCTGGTGCTGTGCTCAGAACAGACTATGGGGGACAAGAGTGGGAGCCAGGAAACCAGTAAAGGGGAGTGACTCAGATAGGGGGAGAGAGTATAGTATCTTGGTCCAGTGGTAGAAGAAGTGCCAGTGGCAGTGGTGGTGTATGGAATGAATATATATATATATATATATATATATATATATATATATATGAAATTATATATATTAAAATTAGTAAGATTTGCAGACAGACAAAATGATGTACATGAGAGAGAATGAGTCAAGAATGACTTAAAGACTGGGGATTTAGCTCAGTGGTTCCGCCGCCTGCCTCGCAAGCACAAGGTCCCGAGTTCAATTTCTGATACAAAAAAAAGAATGACTTAAAGGTTTTGGCCCAAACAAGTAGAAATACTGAGTTGTTACAAATTGAAAAAGGGGCCAGTGAGGCAAAAGCATGCTTACTGGAAAGTGGTCAAGAGTTTAGTTCTAGATATCCACCCAGCGTTTCCTACTTCCTACATTCTTTACTTCACTTTCTATGGCTTGTGACTCCCATGCTAAAGGATGAGAAAATGAGCATTTTATTAATATTTTATTTGCATTTTTGAAGATACACAGTTTCACAAGAAACACTGATTTTCCTCAAATAATAGAAAAGTTAAAAAAAAAAAAAAAAAGGTCTATTATCTTAGTAGAAGAAAAGAAGTCTCTTCAGTGAGCACTGGGCCAAGTCAGAGTGGAAGACCATGAAGCGGAAGGTTCAGGTTTATCCACAAATGTCTCATCTAGTTCGGCAAGGCTCCAAATAGGCCATCTGAGCTTAACACTGGTAACAAGCTCGTGAAAAAGGCCTCCACAGTCCCAGGGGGTTGAACACAGGGCTGGATCACTCTCCAGGAGGCTGCATCTGTTTACAGAACTCATCAAACTGCTGCTGCTCCAGTTCTGTCATGACTCTGTTGAGGGCATAGATCTGAATAGAGAGATAGACAAGTTAGGAATGAAAGCAGCTGCTCAACAGGTCTTCAGATACAATAGGTTAAGTCTTCTGGAAATGCCGGAACTGCACCAGTGATGGTGGTATAGGGAGAGTGATTTGGGAACAGGGAGGTATATATTCATTCCATCTGTGCAATCAATAAAGAAATAGTGAGGCAGGCATGTTGGTTTTTAGGGGTTACTAGAATTCAAACAGGTAGAAATTGAGGATGGGACCTGATAGGCAATGGGGGGGAGGTTATGCGTAAACAAATACAATGGGGAAGTACAGCAGCAGTTCAGGAAACTTAAAGCATGCCAATATGGAGGATAGAGTGGGGCGGGAAGCTAGAGAAAGCAAGACAAGTACACTGGGACCTCCATGCCATGCCAAGGAACTGGGGTCTTTATCTGACTCTGGAGAACCAGCAAAGATAAGTGTACAGGGGAGCAATCTGATTCTATCTGTGCCTTAGAAAAGATAACGAGGCCATGTGGAGGTGGGAGTATGTGTGTGCATTTGTGGAGGGATTATCAACCATGAAGGAGGCAAAGACTATGGCCTAGGCCAGGCCACAGTGGAGGACAGAAAACACCAAGAGACATTCCAAGATGAAAGGCTGTGGTATCTACACCTTCTTCCTCATCTTCCTTCGTCCTCACAGTAATTAAACTATCCAATAAGAAGAGGAATATGGGGCCTGGGATTTAGCTCAGTGGCACCACGCCTGCCTCGTAACCACAAGGTCCTGAGTTTGATCCCCGGTACCGGAAAAAAAAAAAAAGAGGAATAGATCATAAAACTTTACAATTTGTAGAAGAAATTAAAAAAGGTATGTGTTTGTACAGAAAATATAACTTGATTAAAAAAAGGACATGAGAAAAAATGAAGCAGAAGTGAGACAAATGGAAAATACAAAATATGAGTGGAAGGTAATAAAGTAGCAATCGGAATTACAGCAGAGAGGATCAACAAAATTGCAAAATGGTTCTTTGAATTTTTTTTTTTTTTTTTGCTCTGCAGTGTGGGGAGCAGGGGTAATCAAACCCAGAGCCTCATGCGCACTAGACATGTGCTCTACCTCTGGGCTACAGGCCCAGCCCTCTTTGAAAATACTAAAAACTCCTGCAAAGCTGATGTGATGGGCCTGGCACACTGTAAAAAGAGCTCAAAAAAATGCCAGCTACTAGACTGAATCCCTAGCACCACATCTCAGCAAATGAACATGAACATGCTCAGTTGTCTGATTTACAGTCCTCATGATGAAAGTAAGTACGATGATTCCTGACCATAATCACTGGTTATGGAGTCCCTTCTCTGTGCCAGGCACTGTGCTAATGCTTCACAGATAACACTTCTATTCATTTTAACATGTGAACAGTTAACAAGTTAACATTTTAACTTGTGAGGTAGATACATCCTCATTTCACCAAGGAGGAACAGGTTCAGAGGTGAAGTGTCTTGCTCAAGGTCACATGAAAAGAACTGGGATTTGAAATTAGACAAATAATTTTAACTTGTGAAACCTCACAGGAAGGGTATCAGTAGGTACATGAACAATGTCCACAACATCTATCAGGCTGTTTTAGAGGGCTGTTTCTTACAGCAATTGTCAAACTGTTCACCAAAGCACAGTGCAATAAAATCATCCAGGAACCAGGCAAAGGAAAGGGCAGAACCATTTGTTAGAGCCAGGACCACAGCTTTCAGATGGTCTGCCTTAACCTAAAGGTGGATTTGAGTTTACAGCTTAACTTCAAAGATGCTAAATTTATTGGGTTTAAGCTCCGTGAAGGCAGGGTTTCTCTGCTTTGTCTGGTAATGGGTCTCATGTTCCTGAAACAGTGCCTGGCATGTAGCACCAGCTCAACATTTGTTAATGAATGGATCAGATCAAGTAATAGACCAGAAATGAGGAGTAAGATGTCTCTTCTACTGCCGGTGGGATGCAAGCTTGTACAATCCTTTTGAAAGCAATGTGGAAAAGTGTACCCAGGAATTCTTCTAGTTAAAGCCCTAAAGAAATTCTAGCCAAAGGAAACATCTAAAAGTTTTTCACTACATCAATGTTTGTA
Organism: Heterocephalus glaber; assembly: GCF_053883595.1. NCBI lineage: Eukaryota > Metazoa > Chordata > Mammalia > Rodentia > Bathyergidae > Heterocephalus > Heterocephalus glaber. Next base: position 1,535,474 of record NW_028258302.1, on the reverse strand, counting down.
AAACCAAAAATACCAAAAATGTCCATCACTGGAAGAATGGAGAAATACACAAATAAGACTACTGTGAAGACTGATGCAAATAAACTAGATACTTGAATTAACATGAATAGCTCTAAAAAATATATAAACAAAATGCAAAGATGTATGGGATCTGAGGGTCAGGGATGTAGCTCAGTGGCGCTGTGCCTGCCTGCCAAGAGCAAGGTCCTGAGTTCAATCCCTGGTACTGAAAAAAAAAAGCATGGGATTTTTTTGGGTGCCAGGGATTGAACTTGGGACCTTGCGCTTTTGAGGCAGGCAGTGGAACCACTGAGCTAAATCCCTGGCCCCAAGTATGGGATTTTATTAATGTAAAGATTTAAAACTCAAAAGGAATACTGTATATTGTTCAAGGATATCTACTAATATATTTGTATGAAAAATACTGCTTACCCATGGGGAGAGGGAAAAGCTTTAAGACCGGAAGCAGACAAAGGGGACTTCAAATTTATAGCTGATTTTTGTCTTATTTTAAAAAGACTCCAATCCTAGCATGGTCGCGCATATCTGTAATCCCAGTACTCTGGAGGCTGAGTCAGGAGGATCATTGCAAGTTCAAGGCCAACCTGAACTACATATTGAGACCCTGTCTTAAAAAACAAAAACAAAACAAAACAAAAGACTTCAAGTACAACAAAATGCTAACTACTCCCAATCTGGGATGCTGATTACCAAGTATTTGTTATAATAGTCTAATTTTCTGCACTTCTAAATTTTTCAAAAATAAAGAGGGAATAAAATATCAGCGAGCTTTTTCTTATATATTAAAATAAAATACACCTTGATGTGGATCAACATTTGCAATGTGAACAGTTTAAAGCTTTTTATTCTCACAATAATTGTTGTGTGGTGAGAGAACAAAGAAACACATAGGTGGGTTTAAGGCTTGGCCATTAGTTTTTCTTCTGGTACTGGGGATCAAACTCAGGACCCTGGGCTTGCTAGGCAGGTGTGCCGCCAATGAGCTAAATCTCCCACCCCAGGGCCATTAGTTTTTGCACCAATTCAGCATATGTGACCCAGGCTCCCTCCCTCTTCTGACCCCTCCCTTACACAGCTCAGGTCCCTACCATAAAAGCTCTGTGCCCAGGGTCCTCTGGAGACCTCTGGTTGGGGTTCTGATGCCAACTTGTCATGTGACTCTGAGATCCCTGTCACCATTCTGGACCTTGATGATCCCTGTAAAACTAAAGAGAACCTCTGTCTTGCCTGGAGGCAGGCAGGGCTCCCCATCACAGCCCTCTTTTTCTTCTGCTTCTCTATTCCAGAATCTTCTTCAGCAGACGACAGGCAAACCCCCACCACTACACACGGGCGCACACACGAAAACACACACACACTCTCACCTCTGCTCTCTGTCTTTGTTTCAGCTCTTGCTGGGCTGATTTCTGCTTAGCCTTCTCCACCCTGCTGACAGGTTCTTTAACTTTGGATTTTTCTTTACGTGAAGGTGGATCCATGACTTGGCTTCTAAATGTGTACTTAGCTCTGACCTGGATGGTATAGAAAGAGGCACATCTTTAAAAAAGAGGGGGCGGGGGAAGAAAGGAAAGAGAGAGAACAAAGGAGCTGTAATTCTCCTTACTAATGCTTTCGTCCAACCCCTTCCTTTGACATCTGAGGCAGAGGCACAGTGGCCCGGTAGCGGGAGTGAGACCTGAACTCCACGGCCAGGATCTCGCTGGGAGCTGGGATGCAAAGCTCCTCCCCACTCTACACCTTAACTTCTGTCTGCAGAATGGGACCACAGTCCTTTCCTCGGCCTCCCAGCGCGACTCGCCGCGAGAGTCAGCTGCCGAGGACCCAGTGAGAGCAGTCAGTCAGCGGCCGAGGCAGTGGTCGGGGTGGGGCGGCTGGGGTTAAACAGGCGGAGGGCGAGGCCAGCCAAACCCCGCAGCGGGGCGCGCACAGCCCTCCCGGGCCCGCCCCCCGGCCCGCCTCGGTCCGCCCTGAGCCCAGCCGCGCGGACCCCTGACTCCCCTGCCCTCTTCGCGGCAAAATGGCAGCGCGTCCCTACCGGGCCTCGGACTTGGGGTCTTCGCCGAGTGGCAGATCAAGCGGCACGCGGGGGACACCTGGGCTCTCCCCTTCCGTGGGCCCCGGAGCACCGAGCCCGTCGCTCTCGGACTGGGCGGGCTGCGGAGGGGAGGGCGGGGTCGTGACGAGTTCTCCCCGCCCACAGGAACCGCTGCGCCTGCGCAGAGAGCTCGGCGGCCGGCCTCTAGGGGCGGGGTCGGGGGGCCGGGCGGGGCCTGGAGGGGCGGGGCCGAGCGTGGCGGGGTTACAACGAACTCCCCCCCACTTCCCGGGTTGTTTTGAGGACAGCTGTTAGGTTTTGAAGTACGTCATCAGAATACTAGGCTTGGAATTTCGCCGCAGTAGAGTTGTGAGCTTCAGTTTCTTAATTTGAAAACTGAAGATTGCAATTTATTTCGGGAGCTTGTTAGGAGGATCCATCGAAACTATTCTCCACAGGGGTTTGAAGAGAAGGGAAAAAGGAGATTTTGACAGAGTACACCCAGTATAAACACAGAAAGGTAACCCATGGATCATTGAGGAGATGCAAACTGGAATAGCTGGGTATCACTCATTTTCCATTTATTAGATTACCAAATATTGACAAAATAATAATAGCTATTTCTCTTTTGGAGTTCCTATATTCCAGGCACTCACTATTCATGGTGCTTTATTAACTCATTTATTCCACATAAGAAGTATGTATAATGTATGCATGAATAGTAACGAGCTATTCTTACTTCCATTTCACAGATAAAGGAATAGAGGCACTGAAAAGTTAATGGACTTATCCAAGGCCTTACAGCTAGTAAGATCAGAGCAAATATTTTAGCCAAGATTCCCAGGACAATGGCACACCCAAAAGTTCGGGCCACAACCTTTGTTCCTCTATCACAGTCAAGAATTGAAACTGATGACAGTGAGTGGGTAGTCCAGGTGGACACACGTACACTTCCGGTCTAAGTTGGCACATCCTCGCCGCCGGCTAGCTTAGCACTGGATTCCAAAAGCCTTAAAAAGAAACACTACCACACACAAAGATAATCACTGGATGATTCTGTTTAAGTGATATTTCTAAACTTTGAGGAACGAAGTAGAATGGTTGCTGCCAGAGGCATGAAGTGGGAGCAGTTATTGTTCAATAGGTATAGAGTTTATTTTGCAAGATAAAAAAGTTCTAAAGACTGTTGCACAGTAACGTTAATAGTATTGTGCGGTACACTTACAAATGGTTGAAATGGTAATTTTTTTGCACCAACTATTGAGTAAGCAATTTCACTTTTAACAAGCTATCCTAATAATCAGAGATAGCTCTATTTCTAAGAAGAAACAATGAGAAACAGGCAAAATCTTTATAGTAGGGGGTTGATATGATGATTGAGGGGGAATTCTATGTAGCCATTAAAATGACATAGAATAATGTTCCTTGCCATAATAGAATGTTTTTAGACTATTAAATAAGAAAGCTACAAAGAGGCATATACGTCTAATCACAATATTTGTTTTATAGTTTCAGAAAAGATTATATACACATAGAAAAGAAAATAGGCAAAACACACCAAAATCATTAATGTAAGCTGCTTTAAAAGTAGGGATTATTGTTATTATTATTATTCTTTGTTTTTTTTCTGAGATAGGGTCTCACTATGTATCCCAAACTGACCTTGAACTCACAATGATCCTTCTCCCTCAGCTTCCCGAGTGCTGAGATCACAGGCGTGTGCCACCATACCTAGTCCTAAGGATTATTTTTATCTTCTTTATACCTTTCTGTATTTTCCAAAATTTCCACAGTGAATATTTAGATTTTAGCAATCAAAAGTATAATAAGTGTTATTTTAAAAATTCTATACAAATGCTAATTGGACTGTTATTCATAAAAATAACCAAACCAGAGTCATTGACACAATATTGGTAGATTACATTTGTGTCACATTGTACAATTTATAAAGTTCATATAAACTCTGGACTAGATTATAGGTAGAGACAGACAGGTGGGGGACCATGGAAATGCCCATGGAGGCTGGACACTGCCTATCAAGATCCTCTCCATGTTCTTGCATGAGTGTATATTTTTTCTCTCTTTTGCGACCTTCAATGCACTCTTGGGCAAGCTGCAGAATTCCCTGGCTAATGGAATCCATGATCAGAGTTTATATTACTAAAACTACGAAATATTTTTACACTGGAGGTATGTACTGTATAAGATTATAGTCACTTTTTGAGTAACTTTTTCCCCTTTTGGGGCCAAAAACTGCATTTCTAAAAATTCACTTAATTACCTATGCATCTAGCTAATTCTTCTGCACACTCTCTATCAGTACTAGAAAGTGTCTCCTAGTGTGGTAGGTCATGAACCAGATGATCTATCAATGTGCTTTTCTTTCTTTCTTTCTTTTTGGTACAGGGGATTGAACTGGGGACCTTGTGCTTTCGAGGCAGGCAGTGGAACCACTGAGCTAAATCCCCGGCCCCTCTTTTTTTTTTCTTGGTAACATTCCTCCTTAAACTTATCCTCCTCTGTCTCCAATCCGTTTCCTTGGCCTTGCCACATAGTTCTGTACAGGATTTCCCCTAAACACGTCTAGGAATTCTTGTCTCTCCTGTGCCAGATCCCGTTTCCAGATCTTTTGTCTTTCCATTCTTAGTTTATGCTGTCATGTTGGAGGAGAATGTTCTCCAGTAATCCCCTAGAGGGCTTCATGGAAAGCAAATTTTTGAGCTCTCACTTGTCCAAAAAATGGCTTTTATTTCCTTCAGAATGTTTGATCCATTGTCATCTAGCTTCTCATAGGCTGAAGGACTCTTGAGAAGTCTGATTTATTTCGATTTGTTACTTTCTATGTAAATTGTTCCTTCGTCTATGGCAATATAGGGTGTTTTCTCCTGCTTTATCCTTGATATTTGGAACTTTCATAATAATGTGTCTGGCAAACCTTTTTCATTCATTGTGCTGGGCACAATGTAGCCCTTTTTAATCAGTAAATACAATCTTTAATTTTTGGAAAATTCTTTGTAATCAGCTCCCTTATTTTTCAATCTTGATGCTCATATTCCATTTCTTGGTTTTGTTTACTTTATTAGCCATTTTCCTGAACTGTGTCCTCCACTTTTTCTATTTAATGTTTTTTATTTTTACCACTTAGCTATACCTCCAGCCCCATTACTATAAAAATTTTAATTTCCAGAAATTTTTCCTGACTTTCCTTTTTGGTAGCCTCAAGGTCTTTTGGTTTTGGTAACCTCAAGGGCTCAGATTCTTCTCTTATTTTGTCTCTCTCTCTCTTTTTTTGGTACCAGGAATTGAATCTTATTTTGTCTTTATGAGAATATTAGTTATAATTTTCTGCTGCTTTCTTCTGGTTCCTAGGTTCTTGTTTATTTTGGTCTCTGGCTTTCTAGTTGGAGTCTTTTCTCAAATAGTAATAATGGCCACAGTTTATCAGTGTGAAACTCTGTTTTAAATATTTGACATATTTGAACTAGTTTAATCCTTACCCCCCAATGAGGTACAGCCATGCCCCAGCCCACCCATTCCAAGCCTGGAGGGCCCTCAGTTGAGAAGCAGCTTTCCTCTTGTTGATGTTCCCAACACAGTGTGCACCTGGGTTAGGTTTCTGTTTTCACTGGATTGATTACTAGTCACTCATCTGTTGCCCTTCATTGAAAAATGTCTGACATTTCTACTTCACAGTTGTTTTCTGACCAGTTGTCTTTGATTTTTTATTCCAAGATTTTAATTTTAATGGGACTTTAGGAGATGGAGGTAAGCATTTGTGTTCAGTGAACTGGGCTTATTTAGCTGGCAGTCCAGAGTTCTTTCTCTTCCTTTAAAGCAGAGCATGATTTAATATTTGTATTTTGACCTGTGGTTAAGGAATAAGGGATTATAAACTCCCCCAAAATAAATTTTGAAAATTAAGGATGAAATCAAGAAATAATTATTGAAATTGAACCTGTTATATGTAGCCTAGGCTGGCCTTGAACTCACAGTAATCCTCCTGCCTCAGCCTTCTGGGTGCTGAGATTATAGGTGTGCAGCATCACATCCAGCCAGTTTATTCATTCTGATGTATAGCATGGTTTAAATTTTTTTGAGAAAAAAGGTGTAGAAGCATATGAGCCAAAAATATTATAGAGGTTATCACAAGCGCCTGGAATTATGAGTTATATTTATGCCTGTATCTGTATCTATTATGGTTTAGATCTAGAATGTTCCCCCAAAACCTCATGCTTTCAGAGATGGAGCTTTTGGAATGTGGATTAATTCATTGATGAGTTCAGAGCTAAACTTGCTGTTAGGAGGTAGAACCTGGTTGGAAGAGGTGTGTCACTGGGGGTGTGCCTTTGGAGGCTCCCACTGGGCTCCTCCCTTCTCTCTCTGCTTCCAGGCTGTCATGAAGTGGGCAGTTTTTCTCTTCCATCCACTTCCACTATTATGTTTCTGCCTTGGAGCCAGCTGACCATCGAATGAATCCCCTGAAACATGTGCCAAAGCAAACCTCTCCTCCTTTAAACTGTGGGTGTGGGTATTGTGTCCTACTAGCAGGAAAGCTTATACATTATTTTTTTCACTTATGGAGTTAGAAGCTCATAAAGAACATTTCAGAAAAAATCCATTTTATATGTGATTTAGATTATCTGATTGAGTTAAAGTGTGTCGTGAGGAAGAAACAAAATACTAATTATGAAAATAAAGTTATAAATTGGTACAATAACTCTGGAACACAATATGTTATAATCTACAACCTCTTGATACTAGTTCTAGATACTATGTTTTAGAAATATTTACTCTTCTTTAAAAAAAGTTTTTATTAGTACATATTGGCAGTATATAATGATTATATTCAATGCAGTATTTTTTTTTTTTTTTTTTTTTTTGGTACCGGGGCTGGAACTCGGGTCCTTGTGCTTTCGAGGCAAGCGGCAGAACCGGTGAGCTAAATCCCCGGCCCATAATGATTATATTCATTGTGGGGAATTGGCACATGTGCAAACACATCTCAATTCTTCCCCCCCCCTTTGCCTCCTTGTCTGTTTTTTAAAAACGTTTTTGCATCAGATTTATTTATTTCTTTTACAAGTTTTTATCATGTTAATGATCATAAACACAGATTAACAGCCAGACTAACAGGCAAAAAAAAATGTAAAACACATAAAACAAGCCAGGTGTGGTGGTGCACACCTGTAATCTTAGCACTTGGGAGGCTGAAGCAGGAAGACTGCTACAGGTTCAAGGCCAGCTTGGACTATGTAGTGAGACCCTGTCTCAAACAAATAAAACAAACACAACAAACAAATAAATAAACAAAAACTCACATGAAACAATTATACTATATTGAGATATACTTTTGGTTGTATATCAATTTTTTTTTTTGTACTAGGGATCGAACTCAGGACCTTGACCTTTTGAGGGAGGTGGTGGCACCACTGAGGTAAATCCCTGGCCCCAAAATATACTTTTAGATACACTAGTCATCCTGAATTACAATAACCTCTCTCTCTCCCTTTTTTCCCTATTGTTTGTCTTTTATTTTGCACTTTGAAATTATTTACTTTTTGTTGTTTGCTTGTTTGTTTGTTTTGGTTACTGGGGATCAAACTCAGGTCCTCGGTGCTTGTGCAGCAGGCAGTGAAACCACTGAGCTAAATCCCTGGCCCTGTTTGTTTTGAGACAGGGTCTCCCTTTGTAGTTCAGTCTGGCCTTGAACTCACTATGTAGACAAGGGTGGCCTTGAACTCTCGGTGATACCTCTGCCTCAGCCTCCCAAGTGTTGAGATAACAGGAGTGAGCCACCTCACCCGCTGCAATTATTTACTCTTTTAAAAATTACTGAGGACACAAAGGTCTTCAGTTATGTGGGTTATATCTTTTGAAATTTGCCATATTAGAAATTAAAACTTGGGGGGGATAGAGAAAGATTGGATGATGGGTACCAAAATATAGTTAGATAGAAGGAATAAGTTCTAATATTCTATAAGAGCACATAAGAGAAATATAGTTTACAACAATTTATTATGCATTTTTAAATAATTGGAAAAGAGAAGTTTGAAGATTCCCAACACAATAAATGATAAATGTGTGAGGAGATGGAAATGCTAATTACTCCAATTTGATCATTATGCATTATGTACACTGTGGCCCATAAATATGTACAATTATGTGCCAATTAAAAATTTTAAAAATTTGGGCCAGGGATTTAGCTCAGTGGTTCTGCCGCCTGCCTTGCAAGCTCAAGGACCTGAGTTGGATCCCCGTTACCAAAAAAAAAAAAAATTTTTTTAATTTTAAAAATTTTAAAAATTTTAAACTGGCAAATTACTACTTCACTTGAAAATAAAAATGTGCACATTACATGTTAACATAAACAGCATATTTTTGTGCCTTTTCTTTTTGGTACTGGGGATCCAACTCTGGCCCCTGTGTTTTCGAGGCAGGTGGCGGAACCACTGGGCTAAATCCCTGGCCAAATGGCATACTTTTATGAAAAACAGCAATTCTCTGAAAAAATTAGTGAGAAAAGTGGTATTGTTTTCTATTTCTGTAAATCTTTTAAGTGTCTGGCTTGATGCAAGACAGCTATATGTCACCCCAGCCATTTTGTCTACTCAGCTGCATTGTGCTATGTGGCTGAAGTATCTATAATGGGGAAAGGGGCATTTCAATAGCTTTTTCAGATAACCATGGGTAGTCTTCTCTGAAACTACACCAGAACTGAGCAAGTGGTAATTTCTTAATGGTTAATTACAGCATGAAATATGAAACCATAATAATGAACTTTTTATATTCTGTTAGAGTAAAACCACTGGTTGTTCTTGCACTTCGAATGGATCTTTTACCTATGCATGATTTTACTATGACATGGATTGGTCATTTGGAAAATATTGGTTTGCCAAGGCATGCATATCTTTCAGATGGTGACACATTTCATTATACAACATCAAGAAACCCCCTTCCACTACCCCTATCACTACAAATCTCATCAAAAAAGTTTTGAGCTGGGAATTTAGCTCAGTGGCACTGTGCCTGCCTGGTAAGTGCAAGTCCTGAGTTTGATCCCCAGTACCAAAAACAAAAAGTCTTTTATTATTGACAAGCTATTAGGCTCATGGTAGTAGATAAAAATTTTTCAAAATTCTAATTTTCACTCAGATGATTACATTTTTTTCTTGGGAATAAACACTGTAGTTTTTTCCCCCCCTTGAAACAACAGATGCAGCTCTGTTGCTGTGGAGAAAATATCTGCTGGGCCCCAGAGTATGAAAAACCAACGGCATATCAGTTGTTCTCTCCATTGTAGCAGACATTTCTGTCCAGTACTAGTGGACTGTACATGGCACCTGCTTCTTGCTTTCATAATTTGTCTATATTGTTTTATATCAGGAGTCAGACCGAAGCTTTACTTGACTCAAATGGGCATGTCAGATGGTGGACTGGGTGAGTATAGCCCCTCCCCCAATGGCTGCCACGGAAACCTAGGCCGGGGTCTGTGAAGTGACAGGGCTCTGCTGAGTTACATGCAGTTGAGGTCAGCGTGATCCCAGTTAAAATCCTTTCCCCTGAATTATGGCTTCTCACTGACCTGATGGGTTGTTTGCTAATTGCACCCAGTCCCAGTACCTGTTTGTTCTACCGAAGCAAGATAACCAGTGCTTACTCCCTAACAGCCCTCCCTGGTGCCATCATTCCAGGTGTTCAGCAGTATTTCACTGAATGCCTTCAAAGCATACCCAGCTCCCTATTCCTTCCCATGATTGTATTCAATAAACACTGGATGTGCTTGAGGGCTTTTGTCTTTGTTGCCCAGAGCAGTACTGATCAGGTCCCTCTACCCAGCTTCTTCTAAGTCTCGTTTTCTGTCTTTATTCTTTCACCATGTTCTGTAATGGCTCACAGGAGGCCAGGAGCCACTGTGGGGGCTCTAGCAACATCTTCTTCCCTGTTCCCTTACTCCATGAGCTTAGTTAGTGACTGCTTCACTTCCTGGCTCAGTCACCACAGTGCATGGCCTTGAAAAAGTCATCACACATTAATATGCAGTAGAATGGCTTTTGCATCATTCCTATTTTGTCTCACAGAATATTGAAAGATAGCTTTCTGAGGATTGAGACTTAATAAAGTAATGTTTGCTCTAGTTTGGTGCCACTGATTGATGGGTATTAAAGCACCAATTGTCTTACCCATTAGGATTTTGCAGTGTCCTTGAAAATATCAACACAGTGGAAAAGGCAATAGCATAAACATGGTTTTGACCTGCCTAGTGGACCTCCAGAAGGCTCACAGACTTAGGCTCATGCACCATGAGAACTGCTGCTTTTGAGGAACTCTTAGAACTGTGAACTGGGAAATGTTTTCATCACGAATTTCATAGCAATACTGTTTGTGAAAGCAAAAGCACATAAACAACACATATTTCTATCAGGAAGGGAGCAAATTGTTAATATATTTGTATTTCTGTGAGGCAACCTGGATGAATTTTTCTCTTTCTTTTTTGTGGTGCCAGAGATGGAACCCAGGGTCTTATACACTGGATGAATTGTAATGTCCTAATTTATACTCTCCCAACACAGAGTTAGACAAGCCCTTCAGTGCAAGAGTTTATTTAGGAGGTGATCCCAGGAAGCAGAAATGGAAGTGACAAGAAAAGAAAGACAAACTGATATAATGTATATTATTGAGCTACAGTGGCTTAGCCCCATTGGGAACTCTCTGGGGAGTCACATAGGATTCGTCTCAGAACTGTCCCTTCTGACTCCCCTCTCTGTGAGTTGATGCCCCTTGGGTATTAACCTTGGTGAATTCCTGGGCTGCCCACAGGCTGAAACGTCTACTAAGGCTTTGTAGAGAGCAAGACAAGTAAGCAAAGAGATGCTGTGGCCTATGAAGTGTCACCTGGCAGCTTGTCTACAAGACTCAGCTGCAACAAAAATGAATGAGCTGAGGGGACATAGTGTGGGTCACCACAGGAATCTGCTAGGCTCAAAAACTAATGTTGAGAGGAAAAAAGGGAATCAGAGGGAATTCTGTACCAAGGATGTATCTCTGTAAAGTGCAAAATACTTAGAAGTATATAATGCATTGTTAAGGCTACAATTATGGATATTATGAATATATTTTTGGATATTATGAAAGCAAGACAGGCGGGAAAGAGTTTATCACACTTTGAATGACAGCCAGCAAGTTTGCTTGTCAGAAAGCACATGTCAAGGTGAAGTTATCGATAAAGGTAGCAAGTTAAAGAACTGGCTAATTCATGGTACCTTTAAAGCCAATCTTCTAATTCACTCTGATTTGAAAAGTAAAGAGGAACAGCTTTCCAGAAAGGGTGTGATAGGATCAATCCTATCCTAGGAAATCCCTGTTGGCAGTTAGTGCTGGAGGAGAAGGGCGCTAAGGACAAAGGTCCCTTATACCCTGCAGCAGTCTGTGGTTCCCTTGCTTCTAAGGAGCCTCTTCTTTGGTCTGTTCCTTTATCAGGGATGGACAGGCAGGGCGTTGCTTGTTTGTTTATACAGAGGACTAGAAGGGAGTCTTCGGGGTGAGCAAGTCCCTGGCTTAGGGCTTTGACCTTAGAATAAAATATGAGCTTTTCCCAAGCCCACTTACCAGGCCCTTCCTGACGATCTAGCCCTTCTGCTGGATGCCGGAAACCCCCCATGGAGGAGGGAGTGTTTCCAGCGAGACTCCAGCTCTGCCACTGAGGGACAAGGGTCCTGGATTCCAAAAGTGGTGAGTTTGTTTCCCTCTCCCCTCTCTTAATTCTTTCAAGTCTTTTACTTTCTCAGGTTCATTGAAAAAATAATTCCCTTTTTTTCTTATTTACTAGAACATCTTAAGGGATAAAACGGGGCAACAGTTAACTGTTATTTAAGGAACATGTGACAAGGGAACTGGATATATTTTGTCTAAAGACTCTTATTTAATTATTGTCATTATTAATATTATATCCCTTACTATTTGCTGGGTCTTGTGCTGTGTGATTTCAGATTGATCATTTATAAACGTGTAGAATCTTTTTTTCCCCCGGTACTGGGGATCTTGAACTCAGGACTTTGCACTTCCCAGGCAGGCGCAGCACCATTGAGCTACATCCCTGGCCCCTGGAATCTTTTTTTTAATTTATCTAGAAGTTTTAAAAATTAAACTGTTATAAATTTAAATGTACATGGCTGCCATATTTCCAACATGTACAGTGGGGGAAAATAGTTACTATTTGAAGACTTTTGCGAGCCATTAAGAGACAAATGCCACAGTAGAAAAGTGAACAACATACAGACAGATCACTGGGAAACTCCAAATGAGTAGTCAAAAATGTACGAATGAAAATGAAACACCACCAAGCTTTTAGAAAAGAGTATTTTGTCACTCATTAAGTTGGAAAAAGTTTTAAAAATTGATTATATCCACTGAAGGCAAGGTTGTATGAAAACAAGCAATTTTGCATACTTTGTTCAATTGATGTGCCCTTTCTGGAGGGCAATTTGGCAGCACAAATTAAAAATTTTCCTGTTTTAAAGATGCAGCTGGGCACGGTGGTACATTCCTGTAATCCCAACTACTTGGAAGCTGAGATAAAAGATCATGCATTTAAAGCTAGTCTGGGCAACTTAGTGAGATCTTGTTCCAAAATAAAAAGTTCTGATGTAGCTCAGTGTGAAGGCCCTGGTTTCAATCCCAGTACTGCCGTCTCACACACACACACACACACACACACACACACACACACACACACACACACATACACACACACACACGCAGAGAGAGAGAGAGAGAGAGGAGAGAGACATTATCAAGGCCTAAGAGTTTAAATGACTTATTTGAACTTATAAAGTCCCTGAAGTCAGAGGCCATGCCACCACTAGGACAGCCTCCTGATTCCAGCCATCAATCCACTATCACTTGTAGCAGTGTTCAGTATAGCAACACACTGGAAAAAGCCTAAATATCATACTATGGAATTATTTTAAAAATTCTCATATGTCCATGATAGAACATTAAAGCCTTTAAAAGAATAATTGATGGCATAGTAAAATATGTGTAATGTAATGCTTGGTGAAAACCCACGTATCAAAACAATACAGTACATATAGTCCTATTTTTTAAAAGGTTATATACATGCTTAGAAAAGATATTTGAAGAAACATTATCTCTGGATGGAGAAATTATAGATGATTTAAATTTTTTGTCTTTTTTTGAAGGTAATATTCTTATAACTAGTACAGAAAAAGCCCCGAATTGTGGCATGCTTTTAGGAAGTAAAATACTTTATTATATAGGGCAAATTTCTTCATATAAGAACTCCATTATTGGGCTGGGGATTTAGCTCAGTGGTTCCGGCACCTGCTGTGCAAGCACAAGGTCCCGAGTTTGATCCCTGGTACCAAAAATAAAATAAAATAAAATAAAATAAAATAAAATAAAATAAAATAAGAATTCCATTATAAGGGGGAAATCATTTGCCCATTTTGCAACTCATGGTACAGAGGTATGCATTCATGCATCATTTATTCATGCATCTATTCATCCATGTTTTACATTCTGCTTCCAGAAAGGTCCTGACACCTTTCCTTGCATGAAACTCTGACACATACATGGCTGTCCTTCCTTTTCCAAGTATAAAAGAGGGAAATCCCATTGTAGGGGACCACAATATTGATTATACCCAAAGCAAGCTGTAAGCACTGCAGTCTGTAAAGAATTAATCCCTCAGTTGGCTTGTTTTGAGAAGTGAGTCCTGCCGAAGCTTGCATGCTGAGGTCAGAGTGATTCACACCCAAATTCTGTTCCCACAATTAAACCTTCTTGACTAGAAGGATATGGATTTAATTATAACCATATAGTTTGTCTATTCTGTTCCTAATTCAAGAGTGCTTTGTCTTTTTCCTTTACAAGCCTTGCCTGCATTAGTTTCCATAGAAACTGCACAACTCCACATCCTTGAACGTAGTCCTGTCCTTGGATGTAGCTTGCCTTTACCCCAGTTGATTACCAATAAAAATCACTGACTTGGACTGACTAGTGCCTTTGCTGATTAAGTAGCGCTGGTCATCCTGGCTCTCTGTTTTTTCTGTCTCCTTAGTTAGTTCTGTCTTTTAGGGGTTTTTTCTCAGCCTTGAGCCATAGCACCGAGCAAAAGATCAGAACCTATTACACTTGTTCGGCAAAGTTCAGTCCATTCTACAAGGGAGCCAGCAGTGGAGCTGGGGTTGGAAGCCTGGGCCAGGCCTCAGTGTCAGCCCCAGCATCTTGGTTGAACCCCCGCCATCAAGCTCACCAGCCCTCTTCTGGTGTCTGTCCTAGTTGGGATGGAGACGACAAGTTCCTCTGGGTCCTGGCTGTCCAGTTGCCTCCTCACTCTGATCTTCCTCCAGCTGCCAGAGCACATGTCAGGTAGGAGCCCCAAAACCTTTCTCCCAATGGAGTCTCCAGAATAATGGAAGAGTGGCCCGAGATTTAACTTCTTTTTGGGTTCTGTTCTTCCCTCCATCATTTCCAGGGCCTTTCCCAAGTTCCATTCCTCCCCAAGCTCTTTCTCCTACAGCTCTCTCCCAACTCGCCATGTCTTTATTATTTTTTAATTTATTTTTTGTCTGCCACACAGGGGATGCTGGCAAGTTCCACCTGGTCTCCCTGGGGGGCACGGCCGAGCTGCTCTGCCCTCTGTCCGTCTGGCCGATGACCATGCAGGAGGAGGTGAGGTGGTTGCGGCCCTCACACCAGCAGGGCTCCCGGGCTGTGCACATGTTCCTGGGTGGGAAGGACAGAGATGAAGATGTGATACCAGAATATAAGGGCAGGACAGAGCTTCTGAGAGACCTCCAAGGGGGAAAAATCTCTCTACGGATCCGCAACGTGAGCCTTGAGGACAAAGGACCATACCAATGTCAGATCCAGGTCGGAAATTGGACGCAAGAAGGCACTGTGACCCTGAAGGTTGCAGGTTAGGATGGGTTTGAGGTGCTTGGGGTCATTTGTGGGGACTGGATGGCTTTATGAGGACCTTCTTTGTCTCTCCGTAGGCAGACTTTTCTTTCTTCAGCAAGCAGTTTTTACTTGCATGGATGGTCCAGCCTTACTCAGCCGGGCCCTCTGATCACAGGTGAAACTGTGACTCTGACCTTTCATGAGGAACAAACCCGAGCTATGGAAAACACTACACAGTGCAGGTCCTGGTTAAATACAGCCAGTGACCTGTCCAGCTTGTTGACTCAGACTATAGTTTTTCCTTCCTGGGTCATATTTCTTTGCTTCATCATCAAGAAACTCCTAACTATGGCTCTAAGGAAAAGTCTTCACTGGCTAGAATAGCCAGCTGTGACATGGATTTACTTAATGAGTATCTCCTGGGGTTCCCAAGTACTTAAAGGGCCAGGAAGGTAGAGATAGTTTCTCTCAAATGGACTTCAGTATTTAAAAAAGAATCAGCCTACAAAAATCTAACCCAACCCAACTCAACCCAAGTCTTTGAATTTGCTTGAGTGATACCAGGCCCACACTGTTACACACTGATTATCTTTTGGTCATAACTTAGTCATACACCAAAAAGAGGATGTGTGACAGCTTTAAATCAACCCCTTTAAAACATACAGTAGCTAGTATAAGGATGCCTTCCAAACATGGGAAGTTACAAAGTAATTTTTAAATGGGGCCTGAAGTGCCCAGAAGAATTTGGAATCATGTGATGAAGCTACTGCCATGAGTGGATTTTGAAATGAATTTGGCTAAAGCTAGAGACTGTCTTGTCCCAGTGGGAGAAGAATGGGAGTGTGGAAGGGAGAGACAGACATTAAAGTTACTTTGAGAGTTGTCCCTGTTTATCAGAGGAGGCTGATGTTGGGGCATCCCCTGCACCCAGGACTCTGACTAGAACCACACACTTGCTGAGGCCCTGCCAGTCTGTTCCTGGGCTGGTTCAGCCAGGCAGTCTGTCCACTCCAGTTCCAGGCTCTGATCTTTAGGTCTGATGCTGGCTGGACCCGGCTGGTGTCCAGCTCAGTGGGATGGTTCCCAAAGCTTTGGAACAAGTGGAGAAACCCCAAAGGTAGGGGGCTTCCATCCCTGTCTGAGCCCTACTCCCTGAACAGACTGGGCTCTTCTGAACAGCAGTATCCAGCAGTCAGGGAGAGTGCTCTGGGGAATGAACATTTTTCTTGGTGGTGGTGGTAGGGATTGAACCAAGGACCTTGCACATTCTACACAAGTGCTCCACCACTGAACTACAGCACTGCCCCCCGCTCCGGAATGTGTCCTGTATGGTCTGCTACATGGTCTTCAGCCGAGAGAAGAGTGCAGGTGTGGTCATAGCAAGTAGTGAGATGGAAAATAGGCTTAAATTACCTGACGGGGCTCAAGGAAGCTCCTACTCTTGTAGAAACTCTGTAATTTTTAATTTTTTTAAAATTCTAAGAATAAAACATATATATTATAGAAAACAAAAGTATGCAAAACATTTTAAGGAAACCAAAAAATGATCTTCAACCTCATAAATGATAAAGAACTACCGCTAGCATTTTGATGTATTTCTTTCTAGACTTTCCGGCATGCATGTACCTCCAAGTAGCATAGATAGTTGTATGTGTATTCTTGGCCTGGAGTTTCCCCCCACTGCCTGCGTCATGAGCATTTTTGCCCATGCCCTTAAGTAGTTTTCTGTAACATGATTTGAGATGCTGCATAGGATTTCACTGTGGTGCTACAGAATAATAAAAAATAATCAGTCTAATTTAGAGCATCTAGATTTTTAAAACATTTTTCCTTCCCATCATAACTAATGGTACAATGAACATCTCTGCACATATTGGGAAAGTGATTCTGATTATTAGACTGTGTTTCTGGAAGAAGAATTAATGGGCTAAAAGGCATGAGTCTTTTAAAGCCCTTGAAACGTGGAGTCAGACAGACAGAGAATCATGGTTTTAGAGCCAAAAAAGATACACAGTGCCTGGAGTTTTCGGGTGAAGAGGGGCCAGATATCTGTTAGTCCCCTTTTTCTCCTTCTGTGCCCATCGCTCTTCTCTTACTACTGCCATTTCCCCTCCCTAGGTGCTAAGTGGTTAACCTGACCGATTGCTTTAGATCTCCCTCAAACCCTAGGAGGCAGCGACCCTTATCCCCATTTGACAGACAAGGCAAACCAGGCTGGGAGAGGCTGAGTCTCTTGCATAGCGTCACACAGTGGTTGAGCAAAGACATATCACTTGTCACAGCCCTCTTTTATTTTCTCTTTTCTGTCCTGACTAAGCATTAGGTCTGCTGCTGTGACATCCAAAGCTTGTTTTGCCCCTGTTGTTGGTGCTCAGGGAAAAGAGGATGCTGATTGCTATTCCAAGCAGGCGAGGATTTGAAGGGGAGTCAGACAGGTGCTCATGAGAAGGTTGTGGGTGATTACTAAGGAAAGCACTTGGAGGTCTCGAAGTCCCCACATTATTTTTTCTACTGAGTTTAGGATAGAAAAAAATTGTGCTTGAGAATCTGAGTAAAAAAAATCCTCAGGCAGGACCATCAATACCTTTCCTGAGAAATGAACATCTCACTGGTTTTTAATGTTCTCCAGGGTTTGATTTACCATGAGAAGCAGTCTCTTGGTTGGGGTTTCTCCCTGGAGGCAATGGAGGCAGGTGGGATGTGCCTGGGCTATCTGCCATCTGCGGCCTGGGAGCAGCTCTCAGATGTCTCCCTGAGGGTGCTCACTGGTGGTCTATTTCAGTCCCATCTTCGGAAAGACTCTCCTCCTCAACAGTGGGTCTGGCTGTGGTCCTACCTGTCCTGTTGCTGCTCATCACAGCAGGCATTTATGTCATCTGGAAGCAAAGAAGATCAAAAGGTAACTAGGTGGTAGCTCAGGCTGGCAGGAAGTAGGACTATGACTACTCTGGGAAAACACCAGAAGGAAGTAGAAATAGCCATGATGCTGTCCATAGGTTTAAGACCTTCCAAGAGGGCTGGGAGAAAACTGGTAGAGTATATCCGGGGACTCATATTGTAGAGGGAATGCAATAAACTGCAGAAAGGCCCTAGGCAGATTTATAAATACTCATCCTTTGAGAAATTAGACAACTGACCATGCTAGCCTTCTAATTAAGAAATTAAAGCCTTCTAATCAGGAAATCCAATTATATTCATTGGATTAAACCCTCATAAAAATGGTCACATTTTACAGGATCTCATGGTAGCAATGGTCTTGGAAAGTTACACAAGCCAACACTTCTTTCCCCCTTCCATATGATGGCCTGAAGACCCTGTAATCTTTTCAAAGAGTCACACACCTGTAATGTCCAGCAGTCAGTCCTACTCCAGCAGCTTGGGTCATCTTTGGACAGTTATGCTTGTTAGAAAAAAACCCCTCTTAAATCCCAAATTACTTCTCTCTCTTTCCCTTCCTTCTAGAGAAGCTTCTCTATGAACAGGCATTGCAGGTAGGTAAGTGTCCTAGGCTGGGGCGGGGGAGATGTTTCTGTTTTGTTGATTTTTGTATCTCAAAGCCTACTAATTAGATTCTGTATCTGAAAGTTCCATCATCCACTGTCCCTGGTAATGATGATGGTATCTAAATCCATTGCTTCCAGTTTTTACCAGCTCTTATACTTGTAATAGCTTACCTTCCAGTATATTTGGTGATTTTTGTCTGTGAGCTCATTACTTGATCTTCTGTGGGAGTTATGTAGGTCAAACATGGGGAAGCCTTTATTCATTTAATAAATAATTGATAATTATCTATTAAATGTCCTACACCATACTAGACCCTGGAAATTCAATGGTGAGTAAAAGCAGACACAACTCTGGCCTTTTAAAACTTCCAATCTAGCCAGGGAGATTACATGAATTAAATAGTTACTCAAGTAGATATGTACAAATTCCACGAAGGAAAGTTCTCAGTTTTACAAAGGCTGTGACCAGGATTACTAACTAGGCCTGAGGGCTCAGGGTGTGATGTTCCACCTGAAGGATGGGAAGTCATGAGTTAGAAGAGAAAGGAAAACCATCCACAGAAGAAATAACAGCTTGAGAAAGAAACATGGTCAGAGGGAGAAATGTTTACATGAGGAGCTGAAAAGGTGCAGAAACGAGGGAGAAAGGTGATGGAGTTGAGTTGTGAGGGATGTTTTAAATCACGTTAAACATTTCCGCCTTTCTCCTAAGCACAGTGGTAAAGCAATGAATGAGGATAACTGAATCAAAATTGTGCTTTGAAAATCTCTTTCTGGCTGCAGAACAACATGAGAAGAGCAAGAATAAGACAAGCTGTGGGGCACAATGTGGGTTGCTATTTGTGTTATCCAGATGAGATATGATAAGGGACTGGATCAGGGAGAAGGAAATAAAGAATGGACAGAGGTGGACAGGTTCAAGAGCAGGTAAAACCAGTAGGAATCAGGGTCCTCAAGGTAATGGCAAAGAGTCTTATTTTCTTTTTCTTTCCTCCTCTAGAAAATCTTCTGGAAGACCATGCAAAAGAAAAAGGTAAGGCTACATAAAGAGCAAGGGTAGGGAACAAGTAATATATTGGTTTTCCTTGTATATAATTACTGACACTCTATGAATATTATTGGAATTCAGTTTCCAGCATCAAGGGGCTATGGAGTTGGTGGCAGTGGGTGAGGGGATGCCCATGATCAAAATGCATAATTCTGGATCCTTGGGAACTTCTTACATCAGCCTTTCTACCAATCACTTAAGAAGGGAGTCTGGATTTTGTTTAAACATATATTAATATTAAATGTATGAAAAACTCAAGAATCCACACAATCCTGGCATGGAGAGAGATGGAGTGACACAAGGGAAGGATCACAGTCAGCGACACCTGACTCAGATCAATGGTCTACTGCTTATTGGCCCTGGATAAGTCGCTTTACTGCCCTGAGCTTTGGTTTCCTCATCTGTAAGATGAGAATAATAAGTACTCTTACCTGATAGTTTTCAGTATTAAAAGAGACAACCTTTAAAAAACAAAACAAAACATCTGTAAAAGTACCTAGAACTCCTTTCTCTTATTGCCACCTTACTACCTTCATTAATTGAATGTGTGCTATGGCCCACTGAGGGTAAAAATTAGACAGCCTTTTGAAGTCAGGTCACTGGCTCAGATGACCCCAGATGCAATGATATTATTTATGATCTCCTCTCCTGCCCTTTACATTTCCTCCAAGCTGGTGAAAGTGTAAGGTGCACAGCATAGACACTGTGACCGTCCTGCCCAAGAGTGGAAGGGACAGTGTGTGTGATGTGGGAGCCTCTGACTCAGGAGTCAGACTTGGGTTTGTATCCTGCCTCTTTGGCCACTTGTTAGCTAGATGATCTTGAGCAAATTTCATGGCCCTCAGAGCCTCAGATTATTGCTCTGTAAAACAAGAATAATAATTCTATGCACTACACATTGTTGAGAAGATTCAGCACTTACCTTAGTACGCATAAGAACAGGAAACAATCAGTAGAAGCTATTAGTAGTGGAAATGGCAACCATTAACCATAGCACCCAAGGAACTGTGACATATTTAGTATCTTTGTTTCAGAGCCAAATGCCTAACCCATGTCCAGCCCCTTAGCACAGGGCCTGGCAGTGCACTCTGGGGTATAATTTAAATTCTCTGGCAGGGCAAATGCTAGGTAGGAGAACATGTGGGCCAGATGATCCCTCTAGAGAGGTCACAAGTATTCCCCCAAAGCACATGAAGCAATATACATATGTTTCCAAACCTTAGACCTCCAAATTTGTGAAAATTGTAACTTCATGGAAGTTACTATAAAAAAAATCATAAAGTCATATCAATAAGTCAATGTTGAGCCTTCAGCTAGCTGTGCAATTTAGACATCATAAACAGTAGATTGAATAAGGGCAGCAAGGCATGCACCATGGACTGTGATTACAAACATATGGAAACACTTACCAGAAATGAAACCAGACAGTCAAAAGGGAAGAGAAAGGAGAAACCAAAGTCTAGGGCATCAGGAAAGGGTCACTGGCACCATTGGATTTCTTAGTCTGACCCCTGGGACAGGAGACTGGAGTAGGGACTGATGGAAACATCATCATCCTTTCCATCATGGGGGGTGGAGTGGTGAGTTTCCCAGGGCAGGTGGGACAAAGGGACAGGATCTGATTACTCACTCCTCTGTCTCTCTCTCTGGTTTTTAGGAAGACTCCATAAAGCCATCAGTAAGTCTTGCTCCTCCTCCGAGGCACAAACTTCCCTTTGCTGGCATTTCTGCTTTTAGATGAGTGCTTCAGTTTCACTTTCTGGGCAGAAAGGAGGGAGCAAGGGTAATTCAAACCACAAGATTGGGATTTCTTGGTTCTCAAAGGCCTCTTTTCTCAAGTGTTCCCATTCCTATTTCCTGCTCACTTGTTATCTAGTCTCTAAATCAGAAATACTTCACCAAGAAGACATGCACTTTCCAAAGGTGAAGCAACTGGAAGTCCCTTTTATCACCCAGGCATGGGATTCCCTTAGGTGAGGTCCAAGGCAGATCAATCTCCATCAGACTGACTATGCTAGACCAGTGCTTTTCTACCGTTGGATTTGGGAAAACTTTTTTTTTTTTAACATTAAAAACAATCTTTAGGCAGGAATGGTGTTGCATGCCTGTAATCCCAGAGGCTGAGGCAGGAGTATCTGTGAGTTTGAGGACAGCCTGGGCTACATAGTGGGTTCAAGGGCAGTCTGAACTACACAGTGACTCTGTCTTGAAAAACCATAGAAAAACCTGCAAATACACACACACACACACACACATACACACGCACACATACACACACAAATATATGGTTTTATGTGGAGAAAATATACACAAAACAATGACTCAGTGATAGTTTTAAATGAAATTGTAGGCTCAGGATATACAGTGGTAGAATGCTTGCATAGCATGCATTCTAGATTAGATCCTCAGTATTGCAAAAAACCTAAATATATATATGTATATATACATGTATATATTATATACATGCACATATATTGTATACATATATGTATAAATATGAATTTATGTTCTCCCCAAACGTCCATATACATTTATATTATCATTGCTTATAGGTGTGAAATGTATTATTTATTTGGTCTACAAGTAAGGTTTGGGTTACATAGGAATTTGCTGATCCTCTGTCATACTCTAGGGACCTATTGGCTTTGCAGACATTCTTATGGGAAAGTTCCATGGCTATTGAGGATCTGCTCTTGGAATATGGGTGGACTGGGACAGGAACATTGAGGCTATGTAGTAGCTCTCATTCTGATTTGTCAAACTGTTTTTATTCTTTAGAGAAACTCCGGAGTGAACTGAGTAAGTTTCTCATGTTCTTATAACTTCCATACCACCTTACCTCCTATTGCCTCAGTATTTTTAGTGAGAGCTCATCCTTTTCATTTCTTCCTCCACAGAGTTGAAAAGAAGCGCAGCCAATTCAGGTGAGATGCACTTGCCCCTTGTTTGATTCTCACCCTATGGGAGTTCTCATTTTCTCTAGTGCTTTAATGATCTCCTTGTGCTAGTCAATCTTTCCTTCACTGTAACAAAATACTTGAGATAAACAACTTATAAGGAGGGAAGGTTTGTTTTGACTCACAGTATTGGAGGTTTCAATCCATAGTCAGTTTGCCCATTGCTTTTGGGCCTCTGGCAAGGCACAAGTTCTGATAAAAAAAGAAATGTAGGTAAATGGATGTCCCTTGAGACCATAATACTAAGTAAAATAAGCCAGATGCACAAACTTAAATATCACATGGTTTCTTTTATATGAGAATTAAAATATATAGAAAACATACAGTTTTTGCAAATGGGAAGGTGACCAAGAGTTGGAAGAAGGCGAGAGGGTTGGGAGGGGAAGGGAATGAAAAAAAGAACTAAGATGTGTTATATACATGTTGAAACTCCCTGTGATAAATATAATCAGTATGTATTGCAATCATGTACTAATAAAAAATTTAAAATACAATGTATATGGAGTCTCGGATGTCCCCTAAAAGGCCATGTGTTGATGGCTTGTTCTTCAGCATATCATGCTGCTGGGAGGTGGTGGAACCTTTGGGAGACAGGGCCTAGTAGACAGAAATTAGGTCACTGGGGGCATGCCAGAGAAGGAAATATTGGGACCCAGCCTCTTCCTCTGCTTTGTAGCTGCAATTAAAAAATAAAAAAATATGGGCCGGGGATTTAGTTAAGTGGTTCTGCTGCCTGCCACGCAAGCACAAGGACCTGACTTCGATCCCCTGTACCAAAAAAAAATAATAATAATAATTACAGTAAAAGACACATTGCCATTAAATCCCCCTCAGAATATTCCCCCTCAATTCAAACACACCCCATTATTCTTGCCACTTTCTGAAACAATTTGGAATTTTTTACAAGATATGAGTAAACATATAGTGAATGCTGGTGTTGCGTATTATCTAGTGGAAAGACAGGCTCATCAAAACACTACAGTGTAGGGGCCAGGGATTTAGCTCAGTGGTGCTGCCGCCTGCCTCACAAGCACAAGGACCCGATTTCGATCCCTGGTACCAAAACCAAAACCAAAACACTACAGTGTATCCTCATCCACTGTTATTCACTGGATCTGGCAGTGTACAACTTCTGGCTCTTCCACAAACTCAAATTGAGCATGAAAGTTAAATGTTTTGAATTGATTCAAGACATTGAGGCAAACAACAGCACAGTTACTAAAGACATGAAAGAAAACTTCCAGAGCTGCTTCAGAAAATGGCAGGAACAATGAGATGTGTTTGAAGCAAGAGAGAGGATTTGGAAGGGGATTAATGGCAATATATTTTTTACTCATGAAATTTTAAAAAATTAAACATTCGCTGTAGTTTTTTATTGCACTTATGAGGAAGCTTTTCACTTCATGGCAGCTAGGAAGGAAAGAGAAACAGGAAGGTGCCGGGATCCCAACATCTTTCTGTGGCACACCCCCATGACCTACCTTCCTCTCGCTAGGTCCCACCTCTTAATAGCACCATATGTGGAGGAACAAGCCTTCAACACATGGTTCTTTGGGAGAGGTTCATGATCCCAACCATTGTACCCTTTTCATGTCTTTCAGGCTGGAGAAGAGCTCGGCTGCATTTTGGTAAGTTATACCAATCAAATTGACCCTCATTTCAGAGCTCATCCTTCAGAAGGCTCTGTAACCTTAGGTTTTGCTCCATTCCTTTTGAAAGCAAATTGTACTTAAAATTTTTTTTAATCAAATCTGTTTACCAGCTTTTTTTTTTCTTTCCAATATTGGGATATGCTGCACTCCCAGTACTGCTTAGCTTTATTCACATATTTTTTAAATTTTTTGAGACAGAGTCTTGCTAAGTTGCCCACACTGGCCTCAAAGTTGTAATCCTCCTTCCTGAGTCTCCTGGGTAGCTGGGATTACAAATGTGTTCCACTGTGCCCAGCTGTATCTAGTTATCAAACTTAAAAAATCTTTGAGATTTTTTTTGAGTGTCACATTTAGATTTGGAAAGTCTCCTTTCAGAGCACTGATAAATATTAGGTTTGATCTTATGAGATTCCTTTTATTTTTTTGAGATTTTTCTTAAGTTTGTCAGTTATTTCTTTTTTGTGTCTTGTCTGTGCCTGTCCTAGCTGGACTACTTTTTGACTGTTAATTTCCTTATAGTACTTTTTTATGGCCAAGTGTTTATTTTTATGCAGTTGAATGCTCTAATTTTTTTCCTGTGTCATGTTTTCAGGTGATTTCCAGTTTGGGAAGTCTTTCCTAGCCCATAGTGGGGTAAACAGCCATTGCTTCTATGCATTTGCCACATCCTTCTTTCTCTGCAGACCAGTTTTCTTGGTGGGTGGTGGGTAGTAACGAAGATTTTCAGAAAAGGGCAGGAGTTGGCAGATGCCCCAACAAATATAGACTATAAAAATTTTTCATAATTTTATTCTAAAAGATTTATACATCTTTCTTTGTGTCTATTCCTTAATAATTTGTATTTTTGCAGATTTTGGAACAAGATTGTTATTTTCACTGCTTTGGGCTCATTATCAATTTTCTAGACCGTTAATTCCCTTCCTGTTCATACTATCTTCCTTCCTGCAGAGTACAAATACAATTGATCAGCTGGTCACTTGAAATAACATAGGTCACCTAGACTGGCATTATGAGAACTCATGAGCCTGCCTATCTTGAGTTCACAGTCTAGCTTACTCCCACCACCTCAAACAAATATGGATTTCATAGATTTAACACTCAGAGAAGATCTTGTTTCCTATGTTTAGGGGAAGAGGGAGTCATACTATGACCTTCACAATCAACAATTTAAGGAAAAATCTTTGTCTCTATGTTAACTTTTAAAAATGTTCATTGTAAGCAACAATTTTGGGTAACAAAATGAGCACAACACAAGTCACCGTAGGAATGAGGCACAATTTCATGCATTAACTGATTAAATCAGCATGGCAACACTTCAATATAGGTTCTGCTATTATTCCCATTTTACAGATGAGGAAACTTAAGCTTAGAGATGAATAATAAGCCCAAAGTCATGTATGGAAAAGCATCAATCCTGTTTATTATCGTGCATTAGATTCCACTGGAACATCAAAGACAAAGGTAGTTTTTCTCAAGATAGATAAACTTTTTCCTCTTTTATTTTATACCCTACAAGGTGACCTACTATTTTAAAGAGAGTATTCTTTAGTTCTAGTATGTGTGAGGGGCCAGGGACTCATGAGAAAAAAAAAAATGAGTCAATGACAGTGATTGTAAAACTACAGATTATTTTTTCTTCCCAAGCTACCAAAGATGCCTTAAGACCCAACTTTGCCAAACCTCACCTCTCTGTGACTCTCTGCAGAGGCAGTGACCCTGGATCCAGATACAGCACATCCCAAACTCATCCTGTCTGAGGACCGGAGATGTGTGAGACTTGGTGACAGAAAGCAGGCTGTGCCCGACAACCCGCAGAGATTTGATTTCGTTGTCAGCATCCTGGGGTCTGAGTACTTCACAGCTGGCTGTCACTACTGGGAAGTGCATGTGGGAGGCAAGACCAAGTGGATCCTTGGGGTGTGCAGTGAGTCAGTGATTAGGAAGGGGAAGGTCACTGCCTCACCTGCCAATGGACACTGGCTTGTTCGCCAGAGTGGTAGGAATGAGTATGAAGCTCTCACATCCCCGCAGACCTCCTTCCGCCTGAAAGAGCCTCTCAGGTGTGTGGGGATTTTCCTGGACTATGAAGCTGGCATCATCTCCTTCTACAATGTGACCAGCAAATCCCACATCTTTACTTTCACTCACAGTTTCTCTGGCCCCCTCCGCCCTTTCTTTGAACCTTGTCTTCATGATGGAGGGGAAAACACAGCACCTCTAATCATTTGTTCAGAACTACAGAAATCAGAGGAATCAACTGTCCCCAAGCCAAAAGAAAAAGCCCATGCTAATGGAGATGTGGCCCTGAAGATGAACTCTTCCTTACTCCCCCCTCAGGCCCCGGAGCTTTTCCCACTCAAGGATATGATCCTGTCCTGGCCCTCTGACCTTGGCCCAGCCCTTCAAAAGCTCAAGGTTCCTTCTTTTTAGGGATATGCCTCATGAACTGCTCCCGTGGCCACCCAGAATGTTCAGGCTCCTGGATTTCAAGGCTCCTGGCTCAACACCTGATTCTGGAATATCTTTTCTCCTTAACTCAAATCCAGACCCTTCTGTGTTTTCTATTTGTACCACGTTTTTCCTAGGGCTCAGTTTTAAACCCTGTCTTTCTTCTAGGGACTTGAAGCTCCCATTGCCATGGAAGGAGAGTTCCTAAAAACCAAATGCTCAATTTAGGTGTAGGCAAAAATATTGGATGTGTGTCACCAGGGTTAACTCAAGCTCAGGGAAAGCATTCTCTATTTGAGAGGATATTTACAGGAACCTCTGCCTATCTCATCCTATGCTCTAGCTTTGAAGTTACAGTTCCCAGGTGTAACTTCTTACTTTTCCACCAAAGAATGCTCCCTCTTTCCTTCCTTCTCTCTGCCCCCCCTCCCACTTCTGTCTCTCTCCTTTCTCTCTTTCTCCCTCCTCCTCCCTCCCTCCCTTTCTCCCTTTCTCCCTTTCTCCCTCTCTCTTTCTCTCTTTTCTTTTCTCTTTCTTTCTTTCTTTCTTTCTTTCTTTCTTTCTTTCTTTCTTTCTTTCTTTCTTTCTTTCTTTCTTTCTTTCTTTTCTTTTTTTCTCTCTCTGCCTCTAGCTCCCAGTCAGCTTTTAAAAAGTAAACATGCTCTGGATCACACACCCTCCTTTCTTCTTCAGGAATCGGGGTAGGACAGAGGGTTAAAACAGGCCATTCTTTTCTCTTTTTTTTTTCAAATGCAATAATAGAGGTTAAACCCAGGGCCTTTGTCCTGAGCTCCATCCCCAGCCCTTTTTTGATTTTTTATTTTGAGACAGGGTCTTTCTAAATTACTAAGGTGCCTAGGCTTGGCTCAAACTTGGGATCCTCTTGCCTCAGCCTCACAGAGTGCTCGGTCTTTCCATTTTCTTGATGTTGTTTACAACATAATTTGGAGACATCCAGAGCAGCAACCATAATCCTGAGAAGCCATAGGCGCAGTCAGGGAGCTGCAAACCAAACAGTTCAGCTGTATGTGACCCTGAACAGACAGGAGCAGATGAATCGGTCAGCTGTGCTGGCTCTTTTGAATACCCTTTAAGATTCAGAGAGGTCCAGTGACAAACAGTGGCAATTTTAATCACTCATATAGAGCTTTCTCCATAACTATCATGCTGGAAGACTTGGTGATTTGTACATGAAATAGCCCTGGGTCAGAGAGAATTGATTTCAATGAAGTTGGCAGCCTTCTCATCTGAAAGGTGTGAGGATAAAATAATGAATCTGATTTTTGGGTGTGATTTTCAGAAAGAAGGCTAGTTACTTTCAGGTCACACCATATATGTGGTCTGGCCTGTTTGTGGAGATATTGGCTATCCATTTGCAGATGGGTACATAGTTTGGCTCAACAGAAGCTAAATCAGTCAATCAGAAATCTTCCCATTAGTGCCTGTATTAGTCAAAGAAAATAGTTCATAAGCATTCATATGATTATGGAAGCTGGCAGGCTTGAAATCTAGGAAGAGCCAGTGTTTCAGTTCAAGTCTTTAGATGGAGGAAAAGCTGATGTCCAGTCAAAAAGCTGTCAGACAGGAAGAATTTTCTCTTACTTGGGGAGGTCAGCTTTTTCTATTCATTTCTTCAGTTGATTGGATGAGCCACACCCACATTAAGGAGATCATTCTGTTTCACTTGTTTTTTTATTTAGATGCTAATCTCATCTAAAAACACCTTCACAGAAACACCTAGAATAATGTTTAGCCAAATTCTGGGCACTTTGTGACCCAGTCAAATTGATACATAAAATTAACCACCACAATGCCTGAGTGGAACTTCTCATTTGCTTTTGCATACTTCTTCAATAAAACCTTTGCTATTCACTGTTTGGCATGCTATTGTTTTCATTATAAATGAGAAATTGTGGCGACTTTGGTTGCTAGGAAAAAAATGCATTATGAGATCAATTTCTAGACAGTTTTGAGTCCACTCAAGCAAGCTTTAACCACAGTTCATACTAAAGCCACTTTTATTTCTGAGTCTGCCCTCTAGTATTTTTTTTCAAAAAAATTTTTTTGTGGTACTGGGTATTAAATCCAGGCCCTCAAACATGCTAGGCAAGCACTCTACCACTGAGCTACGTCCCTAGCCCATTTTTAATCAATTTATCAACTAATAGTGTACAACAGATACTTGTATTTCACTCACACATATTCAGTTCCAAACATACTTTCTTAAATACCCCAATCTTAAAAGCAACTTACATTGTTTTGACTGGCCCCACTCACTGAGAAAACTTAACCAGTGAGAAACTGAACAGTGTGGAAGCAGAAGCTCTACGTATCTTGCTATCAGTCTGTCATCTATCTATCTATGAACTCATTTAATCCTTATAATAATTCTGCCAGGTATTTTATAGTGGAGGAAAATGGTGCTTCAAATGGTAGGTGGTAGAGTTGGGATTATAAACCTGGTCTCTCTACCTCTGAAGGCACGGTTCCCCCCTACCCTTTTTTCTTCCTTTGGACTGAAATACCATGGAGATCTTGAGAAGCCTGTAGTTAACCTCAATTAGTCTTTATCTTTTAAAATAGAACATGAAAAATAAAATCTTAGTCCAGGATACTTTAGTGGTATTGTGTATCTCTTTTGAAAGCGTCAGATTTAATTGAAGATGCATGTAGGACCCAGAAGAAGCCTTGCTTTGGGAGCCAGAGGTCTCCTTGAACAGTGAACAGGGGATTGAGCTACTACTCATCTTTAAACTCCCTTCCAGGTCCACACTCCTTTAATTTTAAACTATAAATCTTGAGTGAGGTGCCATACTCTAGGCCTCACTGGTTGTCCAGAGGTTCTTCAAGGACTGCCACTCAAAGGAAGCAGAAGAGCTACCTACAGCCCGGTTCTAAACTTCTCAGAGGTTCTCTGCCTGGCAAGAGGCGACTGTCTTCTTCAGGACTACAGCTCCCAGCATGCCAGGCAGGAGGCTAAAGATTATTGGTGCTCTCGCAAGGGCGCGTGCGTTATGGCAGGTACTGCAGCCAATAGGAAGGAAGATTGTCCCTAGAAACCAATCCCAGAGCTGCAGGGCGGGCCCTTCCTGGGTTCCGTCTCCGGCTCTTTCCGGGCCCTCAGAGGCGGAGCTGTCCCTGACCAAGCGGCGGGAGCGAGGTGGGTCTCGGCTGGGCGGGGGTTGCGGGGGTGGGGGAGGCGGATACATCTTTGCTGGGCACTCTGAGGACGATCCCTTCCTTCTCACCTCGGACTTGGATGCTGCTTTGCCCCCGGAGATAGTGGGGAGCAAAAGGCCCGTGGTCCCTCCGCTCAGACCCTTGTCCGGGTCCCCCGGCCCGCGCGGTCTCCACACCTACCCCGCCCTTCTTCGGCTGGCCTTTGAGTGCCTCAGGCCCGCCACTGACCATACCTTTGGAGTCAGTTGCTCGTTCTCTCCCACCCTGGGGTACGTTTGAACCCAGCTCCTATCTTCCACAACACTGTGGACTCTTCCAGTGGCTTCTCTTCGTCCTCAGGGCACAGCCCAACCTCTGGGGTCCTGGCCTCCAACACCTCTGATTGCAGCTTTTGTCTCTTCTCCCTCATCATCTCCTCGGACTCCTTTAGTCCTCTATGTCTGACACGTTATTTAGCTCTAACACCTGATCTTTCCTAGCTCTTCTTTCTCTTTCCCCACTCCCTGACTTGGCCCCAGATCTGGAACTTTGACCTTTCAGATCACATTCCAACTTGTCTTCTCCCCTCTAACCCAGGGCTTTGGCCTTCATCATCTGTGGATACCAGGTCCATCTTCTTGGCTCTGTCACTGCCTCAATTCATTCCACCCTGTATTGTGCCCCTAAGAAAGACCAGCCCAGTAGGCCCTGTACTTTCCCAAATCTTAGAAATGTGCTATGAACATAAGTGTATTTTAACTCCACTGCCATTTCATTAGGTAGTGAGCGACCTTTCTCTGCCAGTCCTGGCCTTGCTTACCAGCCCATCCTGAAAGTCCTGGCTGAAATGCCATCTCTTCCGTGAAGCAGCTCATCTCTGATCCTTTCAGGAAGATATGCCTGTGCATCTGAACTCCCGTGGCACTGTTTTTCTTCTTTCCATCCTTCCTTTCCGCCTTTTCTCCCACTAGTACTAATGTAATGATTAAAAGCCCTGGCTTTGGAATGATGGACACAGGCTCCCATTGTGCCACTTATAATGAGCTCATGGCTAAATTATTTCTCTTGAGCCTCAGTTTCCTCATCTTTAAAATAAGGATGACAAATGAATAGTTCTAAAAATGAAATGAGGTGATTCATATGTAATGCTTAGTCCAAGACCCTAGTACTTTGTAGAACCTTTTAAAAATGTTAATTATTATTGGCTCCTGTATCATGCCCCAGATGCTGGACACTGAGAAGTAGGTACAGAGGTGACCAAGGGACAGTCCCTGTCATTGTTTCTTGGAACTTAGGACAATTTGTGGAATTCATGGTCTATTTCACTACATTGTATT
Organism: Heterocephalus glaber; assembly: GCF_053883595.1. Taxonomy (NCBI): domain Eukaryota; kingdom Metazoa; phylum Chordata; class Mammalia; order Rodentia; family Bathyergidae; genus Heterocephalus; species Heterocephalus glaber. Next base: position 1,504,390 of record NW_028258302.1, on the reverse strand, counting down.
ATAAACTATTTGAGGGTGGTAATCATAATCCTAAATCTTTTTGCTTGTACATTGACCCAGAATTCACCCCTAGATAGAGCTTGACCTTGGTAAATTATAATTGCTCAGAATAGCAGTTTGGGAGGTGAGAGAAGACCATGTACTCATTGCATTCAGTTACTGGAGCCTAGGTTGAGTGGGAAGGGGCAGAGAGTAAATTAAAATCTCATCCATTCACTCATTTATTTAAAAGACATTGAAGCATCTAGCCTTATGCTGCAGAAGATTACTAAGACAACTCAGTCCCTTTCCTGAAGTTGCTTATAAACTACTAGTGGAAGCAGACATAAACAGATGATTGTAAATCACTGTAAAAGCAAGCACAAGATTCTGTAGGCACATAAAGGAGAAAGTGGGTAGGAATCAGGAGATTCCTGAGAAACAGTGGGTGAGAATACATACAAGTAAGTATGAAATGGATTCTGGAGACAAGCCTGGCCTTTATTCAGTTCACTTGAAATATTTATTAGTGAGCTTCTGTAATCCTTGCCACTACTGTAGGAGTGTGAGTTATATTAGTAAAACCAAACAGATCCTAACCAACCCTCAGGGAACTACTGTTTAACAAGGGAAGGCAGATGATAAATAATAGACAAATAAATAGAATTCCAATCAGTAAGGTAAGCTTTGGGGCAGGGGGAGTTGGTAGTATGTGTGTGGAGGGGATAGAAAGAAGGGGTGATTGTAATTTTTAAAAGGGTGATCAAGGAGGTGAATTGTAAGTATCAGAATAAATACTTTGTGATGTTTACCTGCCTTTTTTCTTTTGTTTTTTATTGTTTTTGGTAATGAGGATCGAACTTAGGACCTCGCACTTGCCAGGCAGGCACTGTGCCGCTGAGCTATATCCCCGGCCCCTTACCTGCGTTTTTGAAAGTGAAGCAGGCCTGTTATTTTTTATATTACATATCCAAATTCTTTAAGGAGTTCTTAACAGTGATTGTTAAATGACAATTTGTCTTCCTTTGTTTTAAATAAAGTTTTGTTGACACACAGCCACTTTCATCCCTTTATGTCTTGTTTCTACTGTTCTCATGGTATAAGCAGAGGTGAATAGTTACAGTAGTGATCCAATGGCCCTAAATATTTACTAAATAGTTGTGTTATTTGACCCTTTACAGAAATAGTTTGCCGTCTTCTGCTTTTTAAAGAATTGATTTTCTATGTCTATTTCACATTTGAGAGAATTAGATACAATCTTGTACTCTTTTAATTAAAATATTTTTCCTTTCCTATTAAGATCATTTAAAGGATTTTAAAAATTCTTGTGTCTGTCATAAGCTAGTACATAATATCTTCAACAGCTGTAATAGCAGCTGCCATTTGCTGTATGATCAGTATATGTCACACATTCTGCTGAGTGTAATTATGGGCATTTTTTCTAATATAGTGTCTTGTGGAGTAGATAGGTGTCACAGTTTGCTGATGAGGGAGTTGAGGCTAGATTGGGTGACTAATTTGCCAAGAGTTATAAAGATTGTCTGTGTCACTATTGTAACCCTACACTAAATGCAGTCAGTGCCCATTCTTTTACTCTGTTGCTTTTTTCCAAAAATATTTACAGCTCTAAAGAAATTATCAGGGCCAGGGATTTAGCTCGGTGGTTCTGCTGCCTGCCTCGCAAGCACAAGGTCCCAAGTTTGATCCCCCTTACCGCCCCCCTCCCCCCAAAAATCAGTCTTCACTCTCTGCCATCAGTGCTTAGCATAGTCTGTCCTTCCCTCCCTTATCCCTTTCTGTCATTTTGAACAGCATTTCTACCATGCATTTCAACTATGTTTTTTAGAGAAGAGAGTCTCACTTTGTAGAACAGGCTGGCCTTGAACTCACTGTGTAGCCCAGGCTGACCTCAAACTCCTAGTGATCTTCCTGTCTCAGCCTCCCAAGTGCTGGGATTATTGGCGTGCACCGCCATGCCCAGCTCTCCTCAGCTTTTTGAAATGTCATTATTTCTTCAAGGCCCAGAGGATGAGGACATGCCATCACTCTTGTCTTATCAGAAATACTTTTTTCTTTCTCTCCTTTTCTGTCCTTGGCCGTAGGAGCCAAAGGAATTTATACCACTTAGCAGGCATTTACTGATGATTAAATAAGTAGGCCTTGTGCCGGGTACTGTATATATTTAAGCTTTGTGTGTGTAGGGGGTATGGTTCGTGCATCTCTGTGTGTCTTTTATGTATGTGCTCTGTGAGAGTATGGCTGTGTGGCTATGTGTGGTATGTATATAGCCATGTATGTTGTATGTGGCTGTATTGTGGGAGGGCTGCATGTGTATATGTTATCTGTAGTGTATAGCTGTGTGTATATGGTTGTGAGTAATGTAGTTGTGCATGCAGTGTGTATGGTATGAGAATGTGGCTGAATGTCTGTGCTATGTATGGATGTGTATCATGTGAAAATGTGACGTGTGTGTGTGTGTGTAGCTTTGTATGATATTTGACACTGTGGGCACTGACCAATCAGAACAGCACAGTACAGGTCCTGCAGTAGGTCTTGGAGGTCCAGACAGTAACCCTTCAATCGCTAAATTATGGTGAGGTCTGGAGAGGAGTGAGGTGGGAGAACACTGAATAGCATGCAGAGATGGGGCTTGTAACGACAATTAGGAAAGCCTCAGGCGTGAGAGTCTGTTATATTCATTTCGAAGACAGGTAAATAGATAGTTTTAAGGAAGATTTTAAAAAAATAGATAAAATATAAAAGGAGTTTTAGTTTTAGGTAGGAAAATCAAATTCACCCCAAAATGAAAGCTCCTTTATGTATACAAAACGTATAATCCAGATATTGTTTAATGGTATTAAAATGAGTGACATTTAAAGTGCAGATGTCATTTATTGGTGGACAAGGCTTGTGTCTTTTTGCTCTGGTGTGTGGCTTTAAATATCTCTGAAAATTTTTTCACTGGAAAGTAATTAGAGGCTTTTAGTCCAAGTATTGTAGTTAATTGAGGTTATTCCAGAAGGGAGAAGGTATACGTCCCTTCAACCAGAATGAAAAATTTCCTGTGGTCTGGCCTGACCCAAGGAATAAAGGTGTTGAACATTTGTGTTCATTCTCAGGGTTCAGAGATGGGCAGTGAGAAGGAGCAGAGTCAAGAACCACACCTGCCTGAGGAGAGGGAAGGGGGTAAACCTTGGCGAGTGGATGGCTCAGAGGGTTCTCGGATCCCACCTGGGGAAAAGGAGCATGGGCAGGAGAGCCCATTGAAGGGGCCACAAGGAACATGTCCAAAAAAGCCATGGCAGAAAGTCATTGCCCTAGCAGGAGGGCCAGGGGACCCCACTGCTCATCCAAAGCCTGAGGCAGATGAGAAGCCATTTATATGTGCCCAGTGTGGCAAAACCTTCCACAATACCTCCAACCTGAGAACACACCAGCGAATCCACACTGGCGAGAAGCCCTACAAGTGTTCTGAATGTGGCAAGAGCTTCTCAAGAAGCTCCAATCGCATCCGGCATGAGCGGATCCACCTGGAAGAGAAGCACTACAAATGTCCCAAGTGTCAGGAAAGCTTTCGGCGGCGCTCAGACCTCACCACACACCAGCAAGATCACCTGGGCAAGCGGCCGTACCGCTGTGACATCTGTGGAAAGAGCTTCAGCCAGAGTGCCACACTGGCTGTGCATCACCGGACCCACCTGGAGCCAGCACCCTACATCTGCTGTGAGTGCGGGAAGAGCTTCAGCAACAGCTCCAGCTTTGGGGTGCATCACCGCACCCACACAGGTGAGAGGCCTTACGAGTGTGCTGAGTGTGGGCGGACCTTCAGCGATATCTCCAACTTTGGGGCACACCAGAGGACCCACAGAGGGGAGAAGCCCTACCGTTGCACTCTGTGTGGGAAACACTTTTCTCGAAGCTCCAATCTCATCCGCCACCAGAAAACACACATGGGTGAGCAGTCTGGGAAAGAGTCCAGCTGAAGGGGAGCCCCACTTACAGAGTGGGGGACAGAGAGTGAAAGATTCACCCTAGTGGAGGAAGATCTTTAGTATCTGCTGCTGCCACCTTGATGTCAAGCCCTTCATCCCACTTCAGAGAACGGTTTCCTATTGTCTCTGAAACCAGGATCTCCAGGAAGTCCTCAGAAAGGACTTGGAGTAAAAATCCTTGCCATCTCCCAGGCAGTTACTTGTCTTGGAAAGTCAGAGGACCCCATCTCAGCTTCACCTCCTTGTGAGTGACAGAGAAATAGGGTAGGCTCAGAACATGTCCTTATCATTAAGGCTGCAGTCCTCTGGTCTTTGGGAAAAACCTGTAAGACGGTGTCACTGTTTGAAGAGCTACCATGTAGTCTATGGACTGCTCAGGGCACATTGCACAGGCCTGGTAGTTCCCACCTGCTGTGCCCCAACCCAAGTGTGCTTCTAGATGTCTGGGTTGAGAGGACTGGTCCTCCTAGTGGGAGGGCCCTCCTTAGTCTAAGAAGAGGTTTGAGGTCCTGCCTTAGGAATGAAAGGAAAGCCCTCAGGGATTCATGATCAGGGACCTCACGTTCTCCCATGTTTTTTACCTGTTGTCCCCATCAAAGCCTGCATCTGTTTCCCTAGAATGATCAGCAGTAAAACCCTTCAATGAAAAGAACCTGTGTACTTATTTGGGGAAGTGGGGAGGTGGGGAGATTGTCCTAGTGCAGCCATTCTAGAATGAAGATGAATTCCAAGAAAGTTAGGTGATTGGGTGCTCTGAAAAGCAAAGGAAAGCTGGCTGAGTTTCTGGGGCCTTTGAGGAAAAGGAGGAAAGGAAAGGACTAACACCCATTGAGCATCTAACTGTATGCTGTTATGATTCTACTGGTTACATTTACATTTTTCATCTTATTGTTGTAACAATCCCCAAGGGTGTAAGAGGAGGAAACAGATGTGAGGAAAGATGAAGTCATATAGCAGGCATGTAGTGGAGCAGTTTAAAGTTGGACCTCCAGTGGATGCTTTTTTCACTGAATTCACCTTGTTGGCCTCTGAAAGAGGAGCCACATAGGAGGCTGGCCTGGAGGTGGGAGCCAGTGTGGCCTCTTGATATGGCCCTGGAACGTTCACCCTGGGAACTCAGTACCAAGCATGAGAACCATTTCAACTTTATTAAGTACTTTTTCTGTGACTAAGAAAAATGACAGTGGCAGGGACTAGAGGGTGAGGGATAGGATGAGAGAACTCTCAGGAACATAATGAGAGTTTGCCTTTAGTAGCAATCAATAATTCAGTCCCTAAGACTGAGACAGTTGGGGAGCTGGGGCGATTGTCCCAGTGGAGCCATTTCCTGTCCAGTCTTCACATGGCAGATTAAAAAAAATTCTTTTAAACATGGAAGTTTAGCATTAACCCAGCTTTCCTCTAACAAATACAAAACATTCCTTCCTACCTTTCTCAGTCTAGGACAGTGATGGCGAACCTTTTAGAGCTTTCAGTGATAAACAGCCCATTGTGGCATGCATGCCGTAGGTTTGCCACCACTGGTCTAGGGTTTTGCCTTGCATAATATGGGGCCCTCTTCATTTGTAGCCAATTCCCAGAATATGGACTAATAACACCTGCAACCTGACCTATCAGATGAGTATCCAGGCACTCATTCAGGAAGGGAGGTACCAGGAGCTTTCACTCACATTGAATTGAATTTTGACAACTGCCTGAGAAGAATTACCTGCACTTGACATATGTGGAAAGAGGCTGACAGAAAGTGACTTGCTCGTGAAAACAGCAAGTAGATGGCAGGGCCTGGAACTGAACCTACTTCTACCCAAAGATTTTTTGTTTTTTAAACTAGAAGACTCCTTCCCAAATGATTCTCTTACATTTGTAGGGTACTTTATAGTTTACAAAGCACTTTTATTTTATACACATTTTCTTGTTCCTTGAAAATCTCCACGCAATAAACATAGTAACCTAATCTGAGATACGTTAAGTGACACACATTTTAATAGTAAAAACCACATGTATCAAATGCCTCCTGGTACTAGGTATTACATACCTACTATCTCTGATCTCCACACTATTCTCTGAGTAGTAGTACCCCATTTTCAGTATAAGATTCTGTGAGGATAAATTACCTGACTTACTGGTGGAGCTGGGATTTAAATAAGAATGTCTGATCGAAAGACCAAGCTCTTCATTATACCCACTATCAAGCCAGGTCTACTGGACCCCAGTCCAGGGAGCTTTGTATGATTATCCTTCCAGATTTGGAGCCTTAGGGAAAACTGCTATGGGTTTCAGGGAATTTCTGCTGTCAGTCAGGACCAGGACTAATGAATGTTCACTTGCTTTGATCATGGGACAAGAATCCCTGGCCAGTCTCACGTGCCCTTTTTAGACTTAGCTTATAGGCTAGGGTTTCTGTGTTCAACAGTTTTTTTTTAAGTCCTGATTAGTCCATTTATTCATTCTCTGACTTCCTTTTTTGTTAACTTCCTTCATTTTCTCCATTCCTTGTTTTCTTTTCCTTCCTTCTAAGTCTCTGTCCTTTTTTTGCCCTTCTTTCCCCTTTTTCTTCTCTTCTTTCAACACACCCTCCTTTCTCTTATTGACAGTGAAGACAGTGTGACCCTGTGTTCTCTAGTGCATTGAAATGACAAGTTACAATGTGGTGATAGATGACATTACAGTTGTTCCCAGGGTGCTGTAGGACCTAGGAGAGAGCTTAATCAGGCCTGTACTGGTCAGGAGGGCCAGGAATGGATAAGACAGTCCTTGAAAAGACATCAGAGGAAGAGAGACTTCCTGAACAAAGTGCTGGGGAAACAGGTAGGCGTGGCACACTTCTGAAGGGATCTTGAAGAATGATTAGGTGTTTACTAGATAAAAAGAAGTGGAAGGTTCTTTTTTCAGATTGAAAGGAAGACTTAGTGTTTTAGGGAACAATGAAATGTTTGATGTAGTTAGAATATCTTGTGTCAAAAGAAGAAGAGACTGGTAGGGTAGATAGGTCAGATCATAAAGGGTGTTGAATGCCCGATAAGATTTGGATTGTGGATGATAAAATTGTAAAGTAGAGGAATGACAGGATACCATTCACCTTTTAGGAAGAACACTCAGTCTACTGTGAAGAATGAACTTAAAGGGGGTCAAATGATTTGGGCAATACTGTATGTGTAAACCAGGTGCCAACGGGAGTCCTCAATGCTCAGAGTCTTGTCCCTTCCATATGGTAGAAATTCAAACCCTCCGTATAATTTCTGCAGATTTCTGAGACTTATGATCACATGGTTTCTTCTTGCCTGAAGTGCCTGTGATCTATTCAAACCTTTTCTGTTTTGTCTCCATTGTCCCTGTCACAGAACTCAGCACTTTAGAAATTACATCAAACCAAGCATTTTTAAGGATTTTTTCTTTTTTTTTTTTTTTTTGGTGCTGGGGAATCTAACTCAGATCCTTCCGCTTGCACAGCAGGCAGTGAAACCACTGAGCCAAATCCCCAGCCCAAACCAAGCATTTTTAAAGTTTTGACTCCTTTCTAGAGATTGGGAGTTTTGTGGGGCGGGGAAGGGTGGGTTCACATCTTCTCCTTCCTCCCATTCCTGCCCTATCCCTCCCTCCTGGATTGCCCTAACAAGACTGGTGCATTTTACTACAGATGGTGTCTTACTATCATCAAAGACAAATTTTTTCCTACATATTTTATCATCTCCAAAGTTGAGATGTGTTTTACAATTGATAATGTTTTAGATAAAATAAAATGTCACAGTATAAGAAAGATATGAGGTCTCCCATTCAAGTACTAACCAGGCCCAACCCTGCTTAGCTTCCGAGATCAGATGCCATCAGGCGCATTTAGGGTGATATGGCCGTAGGCAAGGAAGGAAGGGACAAGAAAAAAAAGTGAAAATAGAAGGAAAAAATGGAGACAAAGCTTTTGTACATAGGGAGAGGAGGGTGTTGGGAGAGGGGAAATGGAATAAAATAAAATTTATTTAAATGTGTAAAAAATAAATTAAAAAAAAGATATGAGATGATGGTGTCAGCAAGATGGAATATGAAGTCCCAGCCCCTATTCCTCAACAGAGACAACTTCAACAATATATAGCCCCGGGGTGGGAATTTAGCTCAGTGGTTTCCGCTGCCTGCTGCACAGGCGCAAGGACCCGAGTTCGATCCCCGGTACCAAAAAAACAAAAAACCAATGTATAGCCCCAATACCTTTATGAGAACTCTAGAGTTCTTCCAGAATTAAGGAGTTTCAGTATCTCAGGCAAACACAGAGCTAATAGGAACCACATTAAAATCGGTAGGATGGGCCAGGGATTTAGCTCAGTGGTTCCTCCGCCTGCCTTGCAAGCGCAAGGGCCCGAGTTCGATCCCCGGTACCAAAAAAAAAAAAAAAGAAAGAAAAGGGTAGGATGGGTAGGAAGAGTCACTTTACACAAGACTGCCCTTTCCCTAAGCTGGCACAACTCAACTTGGGTCATAGATGTGCACTTGAGGGAAAAAAAGAATAGACTATACATCCAGTATTCCGGCTTTTCAGAGGACTGCCCTTCAGAGAACTGGTTCCTCTCTTGCTTAACTTGGAGGATTATGGAAATGGAATAATAGAGTATGTGGGGAGCCACTGAGAGCCAGGGTGTGGGGCAACTGGCTGTATTAAGAGGGCCTGCAATATGGTAGACAAGCCAGCGCAGTCAGCATGATTGGGGAAAAGCTCCCAAATGCAGCTGCTTACTTGGGAGGGACAGAGAAGAGCAGAGCAAATGTCCAATATTCTACCTTTTTTAATTTTTGGAGAGTTTCCCAGGGGACTGGTATATGTTTTGTTTGATTAGGGATACTGATGGGAAGTCAGCATAATTTGAGTGACTAGTGGCCACTGAACACAGGAAATGGAGGCTTGCTGCTTAGTACCAGAGAAACTGCAGTACAGTACTGCAGACAGACACCAGAGGGAGTAAGAAATTGTGATCTCCTGAGAAAGAAGCTGGAAAACCCTTGGGAAATTAAAAGTGTAAAGCCTAGAAAAGTCACTTCCCCTCAGAAAGATTCAGAGACTCCCAAACTCCACCCCTGAATCAGCTAGATTACTGGGCTGATTACTGAAGATCTGTGTAAAGCTAAATGTTAAAAATCAGAAAAATGATGCATAAATAAAATGAGGATATCAACAGAGACATAAACCATATAAAAACAACTTGGGGGCTTATATTCTAAAGGCCTTATTCCTATCCCTAGCTTACATAAATTAAGCATTATAGATATAATCTAAATCCCTTATAGACTATCTCCATTCCATTTTCCCTTCTTCCCAAGCTAACCACTGTCTGTAATTTATATGTGTGATTCTGAAAGAAAAAAAAAAGGGGAAAAAACAAACATTCTGAAATGGAAAAATGCAATAATTGAAAAATTCACTAGATGGTTTCAATAACAGACTTGATTAAGCAAAATAATCAGTAAACTCAAAGTCAGGTAATTTGAAATTATTGAGGCAGAGGCACAAAAAGCAGAAAAAGAATAAAGAACGCTGAAGAAATTCTAAGGGATTTATGGGACACCATCAAGTGGATCAACATATGTATTACGGGAATTTAATAATGAGGAAAGAGGAAAGGGGCAGAGAGTTTATTTGAAGAAAGAATGGTCCAATACTTCCGAAATCTGAGGATGGAAATGAACATCCTAATAAAAGAAGCTCAGACAACTCTAACTTAGGTGAACAAAAGAGATCCACACTAAGAAACATTACAATCAAAATGTTAACAAAGGCAAAAGGGAAAATCTTGAAAGTAGCAAGAGAAAAGCAAATCATCACATACAAGAGAGCTTCCATAATTTTATCAGGGATTTCTCAGCAGAAACCTTATAAGCCAGAAGAGAGTGTGATGATACATTCAAAATGCTGGGAAAAAACCCCCAACAAAACAAAAAATAAAAACTCTGCTAAACAAAGATACTATACCTGGCAAGACTTCAACAATGAAGGAGAAGGGCTGGGGATTTAGCTCAGCGGCACTGCACCTGCCTCAAAAGCGCAAGGTCCTGAGTTCAATCCCTGGTACTGGGGAAAAAAAAATGAAGGAGAAATAAAGTCTTTCCAAAGTAAAGAAAACTGAGGGAATTAATCACCACTAGAGTTGACTTACAAGAAATACTAAAGGAGATGGTGAAACAGGCCACTCAAGTTGAAACAGAAAGATGCAAGACAGCAGTACAAAAGCACACAAGACTATATATCCCACTACCAAAGGTAAATATATAGCCAAAGAATACTGTAATGTTATAATGGTGGTGTATAAATCTGGTATAGAATTTAAAATAGTAAAGCATTAGAAGTAATTATAAGTATAAAACTAGGTTAATGCATACAAAATTAAAAAGATGCAATTTTAAACATTGATGACATGAAGGGAACTGGTAGGTATCACAGTTTTTGTATGTGATTGAAGTAGTTATCAGCTTAAGACATATTATAACTGTAAGATGTTTTATGTAAGCCTCATGGTAACCATAAGGAAACTACCAATAGCAGATGGACAGGAGAAAATGAGAAAAACAATCTAAACATGTCAGCACACAAAATCAATGAGACACAAAAGCAGTAAGAGAAGAAAAATGAAAAAAATTACTGTAAGACTGAAAAAATTAATAAAATGGCAATGATATGTCTTTATCAAAAATTATTGTAAGTATAAATTAAAATTAATTTCTGCAATCATTCTGCATTCAGTGTGGCCAACTGGGTAAAAAAATCAAGAGTTCTGATTACTGGTTCTACGTGTAAAGAGCTTGGAAGTCACCTCTGTCCTAACAACAAATAAAAGCTGAACAAATGAAAGAACTCAACATCTTTTCTTAAATCCATTAGAAAAGTAGGGTAAATTATTAAAGAAACAGTCAGATACAGAAAATCACAGCATATTGGAACAGAAACTTCTGTGGGAACCAGTGCTAGGATAGCAAAACCCAAACTATAATTGATTAAGTTTTGGAAAGTAGATGTGGGAAACTCTGACAGTTAAAAACTCCAGGAAATCCTTGTCATATGGAAGACTCCCACACATTTGTGAGTTTAACCTCCAGAAGCCTGACCAGGTTCTCACAGTAAATATTGGGGAAAATCTCCTTACATTTCTATCAAGGGGAGGGGAAAAAAACCTAGTTATCCAGAGCCTTACTTGTTGGGGTTCTATCAGAGCCTAATTGATATTAAGAGAAAGGAAATATCCAATCCAGTTACTCAACACTCAATTGTAAGAAACAAGAAGTTTTCCTACTGAGATCAGGAACTATGTAAGGATTTCCTCTTACCATGGTTTTTCAAAAGTATACTGAAAGTCCTACCTAATTTAGTAAGAAAAAGTGAAATAAAAAGTTTACTTACTAGGAAGGAAGAAATGAAACTGTCTTTAACTGAAGATGACATGATTATCTTCATACAAAACCTGGAAGAAGTGAAAACCCCTCAGAATCTAATAAGCAATTATAGTAAGATTGCAGGATATAAGGCTAATACACAAAAGTCAAATACTTTTCTAGATACAGTGGTTCCTTGGTTCATGAACTTAATTCATTCCATGATTCTGGAAAAGATGCCTATGTTCACGTTTGTGCAGGAAAAATGGTCACAGTTGTGTTTATCACCTGATACAGAGTTTGCAAACAAAAAATTTGCCAAACAATTCTGTTTGTTCGCAAACAAAAGCATTTGTGAACCGAGGTACCACTGTACCACCAGTGAGTGGAATTTGAAATGAAAAGCACAGAACTTTTTACATTAGTACTCCCATAGTGGAAATACTTAATTATTAAGCTAATAAAATATGTACAGGATCTATATGAGGAAAGCTACAAAGTTCTGTTGAAAGAAATCAAAGACAAACTAAACAAATGGAAAGCTATTCCATGTTTGTGGATAGGAAGGCTCAATACAGTCAAAGGTAGTTCTATACTACTTTGAATGAAATCCCAATCCAATCCCAGAAAAAAGTATTTTATAGATACTACACTTGATCTTAGCCAGGAGGCCAAGAAGCAATTAGTATTTTATAGATACCGACAGACTAATTTTAAAGTTTATAAGGAAAGGTGAGAGACTCATCATAACTGTTATGTCTTTTTGTCCCTGGTGTAATTTTGTCACTGGCTTCACTTCACCTGGGCTTGCCTCTCCTTTCTTGTCCTCCCCACCTCTCCCCTCCCGTCACTCCTTCCTGTCTGTCATGGGGTGAGTAGCTTTCTCTGCCATGCCCTTCAACCATGCTGTTTCTGCCTTGGAAGCAGCCATCTATGGACTAAACCCTCTCAAACTGTGATCCAAAATGAACCTCTTCTCCATTAAGTTGTGGGTGTTGTGTATTTTGTTCTATCAATGGGAGACTGACTAATAAATAATCAACACAATATTGAAAAAACCCCTAATATTCCTTGAATTCAAGACTCACTATACTGCTATAATCAAGACAGTGTGTCTGGTGAAAGAATATATAAATAGTTCAGTGAAACAGAATAGAGTGCCCCAAAATACTCTAAATATAGTCAATTAGTTTTTGACAAAAGAGGAAAGGCTACACAATGGAACAAGTTTGTTTGTTTGTTTGTGTGTTTATTGATACTGGGGATTGAACAAAGGTCCTCAAGCATTCTAGATAAATAGTAGCTCAGTGGTAGACTACCACTGAACTACTTCCCCAGCTAAGATAATTTTATTTCCCTTGCTATAGTTCCATTTGTCGATTCTTGCTATTATTTCCTATGCTTTTGGAGTCTTATTCAGGAAGTCTTTGCCTACACCTATGGCTTCAAGGGTTTCCTCTATGTTTTCTTCTAGCAGATTTTGAATTGATTTTTGTACAGAGTAAGAGATAGAGATTTAGCTTCAATCTTCTGCAAGTGAATATCCAGCTTTCCTGGCATCATATGTTAAAAAGACATTCTTTTTGCCAAACTATATTTTTGGCTCCTTTGTCTATAATTAGATGGCTGTTATTGTAAAGGTTTGTTTCTGTTTCCTTTATTCTTTTTTTTTTTTTTTTGTACCGGGGATCGAACTTGGGACCTTGAGCTTGTGAGGCAGGTGCCAGAACCACTGAGCTAAATCCCCAGCCCTGTTTCCTTTATTCTTTTCCTTTTATCTATACATCTGTTTTTGTGCCGGTATCATGCTGTTTTTGTTACTATGGCTTTGTAGTACAATTTTAAATTAAGTAGTGCAATGATTTCTGCCATGTTCTTTATACTTAGGATTGCTTTGGCTATTCTGGACTTTTTCTGTTTTCATATGAATTTTAGGATTGCTTTTTCTAGTTCTATGAAGAATGTCATTGTCATTTTCATGGGGATTCATTGAATCTGTAGATCGCTTTTGGTAATATGGTCAATTTGACAATATTAATTCTGCCAATCCATGAACATGGGAGATCTTTCCATCTTCTAGTGTCTTCTTCAATTTCTTCAGTGTTTTTAAATTTTCATTGTAGAAACCTTTCATCTGCTTGATTAGATCCCTAGCTGGGCTGGGGTTGTAGCTCAGCGGAACAGCACCTGCCTGGCAAACGTGAGGCCCTGAGTTTGATTCTCGGTACCAAAAATAAATAAAATAGTGATCCCTAGGTAGTTTACTTTATTGAAGCTATTCCAAATGGACTTCTTTTCCCAATTTATTTCTCAGCTAATCTATTATTCATGTATAGTAAAGCTAATAATTTTTTAAATGTTAATTTTATATTCTGTTACATTGTTGAACTCATTTATCAGCTCTTAAAGTCTTTTGGTAGAGTCTTCAGGGTCTTCTAAGTATAGGATCATATCATCTGCAAACAAGGGTAATTTAACTTTTTTCTTTCATAATTATATCCCTTTTATTATTTTTCTTTTTCCAATTATGTACTATATTGAAAAAGAGGAGTAAGAGTGGATATTCATGTCTTGTTCTTGACAAAAACTTTTAGATAAAAAAGACATTAGATGATGATAAAAAGGCCAATTCAGCACCAAGAATATATATAGAGAGAAAGTAGCACAATAATAGCAGAAGGTTTCAGTACCCCATCTTCAATAACAGAACAACCAGTCAGAAAGTCACTAAGAAAACAGGGAATTGGAGCAACACTATAGACTCACTGACCTAATAGATACACACAGAGCACTCACCCAACAGCATCACAGTATACATTGTTCTGAAGTGCAATGGACCATTCTCTAGGATAGATAATATGTTAGGTCACAAAACAAATCTAACAAATTTGAGAAGATTTAAATCATATCAAGTCTCTTTTCTAATAGTAAAAGGAAAACTGGAAAATTCTCAAATGTGAAAATTAATATGTTCTTGCACAACAGTGGACCAAAGAAAAAATCATAAGGGAAATTAGAAACTATCTTTTGACAACTTAAAATGAATTATAATATATAAAAAATTATGCACCAAAAGCAATTCTAAGGAAGATTATGGCAGGAAGCACCTATTAAAAATAAATCTCAAGCCAGGGATTTAGCTCAGTGGTTCCAGCGCCTGGCTGGCAAGCACAAGGTCCTGAGTTCAATCCCCGGTACCAAAAAAAAACAAACAACAAACCTCAAATCAACAGCCTAACTTTACACCTCAAGGAACTAGAAAAAGAAGAATATACTAAACTAAAAAGTTAGCAAAAGGAAGAAAATAAAGATTAGCACAGAAATAAATTGAGAATAGTTGAGCAATAGGAAAAGATCAACAAAACTGACTTATTTTAAAGATCAAAATTCAGAAACTTTTAGCTGAACTAGGAGAAAAGATTCAAATAATTAAAATCAGAAATGAAAGAACAGACCTTGCAATTGATGTCACAGATATAAAATGTAAGACTGCTATGATAGATTATAAACTCTGAGTGTGGTGGCACATGCCTGTAATCCTAGCACTCTTGGGGACTGAGGCAGGAAGATCACAAATTTGAGCTCAGCCTAAGCAGCATAGCAACTTAGCAAAAACTTGTCTCAGAAAAAGAAAAAGACTGAGGATGTGTTTAGTTCAAAGGTCCTGGGTTCAATTCCCAGTGCTGTGAAAAACAAAACAAAAACAAACACACACATTGGATAACCTGGAAGATATCTAGAAAATAGAACCCAGCAAGACTAAATCACAAAGAAATTAAATATGTAAACGGGGTAATAACTAGTAAGGAAATTATATCAGCAATCTAAAAGAGTCTTAAGAAAGAAAGCTCAGGGCCAAATGACTTCACTAAAGAATTCTGTCAAACACAAAGAATGAATACCAGTGCTTCTCAAACTGTTCCAATAGATTGAAGAGTAAGGATCTCTGCCAAACTAATTTTATGAGGCCAGCATTACCCTGACACCAACATTGGAGGAAGATACAAGAAAAGAAACTATAGACTAATACCTAATGATTAGTGATGCAAAAATTCCTAACAAAATGTTAACAAACTAAATTCAAAAGTACATTAAAAAGATTATACATCATGACCAACTAGAATGTATCTCTTGGATGCAAGAATGGTTCAACATACACAAATCAACAAATGTAATATACTAGATTAATAGAATAAGAAAAAAACCACATGATCATCTCAACTGATGCAGAATGAAGCACTTAGGACTGGGGATTTAGTTCAGTGATTCCACCACCTGCCTCCCAAGTGCAAGGTCCCAAGTTCGATCCCTGGTACCAGAATGAAGCACTTAGCAAAACTTAATTCCCTTTCGTGAAAAAAAAAACCCCAAAAACAAACAAACAAAACCCTCAACAAGCTAGTAATAGAAGGAAGTTACCTTAATCAAATAAATCCTGTATATGAAAAGCCAACATCTAACATCATATTCAGTGGTGAAAAACTAAAAGCTTTCCTTGTAAGATTAGGATCAAGGGAAGGATGTCCACTCTCTCCATTTCTATTCAACATAGTGCTGGACATTGTAGTCAGAGCAAGTAGGCAAGAAAAAGAAACAGAATGCATCCATGTTGTAAAGAAAATAAAATTATTTTTATTCACAGATAACATGACTTTATATGTAGAAAAACCTAAAGATTGCACACACAGATACATACACCTGTTAGAAATAAATGAATTCAGCATCGTTTCAGGATACAAAAATTAACAAAACAGTTGCATTATATACTAACAATGAAAAGTTTTAAAAAATTAAGAAAACAGTCCTATTTATTTATGAAGTCCAAAAACTTCAAAAAGAATAAATCATTTAGGAGTAAACTTAACCACATAGGCAAAAGCCTTGTACACTGAAAACTATACACTATCGATAAAAGAAATTAAAGAAGACAAATTAAATAGACATTCTGTGTTTATGGATTAGAAGACTTAATTTTGGTAAAATGTTCACACTACCCAAAGCAATACTACAGATTCAGTACAATCCCTATCAAGATCCCAAAGGCATTTTTGTAGAAATAGACTAAACAAATAAAACAAAACAAAACAAAACAAAAATCCTAAAATTCATATAGAATGTCAAAGGACCCAGTAGAGCCAAAATAAACTTGAGAAAGAAAAATAAAAGGAGCCCCGCTCTTCCTGATTTCAAAACATACCAAGGTATATTTTAATATGGTACTCATAAAAACAGGGATCTAGACCAATGGAATGGAGTAGTGATCACAGAGATAAGCCCTCAACATAAATGCTAAACCTTCAACAAGGATGCCAAGGTTACATACGCATGGGAAAAGCATAGTTTCCCGTCCATAAATGGTAATGGGAAAGCTGGATATCCATATACGAAAGAATGAAGTTGAATCCTTACAAAACATGTAGAAAATTTAGCTAAAAATGGATTAAAGACCTTAAAATAAGACCTGGAGCCACCAAACTTGTAGAAGAAAATGGGGAAATATTCATAATATTAGATTTAGCATTTCTATCATACCAAAACAATAGGTATCAGAAGCAAAAATAGACAGAACTACATCAAAAACTTTTGGACAGCACAGGAAGCAAGCAACAGAGTGAAGAGGCAACCTGTGCAATGGAAGAAAATATTTGCAAACCCTATATCTGATGAGTTAATATTTAAAATATATAAAGGAGTCTTACAAAAATTTTAAAAAATGACCTGATTAAAAAATGGTCAAAGGACCTAAATGACTTGTCTTCATAGAAGATACACAAGTGTATCAAAAAATGTTCAACATCACTAATCAGGGAAATGGGATCAAAATCACAATGAGCTATCATCTTATACTTATTAGTGACTATAAGAAATAAGCAAGATAACAGGTATGGATAAATTTATGGAAAAATTGGAATCCTTGTGCATTGTGGGTGGATTGTAAAATGGTGTAACCCTTATGGAAAATATTATGAAATTCCTCAAAATCTTAAAAATAGAATTACCATATTATCTAGCAATCTCACTTCTGAGTATATATCTAGAAAAATTGAAAACAGGATCTCAAAGAGGTATTTGCACACCTGTTGCTATGGACTGTTCATGTCACCCCAAAACTTTAAAATTGAAATTCTAACCCTTAATGTAAAGGTAATAGGGAGTGGAAATTAGATCATGACACCAGAGCCCTCATGAATGGGATTAGGGCCTCTATAAAAGGGAATCCAGAGATCTCTCTCCTGTTTGTTCTGCCATATTAGGACACAACCCAGAAGAGGGCCCTCACCAGAACCTGACTGTGCTGACATCTTGGTCTCAGATTTCCAGCCTCTAGAATTGCTTGCTTTGTTTATGAGTCACCCAGTTTCTGGTACTTTGTCATAGCAGCCTGAACAGTCTAAGATACCCATTTTCATTCACAATAGCAAAGACAGGTAAGCAACCTAAATGTCCATGAATGAATGAATGAATAAAGAAAATGGCATGCCAGGCATGGTGGTGCACACCTGCAATCCCAGTGCTCTGGGAAACAGAGGCAGGAGGATTAGAAGTTCAAGATCAGCCTGTGCAACTTCACAATTTAACGAGGCAGTGTCTTAAAATAAAATATTTAAAAAGGCTGAGGACATAGCTCAGTATAAATGCTCTAAGATTCAACCTCCATTACTAAAAATAAAATAAAATAAAAATAGCCTATACATGCAATATATATCTATATAATTCTATTTGGCCTTTAAATAGAAGAAAACTCTGTTACTTTATGTATCACATGGATGAAACTTAAAGACATTATGAACACTAAATTATTCCACTTACATGAGGTTTCCTTTTCTTTAATGTCACTGAATTATCCAGGCTGAGCTCAAACTTGTGGGCCTCCTGCCTCATCCTTCCAAAGGTGATGGGATTACAGGTCTGTGCCACTAAACATGGCTCTGTATGAGGCATCTGATGTAATCAGATGTATAGAATCAGAAAGTAGAATGGTAATTGCCAGGGTTTATGGAGTATTGTTATCCAGTAGGCATAGCGTTTTAGTCATATTAGATGTTCAAAAATATTCTAAAGATCTGTTATATAACAATGTACAACAGTTAACAATATTGTAATATACACTTATAAGTTAAGAGGGCAAATGTATGTATTATTTACCACCATAAGAAAAATAAGAGATGGATTGGGCCAAAAATTTATTTGACAATTTATGTCCTAAGACAAACATATTTAGAGGGAAAGAGATTGCTGGGGTTTAGGAATTCTAAAAATTTTTAGCAAAATTAAGATTGGTCAAAAGTTTTGAAAAGTGCCCTTTAAATTTTTTAGTTATGTAAAGGCAAAGACTAAGTTAGGCATAGTTAAATCTATGGTAAAGATTAGAAAAAGGATGTTGCTTTTCCACTCAAATCTATTGTTTCAGTCGTCCTTCAGATAGCCATTAAACTGAAGGACAAAAGGATGAGATGGGATAGAAGGCACAAAGAAATTAGAAATGTATCAGAAAATCATTTTAAAAGGATATATCCCTAACAATCTAGAGTTACAGTTCCAAATGATTCCAAAGCATTAGGAAGGTAAAGTAAGGAGAGATGGAGGAGCATGTCAAGATTCTTAATTTATTTAGGGGGGTGGTTTAAAGATTTAAATACTGTAAACTTTAGACATTCATAAGGAAAATAAGTATAAGTGTGAGTCTAAATAAATTAGGGGAAACCTCTATTAGTATAAAAATATGAAAATATAACTTTCAAACCAGATGTAAATAAAAAAACTAGATACAGAAAAATATATTTCTAATATAAAGGAATGAGAGAAAAAACTTGAAAAAGAAACTTCCACCCCTGGTAATTCAGTGTAATCAAAAACCTGCTATAAAACACCTACAAACTCAGTAAAGGCCCTGCCTGGGTTCAATCCCCAGTACTACAAAACAAAAACAAAAGCCCCAACCAAACCATAAAACAAAACAAAAACCACACACCTACAACAGCTACAAAAATGTAGCAAATATGCATTTAAATGCATTATTATACTGCTTGCTTGCCTGATTGATTGATTGATTTTGTAGTGCTAGGTATCAGACCAAGAGCCTCGGGGATGCTGGGTAAGCACTGTACCATTGAGTTATGACCACAGCCCTGAATTGCCAATTCTTTAAAAAAAATTAGGGAAATCTGTAGTGGCCAAAATAAAAAGGATAGCTGAAAACCAAGTGACAAGTTGGCACTGACCTTTTGATGCTCCGGGCATATTTACTAATCTAATAACCAAGGGGACTGGGTTTTAATGACAAAACAATGACAAGAAGATGGGGAATTGGGTTTATGGAGGGGTAGAGATTTGTAACTGGGACCCCTGGACAAAGATGGCACCTTCAATATGATATCCCCTTAGAGAAAAAATGAGCTACGGAGAAAGAAAAAATGAACTTTGTTAGCTCTGAATGGTTTTGATCTGGGCTTGGTATTGAACAGATTTGGAGGGAGTGTTTGCAGTTACAACTTTTGGGAGGTACTGAAAATTGAATCAGGGGGCATTCTATCACTGAGCTATATCCCCAGTCCTTTTATTTATATTTTATTTTGAGACAAGTTCTCCCTCAGTTGCCCAGGTTGGCCTCCAAGTTGTGATCCACCTGCCTAGCTTCTCAAGTAGCTAGGATTACAGATATGTGCCACCGTGCCTGGGTGGAGTTAGCCATTTTATTTTATTTTATTTTATTTTTTGATACCAGGGATCAAAGTCGGGACCTTGGGCTTGTGAGACAGTCAATGGAACCACTGAGCTCAATCCCTGGCCTGAGTTAGCCACTTTAGATTCTATAATTATTCAGGTGAAGGAAAATAATGTTAACTTTTGAGATTAAATATGTTGGAGAAAATGTTCAGGGTAGTCAGTAAAGCAATAAAATTTGAATTCCAATTAGCAAAGGGGGAAAACCTGAACTGACAAAACCCAATCAATTCTAAAGAAAAGCAAGACACATAGAAATATTTTTCCAAATAAGTGTAAAATGAAATAAACTCACCAGTTAAAAGACAAAAAATTTTCAGATCAGCTAAGAAAACTCAGATCTAACTATATCCAGTTAAAAGAGATGCACCTAAAACGTAAGAGCATGGTTTGTTAGATTTCTGTCACTAAAGCAAAATATCTGACATAATTAACTTATGAGAAAAGGCTAATTTTGGGTTTACAGTTTGGGGGGCTCCAGTCCATGATTGATCTGAGTGCATGATGGGGCAAATCATTTACATCAGCTATCAAGGAACAAAGAGAGAAAGAGGAAGAGACCAGGGTCCCACAGTCCCCTCCAAGGGCTTGCTTCCAGTGAATTAAAGATCTCCCACTAGTGGAGTGTGGTGGTACATGCCTATAATCCCAGCACTCAGGAGGCTGAGGCAGGAGGATTGCCTTGAGTTCAAGGACAGCCTGGGCTACATAGTGAGTTCAAGGCTAGCCTGAATTACAGAGTGAGACCCTGAATTACAGAATGAGCTTTTTTGAAAATGAAAAACGAAACAAAACCCTCCCACTAGGTCCTACCTCTAAAATGCCCCAGCATCTCTCAGTAAGACAAAACCTTTGACATATGGGACTTTGGGGGACTTTGAAGATCCAGAGTAGCACATAGAAGGATTGACAGCAAAAGGATTTAAAAAGGTATCCCAGAAAAATATTAATTAGAAGAAATCTACTGTCTAGCTATTTTAAGGATAGAAAGCATAGACTATAAGAGAAACAGCATTACTAGGGATAAAAAGGGCTCCATAATGATGAGTTATAATTCACTAGGAATATATAATTCTCAAATTATAAGCACTTAGTAACAAAGCCACAGAAATTTTTTGTGGCCTTGCTACTTCTGGGTGGAAGCTGTAAGAATCAGTGTGTGCTTTGCCTATGCTCTCTTTTCCTACACTTTGGCAATCAAAATGGTTTTGCATAGTGCGTTCTCCATCAGCCAATGTCCCAGAGTGAGAATGTTAATACTCCTAGCCAGTTCATGATGGACATGGAGTACAGAAGAAGAAGGAAATCTTTCTTGTTTTGACAGCTTTATTGAGGTTTATTGATATGCAACAAATAGTACATATTTAAATGTATAATTTGATAAATTTTGACAAAGGTATGCTCTAGAGTCTTGGAAGACTGATAGAAACATCTCAGTAGTTTTTAAAGACCAACTGCATTAAAATATCATAAGAGGCCCAAAATCCACTCAAACTGTGATAGAAATTTTCTTTCTTACAAGATGGGTGAGGTTGCAAACTTTGGTCAGATGAATTACAGAAAGGTGTTATTTGAAGCCTTGAGGAAGATATGAGCTAGAAGTTCCCTGTTGTCGTGGTGACTACACACAGTACTCACTGTGTCTACCTGTGGCTCAGGTAGACTTATCCTGGAAGCCTGCAGAGCTTAGGTCCTGCTCCCTATGTCAAATTTCTGACAGATACTGAATGACCTTATTGTGTTAATAAATTGTCAATCTAATAGCCTCAATTTGTTTAAAATGTCAACCTCAGCCTTCCTGAGAAGAAAACTATATCACAGCTAGGAAGTGTTAAGCTGCTCACCTCAACTTGGCCCCCCGACATGGTAACTCTATCATGGTTGTGAATTGTTGACCCAGTAATCCGAACTCCCTAGAGATTCTAGAACTTCTTCTCAGTGACTAAAGAGCTTTTCAAACCTGAAAAGGTCTATTATTAAATACAGAGAAGATAAAGAAATCAAAACTACCATGTTAATAATTTCATGTTTAAAATAATTGTGTGTATATCCTTAAAGTGTAATTTAAAAATAATATGGCATATTGAAGATTAGACCTGAAAGGTATAAGAAAATTTAAGTTCATAAATAGTATTTGACTATTTGACTAGACCTATTAGATTTATATGTTTTATATATACTTTTTTTATATATATACATTTTTGTTGAGTACTTGAGAACATTTTGCTTGTTAGGGATGAAAATTTGATTGCTCAGTCATACAAAAGGCATAAAATAAAAAGAATATATATGAGATTTATAAACTCAATAAAAGATTTCCTTAAACCTATTATTTTATATAAATATGTTTATAAATATACTAGCATGCCTATAAGTTGAACTTTTATGGCTTAAATAAAATCAAGGTTTTGAGTTTTGATTAATCTAATATTAATTTAAAACTCAAGGTATAAATAGTCTTTTGCCCTAACAAAATCTGCCCTCATATATGGAAAAAAAATCCTGCAGACACTGTTATTATCTGAATTTAACGGATGAAGAAACTGAAGCTTGAAAAGATTAGGAAATCAGAATCAACCACATGCATGTCTGGCTCTAAACATAAACCTATGCCCTTAATCACTATGTACCCTGTCCATGACTAGCCAACCTCCTGAAAAGTCAGATAACTTGGGAACAATTGAATAAAAATTTTTGTAGTAACTTTATCAAAGTCTGTTTATATGGATCATAGCTTGGTTCTATAACTAGGCAGTCAATTTCAGCTTAGGGAAAGAAAAATTATTGGCTTATGTAATGCAAACTCTGGGTTCAGGCATGGTAGCTGTAGACTCAAACCTTTCTTTTGTCTATTTACTGACCTGTGTTGGCTTCATTCAAAGAAAGGTTTTCTTTTGTGGTACAGGAGGCTGGAGCTACCACTTTTAACTAAAGTACAGCTAAAAAAATGTGACTACTACTCTCTCAATTTTTCCCAGAAAAGAATCATTGTACCTCATTGATCTGACTAGGTGATGGGATAGAGTCCCTCATAAACATATGGACTGACAGTAGGAGACAGTGTTCCTCCTTGAAAAGGGTGATTGGATGACAGGCAGAAAAAATTAATGTCCACTGTAGTGGGGAGCCCTACCAGTCTTACTTTGGAGCTCTTTAAAGTACCTCAGTATATTGTTCACACTTATTGCTGATATATGCTCTTGCTTTTGGCCAAGAATCACAATACTACACTATAACTTAAGTCTGTTCTTTATTCTTCCCACAACTGCATTTTGAAGGCAGGTATATCTGTCTTGCTTTTCTTTAGTGATCTTCATAAAAGCTTCACCAGGACTTGTCTAAAGGAATAAAACCCAGGTTACAGGATCCCTAATTTATTACCTCAGAGAAGAAATAATGAAAAATTAGATGGAAAAGTGTTTTTAAGATATTATAGTTGATAGCTATGTAGTATAAGGAGGAAAACTCAAATTCACCAAACGCTTATTGATAACTTCTTTGTGATTCCTATTGGGGATACCTATTGGGGACAGTGTTACAGTGGCTTTAAATGAGCAACCAGTCTAGAGAAGAGACTGGATGAAAGGTGTTGATAGTGTAATTTAGTTTGGGCCCAGATCTACATTTTGATGGACCACTATAAAGCCCTTTGACAATAGAGCTTCTTTTCTTCATAAAGTACTCAGTCTTTAAGTATTTTGTTATAGCAGTGGAAATCAGACTAATACAGCAGGCCATCTTTTAATTCATTATTCCAGTGAATAAACCAAAAGTTTTATTTCTCTAGACCCACTCTCAGTACCAAGATCTATATTAAGGTTCTCCAGAGAAACAGAGCCATTAGGACATTTATATAGATATGTGAGGAAATTTATTATGGAAATTGATTCACATGATTATAGAGACTGAGAAGTCCCACACTGTACTGGTTGCAAGCTGGAGAATTTGGAAAACAATAGTGTAATTCAATCCAAGTTTAATGACTTGAGAAACAGGGGAACCAATGAAATAATTCCCTCCAAGACCTGAGAACTGGGAGGCTGCTGGTATAATTTCTGGAATCTGAAGGCCTGAATACTAGAAGTGCTAATGTCTAATGGTAGGAGAAAATGGATGTCTTATCCCTAGGAGTAGGGAGGAGAGGAGAAGAAGGGGAGAGGAAGAAGGAGAAGGAGAGAGATGCTTTCACTTTACTGAAACACAATACCTGACACTTGCAGTTAAAGAAGGAGAGGTTTATTTCAACTCGTGGTTAAGTCCACGGTTGGTTGACTCTAAGGCAGAAATGGTGTGGTAGAAGGTTACAGTGGAGGAAAGCTGCTCAACACATGGCGATCAGTAAGCAGAGAGAGAAGGGAGGATCTAAGGACAAGAATACACCCTTCTGGGTCATGCTCCCAGTGACCCACCTCCTAGCAGCACATTTAGCCATGAAGTCATCAATGGATTAATCTGTTGGTGAGTATAGCATCCCCATAATCTAATCACCTTTCGAAAGCCTCACCTCTGAACACAGGAGACCTTTGGGAGACAATTTAGATCTAAACAGTAAGAGGGAGGGAAGGAGGGAGAGACAGACAGAGAAAATGAATATGCCTTTCCTTCACCTATTTGCTCCATTTTAGCATGCCCCTAACAGATTACATGACACTTTGCTCACACTAGTGTAGTTGAATCTGATACTGGTTTAAATGTTAATCTCCTCCAAAAACACTCTCACATACACAGAAATAAAAGTTTAACAGCTACCTGGGTATGGAAGGTAACACACAAAATTAACCATCAAACCACTGAATGTCAAATACATGCTCTGGCTCAGGTGCTTAGGATCATGGATAGAAGAGACCCAATACAGAAGGCAGGTACATACCTTGACAACATATCCAGGGTGGTTATGTAATAAAATCCTGAGGGGGAGCCAGAGGGATACCAACCTGAACCATTTGAAAAAATGGTCCTTAAATTTGGTATACCTGTACCTGGGTGTCTACAAAACTTTCTAAGGGGTATACAAGCATATTTAGCCTTAAGGGAATCAATTCTCAGATCCTAGCCCTCAGCTTCCACATGTATAACACTCTTCAAACATTAATCTGCCTGAGAGGTGTGACATAAGCAAAAAAGCCCAGGGGCCAGGGATTTAGCTCAGTGACGCCTTGCCTGCTTTGCAATCGCAAGGTCCTGAGTTTAATCTCCCGTACAAAAAAACCAGCCAAAAAACCCCAATAGGAAGCTCCAGGCCTAGTTCCTCCACAGACACAAACTTAATGATTATAGAATCCAAAAACCTTTTATGAGAACTCCGTAAACTAGTTAAGAAGTCAAAATAGCATAGGCAAGGCAAATTCAAGACCAGACACATTGAAATGGCTAGGAAAAATTGTTTCATTTTACATACAATACCCCCTTTCCCAGAACAACTTGGCTTGGTGATTTAAGTAGTAAATGCTTACCCTGAGGCTTCTCACTTGAGAGAGAAATGTAAGAATGGAACATGCATCCAACATTTGGACTTTTAGGAAATCTTTGGAAGAGATCCAGTCTTCACCACTGCCTTTGGACATTGGTCTCCAGTTCCTTCAGGCTTCCAACACAGACCTTTTCAGCCTTCTGACAGAGACTCTTTGGTTTTCAAAATAGATTCATATTGTGACTCTGCAGTGAGCTTCCAGGCTCACTTTGACTCCTCCTGAATTCTCTGGCTCTCCAGTGCACGGATGGCCTTTCTGGATTCTTCTGTCTCTGACCTGGCAGACAGCCTTTAAGGATCTTCCAATTTTGATCTGTATGCCTGCTTCATAAATCCCTTGTATAATCATGCATATATTTTATATTGAATCTGTTCCTTTAGGGAGCCTTAACTAATACAAATGTTGCTACCAAGAGTGGTTCTAGAGACAGTTGTGAGGATGAATCTCTCTAATCAGTTCAGTGGTTCCTGGAGTTGGCTCTCTGATTTGATGAGACTTAAAATTGACATGATCTCTCCTGAGAGTACTGATAGTACATAGTGTGAACTGTTTAAAGCAGTATGTAGCATAGCTCATTTGATTATCCTATTTGCCATTTGTGAGATGCAAGGAATTTAGGGTCTCTATATACAACACTTTTGAACATTATTGGAAGAGTAAGAAATATAATGATGCTGGCTAGTTGTTCTTCGCATCTCTTGACAAACTAGTAAAGGAAATTCATAAGCTTAAGACATGCATATACAATTTAAAGGCTTCTAAATATGAAGACAAATTAATAAAGGAGAAGAGTTTAAAGATTCAAATTCCGAGCTTCAGACATGTATAAAGAATCTAAAGGCTTCTAAATGTGTCCTGAAGGAGAATCTTCTCTTCTTTCGCCATAAGGGTAAAGTTGCCAAGACCAAAACGTAAGCCCACGTACTTTGACTAGCTGAATTACAGCACAAGTTTCATACTCAGTCTTGAAGGGTATCTGAAGTAAAAGTGAGGGCACAGTTAGGAAAAGAATGAATTCCCATAAATTCAGATAGAGATATTTGAAAGGAACCTAATGAGGCTGGGGACTTTAACTCCTGATGAGGTTATTTTGGCAGAGGGAGATATTTTCCTACCCTCAGTGGCAGAGACATCTGTAACCCAACCCCTGTGGTGTTAGTCTCTCCTCATGTATTTGAGGAAACTATGGAAATGGTAATGACCATCCCTGATGCAGCTACCAAGCAAGAGAATGCTGACACACCACACAGCCCACCCTCATCACCCACTTTTGCCTCTAGACCTATAACCAGGTTTCTAAAGGGGAAAAACACAGCATGACCCATGAGAAGTACCACTATATTGCCAAAGAACTTCTTTCTTTCTTTATTTTTTTAATTTTCCCCACTAACTTTATTGGTACATTTTAGGTATAAAATACAGTTACATTCATCATTAGGATCTTGTACCATTACATGAGTCTCTTGGTTCTTATTTTTTTCCCCTTCCCTTGCCCTCCCTTCACCCCCTCCACCCTTCCCTATTTGCAAAGACCTTGTTTCCATTTTTTTCCTCTTCTCATATTTTTTCCTTTCCCTTTTTTCCCTTCCCCTACCCCTCCCAATTCCCCTGCTCTTTTAGACCTTTTCTTCCTGTTACACAATATCAGTTATACATTTTTTAAACTACAATATTAAGATCTAGGTGACATTACCACAGATTTTACAGAATTTAAAAGGATATAGAAAGCATATTACAAAAATCTGTTTTGAAATAAATTTGACAACTTCTAAGAAGTAACTTAGAAGACAAATTAATGAAACTGACTCTGGAAGAAATATAAAATTTGAGTAGCACCTATTAAAGAAAGTATATTCCTAGCTTGAAAACCTACCTATATGACAACAGCAGGCTCATAAACATTTTAACTGATAAATTATATCAAACATTTAAAGCAGAAAAAAGGAACACGTCTCCCCTCATTTTAGGAAATCAACATTGTGCTAATCCTAAAACTGGATAAAGATAATAGAAGAAAAAAGTATGAACATAGATAGAAATTTGTTTAACAAAACAAACTCTTAGAAGTCAGATCTGGCAGGATGTAGAAAGTGGTTTTATTATAGGGATGGCGGTGTTGGTTCAGCATTGGAAGATCCACCCCCAAAAGTCATCATTTTAACAGAGGAAAGGAGAAAGCCATATGATCCTGTCACTAGTTGGAGAAAGAGTATTGGACTAAATTCTACAGCTGTTCATGGTAAAAGCTATCAGGAGACTAGAAGTAGAACAGAACCTTCTCAACAGATCAAAGACATGTACTCCATACTTTCAACAAAAACTCCTTCTATGAATGGAGATGATACAATGCTTTCTACCTAAAGTGGGGAACAAGGGCATATATGCCTACTCTTCATCTGTCCATTAGACTTTGAAACATAGGTCTAAACCAAAATAGTCTGGCAATAAAATGACACAACTAGGATAGGATTGGCCTGGCAGAAGCAAAATCTTTATATGTAGATGAAATGATCATCTACAGAGAAAATACTAAGAAATCTCTAGGAACCCCTAGAACTTGTACTTGAATTTAGCAGGATTAGAAAACACAAGGTATATATAAAATTCAGGTCTGTGTATACTTGCTATAAATGAAGAACTGGATATTGATATGTAGGAGTACAAAGGACCCAGAAAAGCCAAAAACAAAAACAAAAACAGTGTTCGAAGATGTTTAGCACCCGATTTTAAGACTTCTTCTAAAGCTACAGTAATCAAGGCAGTGTTGGTGTAAGGAAAGACATATAGATCATTTGAATAAAACAGAGAATCTAGAAATAGAACCACACATATATGGTCCACTGAGTTTTGAAAGATTATTTAACATTAGCATTTTCTAGAATATAAACTTGATTCAAGAGCCGAGGAAGAGATAGTTGTCTTCAGCAAATGGCACTAGAACACCTGGTATCTGTATATAAAAATTTAACCTCAACCCTTTTTTTCCATACATGAAAATAACTTGAAGGGATCTATGAACCTAAATATGAAAGACTAAAACTATAAAACTTTAAGAAGAAATTATAAGGAAAAATATTTATGAATTCAGGGTAGGCAAGAACTACCTAGGATACAAAAAACATGATGTGTAAAAGAAAAAAATTGATAAATGAGATTCCGTCAAAATTTTGAACTTTAAACGACATCATTAAAATGAAAAGTCCTTAAACAGACCATATTTACAATGCATATAACCTATGAGCAGAATATGTAAAGAATTCTTAGAGCTCATTAATAGACAACCCAATTAAAATGTAGACATAAGAAGATGATAAATAGCCAGTATAGCGCAAGGAATGGCGTGCAACTCTAGAATCAGAAAAATACTGATCAGTACAATAATAAGATTGAATTATACACTCATTAGGGAGATGAAGTTAAAAGTTTTACAAACCTTGTCATGACTTTTTCTTTTTGTTGGATTCTCCCCCTTTGCGTTTAATTTGTCATGCCCAATGGATTCATTCGGCTGGGTTTCCTGGGGTTGTGATCCTCATTGTCTTTTCCTAGGGTATTGTCTAAAATTTTTTGGAGTGCCAGTTTGGTATTCACGAAGTTCCTGAGGTGCTCTTTATCATCAAAATATCTTATTTCTCCATCAATTTTGAAAGATAGTTTTGCAGGGTACATCAATCTGGGTCAGAGGCTGTTTTCCTTTAGGGCTTGAAATACATCACTCCAAGCTCTTCTTGCCTTGAGGGTTTGCATTGAGAAGTGTGCTGTGATTCTGAGGGGCTTTCCTTTGTATGTGATTTGTTTCTTTTCTCTCACTGCTTGTAGAATTTTGTTCTTCTGTTGGATTTCTGGAATCCTAACTATTATATGCCTATGTGTAGTTTTTTTTATTAAGGCTAGCTGGAGTCCTATATGCCTCGCTTATCTGTATGTCAAGTTCTTTTCCCCTGCTTGGGAATTTTTCTGCCATCACTTCTGTGAAGAGTTTTTTTATGTCATCTGCACTCTCTCCTCTTTCTTCATTGACTCCAATCAGTCTTATGTTATTCTTCTTTGCATCATCTAGCAGCTGCTGGATTGATTTCTCATGTTCCCTTACAATTTTAAAGCAATTTTTCTTTTCCTCCTCACTAATTCCAATCTTATCTTCTATATCTGAAATTCTATGCTCACATTGGTTCATTCTGCTGCGCAGACTTTCGATGGAGTTTTTAATCTCTTGGAAATCTGTTTGTATCTGTTTTATGGATTCCATTTGTTTCCTATATTGGGATTCCATCATGTTCCTCAGATATCTCTATTTTTTTATCTGTGTCCTCTCTAGATTTATTAATCACGTCTTGCACCATGAGCAAAATCTTTGCTGTTATCTGAGTAATTATTTCTGATTTCATTCTTCCCAGATCCTCTTTTGTTGCCAGTTCAGAGAGTCCAGGTGGTTGAGTATCAGAGTGTTCCATCCCATTTCCCTTTGGGGTTGCTGTAGGTGATCTGGAAGTCTGTTTTTGAGGCTTGTTTATGTGTCTTCTCATTTCCACGGTGCGGGGGGAGGGGTGCTTCTGGCACCCATGTGGCTCACCTTCTCTGCCCTAGGAGCTTGGGATGGCAGCGGGGGAGCTTCCTTCCGAGTGCTGGGACCAGCTGAGCTTCACTGCCAAAGAACTTCTTGACTTTTCTAATTCTCACAAGCCAAGCTCTGAGGAACAAGTATGGGAATGAATTTTAAAGGTATGAGATAGTAGTGGAAGACATGTAAACCTGAATCAGGCTGATTTCTTGATATGAGGCCATTAAGCAGAATTTCTAAATATAATGCCATGGTGTGTGGAGTTTTAAAAAGGTGTTAACAGTTTATTTGGTTTGTTGGCTGAAATATGGATCAAAAGATAGCACACTGTGAATGAGTTGGAGATGCCTTATATTTGTTGGTTTACTGCTGATGAGGGTATTCAAAGGCTCAGTAAAATGGGAATGGTGGAATGGATTTTCCAGGTAAAACCTAATCCTCCACACTGGGAAGGTCCAGAAAATGCACCCTGCACTTCAAGAAATAGATTAGTGAGCAGAGCACCAGCACCCTTAAAGAGCTCTGTCATTTCTCTTTTCTGTATGCCAGACCTTATGATGAGGACCACAGTCACTCATTTGGGAAATAAGCTGATAAGTTTAATTGGATTCTAAAGTAGTAGGGGCCAAGTGGCAGCACTCAACCTCCAAAGGCAAAGTGGGCATACTAATATGGACAGCAGAAGCAGAGTAATGACTGGAATGGTTTGACATGTAAACCTATTACATTGGCTGATTAGTTATGGTGTTCCCAAAAGTGGAATACATAGGAAGCCTACTAAATTTTTAGTGGATTTTTAGGAGTAAAAAAAAAAAAATAGGGAAAATGAACAAAAATCTCCCTCAAACTGTAATAACAGAGAATCACGGCTCCTTTACCAATTACTTGACTTGAACCAGTTTATAGACCCAGAACACCTGGAATGAAGGGGAGGCTGGCCCTCCATGAGGAAGGACCCTTGTACACTACCAAGAAGTCACACTGTAAACCTTTCTCCTATCCTTCCCCAAAGGGATCTAAGGCCTTTTACCAGGGTAACTGTACATTAGGAGAAAGGAAATGATCAGAAATTTCAGGAACTACTGGACACTGGTTCTGAATGCTGATTTCAGGAGATACAAAGCATCACTGTGGCCCTCCAATAAGAGTAGGAGCCTATGGAGGTCAGGTGATCGGTGAAGTTTTAGCCAAGGTCTGACTCACAGTGGATTCAGTAGGTCCTGGAATCCATTCTGTGGTTATTTCCCCAGTTTCAGAATAAATAATTCGGTAGTGCCACATGCCTGCAATCCCAGCACTCAAGAGGGTGAGGCAGGAAGATCGCCATGAGTTCAAGGCCAGCTGGACCACATAATAAGTTCAAGGCCAGCCTGAGCTACATAGTGAGACTCTGTCTCAAAACAAAAACAAAAACAAAGCAGAATACATAATTAGGATAGATATACCTAGTAATTTGCAGGATCCAGAACCCATATATTAGTTCCCTAAGTAGGGTATGAGGGCTATATTATGGTGGGAAAGACCATATGGAAGCCATTAGAGTTGCCTTTACCTGAGAGAAGAGTAAATCAAAAACAAGGTGCCAGGCCTGGTGGTGCACGCCTGTAATCCCAGCATCAGGAGGCTGAGGCAGGAAGATCACTGTGAGTTCAAGGCCAGCCTGACCTACATAGCAAGACCCTGTCTCAAAAAACAAAACAACACAAAGCAAAAAGAACAATAAGAAGAAGCCTTCTGTGGAAGGATTGGAGAGATTATGCCACCATCGAGGACTTGAAAGCTGCAGGGGTCGTGGTTCCCATTACATCCTCTTTTAACTCTCCTATTTGGCCTGTGTAGAAGGTGGATTGACCTTGGAGAATGATACTTGATTACCATAAGCTTAATCAGGTGGTGACTCCTATTGCAGCTGCTGTACCAGAGGTGGTTTCCTTGCTTGAGCAGATCACATCTTCTGGTATTTGGAATGTAGGTATTGACTTGGCAAATGGTTTTTTCTCCTTACCTACCCATAAGAGCCACCAGAAGCAATTCGCTTTCAGTTGGCAAGGCCAATGATATACCTTTACTGTGCTACTGCAGGAATATATTAATCCTCCAGCCCCGTGTCACAACATAGATCATTTTTCTCTTCCACAAGGCATCACACTGGTCTATTACATTGATGACATTATGCTGATTGGACCAAGTGAGCAAAAGGTAGTAACCACTCTGGACTTGTTGGTAAAGCACTTGGTGCCTTTACCTCAGTGAAATTTCTAGGAGTCCAGTGGTGTGGGGCATGCAGGGATATCCCTTGTAAGGTGAAGGATAAGTTATTGCATCTGGCACCTCAACCAAGAAAGAGGCACAATTCCTTGTGAGCGTATTTGGATCTTGGAGGTAACACATTCCTCACTTGGGTGTGTTGCTCTGGCCCACTTACTGAGTCGCTTATAAGGCTGCTAGTTTTGAGTAGGGCCCAGAACAAGAGAAGGCTCTGCAACAGGTATAAGCTACTGTGCAGGCTGCTTTTCCTCTTGGTCCATATGATCCAGTAGATCTAATGGTACTTGAGGTATTAGGGGCAGATAGGAGCGCTATTTGGAGCCATTGCCAGGCCCCCATAGATGAATCACAGTAGAGGCCCATAGGATTTTGGAGCAAGGCTGTACCATCATCTGCAGATAACTACTCTCCCTTTAAGATAAGAAACAGTTCCTGGGGCCAGGGATTTAGCTCAGTGGTGCATCACCTGCCTTGCAAGCCAAGGTCCTGAGTTTGATCCTGGGCACCAGAAAAAAACAAAACAAACAAACAAACAAAAAAAACAATGAAAGAAACAGTTCCTGAACTGGGTGTGGTGGCGCATGCCTATAATCCCAGCACTAGGGAAGCTGAGGCAGGAGGATTGCTGTGAGTTCGAGGCCAGCCTGGGCTATATTGTGAGTTCAGAGCCAGCCTGAACTACAAAGGGAGACCCTGCCTCAAAAGACAAAAATAACAACAACCCTCCCCCCAAAGAAAAAAAGAAACAGATCCCGGACTACTACTAAGCCATAGTGGAAACTGAATGCTTAACCATGAGACACCAGGTTACCATGTGATCTAAGCTGCCTATCACAAACTAGGTGCTGTGTTACCCACCAAGTCATAAAGTTGGATGTGCACAGCTACAGTCCATCATTAAATGGAAGAAGTGATATGTACATGACTGAGTCTCAGCAGGTTCAGAAGGTATGAGTAAGTTACATGAAGAAGTGGCCCAAATGCCCATGGTTCTTACTTCTGCTATACTGCCGTGTACTCCAGCATGCATCTGTGGCCTCACAGGATTTGCCCTATGATATGTTGACAGAGGAACAGAAGACTAGGTCCTGGTTTACAAATGGTTCTGCACATTATGCAGGCACCACCCAAAGGTGGACAGTTGTAGCACTATAGCACCTTTCTGGGACATCTCTGGAGGACAGTGAAGGGAAACATTCACAGAGGGCAGAACTTCAGGCAGTGCACCTGATCATACCTTTTGCTTGGAAGAAAAAAATACCCAGATGTGAGATTATACAATGAATCATGGGCAGTAGCAAGTATCTTGGGTGAATGGTTGGAGACTTGAAGAGAACATGACTGGAAAATTGCTGACAAAGACATTTGGGGAGGAGGTATGTGGCTAGACCTAACTATATAGGTGAAGGATGTGAAGATACTTGTGTCCCATGTAAATGTTCACCAAAAGGAGACCTTAGCAGAAGAGACTTTAAAAATCAAGTGACTCAAATAAATCTTTTTCCTCAGCCACCGCTGTAATTGCCCAATGAGCTCATGAATAAAGTGGCCATCATTCCAGGGATGGAGGTTATGCATGGGCTCAGCATATGGACTTTCACTCACCAAGGCTGACCTAACTTCGGCCACTGCTGAATGGCAAATCTGCCAGCAGCAGAGACCAACTCTGAGTCCTCAGTATGGCACTATTGCCCGAGATGATCAGGCTGTGATCTGGTGGCAGATTGATTATATTGGCCTGCGTACGTGATGGAAAGGGCAGCTCTTTGTCCTAATTGACATAGACACTTATTCTGGGTATATATTTCCCTTCTCTGCATATAATGTTTCTGCCAAAACTACCATCTGTGGATTTACAGAGTGCCTTATCTGCCATCATGGTCTTTCACATAGCATTGCTTCTGAGCAAGGAACACACTTTACAGCCAAAGAAGTGAGGCAATGGGCTCATTCTCATAGAATTCTCTGGTCTTACCGTGTTCCTCACCATCCAGAAACAGCTGGATTTAACAGAACTGTGGAAAGGCCTTTTGAAGATGCAGTTACAGTACCAACTGGGTGGCAATACCTTGTAGGGCTGGGGCAAGGTTCTTCAGAAGACTGTATATGCTTTGAGTCAGCATCAAATATTAGGTACTATTTCTCGAATAGCCAGAATTCATGAGCCCAGGAATCAAGGGGTGGAAGTGGGAATGGTACTACTTACCATTATTCCTAGCAATTAACTAGCAATATTTTTGCTTCCTGTTCCTGTGACCTTATGTTCTGCTGGCCTAGAAGTCTTAGTTCCAGATGGGGAAAGGCTTATTCCAGGAAGCACAACAATGATTCCATTGAACTGGAAGCTAATACTTCCCCTGCTCATTATGGGCTCCTCATGCCTCTGAGCAAACAAGCTAAAAAGGGAATCACAGTGTTGGCAGGGGTGTTTGAGCCAGACTACCAAGGATAAATTGGAATATTACTCCCCAGTGAGGGTAAGGAAAAATATATTTGGAGTGAAGGAGATCCCTTAGGGTATTTCCTAGTATTGACATGCCTTGTTATTAAGGTTAATGGGAAACCGAACAGGATGATAAATGGCCAATCCGAGCAGGATGATAAATGGCCCAGAACCATTGGGAATGAAAGTATGGGTCAGTCTACCTGGTAAAGAACCAATATCAAGAGATTACAAGAAAAGTAATAGTTGCAAAAATCCTCAACAAAATATTAACAAATTGAACTCAGTTATGTACAAAAAGAGTGATATACCATAAACAAGTGAGATTTATCCCAGGTATGTGAGGCTAGTTCAACATTTATTTTTAAAATTTTTTATTAGTACATGTTTGCAGTACAAAATGATTACATTTATCATGGAAAGTTGGTACATGTACATAATACATTCTTTTTTCATCCCCTTCTCCTCTCCTCCCTACCCCTAGTTCAACATTTAGAAATC
The DNA here is from genome assembly GCF_053883595.1 of Heterocephalus glaber. NCBI lineage: Eukaryota > Metazoa > Chordata > Mammalia > Rodentia > Bathyergidae > Heterocephalus > Heterocephalus glaber. Next base: position 1,469,104 of record NW_028258302.1, on the reverse strand, counting down.
AATTAATTCAATCAATCATATTATCAGGCTAAAGAAGAGTAATCATACCACCATATCAATGGGTTCAGAAAAAGTATTTCACAAAATCGCAACATCCATACATGACAAAAATTCTTAGTAAACTAAGAATAGAAATTTCTTCAACTTCATAAAGAATGTATATGAAAACCTTATAGTTAATATACTTAATGGTGAGAAGTTTGAAGCTTTATTGCTAAAATCAGGAACAAGGCCATATTGTCCCCTCTCACAGCTCCTTTTCAACACTGTACTAAATGTGCTAGCTTATGCAATAAGAAAAGGAGGTAAATATATATAGTTTTAGAAGAAAGAAATAAAAACATCTTTGCTTGTAGATGATATTTGGCTCTGTAGAAAATCCCCCAAAATCAATACCACCACCACCAAAAACTTCTGAAACTAATAAATGAGTAAGGCTAGAGGTATAAGATTAACATAAAAAGGCAAGCACTTTCATATATACCAGCTCTGTTAGTAAGCTTTCCATTACCATGATGAAATATTTGAGATAATTAACTTAGAAAAGGTTTATTTTGGCTCACAGTTTTAGAGGTTCCAGTCCAAGATCAGGTGGGCCCATTGCTTTTGGCTTCTGATGGGGTGCTGCCAGATTGCAAGGGCAGGGAGTGCATGTTGGAGCAAACCTACTTATGTCACGGGCCAGAGAGCAAAAGAGAAAGAGGAAGTGGCCTGGGTCCCACAATCCCTTTTGGAGGTACACCTCCAATAATGTAAGGACCTCCCACTAGGCCCCACCTCTCAAAGGTTCTACTGCCTTACAATGATAACTCCTCTCTAGAGACCGAGCCTTTAACACAGAGACTTTTGGGGGTTGTTAAACATCCAAACTATAGCCCCAACAATGAACAAGTAGAAATTGAAATTAAAACAGGTTATCAGTTATATTAATATCCTGAAAACTGAAATACTTAGGTGTAAATCTAACAAAACATGTATAAGATCTCATATCTTCTGGATATGGATATATCACTTTGATATAATGTTGGATATATTTTGAAGAGTTATTTTTTTTTCTTTGTAGTGTGAGGATCAAACCCAGAGCCTCCTGCTTGCAAGGCAAGAGCTCTACCACTAAGCCACACCCCAAGCCCATATTTTAAAATGTCAACATCATATATAAGAAATCAAATCTCTTGCAAATATTTGAATTTAAGATGAAAATTTTAATGTAAATGGCTAAGCAGTACAGTTCTCCAAAATTCCTACACTTGATCTCGGCCAAAAGGCCAAGAAGCGATCTCTCCAAAATTCCTTTAGGGAGTCCATGAGCAAGAAAATTTGAAGATAACTACTCTAGGAGAAAGGTATGAGTAATGTGTTTTGAGAAGTAAAGAAAGATGGAACAGCTGATATCCTAGGTTGGGGTCAACACCATTCTTCTCCTGAGCCTTAAATCAAATCAAGTCCTTTGTTTATGAGGCACTGGAGGCCAGTCTATTAGAAGAATGGAACAAAAACAGTGACTCTAAGAAGGAAAGAAAACCACTATCACATAATAAATAACTTTTATGTTTTCACTTTACCAACTGTTTAATGCAAACATGTAGGATAACTTTTGTAAGAAATTTCAAATTTTGTTAAGGAGATAATTATGATTCCTTGATGAACACTGGTGAAGGACAGCTCATAATTTAAATAGATATGTTTTCTGACCAGTGTCATTTTAGAGCATTAGCAAAGCCTTTAATAACTAGGTGGGTAGTAGGGAAAACTGGTTGGCATTCAGGCCTAGAGCTTGAGCCTGGAAGAGGCCAAGGAACTTAGATGTCTAAAATTCAATTTTAGGTTATGTTGCTGTGATTTATATCCTTTCTTCCCCAAACGTTCCACAGAGATTTACATGAACCCCAGCTTATTATATCCAACTGCCTACTCCATGTCTTTACTCGAATATCTATTGGGCATCCAACTCAATACACCCAAAACCAAACAATTCCCGTCTCCATCAATATTCCATTTTCAGTTAATTCCAGTGAATCCAGCTTTTATTTCTCTTTTTCTCAAACCTCACAGCCAGTCACATCAGCAAACTGTGTTGGCTGAAACTTCAAGATGCATCTCCATTATGACCACATCTACTTGCTGCCACTACATGGGGCAGGCCATCATCACCTCTCACCTGACAACAGCAGCTGCCTCGTGACTGGTGTTCCCATTTCTGCTTTTGCTCCCTGTCTTACTGTCTTCATTGCTGAGACACAATACCTGACACCTACAACTTAAAGGAGGAAAGGTTTATTTTGGCTCACATTGCAGAAGTTTCAGTCCTTGTTCGGCAGGCTCAAACACAGAAAAAAGCATAGTGGAAGTGGTGCCATGGAGGAAAGCTGCTCATGTCATGGTGGCCAGGAAGCAGAGTGCAAAAGGAAGAGATAGGGAGGGAGATATCCTCTTCTGAGCCATGCTCTCAGTGACCCACTTCTTGTGACCGGACCCTACCTGCTAACAGCACATTTAGCCATAAACTCATCAGTGGACTATTCCACCAAAGAGTATAGTGTCTCCATGATCTAATTGCCTCCCAACAGCTCTACCTATGAGCATGTGGGACTTTGAGGGTACATCTAGATATAAACCATAACACTCCCCTACAACTTACAGAAGACAGATGATCCTTTAAAAATATAAATCAGGGGCCGGGGGTTTAGCTCAGTGGTTCTGGCACCTGCCTCGAAAGCACAAGGTCCCGAGTTCAATTCCCGGTACAATATATATATATATGTCAGATTGTCGTTTCTCTGGCCAATGTTCTCCAGTGGCTTATCAGCACTGAAATAAAACCCGAAATTCTCATGTGACCCATGAGATCCTACGTACCTAGCATCCCACCACCTCTCTGATTTCATGTATATGTCACCTTGGCCTAGCTGTGGACCTCCTTGCTAATCCCTCCAATACACCAAACATGGTTCTCCCTTAGCACCTTTGAAATTGCTTAGAAGGTTTTCCCCCTAGATATGTCTATGATTTGCTCTTTTACTTCATTCAGGTCTTTGTTTAAATATGACCTCCTCAGGAAGGCCTTCAAATTATCTAAAACTGACTGCTATCCCCATTGCAGCCCTCACAATTCATCATCCTCTTTATCCTTAGTTTAGCTTCTTTTTCTTCCATAATACAAATCACCATCTGACACATTTATTATACATTGATTGCTTATTGCAATCAATAGAAGGTAAACTCCACAAATATAAATCTGTTTCTCTTACTGCTGCATCCTTAGCACCTGGGAGGCACTTAGAAAATGAATAAGTGAAACTAAAGAAAAGATCTGAGAGGGCTGGGGATTTAGCTCAGTGGTTCCACCGCCTGCTTCGCAAGCAGAAGGACAAGAGTTCAACCCCCGGTACCAAAAAAAAAAAAGATCTGAGTTTTATGATAGGAGATAGTTTGCACTGAGAACCTTAGACAAGATGGTATAGAGGATGCCAACCCTCAGAGCCATAGATAACCGGTGTGGTGGTGCATGCCTATACTTCTAGTACTTTGGGAGGCTGAGGCAAGAGGATCACAACTTAGGGGCCAGCCTGAGCAACCTAGAAGGACTCTGTCTTAAAATAAAAAGTGGTGTGGGATGTAGCTCAGTGGAAAGGCTCTGTGTTGAGAGAGAGAGAGAGAGAGAGAGAGAGAGAGAGAGAGAGAGAGAGAATATAAGAATGAATATGAGAATGGAAGGGATCCCACCTAGGAATCTTAGACTTTCTGAACCATGTGGTGGAAGGGGAAGATTGTGTAACTCCAGCTGACACCTGTATTACACTTATCTTATTTTACTTTAATATCACAAAAGATGAGGAAACTGAAGATCAGAAAAGTAAAATGACTCGCCCAAGGTTTTGAGCTAAGTAGCAGAGCAAGAATCTGAAATCAGCTTTTTTTCTGACTGTAGAAACCACACTGCTTCCAAGACACTACACATAACATAGAAGAATGCCTGGAAAAGTTAATAACAGCTCAAGGAATGAGCTCATGGTTCATAGAGGAAGTGGTGATTAATTTGGTATCACCAGACAACCTTACAGACAGAACAAAGGCAGACAAGGAGAAAGGACAGAAAGTTTTAGGGTTAGACAGTTAGATGGAGGAATACCCAATAGTCATGTTGGCTGAAGTTTAGTGTGCCGAAGGAGGCTATTGAAGGTGTACTCTGTAAGGGCCAGAATGTGATTAAAATTTGGGGTTTATCATAGAGCATTAAGCCATAGAGCATTGAGGTCAGAACACTGCTTTACTAAAGTCACTTGGGATGCCATGGACACTCTAGAGTGACCAAATGAATGATGTCCTAGCCCCAGCCAAGGACCCCTTCCACAGCAATCTGCATTCTCTCACAATCTGGTTCGATGTTAAAAGCAGCCCTGATATAACTGTTCACCCAGCAGCCACTAGTTGGCACTAGTGTGCCAATGGATAAGCCAAGCCCCCCAAGTGGCACTTTTCCTCAATCACTCCTTGGCTTTTACCTGGTATTATGGATCATTTGGTGGAAAACAGAAATGCGGGGAGGGGTGAGGAGGGCATCCCAAAGGACCAGAGGAGGAGAATGTGGAAGTCAGAGAACAGATGGCTGCATGGGATATGGATGAGGTGGGATGGAGACAGTAGTGACAGATTGTGAAAGGCCTTGAATTTTCAGGCATAAAAAGATGAATATTATCTTGAGGGAAATAGGAGAGTTTAGAAGTAGAAGAGAGACATGATCAAATTTGCACTGTGGGTAAAGAGAAAGAAAAGAGAAGTGTGAGGAGATAGTTGCAGTGATCCTGGGAGAGACGATGAGTGGGCCAAAGTATGGTGAGTAATTGCAATGAGGGACAGAGGGTCAGATTTGGAGAGGATTTAAGAAATAAAAACCACAGACTAAAACACGAGGCATTAAAAGTGCAGTTTTGACAAGAAAGAATGAATATTCTTTTCCCTATTAGTAAATACACTTTTTGAATTGGGGTTGCTGCCTAAAATTGCACTGGAAGAACTCAGATTTCATAAATTCTTTGGTTCTAAATTCTAGTCCAATCATTCAATAATGCTGACCATATCCTGTGGTGGAAACTGGGGACCAAGGATGTAGTCCTTGTTCTTTCCTACTGTGGTGGAAGGACGGCCAAATCCTCCACTCTGTAGAATACGTTTTGTTGGAAGAAATATAGTACGCAGGGCAGTCCAGAAAGCCTTGAGGCGTTCTGAGCCTAGGATTTCAAATGAAGGATTAAACAAACTGGGCAATGGTGGCCTAGGCAAAGAGGCCAGGGGAAGCAACCCCATTTCCTGTTTGTCAGAAACTGCAGACGTCACCTGATCCGTGACAAGTACCAAAGTGAGCTACACGCCCCAGGATGTCCGCCTTTAAACAGGTCTCCCCTCCCCACCCCCTAAAAAAGCGGACGAACTGTTTTGCCGGTCGGGGGAGGCCGGCGCCCGCGAGCTCGCCCTCACACCGCCCCACTGCGGCTCTGATTGGTGGAGATGCCGCCTAGCCCCGCCCCCTGAGCTTCGACGAAGGTACCCTAGAAGGTTTGCGCACCAACTGCTGGCCGGCGCGGGCCCTCGCCGGGAATTCTGGGGAGGATGGCTGTTCGCCCCGGCAGGGGGCGGCCGCACCTCAAATCTTGTACGCCGAGGCAGGTTGCATCCCTTACAGAAAAGGGGTCAGAGACCGGAAGTGGGGCCTCCGGGAGCCTTATGGGCAGCGGCTGGGGGCTGACCGGGCTTCTTGCGCCTGCGGGTCACCTCGCTTGAGAAATGGCCATTATCAGGGGCGTGGGTACTGAGCCAGGGCGGGAGGAACTGGGCTCTCGGGTGTTTGCAGACCCAGATCTGGACCCCTGGACCGGAGCGGGGGATGCCTGGTTCTGCTGGCCCCTTGTGCGCCAGGGAGACGGGCAGCCCTCAGAGGCACTCCTCTCAACCGCTCCACGCACTTATATCAGGTCTTTTGAAGATCCACTTAGTGCCAAAGGATTGAGCGCAACCCTGGCGCCTTGGGCCCCTGGCTTTCCTCCTCTCTCCCCTCAGGCGCCCAAGAAACTTAAACGGTTATTCCTTCCAACAGGCTTTTGGGAGCACATGAGGCTTCCCATTGGATGTGGCTCAGCCCTACATCCATTGGTTAACCACCCTGCCCCAAGGTCAGGAAAGGCGCATCCTCTCAACCCCTTTCCTTATTTGCCTTCCCATTTGAGAGGTGGGGATGGACACCTCACACATTTTCTATACAGTACCTAGTGGTGATACAGACAGACACTTGCATTTGCTAAGTACCTGCTTTCCCTTCTTACTTCCTCCTTAAAACCCTCTCTGGCCAAGGAAATTTTAGTTTTGCGTATGTGTTTTGAAGGCAAATTCGATTTTGTCAGCTGAGTCTCTAGAGATACTTTTGGTTCTTCCTTTGAACTACTGAGTGCCTGTTGTAGCCTAAGCACTGCATTGAATAGTTCTGAGAACCCAGACAAACCAAATTGGCTCCTTCCTGTAAAATTCAGACAGATGGGAGAAATTTGGACTTGTGATAAAAGTGGAAGGGTACAAGTACCATAGGAAAGGAAGAGATGGAAGATGGTCTTGAAAGGAAAAAAATGGTCTTGAAATTTGGGCATGCAGGAGGAGGGTCAGAAGTCTTTAGAGAGGAGACAATAGCATTTAGCTGGACCCAGAGCGGGTAATTCCAAAAGATAGATTAAGGCAGCTTAACAACTCACCAGGGTCATAAAAGAACATGGTTAATTTTGTTTCAGGGGTGGGGTTTAGAGAAGGGCTTGTGAAAGAGCCAAAGGAATATACAGTACTTCACATACAAGATAATGCCTATTAAACCCAAGCGTCACAGTCAGCAAATAGCTGTTGTTTGAACACTATCAAATATATGATGGAAATAACTTGAATGTCAAAGAATTTGGATTTTCTCTGGGTAATAGATGATAGATTTTTAAACAAAGGGCATTGATTAGAGGTGTTTGGAAGGGATGGGATCCTGAGCCAGAAAATCAACCACTGCAGTAGTTACAACTCTGTTTGCTTCTTTCCCACGCGCACCCAAACCTCCCTACCTTTCATCCACAAGCATTTCAAAACCACGTTTCTAAAAACCAGCCATTTATATCTCTTTAGGTAAGTTACAGAAGTGTGGTCGTGTATTTACAAGTTGGTTTGTCCAGATATACTATAACTTAGTGCCTGTATTTAATATTGACAACCAAAAAATATATATAAATATCTTCCATCTATACACAGCAGGGCAGAAGTGTCCATGTCTTCTTCAGCAGTAAGTTAGCCTCCCAAAGCCTTTTCTCATGGTGATCGTCTGGCCCTCAGTGCATAGGAGACTAGAACCTGGCAGCCCTTCCCCTCTCCTCCCTGCACTTCTGTGCTCCCAACTGGTCTTACACAAGGAAAGATTAATTTGCGTGGTTGGGTAGGAAGAGATGGCAGTGGGCAAATCCTAAAATGAAACCCAACCCTTAGGGCAGAGAGATCCAGGCCTGCAAAGGAAGTGGCCACAGCCACCTCCTAGTGTAGAAGCCTTGTAGTTCATAGTTCGATTAGTGTGTCCTTGGTCATAGGTCCAGCCCTAAGATTAGCTTGGTGAAGAAGGCAAGTGTCTGCACAGGACCTGATCCCACCCTCAGGCACTGAGCCACTCAGGGTGAAGCCTGGGGCGTGGGGACAGGAGGGTCTGGCTGATAAAAAAATAATAACAAAATCAGTAATAAAAAAATTAGAAAACCTGTTGCTTGTCCGAATAGATTTGAGCAACAGTCTTGCTTTTGTTAAAACTCTGGAGCCATTATAGTCCTGAATACTCTTCTGGACATCATTGGTGCTGGCTGAAGAAAGGAGACCCAGGCCTGGCTCAGCTGAGATCTGTCAATTTAGAAGTCTCATCCAGCTGCCTGTGCTCCAGAAACATCCTTAGGGCTGCTGGGAGCAGGCCGGGCTGGTGGTGTGGGGCACCTCACACTTGGGAATCAGCTCCCAGAGGGCGGAACAACTCCTCAGGTGTCTTGTCACTTTGGCTGGCTCCCCCCTGCCGGAAGCCAGAGGCAATCTCATCGAAGGTCCGGCCTTTTGTCTCAGGAACTTTGAAGTAGGTGAAGATGAAGAACAGAATCAGGAGCACAGTGAAGATGATGAAAACATAGGGACCACACAATTGCTGGAAAACACACAGACAAATAGTTTAAGTTGTGACCCTCGTACCAGCTACAGGACTGTGAATAAATTACTTCTGGGCCTTTGACCTGTTAAAGGAAATGAATACCACCAGGGATGCTATACTGATTAAATGAACCTATGCCAACACCTGGCAGGTGACAGGCAGGACCATCATCACAAGCTAAAAATCTCTGAAGTTGAGGTCAATGTTCTTAGCCAAGTAACTTGAGCTTCTGAGTCTCAGTTTCCTTCTCAGTATAATTCCTAACAAGTATGCTGGAAGAGCACTCTATACTGTACTACATTTGGGGGTCATGCATGCAGGCAAGAATTGGTGAGTATAGAGACAAGGGGGTTCTCACCTCCACATACTGGAAGCACATGCCCACAATGAAGTTTGATGTCCAGTTGGAGAAGCCAGAGACGGCAAAAGCAGCTGGGCGAGGACCCTGGCTGAAAAGTTCAGCCACAATGAACCATGGGATAGGGCCAGGGCCCACTTCAAAGAAGGCCACAAAGCCAAAAATGGCCACAATGCTCAGATAGGACATCCAAGGCAGCTGCTCCTGTTGAGGAAGAGCAGGGAGGGAGTTAGACTGGGTTGTGATGGTTCTTCAGAGGAAACAAGCTGAATTGAAGAGGCCCCTGCTTGGTGGTAGAAGGCAAGAGGCCTAGAATCGATCCTGGATTTGCCCTGTGATCTAGGTACTCTCTACGTGAATCTCAACTTCCTTATTTGCCCAAAATGATTCATGTCCTATGGAGTGGTCTGGGTCCACCCTCTTGGAGTGGCAATGTGGTATCCAAGTGGGAGGGCCAAGAAGGCCCCTGTGTTGCCCTGGCTCTAGCTGCAACTTGTCTATGGCAAGAGAACGTAAGATAGGGGCCGGGGATTTAGCTCAGTGGTTTCACTGCCTGCTGCGCAAGCGCAAGGACCCAAGTTTGATCCCCGGTACCAAAAAAAAGAGAACATAAGATGCCTAGCTCAGGGTGGCGTGGAGCAGGCACTATGATACTGTATATAATCATTCTCCTTGAAGAGGCATAATAGAAAAGGACGTTGATTCAGATCTCAAATCTGCTGTTCATCCCTTACTGCATGCCCACTCTCTTGGCAATCAGGGACTTCCCAAGCCTGAGATCAGCTTATAAATGTGCTGGTGCTTTCCTTGCCCAGAGGCTGGACAAGTGAGTGTGTGCGCATGAGTCCCTGGTACAAGTTATCACAGTGGTTTTAGTTGTAGGCTTGGGCCCTGTAGTCCTGGGCTCATTTCTGACTTCATCCCTTATCTGAAATGGAGCTTTGGTTTTTCTCACCCATAAAATGGGAAGATTATTTGCATATCCCTAATCTGAAAATCTGAAATCCAAAATGCTCCAAAAATCGAAATCTTTTTGAGTGCTGCTGACATGACACCATGAGCAGAAAATGCCACACCCATCCTCATGTGATGGGTCTCAGGCAAAATGCAGGCACACTAAGAATATTATAAAAAGTGCCTTTAGCGTATATGTATAAGGTGGACAGGAAAGAAATGAATTTTGTGTTTAGACTTGGGTCCCATCCCTTTATCTATGCAAATATTTTAAAATCAAAAAACCCCTGAAATCTAAAACACTTCTGGTCTACACACTTCCGATAAAAAATAATGCAACTGTAGCAGCTGACCTGCATTTCTGAGTTGTGAGAATGGAGTGAGACAGATGTGTTTCTGCACCTCCATGGTGAGGAAGTAATACTTTCTAGGGTTGGTGTGAAGATGAATTGAAGCTTCAGTTAAAGGCTTTGAGAAGTTTGATATTGGCAGTGTCCTGGGGAGATGAGAGCTTGAGGTCTAAGGCCAGAGGTGGTATGTTGAGAAATGACCAAGCAGGGAGGAACATATTCAAGATGAGATTGACTGAGATGGAAGGGGACAAGCGCAGGAGCCAGGTCAGGCACCAGGCCGGTAAGCAGAAGCAGGGAGAGCTCAGCCCTCATCTAGTCTGCTAGGCACTTTGCGATCTAAGCCCAAGTAGATGCCCCCCACCCCCAGCCCTCTAGAGTAGCCACTCACCAGCAATGCCAGTGCGATGGTCATGAGTACGGCACAGCCTGCCATGCCACCCAGGCCTATGAGGTGCAGGGTCCGCCGGCCAGCCCGCTCCACCACGAACAGCTGTGGGCAGGGACAGTGTCAGGTCACCCCTCTTGAAGCCCACCCACCCACAGGCTAGCCTCAGTAGCCAAGAAAGCCACATGGTGCCTCTTCCTTGGGGCTCAGCTTAGGGGCTACACAGGGAATGAGAGGCAGAGAGCTAGCTCCAAAACCCGACGGCAGCACGGGGGTAAGAGGGTGCCCAAATAGCTGAGCATCCTGGCTGTGACCTTTGGAGAGCATTTGCCATTTCACTTCCCTTAAGATCCATGTCAGCTCTGTGCTAAGTAATGAGTCTCACAGGTTGGTGAGAATGAAATGAGAGCGCTTACAGAGCACGTGACACATGCCTGGCTCCTGGTAAATGCTGTCGTTCATTCTGTCCCGAGGTCCTGAGCTGGACCCTGGCTGCTCACTCACAGCAAAGACTCACCGACACGACGGTAAAGGCTGTGTTGACGATGCCCGAGCCGATGGTGGCATACACCGGCTGCTGCACTCCCGCCTTCTCAAAGATGCTCGTGGAGTAATAGAATACCTGCCAGACAGAGATTGCTGTCAGCTGGGCTCCCTGGCCCTCCCCTGCCTCTGTACCAGTGAGTGTGGGACAAAGGGTGAGTGAAGACAAAAGGGACAAGTACTTCCCAGGCAGATGGACACTGTATAGTGCCCTTAAGGGCTTTGACTATAAAGGGAAGCCTCTCCTGGCAAAGGCTTGTTTTTCTTTGGGACTTGTTCAGAGCACACACTTGAGCTGGGGCCAGGGTGGGCCCCCAGGAAGGGTGGGTGGGGGCACTCACAGCGTTGATGCCCGACAGCTGCTGGGACAGCTGCAGCACCACGGCAATGAGGATGGGCTGGCGGTAGGCAGGGGAGCGGAACAGCTCCAGAATGGTGACCTTCTTCTCTCGCATCATCTGCCGACTCTCCTCCTTCATCTCCTGCAGGTCTTGGCTCACATCAGCTGTCCCGCGCAGCTTCTTCAGCACTGGTGGGACCAGAGGGAAGGTGGGGTGGCTCAGAGTGGGAAGAAGGCCAGGACTCAGGGGGGAGGGAGGAGGGCAGGGCCCAGCCCATACCACTCTTGGCCCGGTTCTCCTCATTGCGGTTGATGAGCAGGAAGCGGGGGCTCTCGGGGCAGAAGGGCAGCAGGATACACTGGAGCAGGGCTGGGGCGAAGATGACACTGAGCAGCAGGGGCCACAACTCCTCATTGCCCATTATGGAGTCCAGGCCGAACACCTAGGGGAAGCAGGCTGTGAGTCCCCCTCTACTCACTCCTACTCCCATGCCATCCCACCAGGCCTTGCCTGCTTGAGTCAGCCCTGCTTAGGGAAAGAGCTCTAGTTATGGAGGTTCTGCCACTCACATGAGGCTTGACCTCTTTCAACAGGAGAAAGTAGGACCTAACTCACCGAATTACTGGGAAGACAATTGACAAAGCTACCAAGGTGTCGGGCACAGAGTATAGGGGTGGCTACTCTGCCACAGGAAGATTTGAGGGATGGGGATGGAGGAGACTTCTGGAGATAGGGTACAGTGCTCATGAAGGCCTGCAGGCCTGGAGGCACAATAGAGTCTGGCATGTTGTGGGACCTGTGGGGTCCCCTGTGGTTGGAGGTTCAGAGCGAGAAGAGTATGAGAAGGATCAAATAATCTTGCTGACTGGCTGGCAAGGCCAGTGGGAGATTTGCAAGTGGTTGTGTGTTCCCTGGGACCCTAACACCACAAGACTGTCCTCTGCAGGGCTGTGGAAGGCTGAGTGGAAGTCTAATTGGAGAAACTCCGTCCTGTTGGGCAGGCAGACCCAGCCCTGGCTTACCTGGGCAATCAGGATGCCAACAACGATGCCCAGCTGGTGCAGGGTGCCCAGAGCCCCACGAAGAGCTGTGGGTGACACCTCCCCAACATACATGGGCACGAAGCCCGTGGTCAGGCCGCAGTATACGCCGATGATGAAGCGGCCCAAGATCAACATCTCAAAGGACTTGCTCAGTTTCGAGAAGCCCATGAGCACAGCAGACACGAAGGCCAGCAGGTTCATCATCAGCATGGAGTTCCGCCTGGGGGTGGAGTCACAGGTTAGGAGGGTCCTTGATCCCCTGACTCTCCAGGGGCTGAGCTACAGGTGATGCCCTAGAATAGCAGTCTCCCCTCCCCGACCCGACTCCCACTTGGGACTCCCCCAAGGCCAGGGCCAGGGCCCCTCCTGCTCACCGGCCAAAGCGATTAACAAAGAGGCCCACAGAGAAGGACCCAATCATTCCTCCAACAGAGAAGATGGCCACTGACAGGGACCAGAGCGTGGTGAGTGTGGTGGGCAAGATGGGCTCCCCATAGCGGTGGATCCACGTCTGGTTGTAGAACTCCTCGATCACCTGCAGGGGAGAAGCAGGTTGGGTGGGTCGTGAGACCAGGACCTATGCTCCCCTACCTCAAGGGGGGTCATTTACCACCCGATGCTGGAGGGCCCAGGGCCCATCTCTGTGGTAAACTCTTGAGCCAAATCTCTCCCTTTTTGTGGGCCTCAGTTTCCTCAGGTGAGCAGCAGAGGCTGGGCTCCATCTCTGAGAGCTGGTTCTCACCCTTCCCCCAAGGCATGGTTTCCAGTGCCCTGGGGTTTCACATGTTCACCACCGTTGCTGGGGACAATGGCAAATGACCTATGGGGCAAGTACAGACACAGCAGAAAGGTATAGGGAGAAAATGCTCCTACCCACTTGTGCCTTCTCTCTTCTGGTAAGGTATTTCAAGGCTCTAGTTCTAGACCAGCCCTTTTGCCTACCCCCTGCTGGGGAGGAAACAGCTGGACAGACAGGTCCTGCCATTCTGGTGGTTTTGTGGGAGTGGACTCACTGACTCTGCACTCGCCTGGTGTGACCAGCTCATACACATCACCCTTCAGATAGGCTCACAAGGCTCACACTATTACTTTCTGCTCCTCAGGCCCAGTTCCTTTCTGGCTGGCCTGGGAGTGCCACCCACAGGCGTGGTCTCATATTTCCATCCAGGTGCCCAGCTGGTAGGTCTAGGGAAAGGCAATGGACAAGGAAGTAAAGTAGTTCCAGGAACTGGAGACATCTGTCCTAGACAGGCCTGCCCATAGCCCTGCCCCCACCCTGGGGAGGGCCTGGACCGAGGCCAAGGATGTGGCCGGCATAGGCAGCCCTAGCTCTGAGCACACTTGCTACACTTGGGCAACACAGACACACACCCAGAGCCAAGACTGGCCAGATCCATCCAAGACTGGCACAGGCTCCACTGCCTAGAAGCTTCCTGTTCACACATCCAATCATATACACACATGGTTATATTCATATCATCTGAAGTCTCCTGGCCTGGCCAGTCACAAACCTGCATGCCTCTCCTCCCTTACCACTTCATTCAATTCTATGCAAACCCAACCATGCCAACACCCCTTACCAGGAGTATGCAGTTTATACACATGTGGCATTATGTAGCCTCTTCCTCCTCCATCATCTTTGCTCTTTGTTATCCCTACCCCTACCAAGACACAGAGGTCTAGCAGAACAGGAAGGAGTAGGTAGCCACACTTCCCAAAGGGGAAATCAAGGCAGTCCCTGGAATATCCTTCGGGTATATGAGCCATGTGTAGAGAAACCTGTCTTGAGTCAGTGGGCCTCTGCCTAGCTCCTAGAGTCCAGGCTGTAGGGGGTTACAGTAGCTTTTGGTGGGTGAGGCAGCACCAAGGATCTACATGGCTATTCCAGCAGAGAGCACAATGATTAGGATCCTGGACTGTGAAATGGAACACAACCAAATTCATATCCCAGCTCTATTCCTTACTTCCTTCTAGTGTGACCCTGGGCTAGTTATTTAATTTTCAGTTAGTTTCAATTAATTCATCTTTAAAATGCAGTTATTAGATACAGTCACGCATCACTTAACAATGGGGATCCATTCTGAAGTGTATTAGGCAATTTCATTGTGTGCAAACATCAGGAGAGTGCATTTAACACAAACCCAGATGAGTAACTTGACATGGCCTCTTGATACAATCAGGAGACATGGTAAACATGAGATGTATGAGGCTGCTGCTGGGGTAACACAGCATAGTGTTTTACAGAAGCTTTTTTCTTTTTAAAGTAAGTAGAAGGAATATACTCTAACAAAAATATAGTAAAGACATAAATCAGCACAATGTTGAGTTCCTAAAATGAGGGGAGAAGCGTTCCTTCTTTTTTCTGCTTTAATTGTTTGATGTAATTTATCAGTTAAAATGTATATAAGCCTGCTGTTGTCACATAGCTGGTTTTCAAGCTAGGAATATACTTTCTTTAATAGGTGCTATTCAAATTTTATATTTCCTCCAGAGTTAGTTTCATTAATTTGTCTTCCAAGGTACTTCTTAGAAGTTGTCAAATTTATTTCAAAAAAGATTTTTGTAATATGCTTTCTATATCCTTTTAAATTCTGTAAAATCTGTGCTAATGTCTCCTAGATCTTAATATTGTAATTTAAAAAATGTATAACTGATGTTGTATAACAGGAAGAAAAGGTCTAAAAGAGCAGGGGAATTGGGAGGGGTAGGGGAAGGGAAAAAAGGGAAAGGAAAAAATATGAGAAGAGGAAAAAAATGGAAACAAGGTCTTTGCAAATAGGGAAGGGTGGAGGAGGTGAAGGGAGGGCAAGGGAAGGGGAAAAAAATAAGAACCAAGAGGCTCATGTAATGGTACAAGATCCCAATGATGAATGTAACTGTATTTTATACCTAAAATGTACCAATAAACTTAATGGGGAAAAAAAAAAGACGTGAATCAGTAACATAGTCATTTATTATCATTGTCACTATCGTATTTTTTTTTTTTTTTTCCTGGGTACCGGGGGATTGAACTCTGGTCCTTGCGCTTGTGTAGCAGGTGGCGAAACCACTGAGCTAAATTCCCGGCCCCGACTATTGTATTATTATGTATAGTATTGTATATAATCTGTGCAGCAGGCAGCACAGTAGGTTTGTCTACAGTGGCATCACCACAGGCATGGACACATAAGTAATGCACCAAGATAAGATGTTACAATGGCCGTGATGTTGCGAGGCCATAAGAATTTTTCATCTCCATTATAATCTTAGGGGGCCACCTCTGGATATGCAGTCTGCCATTGACTGAAATCAGTATGGTGATGACTGTATCTGATTCATAGTGTGCTTCTACAGTGCCTTGCAGCACCCCACCCCTAGTTACTCAACACTCACTGGTACTGGTCCCAAGGTAGTGAGGACCACTGACAAAGTCTTACCAAGCCTCCATGCCACAATTCAAAAATCAAGGTTTCTGCCAGAGGTCAACCCAACCCCTCTATCTACCACTGACTTCTACCTCTACCTCTACGCTCAAAGCAGTGGCTACACCTTTGCTCTCCATACCATTTCCTCACCCCTCCCTGGCTCTGGATGATGTTACTCTTGTCTCTGAGATCCAAGGTTTCCCGGACTTCCAGGATTTATTCTCCCTGAGGACAGGGACTGGAGCCTGTCCTGGGGCCACCTGTGAGTGGGTAAAAGAATCAGTGGATAAGGGTCTCAGACTCTTCTTCTACAAGCCCTTGATTCTGCTGGGGACAGAGATGAGGCAGATTTTAACAAAACAAAAACACACAGTGCTTGTGTACAAGGAACAAAACCAACTGCAGAGGACCAGCTAGGAACAGTAATGCCTCGTTTGTCAGGCTGTGCAGAGAACAAGCTGTTCTGGATAAGAGAACTATCCAGATACATGACACTTGCCCCTCCCAGGGCCCAAATTTTCCTGACTCACCATCAGGATGGAAATCTTTCTCCCTCTGTCACTCAGGGACTCACCAGACCTATGAGATGTCTGTCCTTGGCTTTTGAGTTCTGCAATCCACATGTCTGTCTTGTCCCACCCCCTCTTATGGTTCAAAGGCTTGTCTCCTACAATTCTCCAAGCCCCTTTAAAAATCTGCCAAGGGCCGGGGATTTAGCTCAGTGGTTCCTCTGCCTGCCTTGCAAGCGCAAGGATCCAAGTTCAATCCCTGGAACAACAAAAAAAAATCTGCCAGGAAGTCAGCTATGGGAACTGGAGATTGAACCTAGGGTCCTTGTCCTTAGCTGCACCCCCAAGTACATACACTTGAGACAGGGTCTCACTAAGCTGCCCAAGCTGTATTCCAACTTGTGATGCTCCTGCTCAGCCTCTCAGAGTGCCTGAATTACAGGTGTGCACCACCATGCTCAGCTCCGCTAATGGAACTTGTGTGAATTGTGTGCAAAGAAAATGCTAGTAAGTGCTGAAACTACCTACATGAGCGGAAGGATATGATGCTGAGGGTTCTGTTCCGACAGCTCAGGATAATTGTTAAAGGAGCCTCTCTGCTGCTCAGATTACTCATGGGACTCAGGGGGGTGAATAGCCAGCTCTGTTCACTCCAACCTTGGTCCAGACTCATATTCTCAAGCCCCCAAACCAGCAGCACTTCCTGGGCATCTGAGGCTCCACAGTGGGTTTCTGCCTTGGCATCTGGAGTGTAACATTTCTGAGAAGCCAGGCCCGTTTCCATTCCTGCTACTGGTTTGAGGTCTCCCTGTCCTCTCTTCCTGGGGACTGCATACGACCCTTGCCCCAGGAAAGGCAGAGGGTCCCTGGAGGGTCACAAGAATCCGACACAGGAAAAAGTCTGGGTCACCTCTGCCACCCAGTCACTGCCCTCATTGTTCTCACGAGAAGTATCTAGGTGCCCTAAAGGAGGAGCCTGCTGTCTACTCCCCTGAAAGGATCCCATAGAGCAGTTTCCACAAGGTCCTGGGCATCCTCTTCACCCCTGGCTGCTCCCGAAGGGTCCCACCCACCTCACGTACCCATCACAAGCCTGGAAATCACCCTTGATATTACTATTGTCCCTGAATCTCACAATCCCCAGGTCCTGTGGATTCTGCTTTCTGATTTGTTCTACTTCTTTACCCAGGCAGCACCTACCCTGGGTTTTGCCTAAATTCTACTCCCAGACACTTTCATCTCTCAAAGCCAGATGCCATTTCCTACAACTTACTCCTCTGTATCGTTGTCAGAGCCCTGCTGATATGCCTGCCCTCCAGTGCTCTTCTACTCCCTTCTCAGTCCACTCACACCCTCTCCACCTTGCTCAGGGTCTGGCTGAGTGGAAGTATAATGAGGAGAAAGGGAGGGTCCTGGTCAGTTCCAGGGTGACCTGCTGGCAGCCAAGGGGCTATTGGAGATCTCTGCTGAAGGTCCTCATTGAACACAGGGCAAAGGAGCCCCTTGATGATGCCATGGGGGCTCCTGTGGAGAAGCTATTGGCTGTGCAGCCCAGGTCTTGGGATGGGATGGACTGCAGGAAAAAGCTATTCCTCACCCAGCAGTTGGGGGACATGGGGGTATGTTATACACTCCTAAGGGCATTCTGGGAATCCCCAAGCCACTCTCCACCAGGGCCAGGCAATTGTGGGCGAGCACCCCCACACATTTGGCCATCTACAGAGGAAGTTCTTGCTTCCTCTGTATAATTGAGGTATTCATACAGGGGCAGGAGGCACAGCATTCTCTGGCACATGGAATAAAAGGAATGCGCCTATACTGTCGTCACTGTTGCTCTCTCAAGGAGACAAGCCACCACCCTCAGAGAAGCAGCAGAGTCAGGGTTTCCGTTTTTATACTGACAGGGACAAGTCACTGGCCTAAGGACTATATACACAGCATACGTAAGGGAAGAGCCTAAAGGAACTAGGGGCTTGCTTGCCTCTGGGACCCCAGTGGGTACAGGGCTCAGCTTTCCAGGCTTCTAAGGATGAGACTGCCCACCCTACACGTGGTGAGTTCCTTGCCTAAGGACAGCATGCAAGTCAAAGTGATTTAAAGCACAAGCTGGTAACATTTTATGTAAAAGGTTAGGTAGGACTTACCAGGTAGGGTCTTTGGGCTACATATGGCCTCTATTGCTTGTTTTTCTTCCAATCCTTTAAAAGTGTGAAACCATCTTAGCTCATGGGCCACACACAAATGGGCTGCTGGATGGGTTTGGCCCTCCTGCCACACCCTGATCCAGGATTCTAGACTACTGCCAGGAGGCTTGTCTGGGAACTTCTGGCTGGTCTTATCATCCTTCCCTGGATACAGTACCCTACAAGGCCTGGGTCTTCTACTCCATCCCCAGCAAAGCTCCCTAGGCTAGGTTACTGAGTTAAAGCTCCCTCTCAGCCCTCCTTCCTCTTTCCTGGATGTTACTTGGGGGATGAAGGGGTTAAACAGGCAGCTGGCTTTCAGCTGGTTAGGAGGAAGAAAGGGTAGGCTTGTCCAACTCAGGCCCACAGCCTGGCCTTGACCCCTGATCCGGCTTCTCCTCTCCCCCCCAGCTCTCAGCTCAGAGTTATGTCTCTACAGCAACTCAGCCACACCTCAAGGTCAGCCAGGGATTCAGGGCCAGATGTTCCATGTGGAGGTCACCTAGGGCCTCTCCCTGAGGCCCAGGTTAGAGTTAAAAGCTGGGCCCAACCCATAGCAGATGACAGGACCACCCAGGCTGCTTGGAAAGCCACCCATGACCTGCCTCCAAACCAAGGCCAAGCCTTTGTCTCCCACAGCAGCCTGCTCATGGTCCATGGCCTCCAGAGCCTCCCCTGAAGATGCAGGGACCTTCATCTCATAGTGGCAGCCCCAGGTAAAGCCCTTCTCTGCCCTCAGGATGAAGGGCCTCCTCACTTACACTATGACTCACAGGCCCTTGTTTGGGCAGACATAGTGAGCCCCTCACACCCCTGCACTTTCATTTACACATCATTAGCAAACACCCAGGTACTCCTCTGGAAAGCCTTCCTGTAACCACCTTTCCTTCCCTACTGCAGTGGGTCTCAACTGGGCCAATTCTGCCCCTAAGGGGACACCTGCTATGTCCAGAGACATCCTCAGCTGTCACACTGGCTCCTGGTATCTAGTGGGCAGAGTCCAGGGATACTGCTAAACACTGTACAGTGCACAAGGAAGCAACGCTAAAGAATTATCCAGTAAAAACGTCCACAGAGCTGAGATTAAGCAGCCCTGCGAGATGGACTGAATATCCTCACTCCTATGGAGCCTGTCCACGTTTCCATCACTGCCCACGGATGGCTAACTACAAGGTACCCGTGCTCCCTCTAGACTGGACTTCAACCCAGAGGTGGTCTGAGTTACCTGTGTCACTAGTGCCCAGCACAGGACTGGAAAGAGTCATTACTCACTGAGGAAGAAGCCAAACCTAACCGAGGGGCTTAAGCAATGACGGCTCTAACAGGGTGTGATAGTAAAAGAGATTGTGCAACTGTGTGTGGGAAACCGTTGAGACGCCTGTGCATGACTGGGCTTGACTCACTTCTGAACTCCGAGCACGAGGGACCAGCTGGGCGGCACTCCCATGTGGGAAAGGGTGTTAAGGTGCCCACCTCTGACCATCTATCCTCCACAGTGATCAAGGGCACAGGTTAGAGCCAGACTTCCTGGGTTCAAATTCCAGCTCTGCCACTCACTAGCTGCGTATCCTCGGTTTAGTTGCTTACCATCTCGCGCTCCAGTTTCTTACGAAACAGGGATCATGGTGTGTGTTTAATGGTGTTATTTTGAGGAACAACTGGATTACCAATTCTAAAGTGCTTACAACAATGCCTGAGCTAGTAAGCTCTAAGGGTGTGTGGTGATAGTTAAAGAAAGAGGGGACCCAAAACTCTAGATCCTGACAGAGATAGAGAGGCTGCCTGGAGCCTGGAGCTCAGCTCCCCTGAGGGACGCAAGGTTGGACTGAAATGAGGGCCCTGCTTTCAGCCCAGTTTGGTTGTCACTTCTAGGTCATCCCCACAGACCTCACCTCCTCCAAGGACCAAGGACCCTCTCTCACTGACCCATCTCTCTGGCTTCTGAGGCTGCCTCATTTCTCAGACGTGCTGGCACTGTGCCTGGGTAATGATTAGGCTCACGGTGACCCGCCACTGGGGAGGGGAGAGGCTGTCCCCAGATGGGCCCAGGACATTTGCATTATTTGCTCCCTCTGGCTGGGCTTGCCTCTTCCACCTCCTCCCTCTCCGCTAGGGAGAGGGACCGCGTGGTATAGATGTCCCAGGGATGTCATTACTACTCAGTGTGGGGCAGGGGCAAGGCTCAGGGTGGGAGATGCAAGAGATCTGCAGTCCAGCTCCAGCTCAGCCTCCCACCCGCCAGCCACCCTCACCCAGCCTCGTACCCTCATCTAAACGCAGGGAAGATTATCTCAGCCTGCAGGCCTCACAGAGCTTCAGGGAAGAGGTGATTTAAGGGTAGGTGCTTTGTAAACATTTAAGATAATATCTTGATTAATTAATTAACACTTCCAGAAGGAAGCCCTTTTGGGCCTGTTTTATGGCAGAGAACAAGCTTCTGGTAATGAACAGCAGGACTGGCCTCCTCACCATTAGTGGGCAGTGTTTTCATGAAAGCATGGCCAAGACACCACTGCTTCCTCAGAGAAGTCCTTTGGCGCAGACAAGGGAGGCTGGTGCAGGCAGTGCAGGCAGTCAGCAATACAAGGCTGGGGAGTACTTCATGCCACTGCGTCTTTGCACACGCCGTTGCCTTTGCTTGGATACCTAGCCCTCCTTCCCTGTGAGGCCAACTTACCCTAAGTTGGCTGCCAAACCCTTCACAAAGCCTTTCCTGTCTTTCCCATCACCCAGCCCAGTGCCAGTCACTCCCTCCTGTTGCTTTCCCAGCATCTGGAAGGCCTCCCTATCGGTGGGTTCAACCAACTGGGGAGCGTAAATATTTGAAAATAAAAACTGTGTCTGTACTGAACATGAATAACCTTTTTCTCCCTTGTTGGTAGCTCCCAAACAGTACCACAAGGCAGTCACGTTTACCATTGTATCATGTATTATATGTAATCCAGAGATGACTTCAAGTATGTGGGGGGGATGTGGTATGTGATGTACAAATACTAAGCCATACTATAAGGGACTTGAGCATCTGAATATTTTGGTATCTGTGTGTGTGTAGGGGGGTGGGCGGGTCGGTCTTGAAACCAATCCCTCATGGATACCCACGGGAAATTGTGCCTGGCTTTTCCAAGGGGCCTCCCCCACCCCTTCTGGATGGGGAGTCCTGGGTGGGGGTGAGGGCCAGGGTCAGGTCAGATCACCTATGACGGAGCTCCCTGAAGGGTTCACTGCCATACTCTCGCAACCAGGCTATTTGGGGTGGACTCTGGCACACAGTGGACATGTGCTAAGTCCTTGTGGAATGACTGTATCTACAGAACTGAATCACTGGGCTGGGGATTTAGCTCAGTGGTTCTGGCACCTGCCTCAACGAAAGCACAAGGTCCTGAGTTCGATCCCCTGTACTAAAAAAAAAAAAAAAAGTTTCATCCAGAACTGAATCATTATGTCTTCCTGGGACAATGACTCAAGGGCCTACCCAGGCATGGTGGTCACTACACTATCACCTCGACTTGCGTTTCTTATTCTTCCATCCTGCTACCCCCTCTTCCCAAGTTAAACTGATCACTTATAATCTGTTCTTGGTTAGAAACACCCGGCCAGGCCTGGAACGTGCGAAATTAAACAGACTGCCTGTGTGCCTGGCCAGGAAATGCCACTAGATCTGTGTGTTCCCAAGGCTGGTTTCTCAAGTGATACTCCCACCTCAGTCTACCGAGTAGCTGAGACGACTGCTGTGTAACATTACACCCAGCTCCACTTCTACTCTTTCCACTTCCCTCTCCCTCTTCAGCCACGACAGGGAGGTTTCTACACCACTGTGCCTGCCACAAGGCCACATCATCTCTCTCCTTTGTCTTGCAAAACTTGTCTCTGAGGCTCTGGGTCCTCTCCTATCTGTGGGGCTGATCTCAGGGATGTGAGCCTTGGTTCTCTCTTTATTCCAGTCTCCCCAGATCTCGTTCCACACCCCCTTGGACACCGGTGATGGACCCTCGGCTCCTCTCCAGCCTGGATCTAAGAAGCAGACCCATACGCACGAGTGCCTCCAGTGCATCTCCAGCAGCGCCTCATTAAACCCCAGGTCCTGCACATCCCACATCTACCAGCTCCTCCCCTGCTGTTCCTCCTCGAGAACCCTCATCTCCAAAATCAAAAGCTCAGAAGCCATTTTTGAAACTTCTCTTATCCTCACCTGGAACTAGTGACTGAATCCCATCCATTCCATCTGAAGCTTTGTTCTAATCCTGTTAGTGCAGCAGCAGCCTTCTCGCTAGTGTCCCTGAATCTAGTCCCACATTCTCAGATCCATCCCATTAGGCCAGACACCTGAATCCACTTCCTAAGATGCAGATATGATGCTTGTCCTTGCCAGGTCCTGTCCTGAAATCCACCATCCAGTGCCATTCTGACTATACCACATCATGCTGACACTCTGTAGCCCAAACTACAAGGCCCACAATGGTCCCACTTCGGCTTGCTTTGGGCTCCCCATTTCTCCCTCTCCTCCATGTAGAGACATCGAAAACTAGTCACCATTTACAGATTGCCTGGCTCTCTTCCCTCTGGGCATTTTACTGCCTCCTCTGCAGACCCCTACCCACCCTACCCTGTTCTGTTTTTGAAACACACCTCCTCTATTCTGCTTTTGACAGTCCTAGTCACACTTACTCTGTGACCACAGTCAAGACGTCATCACTTAATCCAGCATTTCTCAACTTTGGCTGCACATCAGAGTCGGTTAGGAAGCTTTATATTCATCCCAGATCAATTAAATCAGAATCTGGAGAGCGTCCAGGGGATCTCAACGTGCCACCAAGGTGGAGGACTCAGGTTCCCTATTTCGTCCTCATCTGTACCCCACCCCATCCTATACAGATTCCCAAAGGAAGCCAGCTCCAAGAGGTGCTCAGAGCATTTATCGAAGCTGGGCTCGAGGCTGTTCCAAGCATGGGCCCACAGTCGCCATGTTAGGCAAACTCGGAAAAGTCCCTGTCAGTGCTACTGCAGCCAAGCATGATGCAGCAAGCTGAGTTCCTGGTGACCTGCTCCCCAGAACCAGGCGTGGCCACCACAGCCACCCTCCGCCCAGTTGGAAGAAGCCCAGCCCTGGGTCTGTGCACACTGCCCACTTCCTCAGACAGGAACATGTCCTCGGACCAGTCACACTCACTTTCCAGCCCCACCTGTCTGGACAGTGAGCCTGGTCCTGACAGGAGGACTCCACTCTCATTTCATCCTTCCTGTGAAGGTGTTTTTAAATGACAGGGCAATTATTTAGGAAGACAGCCTAAGGCTGTGGAAACAAAAGAACTTGGCTTCTGATCCACCATTCACTAGTATGTGACCTTGGGCCTGCTGAACAATTGCCTCAGATGCCTCACACTCAATTTCTGGATCTATAAAGTAGAAACCACTACCCAACTTTATAAATGCATACATGAAAATCACCTGGTACAAAGAGACCTGTTACAATTTCCTTTTCTGCCCCTATATCCTTTCTTTTCCTCTCTTCCCTAAAGCAAAGGTGGGGCTAGAGAGGATGGCCAGGGTCCCTCCCTTCCAGTCTTGACATGCCAAGGAACAAGTGATGGCAGGCTTAGGATGCACTGTGGGGAGAAAGTCAGACCTCCACCCCTGCGTTTCCCTAGGGTAAGACGCCATTTCTGCTTGGACTGGCACTGGGCCTCCAGGGAGAGGATGCAGTTTCAGCCCAGAACTGGATGCCTTACTCAGAGGAGTGCTGTGAGTGGAAGCGGGTATGAGCATCAAGGGCCCGATGGGGAGGTGTTGGGTACCAGCTCTGCCTGACTTGCCTGGGTAATGCTGGGCGGGTTTCTATCTATAGCCATTCTCCGGCCTGTAGAAAGGGAAGAATGGCTGCTGCTGACCTGCCTGCCCACCCTGGAGTCTATAGTGGGCGCCAAGCAAGATAAGAACCAGGAATAGAATTCCACTGCAGTATAGCAACATAAAACTGAGTGTTGCTTTAATTATCATAAATGTCTGTGTTGGGTGGGAGGTTGGACAAGATGATCTTGAAGTCCTAGGATTCAGTGGAGCCCAGAATTCTGTGGGCCCTGAGATTCTATAGTGCCAGCTGGGGAGGCTGACGGTTAAGCTGATGTCAATGATTCTGAGGCCCAGGTAACAGTGGGGGTGTGTGTGTGTGTGTGAGTGCACACCCGTGGTGCAGCACAGCAAGCTGGAGGCCATGATGGCGTGGTACTCACCTTCTGGGGGGCATTGATGACGCCAGTGTTGTAGCCAAACTGCAGAGATCCAAGCACTGCCCCTCCCACAGACAGCATGAGGCGGCCTGTCACCTTCTGCAGAGAAACAAACCACAGTCACAGGCATGTTTGAGCCCAGGTTATCACAGAGCAGGGCTGAGGCTGGCAGGTTCCCATGTTCAGATGTTTTGCCTGACTCTTGGCTCGACACCTGTTCTCCTCCAGGGAAACTCTGCCATTTCCTGACCTCAGGTGCCCAAACTGGCCCAGCTGACATCTAGACCTTTTCCTGGTGAGAGAAGACAGTCATGATCTTCTCCCTCTGACTAGAGAGGGAGGCCTTTGATTCTCTGGGGTCTCATTCCCCTGGTAGGGCCATACTTGGGCTCCAGACTCTCATTAGGAGACCCAGAAATCAAGCCTGCCATGCAAGGGGGCCAAATTATAAGAAAGGAACAGACAGCACAGGTGGGGGGGGAGGTGTTCTGGATTTGGAGCCAAAGGTATTGACCTCTGATTCCAGCCCATCTCCCTACTTGCTCTGTGAACCCCACCCCACTACTTTCCCCACCCTACTACTTTCCCCACCCTCTGTTTGCTTATCTACAAAATGGGCACAGTCAGCTTTGGAGACATATTCCTGCCTGCTCTCCACTTCCCACCATTCCCAGGGCAGGAAAACTGAGCTGAGAGGAAGAGACAAGTCCCAGATCACTCAGGGGTCTCCAGCAAAGCCACAGCTCTGGACTTCCCATTCAGTGCTCCTCACAGCAATGGCCCCCAAACTACAAGTTTCCCAGAGTTATCTGGACACAGACGAAACACCAGCTAGAAGAGTGCTTTGGAAAAGAACATGATACAAGGTGAGTTCAAGTGTTGGGTCAAAATGTTTCTAATGGACAAAGGGTGGTAAGGTTCTGTCCCCTGGCAGCCTAAGGCATGAGGCAACAGGAAGAGAAGAGGCCAGCAGGTGAAAGGCCCTGCTTACATACAGGTGAAAGGCCAGCCAGCTGTCCACCTGGCTAGAGAAAGGTAGAGACTTTATGACTTTTAAAATGAAGCAGCCATGAAATGTGATTATGTGGCAGGCCCCTAATTGGCTATAGGAGTATGGCGCCTGGGGAGGCATGCCAGAGAAATGGGTGGCGTCACTCTGCAGAGCACTGAGCTGGGCACTGCAGGCGAGGGTGGAGGCTCAGCAGCCTGAATCACAGGACAGTCTGGAGGAGGATAGGAGACCGGAATACAGTCTCAGGTCAGCCGCAGGCTTGCTCTGGGTCTCCGCGCCTCTGTTTCCCCAAAGAACCCAGAAGCAGCCCTGATTTTAAGATCACTGGGTGTAGCTGTTAATCAGAACTTGTTCAGTCTCTAGAAGCCCACAAGGCAAGGATTGCAAAAGCCAGGGTTTTCATGTCAGAGGCCGAGAAAGGAAAAAGGCTTCGCCAGGCCTGAGGGTACAGCTCAGAGCCCACTCTACATCACAATGAGCCTGTCTGTCTGCTTGCCCCTCTGTGGACAACCCCTGGATGCTCATCTTACATGCAAGGATTTTTCTCCTGCCACAGTGCATGGCAGTCCCTTTAAGTCCTGTCTTTCACAGCTCAACTCAAAAGGTCCCCCAGAGTCTCCCTTCTCTCAATTCTTTGGGAGCCACAGACCCAGAAGCCGTACAGTGAGTGGCCAGTGAGTAGGTGACAAACATCTGGTGGTCCCCGGCCAAGCAGAGGACCAGCCAGAGTGTCATAGATGACCACTGGTAACTGAAGAGTCTGTGGTACAGCACTCAGCACGAGCATGTGGGCTGGGCAGTGACAGATGGCCCTGCCACATGCTGGTTGTCCCAGGAGTTGCATGCACGAGTTCAGAGTTATCCACGGTGTGATACTTATGGTGTGCAAGACATATATTTTCCTGGTACATGTTAGAATGGAGATAAAAACTAGCAATGCAAACTTATGATTTAATGAGATGTGGTATAATAGCTATGTAATGAAATATATAAAAATAAAGCTCTTCATGTATTAATCTGTGACACTCTCCAAGTTAGCTTTAAGAAGCAAGTTTCAGATTTGTGTATTTTATACTACCTTTTGTGTAAAAAACCAAAATTGATACGGCTGGGGGAGATGCACGCACATGAAAAGAATGCACATGAAAAGTAATGATGTACTGTACTTAGAGGACCTGGGTGGCTATGGAGGGGATAGAAGGGAAACTTCATTTTATACCCTTTGGCACATTTCTGAATTCTGAACCATGTGAATGGATCAACTATTCAAAGTACAAGGCCTGTGGCTTCACATTACTTAGAACAAAGCAATTTAAGTAAAAATGCTTAATGAAAAATTACGCTAGTGCAGCTCAGTGAATGATGCTGCAGCAGAGGCTATGTGAGGCCCATTCCAATACTACAGGCCTTGTTTTAAAAGTCTGGCTCTGATGTTCCAGAGGTTCTTGAACCTCTGAAGCCGTTCTTGGGGCCCTATTAAGCAGCTATTCACCTGGTAGCAGGGGCTGCTGAGAGCCAAGAATAAGCCCTTCTGCAGAACTTTGCCACTGGCAGGCCAAAGACAAATTTCACTTTAGAAACTTGCCTACGATAGATACCCTGGGTTATATCCACATCCACCCAGGTAGGCTGCTGCATTAGAACTCACTAAAATTCTCAGTGACCCGTTTTCCAGACCTCATGCTGGATCGAACAGCTCCAAGTCCTGCCATCATGGAAAGGGCTGGCAGTCCAGTGGGGGACCCGTGGAGGCCCAGAGGTGAGGCACTCAAAGACAACATGAAGATAGCGTGGTCTGGGCTTCAAAAGGGGTGGTATGAGGAACTGAGGGTGCCCCAGAAAGATTTTTAATGTTGCCTGGGGACAATCAAAGATGAGTTCCCAGGAGGTGACATTGGATTTGGACTGTGAAGAGCAAGCAGGGAGCCTGCCAAGTGGAAAAGCAGTGACAAGACTGCATTCCAGGTAGATGGAACAGTACGTGCAAGGGAAAGAAACAGGGTCTGATATCATCAGGCTAAGAAACAGAGTGCTCATGAGGCTCAGTGTGAGCTGTCTCAGAGGAGCAGGGCCCCGGACCCTTTGTAGGCACACAGCACTGAGACCAGTGATATGTTCCTATTCCCATCTCCTGCACTCACTACACCAGCTTGATCACTGCTGGGCTTGGCATCAAAACTCTGGCTGAAATGCAGTGAGTGCTACCTTTCACCTTGGAATTGGAAGCCTGCTAGCCCTGCCGCTAGGCCTCAGTTTCTTCACCTAGGAAATGGGGCTAATGTTTCCTCCTTAGAGTCGCTGTCAAATTCTGTATCAGGGAGCAGAGAAGAGCTTCCTTGACAAGTGCTTGCCAAAGGCCACCAGAGCTCATCTGCCAGTTTGCCTGTGGCTGCAAATGAAGCACAGTGAGTAAGTCCATCTACTCAACCTGTGTTTACTTAAGTGGCCAGCTGATGTACCGCTGATGACTCAGAGAAAGTGGTGGTGGGGAGCAATGCAGAATCCAGAGTCTGGGACTCTCAGTGGTTTATCACTGCTCTCCAGGGATGGGGTGACCTTCCATAGCACTCCATGCTTTTCTAGGCCTTGGCACCTGCTGTGTCCTCTGTAGTTTCCACTCTGGGAACTCCTAAAAATAGAAGCTGGGTTTTTTCATCTCTGCAACTAGAGTGCCCAGGTAGGCATTAGCACTGAACAATTGTTAAAAAAACAAAAGAAACCAAAAGAAACCAGAAAAGCTGGGTGTTATGGCACACGCCTGCGAGCCTGGCATTCAGAAGGCTGAGGCAGGATTGCTGTTGAGTTTGAGGCCAGCCTGGGCTACATAGTGAGTTCAAGGCCAGCCTGAACTACATACTGAGACCCTGTCCTAAAAAAAAATTTTTTTTTTAAATCCCACTAAACTTATGGATTTAGGCAAAACTCTGGTTTTCCCAGAGTGCTCATCCTAACTCAGCTATTCGTCAAACCCCTAGTGAGTGCAGGACTGTCAGAACTCTGAGAAGTGGGAACAGGGTAATGCACTCCCCCAACCCTCCATTTCATGCCCACAGGGCTGCAGTTGGGAGACCTTTGAAGTCAGTCAGATCAAGTTCAAATCCCAACTCTCTTAGGAGTGCCACAGGCTTCTCAGCTCAGCAAAGCCCTGGGCTCAGTCAGGCTCCAGCATACAGGAGGATGCCTCATGTCCCCACTCCATGCCCTTTTCATGCCAATTCTGAGAGTCCTGGGGATCTGAGGCCCACTGAGTGCCCTCACCCCAAGCCATTGACGATGTGTTGGTTCCCACACGCTGGGATGATAGCCACCCTGTGGACATGACTTGCCAAACATTTGACCTTTTGACCCCTGCCTGTGTGCCCTTCCTCAGCATCACTGGGGCCTTGGGCTTGCCTCGCAGCAGGCTCTCAGTCAATACTGGCAGAGGGAGGGCACCTGGCACCGCCCTCAGAGTCAGGGCATGGCCCGTGGTAGAAGGATCCTGAGCTGGCAGACTCCAGACATCACTCCATCTCATCCTCCTCTCACGGCTTCTGGCATGATGTTCAGAGGTGGCCTGGAGCATGAAGCGCAGGCTAAGCACTTAGTCTATAGGTCTAAGGAGGGCAGGGAGAGGTATGGCAGGGGTTCACCTGATCCATGACATCTCTTTTTATTTATTTTGGGCAACATTTCCTTTCTAAGATTTCATAGGAACAAAGTTCTAGGCATTAAAAAAGAAAGCAGCCCAAGAAGGTGCAGATTGTTAACACCCTCATTTAATATACCAGGAGCCCAGGTGCTGAGGATACTCAGCAAACAAAAGCCAGGGCTAGCACTGAGTTCTTTGGACTCCTTCCTGGAGTTTTGCCCCTGACTCCTTTTATCCTGCTGACTCCTGTCAAAGGTGATGGGCTAGCCACAGAAGCCTGGGCTCTGGGTGACCTCGAGAACTGATTCTTCCTGAAGTCATTTTCTTCCAGCCTCCTAGTGATGACAAGACGCCTGCATGACTGAACCACCCTACACCCCATGGTGGCCCTGGAAGCAGAAGGTGCTCATCAATGTCTGAAGCAGAGAGGAGAGGACAGAGCTGGGGCGCTTATCGGCAGCACCAGCGAGTCACCGGGCATCCTGCCAGGGGCTCGGTGGACGTCCTCTGATTTAACCACCGTGAATATGCTCCACTCCAGGGACAGATTGCTCCCACTTCACAGAGGAGAAACGGGAGGCTCAGAGAAGAAAAAGCACACAATCAGAGGGTCCTGGGCCTCGGAGAAGCTTCAATTTTATGTTCTTTCTGCTCAGGCCCTCCCCCTGCTTACTGGTAATGGTCCCTGAAGGGAACAAGGTGTTTACCTGGTTCTTTCCGGGTAGGCCAATTTCCATTCCAGTAATTCTCTAAGCCTTGACCATTCCCATCTGGGACGGCCCAAGCTCAAGTTCAGGAACCTTTTGGCTGCTTGGCTGGATTTTGCTTTAAGTCAAGGATGAGTAACTATGGCCCCCTGAGCCACATATGGCCTGCAGTTAAGGACACGCTTTACATTTCTAAGTGACGAGGGGGTGTGTGTGTGGGGGGAGATGATATATGAAAACTGAATCAAACTCAAGTTGCCATGACCATTAATAAGCTTTACTGGCCACACTCATTGAATGTGTTTATTATTTGTGGCTGCTTTCCCACTACAGCAGCACATCTAAGTGGCTGAAGCAGAGACCCCAAGGCCCACAAAGCTGACAATATTAACTATCAGGCCCTTTACAGAAAGTCTGTCAACCACCGATTTAAATCCCAGGTTCCCTAAGCTGTTTGCTACATGGAAACCCAATGTATGAATTGGAAAAGATTTCTAAAGCCTTTCAAGGCAAAAATATATCATTGCTTCTAAATACCTGAAAAATATATCCTATAATGGGGTGTTAAATGCAGACAACTGGCTCCTAGGGCTGTGTGCATGGCACTTGGGTTCACGAACTAGCCCCTGGAGAAGCTGGTATGGGTATGCATTCAGCGGTTCGATGGGCATCAATTCAACTAAGATAAAATGAATTTGCTAAGTCTGGGCATATACAAAGGTTACTGTCACTCTCAGCAAACAAGTTTAAGCCTCAGCTCCTCCACTTCTGTGACCTTAAAAAATTCCTTTCCCTTAAAACTTCAGTTCTCCAGAAGGTTTTTCAACTGGGCATAGTGGTGCATGCCTGTAATTCCAGCACTCTGGGCGGCTGGGGCAGGAGGATGACAAGTTTGAGCCCAGCCTGGGTAACTCAGCAGAAAATAAAAAACTTTTAAAGGTTAGAGATGTAGCTTAGTGTAGAGGCCCTCAGTTCAATCCCCACCACTGAAAGAAAAAAAGGGGGGGGGGCAGGGGTTTCTAAGAATAAATTACTAAAGTAAAGATTGTGCTTAAATGCATACTCCCAACACTATCCTAGTACACGGGGACTCAGCAAAAACTAAACTAGTTCCTGCCTGTGGAAGTTGATTATTCTAGTCAAGGGCTAGGGAAGAAAATAAATACATAAGGGCCAGGGGTTTGGCTCAGTGGTTCTGCCGCCTGCCTTGCAAGTGCAGGGTCCTGAGTTCGATCCCTGGTACCAAAAAAAAAAAAAAAGAGAGAGAAAATAAATACATGCCATAAATCAGGTGGTGAGTGGTATACAGAAAGTGTGAGGGTGCTGTTTCTTAACCGTGGTGAGACATGTCTGTAATGGAATATTACGCAGCTGTTGGAAAGAATGCAACACATCTGTATGTACTTGACATGAAAAGTGTTCCAGGGAAGATTGTTTAAAATAAAATCCAAGTATAATGTATACAGAAGGTACCTTTTACTTAAGGAAGAAAGGTTACTGAACTTGTACAATGACACCTGATGTGTTTGCAGAGAAAAAACAATGTATTTACCTCTAAGGCTTGGGCTGGTGAGCAGAATGGGCCACACGGAGCAAAACATAAGAAATGCGAACCAATTGCACAAACATCACATTTACCGGCATGCATCTACATGTGCACAAAAAAGGGTAAATATCTCACAGTGACAACTGATACAAAAAAGATGTTTATCCTTTCACTTTGTTGTTTCTCTTTAGTTGGCTCCATTACTCCTATATTTAAAAGAAGGAAAATTCAGTATTTTTTTTTTCCAGTCACATCTGAGAACTTTAATGGACACAGCTCCAGTGCCAAAGCCTGGCAGGCCCAGCACACTGCCTTCCAAGTCTCACAGCGAATGTAATCCTGCAGTGTAGCACTCTAAAAGTTTTCTGTCACTAGGAGACAAGAGTCACTCCACAGATGTATTAACAGGTCAACTCATAGAGAAAAATCTAGTGGAGAGAAAACCCACTCTAATTCATCCTTATGCATGGAGAACTCTGGGTGAGTGAGGCATCCTCATTGGTCAGGGGTCTGATGGCTGAGAGGTGGATCCTGCTCCCTAGCATGGGATAGATGGGGAAAAGAACATGGTCAACAGACCATGGGACTAGGACACTGTGAACTTCCAGGATCATCAGCTACCTGTGCATGTGTGCCATGCAGACTGTTTAAGAATGAGGAGGGGGTGGTTTTCACATCACACTCTACGGCTGGTGAAAATGATGAAGGTGACACTGGGACCTCAGAGGCTGAGCACTTCTGCAAGGGT
The DNA here is from genome assembly GCF_053883595.1 of Heterocephalus glaber. Lineage (NCBI taxonomy): Eukaryota > Metazoa > Chordata > Mammalia > Rodentia > Bathyergidae > Heterocephalus > Heterocephalus glaber. Next base: position 1,436,966 of record NW_028258302.1, on the reverse strand, counting down.
GAGGACTGTGACCATGCCCACAGCCAGGGCTGCTTGGCCATGCCCTGACCCAAATGCTGCCCAAAATGCTAATGGCAAAGCTCGCTGCAGGGCCACTGAAGCCCACCCTCAGGCCAGTGCCTGGCTGCAGGAAACTCTTGTAGAGGTTGGCATCACTATGTAGGGCACTGGCACTGAGGACTGCTATTACCATGTCATAGAGGGCAATGACCTGAGCCAAGACCACTGGGATAGATGATGGGCTTCCTGATCAGCTCCAGCTATGTGGCAAATGGGGCCATGTCACAGGCAGTACCTCCAGCTGGGGGAGGGAGGCAAGGCGAGCCCAGAGCAGCGTGGGCACCAGGGGCCAGGGCCCTGGATGGGAACTTTGGCACAGCTGTGAGGGCCACTTCATGCTACGGAGCAATGCAGAGAGGCTCTCTTTCTTTCCTCTAGCAGGGCTGCCCATCCCAAGACAGTTCCCCTTCTTTCTCCAGCAGAGGGCCTTGCTGCCAGCCATCTGACCCATCTGGGCCTGTAGTAATGGACTTGTGCTCCAAGTCTGCTGCACAGGCCCTGCACTCCTAGGTAAGTTTCACAGCTGCTGACCCAGAGAGGTGGGTGGGTGTCAATCTCAATTACTGCTGAGGACACAGCTCCCCTAAGATGCGTCCTGTGGGAGTGCTGTTTCTGACACTGGCCCTTTCCCACCCACTCCCAAACTCTAGGGCAGGAAGAGACAAGCTCTGGCCTAAGCAATTCAGGCAGATGTTCCGTCCAGCAGAGGCCTTGGTACCCAAAGGTCCATCAGCTGAGGGGTAGCAAGAGCTGTCTCCCTTTCAGGGTACACAAGCCCTGAGGAGACAAAAGTCACCCTGAGGTGAGTCCTACCTTTTCCCTACCCATGTTTGAGGCCTGGGAGTCTCTGGCTCGGTTACTACAAAACTCCAATGTTTATGCATTAGCTACTGCCAGGCCTGGTGGCTGGATGACAGAGCCTCCGGCTCCATTCCACCCCTCCCTCGGAGGAAAGTAACAATTGGAGGTTTGTTTTGGTAGCCAGGGCTGGGCCTGCCAGCTTGGAAACAGCCTCTCTGAGCCCATGAGTCCAGCCAGGAGCCTTGCTGACCTGCCATCCTGGGGACACAGGTTACCAGACTGAGTGGGCTTTGTCACCTCTAGAAGTGAGGTGAGGGCAGGAGTGAGGTGGCAGGCCCCAAGCCAGTGCCACACACTTTCTCCTTTGTTCCAGGCCTCCCCAGCACTGCTAGTCTGGCAGGGAGGGGGAAGCTAGACATCTGTACCCTTGATGCTGGAGTCCCGACACCCTGTGACCAGGAGGCACTGGGCAAAGCTAAGTTCCCTGAAGTCACAAGCTGATTATGGGGGATTTGGGGCTAACCCAGCTCTGGGACAAGTCAGGTCAAATCCCTGAATGGCTCCGGACTGGACAAGGATCATCTTGGAACTGTTTACACTGTTTGTACTGCCAAAATAGCCACCCAAGGGGTCTTTCCAACTGAAAATAGCCACCATCTTGACTCAGGGCACAAGGCCAGATTCACCACAGCCACCAGGGGTAGTGAAGCCTTCGTTTTACAGAGAAAACCAAGTCACTTCTCCAAGGTCATTTTGTTTCCATTCACAGAAAGGTTTCAGTAGTCAAGGCATATCTAATCCAACTGTTAGGACTCCTACTGCACAATTTCTGTTCATGTAGGGTGGGTAGAGGATGGCACAGGGCACAGGGGTGTGAAGAAAAACCACCTTTTTAAAAACTCCATAAAACATCTTAACTCTTCTGTGACAGCCTATTTTGGACCATTTTTCTGTTTTCTGGCCTCAGTTTCCTCATCTGTCAAATGGAGGGCTAAGCTACAAACTGGATGGTCTTTTGCTCTGACTCTCTTCCATTCTCCAGTATCATCCTGGAAAGAGTGGCATGTTTAGGGTGGAAGGCGCATGTGTGACTTTTGGTTTCTCAGTGGACCTTGTGGTCACTGTGACTTATTTCTTGTGGAAGAAAACGCCCATGGAAGTCCCTTTCAAACTATTCAAGAGCTGACCCAAATTCAGGCAGACGGGTGGGAAGAAAGAAACCTAAGTGGCCACCACACCAGATGACCTCAGCCTTTGGGCCTGGCACTCTCACACATGTACCATCTCAGCAAATCAGCCTCCTATAAGCCCCTAATGCGAAGAAATGGCCAGTGGGAGCTTCAGTGATTTATCTAAGTAATATTCACAAACTGGGTATCATGACCCCCCAAAGTTCACAATGCCCAAATGTCAGACTTCTAAACAGAAGCTGAAGCCTACATACAGGTCCCTCAGGCCTAGGCAAGCACAATGCATGATGGGAGTCCAAGGAAACAAGGAACATTCATGAAGTACCTATGGGGACAGATACCCATGACTTTTCCTCTGAATTCTTACAAACATTCTAATGATAAAAAATGTCTTCATTCTGTAGATGAGGTAATGAAGCTAAACTGGGATTCAAAACCACATCTGCAAGAACTCAAGCAAATACCTATACTCTGCACTGTTAAGAGGCTGAGGAGCCCTGTTGATTTCTGATGTCTACTTTGTCTAGGGGGCAGAGAGTGGTCAGTAAAGTAGGGAGTACAGGGGTGATTAGCCATAAGTTATTCACAAAGGGTGAGGGACATATATGGGGCAGGGCTCATCCCTGCCTGCTCCCCAGAAGAGATCGTGGGTGAAGCCCTGGCTAGCCAGGTGATTCCATCTGTTCCCTCCCTATTTCCTACTTGTTAAACTCATTACTATGAGCCACAGAGGAGTACAGTGGAACACAGGAAGTTGGCAGAGTCAATCCCCAGTTCCAAGAAGAGGAACAGAGCAGAACCAAAGCATATGAGCTAGACACACCCCACACACGATATACCTCTTGCGGCCTGAGTTTAACATTGGGCACAAAAAAGGTTGTGGCACTGATAAAACTGGCAAGGGCTGTTTTCCGGAATGTATACAAGATGATCACAGAGAAATTAGTGAAAAAATGTTTAGTGTAACTGCTATCTTTGTCCTTGTCTTTTGAGATTTCCACTCATTTACTAATGTAACAGTACATGTACATGAATTTATAAATATGGATAAGCCACTGGGAAGGCGGGAGCTTCAAAATGATTTTCTGATAGACTGCACAGTGTGGTTTGGAGAGCATTATATGAAAAGCACCCACTGCTGCAGCATTTAGATCAGACTAGATGGCACAAAGCCTGCACTTGAAGGCAAACAAAATTCTGCACAAAATTCAAGAAATGCTGGCAAAAAGAACAGTGGAGACAGAAGTGAAAGTCCCTTCTCATTGGCCAGGATTCACATCCACTCAGCCACTTAGTAGCTGTGCAACTTTAGGAAAGTTACTGCTCTTCTATAAGCTCCAGGCAGATAAGAAAGTACAGCACGGCTATCTGGTAACAGTGAAAAGCATTTTCAAAAGCATCTCTGTAAACTCTAAGTGGCTGTTGATTTTCTCTTCCATTCTTCTTACACGCTCAGAATGTTTACGTATCTACCCAACAAATATACCTAGGTCTGGTGTCAGGTTTTCTTCCTTTGAGGAAGTATAAAGAGTTATCCATACCTTGCATGTGAAGAAATGGAGGCCCAAATAAATTAAGTGGCCCAGGCAAGCTCTGGGAAAAGAGCAAGTATTTGGACTTCCAGGGTCTTCACCTTTGTCATTAGCTAAAATCGTTTCTCTTGCATTTTATTTCATTTTCCCCATCTCTGTGGTGCAGCCACAGCGCCCTGGGTAACTTCCTCCAAGTCTCCACTCAAACCTCAGTGCTAAGGCAGGACGAAGCAAATTGTCTGGCTTGGACAGGTAAGGGGAGGCCTGATCCTGCTGAGCGCTGCCTGATTGTTTTCTAGCTCAGTCTCACCGGACACCTCCACAGCCCACAGGAAGGGCAGTTCCGGATATGGTCGGTGCCTTTTCGTCCCAGGTGTAAAAAGGGTACAGTCTTGTGTGTTCCTAACAGAGCAGGAGGGAAAATCCAAGTAGATGAGAAATGTTTTAAACCGGACATGGTGGCACCCGCCTGTAATCCCAGCTAAGGCGGGAGGATCGCCCCAGTTTGAGGATAGCCTTGGGCTATACAGCGAATCCAAGCCCAGACCAAACTACATAGGGAAAGCCTGTCTCAAAAAACAGAAAGAAAAGTTTTAAAAGAAAAATGTGACCTGTAAATATTCTAGACAACAGCAAAGGAGGCAGGGAGAAAGGAAACAATACCCTACCCACAGAGGGGCTCAAAAGACGGCTTGTTGAAAAGAACCTCTGGGGGCAGACTCACGTAGAGCCCCTGGAGGACAAGCCAGTTCCCAGAAAGAGATCTTGTCTAGGGAGTCGATCGCTTCTAATAAAGAGACCTCGTCCTTCGGAGGACAGGGTCCCCTTTCCAGCCCCGATTCGTGGCGGCGCCCTCAAACCTCCCCGCTAACCCCGCCCCGGTACTGCCCCGCGCGTACCAAGAGCGCCTCCTCGGGGCACATCTCCACAGGACCTGGCAAAAGCTTGGGGTCCGTGCTACCCTGAGAGAAGAAGCTCGGAGACCGGCCGTTCGCCTCCATCCCGGGACCAGGCGCCCCCGAGCTCCAGCCCGGCCTGATAGAAGCTCCCTCCGCCGCAGCACCGCGAGAGCCGGGGATGCGCCTCGGGCCGGGCAGCGAATCTGCAGCCGTGAGGGGACGAGGGCAGAGGGGCCCGGTTCCCGCGCGGAGCGCGGGCGAGTCCAGCCTCCGAGGCTCCTGCCAGCGCCCGGGCCCGACCGGGGGCTCGGCCCGCTCAACCAATAGGCGCCGCGCTCAGGCTCCCTCCCCCGCTCCGGGAGGAGCCGACGCAGGGCTGCCGCTACCGAGGTCGTGCGCGACGTGCGGCGCCGGGCCCCGAGTTCCCGGGCCCCACCGGGCCGCGTGGATGCACCGCGGCCCCGGAAGGAAGCCGGTACGCGGTGCGGGAGCCCAGTGCGCACGCGGCGCCCGGGCGTCCCCTCGATCCGAGCCCCGGCCCCGCTGCGCCCGGGCCTCGCGCCGAGCCAGGCTCCGAGGTGCGCCGCGCACGACGGGCGCACAGCGTGGCGGGGCGGCGGGGCGCCCCGGGTCGGCTGAGCGGTCCGCGGGGGTCCCGCCTTTGTTCCGGGAGGGGAGGGCCAGCGGCGTACGACTCACCTTGCTGCTGGGCTCCATGGCCGCTCTGCACTGGTGGCTCTAGCAGCGCCGGGTGCGCGGGCGGCGACGAGCCGAACGGGCGGCGCTCTCGGGTGAGGTTCCGCTCTGGTCCTCGGACTCCGACTGCGACTCTGACTCTTCCTGTCTGCTGCCCAACGGCGCGCTGCTGCACTCACTTCGGGACCCTCGGCTCACGACCCACTCGCTCGCTCGCACGCGACACCTCCAGCCTCCTGACTGCCGAGAGCGCGCTGGCGGAGCGTTTATAGGACCCCATCCATTGGTTGGCCAGTTGGTGTGTCAGGAGGGAGGGGCGTGTGGGCGGGGCCTGGGCCTAGCACGTCCGGGGCGGGGCTCCGCGGGGAGGGGGGCGAAGGGCAGGGGAGGGGCGGAGGGCTTCTGGCTGCCTCCTAGTTCTGCTTGCGGATCCCCTCTGCTTCTGGTGCGCCGCGACCCGTGAGGGCGCTCGCTGTGTGACCCTGGGCAAGTGCGCTCACCTCTCTGAGCTTAGCAGCCTCTGGTAAAATGGAGGAGCTGGTACCCGGCTGTAAGGCAAGCTGGGAGCCGCCCAGCGTAGCGCTTCAGAGCTAGCACTCCGGATTCCTCACTGTGTCCCGGGGTAACTTAAGGTGAATTAGGAATAATAATAGTACCATCTCCTAGGATTGTTGTGAAGATTAAGTGAATTAATATTTGTAAAGCATTTTGAACCGCGTCGTTCTACTACGTGGAAAGTGCCTTTTAATTCTTTATTAGCAAGACTATACAGGTCTTGCTCCCTGTTTGAGCCCTCCCTTTGCCTTCCTCGTTCCTCCTCCACATTTCCTGTCCCCAAGCTTTTGTACCGGTTGGCACCTCTGCCTGCTTTAAGATCGCCTCGTCTTCTGAGAGTCCAGGTGCATCTATGGTAACACCCAAGTGTGAAGAGCATGAGAGGAGGCAGGGTGACTGAATGGATAAGGGCACGGGAGACTTAGGCATTGAAGCAGCTCATCTGCAAATCCTCTGTAGCAGGATCCCGGGCTCGAGCCCCTGGTCTGCAGGTCGTGGCTTTCCCAGGGGTAACTGGTAATTCATAACACAATCCATGAGTGGTGGTGAGTGTTTTCAGGTGTGCTGGTGACATGCTCAGCATGTGCATGTTTACTGGTGGTGGTGCTGGTATCGTCATCTGATTTCACCATGTTTCCTCTTCTAGACCCATACCTTTGAGACAGCCTCAAGGTCTGGCCACCATCCTAGGTTAGGACTAGTGTTAGGTCCTGTGTTAGCTCCCTTTCTTGGCGGAGGGGACCATGGTGGGGTTTCTTTTAGAAACAGAAAGCCTAAGATGACTCCTGGCATTCCTGAGTAGTATGCCCAGTGTTGACCAAGGGGCATCCAGTTTGGGCATGGAGCCCTAGAATGGAAAGCTGTCTTTTTCTGGGCACACCCCACCCTACCTGTGGCTCCAGCTTCTGGATGCTAAGCCTGGAGAGTTTGGGCCACCTTCCACCTCTGTCCTCATCAGGGTACCAGAGTCTTACTGGCTCCTACTCCCACCTCATCCTCCTTTTCTCCCCTATTGTCTTCAGGACCTTTATATTCTCTTCCCTCCCTCCTCCAGTCCTGGATCCTGTAATGATCCTGCTCATGCATCTGACACTGTCATGGAGAGAGGGATCCCCAAGCCTGGCTGTGGATGCCCTTCTTCAGGGCACCAGATTACAAGCTCAGCCCCACCCCACACATTAGCCCCACACCTTTGCTGCGGTTGTCTCTGCCTCGGAAGCCCTTTCTCTACTCAGCGTGCCAAGAAGTGTCCAAAAAATGGGTCCTCCACCAGGAAGAGCCTCTGGTTTCCCAAGTGGGGGTCTTTCTGTCCTTCATCCTTTGGTATTTCTCAGCTGCTGTCATCTGTCTCCCCACCCCAGATTGTGAGCACCTCAAGAATAGGGTGAAAGAGTAGAGGAAGGAGCAAGTGAAGGGACCTGTGAACAGCTGGTCTGTCCGTCTCTACTTTCCAATGTGGCTAATACAGACTTTCCTTCAGTAACTTTTGGGTTTTGCTACCTCCCTGTTCAATGCCTTTCTCTGGCTCCCATTTCCTCACACAGCCAGCCCTCTGGATATGCTGCCTCCCAGTTGCTGGCACTGTGCTGGCCCCTTTCCCAGGGACAGAGGGATGAGAGCCCGACACTAGCTTCCTGGAGCCCCCAAACTGGAGGGGACACAAGAGGGAGGATGAGTAGCAGCAATAGCAAGTCGAGTGTACAGGATAAGTATGTATAAGAGCAGAGCTTGTACCACAGGGGGAGCGGGAGTTGAGAGCCCATCAAGGGAGGGGGAGGTCGTGCTGAGCAGGGTTTGGAAGGCTGAATATGAATTCACTAAGTAGATGGGAGAGAAAGCCATTCTTGGCAGAGGGAAGAGCAGGTGCAAAAGCAGCAGACCATCATCATGGGCGAAGGGACAGAGACTATGGACTGCATCCAGAGATTGATGGTGGAGGCCTGCACTCAGACTTTGGAGTCCCAGCTCTGCTGGTTTTTTTGTTTTAGTTTTTGCCAAATATCCCTGAGCATGCTCCTTCTCTTCTCTGAGCCCCAAGACCCATGTCTATAAAGTACGCACAACAGTCCCCTCTTGGGTCAGCCTGAGGGAGGGTGGGTGGATATGCATAAAGATTTATCCACAGAACTGTACTGTGCTAATTCTTGATGTCAACAGTTCAGTCAAATCCCCATCCCCATGGTCAGGGTGCCACTTGAGGACAAGGCAGAGTAGCCAGAAAAACCGTTTTACCTTTTTCTCACCCACCATACCTGCCCAAACACAGACCCCCCCCCCCCATTACCTGCTTGAAATTCCACTTCTCTGTGTCCTCTCTCTCTGGGGGTTTTATGGCCCCTAGAGGCTACCGTGAGAAGTCAGTTCACCCTGAGCAATAGACCCTGGGTCAGAAGTTAGGTTCTGGTTAGTAAGGCTGTGGCTCCTCTGGCCACCTGAGTCTGGGGAAACAGAATGTAACTCGGTCTAGGGAGGGCGCACCAGAGAAGGCCCGAGGCATTAGTATTTCATCTGGGAGAGGGGCATCGGCCTGGAAGAGTGGTTTAAACCAGAGTGGCTAGCTAGCCTTTCTGGTGCAGCTAGCTGGGAGGGGCTTGGGAGGGAGAGGAGGTGAAGGTAAAGAGGAGTGACAAGGTTGAAGAGATGGGATCACAAGGCTCCCAAAAGCCTGGCATAGGAGTCAGTTTTATTCAGTGGGCAGTGGGGAACATCAGGAGTTTTGAAGCAGATAAAGGACCTAAGGAAATCCCAGCCTCCCCACAACCTCACCTACTTGAAGCTTTAGAGAGAGATGAGGAGGCGGTGGAGCCCCAGTGTTCAGCCTGGACACACCTAATGTCCCCTTTCCAGTCTGTGCCCACACTGGCAGCTTTGTTCTCTGGAGGCTGACTTCAGTCCTGGCAGGAACTAGAGCTTTTCTGGGTTGATTCCAAGAAGTTCCAGCCCCAGCCAGTCTGGAGAAAAAGAGGTCCCTGGGACTGGGGGACTGGTCGGGAGGTGCCAGGTGCACATGCTCCAGCGGGCGCCTGGTGCGTGTCTGAGAGCACGCAGTTGGGCCCCTGGGGCCGAGGGGTGGGGCAGTGCTCTGTAGGGCGGGTCCTAGCGGCTCCGGAGGCAGGAGTGAGTAAGGCCAGCCTGAGGCCGGAAAAGGCTCTTTTGCCTTTAAAGGTAAGGGTCCTTGGTGTCAGGGAGAAAAGCCTTTGCTGACTCAACTGCTGCTGATGCCAGGGGGGCTGACAGGTGCTGGGTCTAGAGAGCCCCTAATCTACAGGATGTTTTGCAACTCAGATCCTCCTGGACTGCAGGTAAACATGGTGTTTGCAAGGCTGGTATTCCAACCTCTAGGAGATCCCGCTGGGTCAGGCAGGACAGTTTTGCATGTTTAATATTTTCATTCTGATTTGCATACCTGCTCAAACCTCCTGCTCCCAGAAAGTTCTACAGCATCCCTTCCTGATCCTTTTGTGCGCCCCTCCCTGGCGCACATCATTGCTGGAGGATACTGAAGGAACATATCCCTGCTCGTCTTCAGAGCACTAGTGCCTGCCTCTGGGAGGTGCCTCACGCTCACCACACTTAAACCTAACTCATCATCTCCCCCTACCCCTGCCAGTCTCCCCACCAGTATGGTGTCGTCCTGACTTCTCTCTTTCTCCTTCACTTCCAATACCAAATCAAGCCTGTGGGTTTTACCCCTCCAAAATACCATTGGAAGCCAGGAGTGGTGGCACACGCCTGTCATCCAGGCTACTCAGGAGGCTGAGGCGGGAAGATCTGGGTTACTTAGTGATACCCGTAACGATACCCTGTCTCAAAGTAGAAAAATAAAAAGAACTGGGGATGTAGCTCAGTGCAAGACTTTGGGTTTCATCCCAGTGCAGCAAAAAACAAAATGACGGACTCCATTTCTCTTGTTCATCCTTGAAGTCCCTCCTCCAGTGCAGGCTAGAGCCAGTGCTCATGCCTCCTTCTACCTGCTCTCACCTTGGTCTCTCCAAAATGCACAGTTGACCATATCTCTCTCTCCTTTAAACATCTGTCCACAGCCTCCAACAACATGGATATCTCTCACAGACATCTTGTTGAAGCCATATGCAAAAGAGTGGGGCTGCATGTATATAAAGTTCAAAAACAGACAAGAACCTGCGTGGGACTGGAATGTGTATCTGAAGAGCCCTTCCTTCTTGGAAGGGAGGGTCTCAACTATGAGGAGAGCTGGTAATCAGGGGGAGACAGGTGGAAGCCAGATCAGCAGTTCTGGTGTTTTCCTTTTGCCCTAAGCTTTGTTACGACACAGCTTCACACAGTTGCACGGATATTTTGTCATCATGGATTCTTTGCACTAATTTTGATTTTTAAAAAACACTACATTAAGATTATAATTTATGTTGATGGCTCAGTGTCTTTGGCATTCCTCCCCTCCTTAAATTTTACATGGGAGGATAGCGCTTCTTTGCCTTACCCTAGTCCTGACCTTGTTTGGTAATGCTGCTTCTTAATCAGGCTGCTGGTTACACAGGGGGATGCTGTCTGTCTTTGTATAGGCAGGATTTTTGCACTTTTCTGTATGTATATTATGCTGAATTATTTGAGGGGAAGGGGAGAGAAGGCTGAGCAGGGTGGTACCTGTAATCCCAGCTATTCCAGCATTGAAGCGGGAGTTCTAGCTGTGAATCAAAAATTAAAGGGCCAGCCTGGGCAACTTAATGAGATCTTGTCTCACTAAAAATGGCTAAAGGTGTAGTTCAGTGGTAGGACACTTGCTTAGTGTGTGTGAGGCCCTGGGTTCAATCCCCAGTACTAAAAAAAAGAAAAGAAAAGAATTTGCATTTAAAATCTTTCTGAGGTTCCAGGGTAATGTCTCCTGTCTGCTTCCTCCAGTGTCCCCAGCACCAAAAACCAGTAGCTGCTACACACTGGGTCTCAGTACATATTTGTTGAATGAATGAATACAATATTTCAGTTAATTTAATTCCCACAGGAACTCTAGGAATGTTTTTCTCTTCTTTTTTTTTTTTTGTTTGGTTTTTTTGTTTTCTGAGAGAGGGTCTCCCATGTAGTTCAGACTGGCCTTGAACTCACCATGTAGCCTAGGCTGACCTCAAACTCACAAACTCTCAGCGATCCTCCTGACTCAGCCTCCCAAGTGATGGGATTACAGGCAGAGCCACCACACCTGGCCTTCTCTTCATTTTCTGAAGTTTAGGGAAATAAAGTAATTTGCCCTCAAATTATGCAGGCCCTGTTTTTGCCCCTCCATTAAATGAAAAAACAAGAGTCAAGCCCGCAGTGCTTGTGCGGTCCTTGACCGGGCACCAGCAGTTAAGCAGTTCCCTGTGCCCGACTCTTATCACTTAGATTACGATTATTTGAGCCTTATCTTCCCTTTAGATAATGATTTCTCTAGGTCAGAGTCTTAGACATCTCACTCTTCTCTTGTCCAACAAATTATTTGGCACAGAAAATAGACTATAAATGTTTAATAAATGAGTGAATCAAAGAATGAATGAAGAAGGAGGCTGTTGGAAGTACATGGCAGGCAGAGCACACACAGGTTTTGGAGAGAGACTTGCTGGCTGTGGGTCTTTGGCTGTGTTACTTAACCTGAGTCTCAGTTTCCCCAACTGTAGAACGAGAATAATGTCAGTACGCACCTCAAAGATCGATTGTGATTATGAAGGGAGAAAATGACCTTTGGATGGCTGACATACACTTAAAAAAACGGCAACTCGTATTATTTCCAACTCTTTATATCCTCAAAGACTGGTTTACTTTAAGGTAGGAAGCATCTACTTTGCTTGATTTCTGTTTTTGGTTTTTGTTTTTGTTTGAGACAGGGTTTCATGACCTAGTTCAGGCCTTAAACTCATTATAAAGCCCAAGGCTGGCCTTGAACTCACAGTTCTCCTCCTGCCTCAGCCTCCTGAGTGCTGGAATTACAGGCATGCACCTGGTTTGTCTCTCAGTTTCTGTGTACTGGTATTTTTTTGGCGAGGGGAGTGGTCTCCAAGGTTGGAAGGAGAGGACCTGGTGCAGCCCGATGAAGGGCAGAATGCTGGGGCAGTTCAGCTCTGGCTTTATGGCCCAGTCCCCCAACCCCTCACCAGCGGTGCCATCTTTGGTGAGTTTCTTACTCCCTGTGGGCCTTGTTTTCTCTTTGTATAATGGGCCCACAGTAATCTCTGGGAAGGACTCAGTGCCTTGGCCCTGGGTCTAGCACACAGGATAAAGATTGAGTGTAAGGAATTAACCTGGTGCCCCTGAGGGTGGAGGAACAGCAGGGACACTGGAGGGATTCAGAGATGCTGAGAAGTTCAGAGGCTGATGGGAAAATTAAAAGGCTGGCTTTGTTCTGAGAACTATTTTCTCCAGAGAGGTAAAATAACAATGTTCTTCATACTGCTGTCGCTTTCTAACAGGGCAAAACACCTTCCCACACATCCTTTCTTGAGTCTTCCACTCCTTTGGCTGAAGGCAAGACCAGAGTCATTCATATATCCACAGCTGGGGAACTAAGGCACGGAGCAGTGAAACTCCTTGCTTGAGACCGAGACCACTACGGTGAGGGAGGAATTTGGCAGCCAATTGGTAGGGACGTTCTGGGATCCTTAGGTCAGGTTAGGTCAGGGTACTGGGTCCCCTGGAGAGGTAGAGGAGAAAGGGTCTCTGATTCTCAGCCAGCAGCCGCGCTGACAGCCCGTGGTTTTGAGACCTGTTTTTGTGTAGCTACACTGTCCCACGTACGCCGCTCTTTAAGTAGGTTACTTTCCCCTTAGGATTCCCCTAGTGGCCCACCAAACCTAGCCCCCAAGCAACAGGTCCAGTAGCTAATCAAGCAGTGACCCTTGGAGGGGTTGGAGATGGGGTCTCTACCCTATAAAACAGCACTGCAGGCCCACATTTGTCCGTGACCCGGCTCTGGGCGCCCCCACTCCTCTGGAGTGGCTTTGTACCGCTGGTTCCTACAATATCTGCAATAAAGTTTTGGCTTTGCTCTGGTCTTCTCTGACTTCTCTTCCTCTTTCTACGTCAGAGAGAAAGAGAGAGAGACAAGCCCAGCTAGGGTGAGTCTGGGGACCCCTAGACCCTGGCCTCAATGGACATAACATATGAAACCTGGGCCTCTTCACTTTGAGAATCTACCGTGCAGCAGTTGGATCAGAAGGGAAGCACACAACTCACCTCCTAACCCAGCAGCCACCACCCAGCCAGTGTCCTCAGTGCAGGCTTCCCTGCCCAGCCCCCACCTGCATGCCACCTGGCAGTCACATGCATATTCATCACGGACAAACTGGCTGACTCATTCATTACACTGGAACTGACTCACACTTTACCGAGGGGCAGTGAGAACCAGATGACAACCTGGAGGAGCTGTTCCTTTCCCTGAGGAGGTTAAAGACCCCAAACCCTGGGTAGTCTAGCTCGTAAGAAAGGAAAAGTGGCATGGCTGGCTGGAGAGGAGACCTTGGAATCAGAGAAGGGAGCTCTGCTCAACTCTGGGCTCTGCTACAAATTTGAGGGGTGGGTAATTCCTAGGGCGTTGTTGCGAAAGGGTTGCCACAGGTAACATCCCAGAGTTGCTGCAGACAAGGCTGTGAGGGCCTGCTGTGAGTGAGGGGTGGGTATATAACTCCTGATGTCACACAGGCACATGTGCGTTCATTAAAACTGTTGGAGATACACATTCATGGACACGGAAAGAAAGCCACAATATTTTTGAATGGTAAAAACAGGTTACCGAAGCATATGCTTATCACAGTTTCTGAAGTAAGTATGTAGCTGTCATATAGTTGGATTTCTATAAATGTATGCTGAATGTTATCTGAAATTATCTATGGGTAGTACAATTAGGGGTGATTATTTTCTTCTTTTGTAATACCGTATCTGCATTTTGCTGACATGAATGGGTATCATTGAGTGATAATTCTTACCTCACAGGGCTACAATGTATGTTAACTAAGACATTTATTCACTTGTCCAATAAATATTTGTTAAGCACCTAGTGTGTGATGGAGTTTGTGAAAGCCAGTGGTAGAGGCTTAGCAAGTTGGGGTCACTCAAGGATCTGGTTTCCTGGGACTCACAGTGAGGCTGGACACTTGGATCCTGAGACTTCTGCACAAAAGCTCTATATCCGTTCTGGATTAAAGGATATAAAAACAGTGTTTCAGCTACCCACTGCTGTAGTCGCTTTAGGTAGCAATGATTTATTATTTCTCAAGATTTTGGGGATTGACCAGGCAGTTCCATTCCACATGATGTTAGCTAGGGTCCTCCTGCAGCTGCATTCAGTGAACACATAGCGGGACCATTCTCTCCACATGTCCTCCTCTTGTCCCCTGCAGGACAGCCTGGGCTTCCTTACAGAATGGCAGCTGGGTTCCAAGAGGGAAGGATCCAAAAAGACCTCCCCTAATGTAAAAAGCTTAGTATGCCCAGCTGTATCTATTTATATCATTCCTGATACAAATTGTATTGAACTCTTAATGTATAATAAACATTTCTCTGTAAGTAAATGTTTTCCCAATACAAGTTTTAATTAATTAATTAATTAAATTTTTGTAGCACTGGAGACTGAACTCACAGGTTCACACATGTCAGGTAAGCACTGTACCACTGAGCTGTAGCTCCAGCCTCCCTGACATATTTTTCTGGTGGAACTGGGGGCTCAGTGCAATTTTTAATGACTGAATGATAGCCTATCATTAATTGAACCAGTCCCCTACTAATGAATATTTTAGGTAGTTTTTATTTTGGAGCAATTATAACCAACTCTTCAAACAACTGTGTATTAAGAGCTCAGTACAAATTCTTATAGGTAAGGGTTTATAAGGTCAAAGGACAGGTGCAGTTTTAAGACTTTGCCAAATTGACCTTAAAAAATATCATCTTGTGCTTTTTACTAGCTATAAAAGCACCTGCCCTTTCACAGTCCTCTGATCAATACTGGGCCTGGTTTGCCTTTTTAGTCTTTGTCAATCAGATCTGTGAAAAATGTTATCTTATCATGGTAGTTTATTATTGTCTTTGAAAGAGAGAAAAAAGCAGGCATGGTAGGGCATGTCTATAATCCCAACACTCTGGGAGGCTGAGGCAGAAGGGTCACAAACTTGAGCCCAGCCCGTGCAACTTACCAACTTAGTGAGATCCTGTCTCAAACTAAAAAATAGAAAGGGCCGAGGATGTAGCTCAGTTCAAAGGCCCTGGGTTCAACTCCTAGTGCTGCAAAATATATAAACAAAACCCAAAAAAACAGAAGAGTCAAAGTGACCGAGAGCCAGGGCTCCAGTCTTTTACTGGCAGGCAGCCCCACTACAACAGCAAGGCTGAGGCACTGCAATGCAGCATCTCTCTGCCCAGACTCAGGCTGGAACACTGAAGCACAATACTAACAGTCATGCTTCTGGCTGTGGCATAAAGGCACTGTCCTTGCTGTGCAGTTTACTGGGACAAGTCCCCGGCTTTCCATTCTATGGCTGTGGGGCTCCTGATGGGCTCAGGACATATGGCCTCACCTGCATGGTCATCCTGCTCTGACCCTGTTCCCTGTGACCCACCCTGGAGGACTCAGTACTGAGGGCTGGCCACACCTAATGAGTGTGTAATGAGGCATAGCAAGCAGGATGCTCACACAGGCCTTTGTCCTTATGGCCTCATAAACTCAGTAGCTGGAGGACACCTTCCTGTGCAAAAGTCGGGCCCCTGGACTCAGGGCCAGCCTACATCTTCTTGGCTGAGGAACAAGCAATGGAACTTTTCTGAACCTCAGTATTTTCATCCAGAAAATGAAGGTACTAGAGCTTTTAAGGATTTTTGACTTCCTGAATGCCTCATATTGTGATCCTCACAGGAACCCTCCCGGATTGAGAGTGTCCTGCCCACTTTACAGATGAGGCTAGGAAAGGCCCAGAAAAGGGAAATAACTTGCCCAAGATTACCTAGCAAGTAAGCAGTAGAGCTGGAGATGAGCTCAGGCCAGCCTGGAGCAGAGGCTAGGTGAACTCCTACAGGTGTCATGAAGGATTGGACAAGAGAGTAAAGAGCTTTTCCACAATTGTGGTAGCAAGGCAGTTTTAGGACCTGCTGGCACCAGGCTGGATGATGAATTCGAGTTATTCTCTGTGGGCAGGATGGCTGCACTGGGGACTTCTTGGAGAGCCAAGGTTCCCACAGGAGTCTGATTCCTGCAGAGGGAGGCAGGGCCCGTCCCTGAACATTTGTCACCATCATGTCATGGACATGTGCTGGTAACCCTTTACATGCAGACATTCACTATACTCAGTTTTCATGATGGTTCTAGACTAAATGTACTGTTGTGATTCCCATTCTTTAGAATGGGATATTTAGGGATATTGGGTAACCTGCTAGGGTGGGAGAGCTGGGTTCCCAGCTGATTTGGGAACCTCAGCTTCTTAACCATGGCCCAGGAGGGAGGTGCTCCTGGCTGGAACATCAGCATTTACACAGCCTGTGCCCTGTTACCCCATCAGAGCCACCTCTCAGCCCTGATAGGTGACCAGGCAGGCCCATTTTCCATCTTACCCCTCTCCTATGGAGAAATTGACAGGGAGGGGTGCTGTAAGGGCTTGTTTCTTCCACTGCCTCAACCTGCCTCAGTCTAGATAGGGAGATTGTGGGATGGGAAATCCATTCCTTTCACAATAGCATCGAAAATATTGAAATACCTAGGAATCAACCTAACAAAAGAAATCAAAGACCTCTTCTCTGAAAACTATAGACTCTGAAAAAAGAGATTGAAGATGATATCAGAAAATGGAAAGACATCCCTTGCTCCTGGGTAGGAAGAATCAACATAGTGAAAATGGCCATCCTTCCAAAACTGCTATATAAATTCAGTGCAATCCCAGTTGAAATCCCAGCAGCATACTTCACAGACCTGGAGAAAACCATCCAAAAATTCACTTGGAACAAGAAGAGACCTAGAATAGCAAAAGCAATATTAGGCAATAAAGACAAGGTAGGGGGTATCAAACTCCCCAACTTGAGCAAGGACCCAAGTTCAATCCCTGGTACCAAAAAAACAAAACAAAACAAAAATCCCCAACTTGAAACTGTACTGCAAAGCTACTGTGATAAAAACAGCATGGTAATGCCAAAGAAACAGACCTGAGGATCAGTGGAACAGATTAGAAGATGCAGAAACAACTTTAGACACACTCAGCCACCTCATCTTTGACAAAGGAGCCAAACACCCTCCCTGGAGGAAAGAGAGCCTCTTTAATAAATGATGCTGGAAAAATTGGGTTTCAATTTGCCGAAAATTAAAACTAGACCTATATCTCTCACCATGCACTAAACTAAAATCGAAATGGATTAAAGATCTAAATATTAAAACAGAAACACTAAACTGGCTGGAAGAGAGGTTAGGTAGAACTCTTCAAGACATTGGGGTAGGAAAATATTTTATGAACAAAACCTCAGTTGCTCATAAACTAGCACAAACAATCAATAAGTGGGACCTCTTCTTACTAAAAAGCTTCTGCACAGCAACAGAAACCACCAACCATGTGAAGAGACAACCCACAATGTGAGAAAAATTTTCACCAGCTGTCCCTCACCCAAAGGTCTGGTATCTAGAATATATAAAGAACTTTAAAAAATCAGACCTCCCAAATTTAAAGACCCAGTCTGAAAACGGGCATCTGAAATGAACAGACATTTCTTAGACAAAGAAGTAGAAATAGCAAATAAACATATGAAAAAATATTCAACATCAAAAAAAAAAATGTTCAGCATCACTGGTCATTCAGAGGTGCAAATGAAAACAGCACTGAGATTCCACTTCACTCCAGAAAGAATGGCTGCTATCATGAAATCAACCAATAACAAATGCTGTCGGGGCTGTGGGGAAAGAGGAACCCTGCTCCACTGCTGGTGGGAGTGTAGACTGGTGCAACCACTGTGGAAATCAGTATGGAGATACCTCAAAGAACTAGGACTGGAAGTCCCATTTGACCCCGCTATTCCACTGCTGGGGATCTTCCCCAAAGAATTAAAAGAATCATACCACAGTCATATATGTGTACCCATGTTCATAGCACGATTTGTGATAGCTAAAACTTGGAAACAATCCAATTGCTCATCAACTGGAGACTGGATTAAGAAAATGTGTTTTTTAAAAATAAAATGGAGTATTACTCAGCCATAAAGAATGAAAAACTAGAGACATTTATAGCTAAATGGATGTACATTGAGGCCAAACTCTTAAGTGAAATAAATAGGACACACATGTGTAAATACCGAATAGTTTCTCTAGTGTGAGAAACCAAAAGTGTAAATAAGGACTAAAAGGTATAATAGATAATGTGAAATAGGAAGAAAAGGTGCAAAGGGGAAGGGGAAGTGGGAGAGGTAGGGGTAAAGAAAGAAGGGAATGGAATTAATGTGAGAAAAAGAAAAAATGGAAATAAAGTCTTTGTAGATAGGGAGGGGTGGAGGGGTTGAAGGGAGGGCAGGGGAATGGGGAAAAAATAAAAACCAGGATGGATTATGGAAAGGTGCAAATCTCCAATGATGAATGTCATTATACTGTATACCTTATATGTACCAATAAAATTAATTAAAAAACAAAAAAAGAAAATCTCACAAGTGTGGCGGATCCCTGCCTACCAGGAAAGCTTTGACCTGGACCAGGGCAGGTGGGTGTTTCTTTCAGTGAATCAAGGTGTGGCAGGATGGGGAGGGAGTGAGGTCAGGGGAGAATCTGGCGGGAAGAGGAAAAAGCAGGTCTCTGGGGGGTTGTGGGGAGAAACGAAAGGAGCTAAACAGGTCAGGAATGGGGATTTGGCTTGGAGAGTACTTAGCAGAAAGTTTAAATAGGGGCCATGTGGGAGTGTAGAGCCTTAGGGTTAGAGGTTATTGGATGCAAATTATGACTTTGCTCCTTATGAGAATGGTGAGTTTACTGAGCCAATGATTTTCCTGAGCCCCAGTGTCCTCTGTGAAAGAGCTGAAGCTCAGTGGGTGCCCAGAATGCTGGCTGGGTTAGGTCCTGGCTCTGCCACTTAGTAGTTGACCTAGGGCAGGTGAATTCACCTCTCTAGGCCTCAGTGACTCCAGATGTAAGATGGGCCTGGGAATAAAAGAACCCATTTCACAGAGACATCAGTGAAGATAAAGGGGTCTGACTGCACAAGTAGAACCCTTAGAGCAGGGTTTCCACCTGATAAGGGTTTGCTATCTACTTCCTTGCTACCATTGCCATTGCTCCATCATCATCATCATCATCATCTACATCAAAGGATTCTCAGGAGGCTTACACAAAGCAGCTTGTACAAACTGTCTCGCACAGGGATTATTAAATAATTATGGGGCAAAGTGACAGGTGCTGTGATCTAGGGTGATAGAAGGTACTGGGAGGCTCATAGGAAAGAGAATAGTTCTGCCTTGCTGTCTAAAAAAAGGTTGGGAAAGGCATCCCAGAGGAAGAGGAGTTTTCCTTGGGCCTTGCAGAAAGTGTAGATGTTCTCTAGAAGACAGGAAGATAAACTTGTGCAAGATTTGGTTGTGAGAGAACCTGAGTATGTCAGAAGAATGTGGTCAGTTTCATGAGGCTGTGTGTTTGGGATGAGGGGCAAGGCATAAGGCTGCACAGGGACACTGGGGCCAGACCTCAGAGGGCTTGGAATGGCTGGCTGGGGTTTAAATTTGATCCATTTGGTGGGCAGTTCCTACTTGACAGGATGGCGGAATCTCCTGGGGCAGTTTAAAGAAAGACTCTTCTATGGCTCCACCCAAGGATATTCTGAGCCAGTAAGTTTTAAAGAAACTCAGCAATCTTCACTATTTAAGGGTTGGCAGAAAATTTTGATGCCCACCAGGGATGCAAACCCCTGACACTGGGGGAAGGAAGGTATCTAAAAGAAGAGATAGGTCCCTTTGAGATGTCTGGCCCAGACCTCCAAGATCTGAGCAGAGGACTTGCTTGACAAGCTGAGGAGTGGCTATAGGAGACCCTGACCCTCTGCTCCCCACTCTCCTAGGGAAGTAACACCCTCTGATGCCCACATTTACCTCCATTGCTGTACCTTAGAGGTGCTTCCTCCCTGTACCCCTTTGGCTCCACCAGGGACAACCAACCTTCCTGCCTCCCTTCCTCCCTCTCTTCCAAAAAATAGTTTTGTACCCCTCTACCATGCCCCATGTTGGGCCCTGAGGTACTGTGGTGAATAAAGTAGTAATTCCTTCCTCCTTCCCCAAAGCTTCCAGGCAGTTCTGGCTCCCTCAGATCCCCTTTTTGTGCAGTGATTTGTCATCAGGAATGTGGCTAAATACAAGACAGCTGAAACAGGAAATCCACCCAGGGGGTTCAAGGAACAGCATGAGGGCCTAGTGATCCCATCTCCTGGCCCTGTAGCTTTCTGGTCTACCTCACCCCATCTTCACGAGCCCAGTCTCTTTGTCTTGATTTAGACCTTGCCTGCCTAACTTCCAGGCTAGGAAAGCCCTGGGGCCTAGAGTGAGTGTCAGCTGTGCAGCCCACCTTCCACCCCATCCTATACAGGAGACAGCATTTTGGGGCAAGGGCTGAGCAGCTCTTCCTCAGGGCAGGGTCAGAGATGGGTTTCCTGGCAGGGTTAGCAGAAACAACAAACACAAGGAAATGACAAAGATTCTGAGGATTTCAGAACACATAGCTCAGGTACAGGATGGACCCCCGCAGAGAGCTGGCAATAGGGCTCAGGAGGCAGCTTCCTCATCTCCCTCTTGGAGCTGGCTTTGTTTTCTTTTCTTTCATCAGAATTCCTTGCTCACTCTAACCTCACCCACATCATTACCAGATGCCTCTGTCTCATTCACTTATTCATTGCCATTCATTAATTTCTTCTTTCCTTTATTTGACACATAGGGTCTATGAGCCAGACACAGGATAAATCTGTAGGCAATATATGACTTCACATGGAGTTCTCAATTGGGTAGGGAAATTAACATAATCAAACAACTTATACAATGTAATTATTGCTTCCATGGTATTGTGCTCATGATGTTATAAAACCAGGGTGTAACCAATGCAAGGCTTATTCTTGAATAATGAGTACAAATTTAAGGAGAGTAAGCCGCACAGAGTACCAAGGGCAAAGGCACAAAGGCATGAGACAGTGACTAGAGTACAGCTAAGGTTCAAGTACCAGAGGAAGTGATGTTGGAAATGTCAGCACGGGCAGTACCGGAAAGGCCTTGCGTGGTGGACCAAGGAATTAGAACTTTCTGCCATAGGCAAGAGGATTATAAATATAGTCTACCTATTTATTTATTTTTTATTTGCTGTACTGGGGATTGAATTCAGTACCTTGCACTTGTTAGTCAAGTGCTCTACCACTGAGCTATATCTGCAGTGCTAGACTTTTATTTTAGAACACTCCTGTGGAAGTTACTTGGGGAGTAAACTGAAGAAGGAAAGGCCAGGCAGAGCAGCCAGTGAAGAGGACCAGCAGTGTGAGTACTGGAAGAGCCTGGGTCCACGAGGCCACTGGGCTGCAGAATTGGCCCCACTGGAGAGAAGCTGGCAGGTAGGAACTCCTGAGCTTTTTCCTTGAACAGGCTCAAATGACCGTGCATCTGATCTGCATTTAGGAATTTGGAAAGTCCACAGCAGGACCTGAGCCCACACCTGGAAAAGACCTCAGTCTTGCCCTAGGGAAGAGCTTCCAAGGCCCATACAGGGTGTCAGATGGGGCCCTCCTCCTGAAGCAAGAAGAGGGTAAAAGACAGCACTAAGGATGCTTGACTCTGGGGTATTTATGTCCCCTTTAAGCTCCTAGTAAAGAAGAATCAGACAACTAGAGGCATCTGGGGCTATTTTCTTGCTGTGCCTGGCCTCCCTCACAGGAGGCTTCTCATTTTGATTCCAGTTACAATCTGCTCCTCACCTGGGTCTCGGGTCTGTCCTGTTACTGGCTTCCGGCTCCTGGTAAGGATGAGCACTGGCTTGGCTCTGCCTGCTCAGGTGCCTCCAGAAATGTGCCTGCCTTGCCAGCCTCCAGCAGAATCAATCTCAGGAGGATGATCTAGGACACTGTTGCTCACTCCCCGGAGCCCATGTGGCCAATTAATCTCTCATACAGTAAACATTTCTTTAAGCATCCACCATGTGCCAGTTCCTGGACTGAGAGGTGGATTTAGACTCAAACTCGGTGGAATCAGACTTAGTCGTTGTGCTAGAAGAGTTTACAGTTGAATGGAGACAAACACATTCAACACAACACAACCTATTACAACACGGTATGACTCAATATGACATATCTCAACACAAGATGAAGGGTCTTGGATCTATCTTGCAGCACCTGGGGCTTCACCTGGAAAAGGGGCAGGTCATAGACAAAGAGGCTGTGAGGACAAAGGAGAGAGGAGGCTGTTTATTGGAATGTCAGTGAGGTAAGGAGGTAAGGAGGCTCTAAAGTTAGATCCCGCCCCCGCCCCGCTTTAGCCCTGGCACTGTGATCTTGGATTGATTACCTAACTCTCTGTGCTTCAGTATCCACATCTGCAAAATGGAGAGAATAATATTGCCTATCTCCTAGGGCTTAACTGAGATAAAGTGTGAAAAGTACCTGGCTCAGTGCCTGGAATGTGCTAAGCCCAATGGCATAAGTTATGGTCTTGGTTTTTGTCTTAGAATTGTAAAATTTTATTATACTCCTAAATTGTTGGAGTAAGAAAACTGTGGAATCACAGAACCCTAGGATCTTAGAACCTTAAACACAAAACCTAAGGAAAACACTGGGCCTCAATATTAGCTAGGGAGGGTGGGGAGAGGGAGGTGTCTCTGTCTCTTCAAATGGTGATAAGATTTCCTCTAATGCCTCAGGGTAGGGCTGTCACGTTCAGTTGCTGGGTTGTCTGCTGTGTGCCTCTAGAGAAAGCCATTCCCATAGACTCTGGTGTGATGGAGTCCTTAGGTGCCATAGGAACTGCACCACCACAGCACGAAACACTGCTTTCTTCCTGCTAAATTCCAAGGGGCTCACATTAACCCCCACAATCTCTGTTTTCCCGCAAAGTATGCTGGCTTTTTTCCTGAACCATACTGACTTGAATGTGATGAATTTGACTCTTGGATTTCATATAAACAATAAAATCATTCCCTCAAGCATTCCTGAGAGTAGACCAACAAGAGGTTTTGGAATGTTCAGAGGAGGATCCTGTCTTGAGAAGCACAGTTCAGGTGAAGGACAGTTGATGCCATCCAGATGGTCCAATGAGATGTGTGTCCCCTGTACCCATGTTAATCCCTTCCTCCCAGTTCCCTCCTTAGGACCCCAGGCTTTAGCTTTCCCAAGCTTATGTCTGGATTTCTACTCAAAGTCCTTATCAAAGCATTTCTCCCCATCAGAGGTAGTTCCTTCTCTTCTTAAAAATAATTCTGGGCCATAATTCTAGGTAGTAATTTTTGTACACTTCACCACATTTAGTACCATTTATAAAACTCCCTCATAAAACCTTAAAATCAAGAATTTTGTAATAATCTAGCCTAAAGATCATAGTTCTAAGAAATGTGGAGAACTGGAGAATCTCCCAAATATTAACAACTGGAGGAGCCATGAGGGGTCACGAAGACCTCACCTTATTCAGCATGGGTATCTCCTCTACAGCACTCCTGGGTTCTGTTCCTAGGGCCTTTGCTTAACCTCAGCTGCCTGTGGAAATGCTTGAGATAAGGAGGCCCTGAACTTTCTTAAGTACTTGTGATAACTCATGTGGACTGCAGCTCAAGGTATGTGTGATTTCACAGGAATGACAGGAAGATCAGGATGCCATGACCCAGCTAGACCCAAGAGCTGGGATCTGGGTGGTCTAAGGTATGGTAAGCATGGTGAGCTCATCCATGACTAGGGCAGGGCTGTGGCTAGAGGGTGAGGTATAATAATAACAAGAATGATGATGGTGGCCTCCATCTATTGGTAAGGGGTATTTTCATATCATTAGGCACAAATAATTTTAAATTTCTGTTGAGATTTCTTCTTTGGTTCAACTGATATTCAGAAATGTATTGACAGCGATCTTGCTTTTATTGCTATCTTAGTTTAATTCCATTGTCCTCTGAAAGCAGACATTGTCTGATTTCTATTCTTATATATTTGTTAAGCTGTGTTTTATTGCTTAGTGAATATTTCATGTGAGCTTGAGAAGAACGTGTAGTCTACTGTTGTTGGGTAGACTATGCTATCTACACCAGTTAGGCCTGGGACTAGCATGTACCAGGCCCTGGTCTGATCCTCCACCTTGGAAAAAAAAAGGGTAAAAAACTTGAAAGGAAGTGGAGAAATAAAAACTGACCGACAGAGAAACAAAGATAAGATTTACATCAGATTTCTTAGAAATCAAACAAACAAGAAGAGACTAAAGTAAAATATTTAGAGTGTTGAGAGAAAAAACTCCACCAACTTAGTATTCTGTATCCTGCAAAATGTTTTCACTTTGGCACCACATACACTAAAATTGAAATGACAGAGAAGATTAGAATGGTCACTGAGCGAGCATAACATTGGAAATTTGTGAAGTATTCCATATGTTTAATTATAGTTAGATAGGAGAAGTAAACTTATAGCAGTTACTATAGTTAATGATCGTCTACTGTGTTCTTAAAAACATTGAGTGTGTAGCTCAGTGGTGCCACACCTGCCTTACAAGTGCAAGGTCCTGAGTTCGATCCCTGGTACTGGGAAAAAAAAAGCAAACAAACCACATTGAGTGCTCTCATCACAGAAATGATAACTATTCGAGGTAACGTATGTTCTTTAGTTATATTTAACCATTGTACAATGTATCTATACATTTTTAAATGGTATGTTATACTTAATAAATACACACAGTGTTGTCTGTGAATTTTAAAGAGTAAAGAAAATAAAACATTGTTCTTTTAAATATTACCTTCACTTATTCCTTCTTTACTGCTTTTCCTTTCTTATGAAGATCTGACTTTCTCACCTATATCATTTTCCTTCTCTCTGAAGCACTTTTTAAAGACATTTCTTGCAAAGCAGATTCATCAGCAAAAGTTCCCCTACTTTTGTTGGTATGAAAGTCTTATTTCTTCATCACTTTTGAAGGAAGATTTGCAGGATAAAGAATACTAGGTTGGTGAATTTTTTTCTCTCAATACTTTAAATATTTCGCTTTACTCCCTTCTTGCTTGCTTGACTTTCAAGAAGTTGAATAGGTTATCTTTGCTCCTAGATAGGAGCTGTTTTTCTCCCTTTTTCTTTCAAGATTATTTATTCCTTATCCTTTCCCCTCATCATCTACCTCCTTATCTTGATTTTATGCAGTTTGACTATGATATGCCTATGTATAGGTTTTTTATTTTTGCTTTTTGAAATTTATCCTACCTGGTGTTCTCTGAGCCTCCTGAGTCACATATTTCTTCTGTTCCTTTCTTCTCCTTTAGATATTCCCATTATGCATATGTTATACCTCTTGTATTCGGTCCACAATTCTTGGATATTCTTTCTCCTCTTTTCAGTCTTTTTTCTTTTCACTTTTCAAAGTTTCTACTGACACATTCTCAAGCTTAGAGATTCTTTTCCCAGCTGTGTCCAGTCTACAACTGACCTCAGCAAAGACACTCTTCTACTCATGTACAGTGTTTTGACCTCCTTTCTTTCTTGGAATTTCCATCTTTCTGTTTGCATTGCCCATTTGTTCTTGCGTGGTGTCCATGTTTCCATTAGCACCCTTAGCATATTAATCATGGTGGTTTTAATGTCCAGTCTGACACTTCCAGCATCCCGTCACATCTGACTCTGGTTCTGATTCTTTCTCTGTATCTCCAAACTAATTTTTGCCTTTAGTATGCCTTGTGATTTTTTGTTGTTGTTGTTGAAACCTATACATGATGCACTTAGCAAAAGGAATTCCAGTAAAATGGGATTTTAGTAATACTGCGGAGGAGAGTGTTTTATAGTCCTGTGGTTAGGTCTCAGTCCTTTGGTGAACCAGAGCTCCTTACTGTGAACTTTATCAGCACTTCTCAGATTTCCTTCCTCTTAGGTTGTGGCGAGAGGATGACTAAGGGGGGCTGAGTTGGGATTTCTTTTCATCCAAATAGAAATTGAGAGAAGGTAGAAATTGGCTATTTCCCTTCCCCCAGGTCAAGTGGCCCTGGTAAAATAGCCTTTCTTTCTTTCATTTTTTTTTTTTTTTTGGTACTGGGGCTTGAACTTAGGACCTTGTGCTTGCGGGGCAGGCCCAGTGCCACTGAGCTAAATCCCTGGCCCAAAATAGCCTTTTTTGGAGCCAGTCTTAAGAAGAACAGAATGCTCTCGTGTATTTAAAAATGATCACACTTCTCATTCCCCTGCTGGAAGTAGCACAGGAGTTTTCTCTGCTACTCACTGTAAGAACCTGGTAGAGATCCTGAACGTGGAACTCACAAACTTGTGCCCCCAACCCCCTAGCCCCATTACTGGATCTTCCTGGAGTTTTAAATTCTCAGATTTTCCAACACTGAGTCTCCAGCAATTCCTTAATTACAGTTTAGGTTTTCCTACCATGGCATTAGTTCTGGTGGAAGTTTCTGCTTGTGGGTTTCTACTCCACAGATTCTTCATATCCACCTGTCTCTGTAGGTTTTAGGGCAGAAGTTTGCCCTGTGACCTTACTTCTCTGATTAGTGTAAGAAGAGATGTTGATTTTTCCATTTGTTAAACTTTTTTTTGTTTTTGTTTTTGTTTTGGGTACCAGCGATCGAACTCGGGTCCTTGCGCTTGTGAGGCAGGCAGCAGAACCACTGAGCTAAATCCCTGGCCCATTTGTTAAACTTTTTATTTGTCATTAGGACAGAATGACAACTTCCAAATTCCTGACATGCTTGATTGAAAATCACAAGTCCTACTGCCATGTTTTGTACACTCATGTGGAAGTAGGCGTTTAAAAAATATTATCTCATTTAATCCTAATATCAACCCAGAGTAAAACCATTATAGCATTCTGTAGATGTGATTCTTGTGGCTGAGCAAGAATGAGGTGGTCACACAGATAGTAAGAAAGTAGGATTTGAACTTGGGTCTGTCTGTTTACAAAGCCTGTGCGCATTCTACCTATCATGCTGCCCAGCAGAACTAAGTAGATTCAGAATAGGCTTCAGGCCCAGAGGCAGATATGAACTAGAAACAGATGCAGCAGACCAGACCAAAAGGTAGGAAGAAACCCAGAGGATAAGGAAGTTTTCAGGACTCATTCTTGGCAGGCCATCAACCAGGTCTCCCCAGGTAAGTGCTGAATCTTGATTGATTTGCTTTCCATCTGTCACCTTGAGCAAGCCAGTTTACCTCTCCTAACATCAGATTCTAAGTAGGTAACTCAGGGGCTGTCAAATGGTAACTGCTTTAAAAAAAAAAAAAGGAAGTTGTAATTGTTCTTGCTAGGTAGTGGTTACTATTACAAGCCGGGGAGCTGTGGGTGCTGATTCCCTTCCAGCACTGGCCAGGTGAAGTCAGTAATTGGAGAAGAGGTTAGAACTATTAGAAGATGGCATTCTGACCCCAGCTAGGATGGCGGGGAAGGTGGAAGCTTTGGAACTTCAGTGAAGAATCATTCTATTGTGAAAGATAGAATGAAATGTGGCAGCTTGGGCTTCCCATGGGATATGCCTCTAATCTCTTCTTCCTGACTACTGACCTGGTTGGCACCCAGTGCCTGTGATCTTAAGAGCACAGTAAGACTGATTTTCCTCAGCCTTCCTTGGAGCCAGGTGTGCCAACTGGTGTAAAGCAGACACATCCTGGGGCCAGGGATTTAGCTCACTGGTTCTGTTGCCTGCCTTGAAAGTGCAAGGTCTTGAGTTCCATCCCTGGTACCAAAAAAAAGGAGACACATCCTTGCAGCTCCTGCTCAGAGTTAACCCTGAGACTTCCCAACCAATTCTGATGCCAAGGCTGATGGCAAGAACTTCTGCTTCTGGTCAGGATGGAGTAAGAGAGACTAGATTTATCCTCTTATTGGAAACAACTGAGAAAACAAAAAAATAAGGACTGACTCAATACATTTGACATTAGGCAATGAAGAACAATGATGGATGAGGGCGAGGAAGAAAAACAAGGTGAGACTTGTGGCCGACTTCCACCCATAGAAAGTTCCCAGGCCAAGGCACAGTAGGGGAATTCAGGGAGCTCTGTCTTCCCTGAGGAAATAAGACATGCCTGGGAGTCTGAGGGAAGCCAAAGAGGCTACAATTTGTAGGACAGAACATTGGAGAGCTTGAACTAGAGATACACAGAGGGTATTAATCAACTGGAAATTTCCTGATGTTAGGGAGATACACCAAAAAAAAGAGGGAATAGTCCTTAGAGTTCACATGAGGCTGGGAAACACAGCTTGTTTCTGGTATCCAGAGTGGAAAGTCTTTTAATTCAAGGCACGTGAATTAGAGCACTAACAAGAGTCTTGGCTGCGTAGTGGGAGTGAGGAGGAAGTAACCCTACATTAAAAATAGCCCTAGTCTCACCTAACCAAAGGATCAAATGGTTTCCAAGCAATTTTATTAATTCTTGCACCAAAATTCTTTATAAAACACAAAAATATACAGCACACAACAAGTTAAAATTCACAAATGTCTGGCATCCAATCAATAGTTACCAGGAAAGCAAAGAAACAAGAAAACATTACCTATAATGAAAATACTGGTCAGTCCATTGACACTGACTCAAAAATGACATAATGGTAAAGTCAATAATATCAGAACAATTATTATGAATATATTTAATATGCTAAACTAGAATAAAAGATTGACTTACAGATCAGATGTTGACTTTTGGGGGGAGAGGGAGTCAACTGGGGATTGAACCCAGAGTCTCACACTAAATTACACCCCTAACCCTTTTTAATTTTAAGACAGGAACTTGCTAAGTTGCTAGGTTGCTCACGCTGGGCTCAAACTTGGGATTGTCCTTCCTCAGCCTCCTAGAGTACTGGGATTACAGGCATGGGTCACCACACCCAGCTCCTGGACATATTTTAAAAGACTAAAAGAAATATTAGAGATGGAAACTACAATGCCTGCAGTGAAAAATACAATGGATAGAAACAATGGCAGATTAAACATTGTCAAATTACTTTTATTCATATATTACAGGATTGTCTATATGGAAAAACATATGGAATATACAAAAAAGCTGCTTAGCAAAGATGTAGGCTGCAAGATCAATATACACGACTCACTTATGTTTCTACTCATTTGCAACAAAACAAAACTAAAAATTTTCAAAATTTCAACGACATAAAAAAATGTGATATTTGGGGATAAATCTGGTAAAAATATGTTAGGACCAGGACACTGAAATAATAAATGATTGCTGTAGTAAATTAGCACTGTCCACAAAAGAATAACTAATAAATTTGATTTTAACAAAATTTAAATTTGCTGGTCTTAGACATTATTAAGAAAATGAAAAGATGAAACAAAAACCGGGAGGAAAACAGAACCACAAATCTGACAAGGGATGTGGTTTCAGAATATATAATGAATTCTTACAACTAAGCACTAAGAAAACAAACAACCCAATTAATATATGGGCAATGATTCAAACAGACACTTTTCTAAGAATATAGATGATGCTAATAAGACATGAAAAGATACTTAGTGTCATGGTCACTGGCAGAATGTAAATTAAAACTATAATGCAGTAACTCTATACATCTATTAGAAGGTCCAAAATGAAAAGGATTGATCAAGTCAAATGTTGGAGGAAATGTGGGACAACTGGAATTCTCATGTAAGCTTGTGGTAGTGAAATGAGATACCTACTTTGGAAAAAGTTTGACAATTTCTTAAAAAGTTAAATGTACATCTATGAAATGACACAATTATTCCACTCTTAATGATTTACTCAAGCAGATCAAAAGTATTACAGAAACTTGTACATCAATATTTGTAGGAACTTTATTTGCAATAGCTAAAATGTGGAAATAATCCAGATCCCAGGGCCATGGAAAAGGATAAAGGTTTGGGCTAGGGATTACTTGCAGAAGGTTTAAATAGAATCCATCTGGAAATGAGAGACTTCCAGGTACAAATTATGACTGCCACCCATGAAAATAGTGAGTTTGGGCAAATGATTTCCGTGATCCTCAGTGAAAGGACTTATCTATAGAAGGACTGAAATCCAGTAGGTGCTTGTAGCACTACTCAGGTTAGGTCCTGGCTCTACTACTAGTGTGACCTAAAGCAAATGAGTTTACTTCTCTGGGCCGCAGTGACCCCGGTTGTAAGATGGACTTGATAATAAAAGAACACCCTTCACGGAAGTGTTATGAGGATGAAGGGTCTGGCTACAAGCCTTAGAGCAGGTATTCCACCTGGTAAGTCTTTGCTATTATCATCTTTTTCCTCCTCATCATTGTCATCTTCAATATTGTTTACATCAAAGGAGGATTACACAAAGAAACTTTTACAAACTGGCACCGGCATTATTAAATAATTACAGGGCAGAGTGACAGGTGCTATGACACAGTGTGCTGGGACACTCACAGAAAAGAGTTCTGCTTGGCTGAGTGGAAGAAGGAAGGCGACCGCTTCCCAGACGAAGTGGAGTTTTAGTTGCATCTTGCAGGACATGTAGAAGTTCTCCGAGAAGAGGAAGAGAAGACAGGAAGATGAATTTGTACAAGAAGACTTGTTGGTGAGAAAGACTGAATGTGTCACAGGAACATGGGGAGTTTCATGAGACTGTGTTTGGAGTGAGGAGAAAGGCATAAGGCTGCACAATGCACAGGGACATTGGGGCCAGATCTCAAAAAACTAGGAGTACCTTGCTGGGCATTTAAACTTGATCTAGTAGGTGGACAGTTCTTACTTGTCAGAACAGCAGAGTCACCTGGGTCTCACCCTGAAATATTCTGAGGCAGTATTTCTGACTCAGGCCTGTGGGAATCAGCTCACTCCCAGAACTAGGAATAAGTTTAGTTAGTTTCACCCAATTCATGCAGCCCCCCTCTCTACACCCATGTGTCCAGGGATGTCCCTGAACCAAATCAGAGCCCAAGAAAAGTAAGGAGACTTTTTGGGGGGTATTCCTAAGAAAAAGAAGTGACCCTCCCTTTTCTGTCATGGCTACAAGAGAGACTCCCTTTTGTGGGATGTTACAGAGAGGGACAGGGAGTCCATTAGTAGAATGGTGGTCGGCTCAGAATGGAAGCCTGAACATGGCACTGCAGAGCTCAGAGCAGATCCAGGGAGAGAACCTGGCTCCATTCCTGGTGATTGAGCCACCTGAAGTCAAGGAACAGTAAGCTCATTTTCATTCACTCATTCATTTATTTCTCCAATGTATACTGACCGTTTACTATGTGTGTGTAGAGATAGTTCTAGAAATAATTTGAGTTGAGTTAGGTTTTCCATAACCATAATCCAAATCTAACCTTAACCTAACCCTTAGTCATAAACTAGAACTCTAACCTTTTTCCAGAGAAGAGCTTTTATTGGCCAGAAACAAAGGGCTGACTACTCAAGCTGTCTGGGTCAAATGGGTATTAATATAAGAATATTCATGGCAAGCTGAACATAGTGGCGCACCCCTGTAACCCCAGCACTCTGGGAGACTGAGGCAGGAGGATCCCAAGTTTGAAAGCAGCCTGGGCAATTTAGCAACTTAGTGAGATTCTATCTCAAATTAAAAATAAATAATTTTTTTAAAAGGGCTGGGCATGTAGCTCAATGCAAAGGCCCTGGGCTCAATCCCCAGTACCACTAAAAACAAAAACAAAAACAACCAAAATCAGAATAAGCATGGTACACAAACTGAAATCCCAAAGTATTATGAAGAACTTATTAATTAGTGATGGGCCTCATGAGGTCAAGACAGAGGGGACCCCTAATGTTAAGGAATTCAATTCCTCCCTCATTAGCAGATGTCTAATGCATCTGTGACCTAATGTCACATGTACTAAATGTCAAAAATCCCAACAAGAAGATCTTTAAATGATTCATCCCATAGACAATTTCTGTGACCACATTTAAAGATATTTAGTAGGGAATCTCCCTTGTACAAACACTGTAATCCACATATATAGATTCTAAATAGTTTATTGGGTAACTTTAATAAATGCTTTCAGGTATATAGTGTTAGAACTTCATTAAAATTTTGAGCAATTTTCCAGTTTAAAGTGATAACTATATACTTTCCACTTTCTGGCTGAACTTCTCAGGGTCAGTCTTTTTCATTTTTGGTCATTACATTGGGTGTATGATAGTTTTTTTTGGTACTGGGGATCAAACTTGGGACCTTGTGGTCTCGAGGCAGGCATAGGATCACTGAGCTAAATCCCCAGCCCCATAGTAGTTCTTTATTGTGGTTCAAGTTTGCATTTGACTAATGACTAATGATGTTAAGAATCTTTTTATTTACCCATTGGCCACTCATATATCTTCTGTGGTGAAGCATCTGTTCAAATCATTTGTCTCTTTGAAAAATTGGCTGTTTTCTTATTATGGAGCTATATGAGTTCTTTATAAATTCTGAATAAAAGTCCTTATCTGCTATGCATTTTACAAATGTTTTCACCCCTCTGTGACTTGTCTTTTTATTTTTGTAATGTGACTTTCAAATATCAGTTTTTCATTCTGAAAAACTCTAATTGATCAATTTATTTTAATGTAATAGAAGTAGATATGAATAAAGAAAATATAAAAAGCACACTTCTTACATACATGAAAAAATAAAACAAAATAGAGAATAACAATAGTCAATACACTGTGTGCAATAATCATAAAAGAATGGCCAAAATGTTACTCAGAGAATAAGTCATAGACAAAATAGACTCTCTCTTATAATCATTTTTTTTTTACTGGTTTCTGCCTTTTTTTGTCTGCTTTGAAACTGGGTCTTTGCTTGGCCCAGTCCTATTGTGATGTTGCCTTACATCATTGTTTTATTGTGTGACAGCTGTCCTTCAGCATCATGGGGATAGATTCCAGACCCTCTGGGCCACCTACATACATAGATGATCAAGTCCCTTCTACACAATGGCATAGCACCACATTCACATATGACAGTGCACATTTCCCATTTACTTTAAACCAGTTCTAGACTACTTGTAATACCCAAGACATTGTAAATGCTGTGTAAATAGTTGTTATACTATACTGTTGAGGAAATAATGACAAGAAAATGTCTGTATATGTTCAGTCATGATGTAATTTTTTCCTGAATATTTTTGATCGGCGGATAGTAGAGTCTGTAGATGTAGAACACATAGCTATGGAGGTCCAACATGTTTTAGGATATACAGCAACATTCCAGCTGGGAGAACCCAGCTGCATGTTGTGAGCAACCCTATGGAGAGTTCCATGTGGTGAGGATTGGCATGGTTGACAGCAGCTCTGCCAACAACTGGATTACAACCTCTTGAGAGATCCTGAGCCAGAAACACCCGGCTATGCTGCTCTTCAACTCCTGGTCTAAGGAAACTGAGGTAATAAATGCTTGTTTTAAATCACTAAGTTTCACTTAGGAAGCTGAGGCAGGCGGATTCCAAGTTTGAGGTTAGCCTGGGCTACAAACTGGGCTAGATTATGTAGAAAGGCCCTGTTAAAAACAAATCAGTTTCCAGGGCCGGGGATTTAGCTCAGTGGTTCTGTCACCTGCCTTGCAAGTGCAAGGACCTAAGTTCGATCCCTGGTACCAAAAAAAAAAAAAAATCAGTTTCCAGACACATTCAAGAAGAATCAGTCAAATTTTTTTTTTAAAGTATCATAATTGCACTATTTAGATCAAGATGCCTGGTAAAGCAAAAGCTTCCAAGAAAAAAGTCTCAACAATTTAAAAACTTCAAAAAGAAAAATTGATGATGAAGAAATGGAATTGTCAGAGAAAGAGGTTAGAAGCAAAATAAAAAGAAGTAAAAATCATCCCAAATGCATGTCTTCTGAAGAACAAACAAATCATATTAACCTAGAGCAGATAAAGATAGCATCCAACAAGAGAAAAACCTGGTAACCTCTTTCAAAGAGTGTGAGGGAGCATTTGCAAACTATGATGGAAGCAGTAATAATAGCAATTTTGAGTAATAAAATTAAAGAAAAGAACAAATTCAGTATCATCTCAACTGCCTGAAGAAAAGGTTGCTACAACTGTGTGAAACCCTGAAAGTTCCTTCCCAAAAGCTGAACTATTTAACTAATGTGACAAATCTACTGAAAATGGAAAGAGCACAAGACAGAGATAATAAAGAAGGTCTGGCATTATTGCAGGAAGAAATAGATAAAATAGTACAGACTACGGAATCAGTGACTGGGAATATTCAGAGTCTAAAAAACAAAATTGAAATTCTGGCACATGAGATAGAGGAAGAGGAGGAAAAGGCAAAAGAGATGCTTCAGCTGGATCGACGTAACATACTTTCTCTCCCAGAGCTTTCTCGGCGCAGTCTGAAAGCACTCACACTGCAGAAAGAAGTTTTGATGTTAATTCCAAACCAGAATGTTCTTCTAAAAGACTTGGGTGTTCTTCATAATTCATCCCAGATGAAGAACATGTCAGTGTTCATCGAAGAAGCCTGTAAGAAACTAAATGCCTCTTAGAGAATTTTTAAATATTGTTTCCTATTAATTTAATGTTTATAAATGTGTGAAACTGTTAACCTATGATGTATTTTTTTTTTTTTTTTTTTTTGGTACCGGGGATTGAACTCAGATCCTTGCACTTTCGAGGCAGGCGGCATAACCACTGAGCTAAATCCCCGGCCCATGTTAACCTATGATGTTACAGAGGCTGAAGCTTCTGCAGGATTTATTATCCTCTAATATGCACTTTAATATGCACCTGTGTAGGCCTATCATTAGCATCTAATGTAGTCCTGAAAACTTTAGCAGTTATGAAATCTAGAAAATCAATATTTATATTGCTGTACTGCAGTTATTTGCCTAAAACATAAGGCAGGAATAGCTATGATCTGATAGTTTATGACGGCTATTGGCAGCTCACCTGTGTTGGCACAGCGGAGTTGTGATGCTGTGACATTGTGTGTGTGAAGTGCCTATGTGCAGTGCTTACAGCATAAACACGTGAGTGTTTGTGTTCTGTAGCTGACAGCTTGCATTTTCTCTCTGCTTTCACAGAACTTGAGAAATCTCCCCAAGTGCCCCTACCCTTACCTAGCTCCCTAATCTTGTTCAATAGTTAAAGTTTTCCAGGTTCCTTCAACTTTGAAATTGGCATTAAGTTTTTATTTCATTTGTTTTAAATATTTATTTTCTGTCATCAAAGCATACTCAAGAAAATTACTAAAAAGGAATCTAAGCACATTTATTCCCTTAAAACCAACTCCCTCCCCCAAAAAAACTGTTTTGAGAAGACCCCGTGCGTGAGAACCAGCCACCAAAGATAGAAGGTACTGAGAGACCAAAGAAAGCAGACAGCCAGGCATGGTGGTGCCCACCTGTAATCCTAGCACTTGGGAGGCTGAGTCAGGAGGATCTCTGCAAATTCAAGGACAGCCTGGGCTACCTAGTGAGTTCAAGCCCAGCCTGAACTACATAATGAGACCCTGTCTCAAACAAAACCAAAGAAGCTGACAAATTTGGGATTACCAAAATGTGTCTCTTGGACAGCAGCAAGATAGGCAGATTCTTGTACCCTAGATTTCAGCAGTAGGAAGAAGGGGATTATATGCTAAGCCAGACAAAGTGACCAATAGCCAATTAGAATGTATGATGCTAAGCTTTTATATATAAATACATTATTACTTAAATATATCAAAAATCATTTGTAATAAAAAATCATTTGTAAGTTATTTGTAAAATAAAATAGTTATAATTTTTAAAAAATCAGTTTCCAATTGTTTATTGCTAGTATATAGAATGTAATTGAATTTTAAAATACTGACATATCTTGTGACCTTACTAAACTCATTTATTTCTCACGGGAGAAATTTATCTTGGTAATTCTAGGAGAGGTCAGTAATTTTTGTTTTTTAGAAGTCTATAATTTTGAGATGTTAAGAAATTAGTCTGATGTTCCCCAGCACCCAGCTAGTGAGTATTCTCCACCTTCTTTTCTGCAGCACATTTTGAGAAACAAAGCTCTTGCAAATTGTCTGTGGTCTTTCCCTTCCGATGCGAGAGAAACACTGGGACCACCAGCAACAGCAGAACACAGGCCTTTCCTTTCACAGCGCAACGTGAACACAACTTCCTGACTACTTCTGAGTTTGTTTTACCTCACTGTTGGCTACTAACTCACTTTTCTTTTAATTTCTCAGCTCAGGAACTGATACCAACAGGCTCCGATCTCTGGACTTCTCTATATCATGACTTCTTTGCTTCCATTTTCCTACCTTGTTTTTCTCCCTGTGTTGGAGAAGGAGAAATGGGAAGGTCAGAGGGGCTTTCTTTCTGGATGTAGGTTCTGAGGCCTCTCAGCATGTCGAAGCACTGGTCTTTGAGGTATCCTTTTCTGAGCCCCCACGCCTGCTCCCCACAGACTAGTCTGGATCATAGTTACCAGCTACTCCTGAGCCTTGCCTGCCTCCACAGGGCTTCAGTGTCGGTTTCTCTGCCCCTCAAGACCACTGTGGGAGCTGGAGTGGCTATGCATACTGGGACCAAGTACTAGGGAGCAAGGGAAAAAGCACAGGAAAATTGGAAGGCCTACTGTACTTACATTTTCCTCCGCATTAACCCACTATGTTAACTTAGCCAACTCACTTAGTCTCTCTGGATCACAACCTCCTCACTTGGCGAAGGCCCGGATTGCAGTGGATGGTGAGGAAAATAATGCCAGTGAGTAAAAGTGTTCAGTCCTATAAATGGGGTTTGGATTTCTCTCACTGGTTGAATGAGGAGTAGGTAACAAAGCCACCCTCAAGGGCTAGAGACTAAGGGTTGGAGGTCGGCATGAGAGGGGTCCATTGCAGGGCCTGCCTCATCATCCTCCTTTCAAGGAAAATGACTCTGTCCACAACTCCCACATCCAAGTAGGTACATTTGGACTGTGAATCCTTGTCCTCTGCTATAATATGAATATTTCTGTCAAAATTTCGTACATTGAAACCCTAATCCCCAGGAAATAGTATTGGGTGGTGGGGCCTCTGGCAGGTGATTAGGTTGTGAACGCATGAGGGCATGATTGGGATCCATGCCCTTATAAAATAGACTCCAGAATGTTCCTTCTACCATGAGAGGACACAGCAAGAAAATGCTGTCTGTGACCCAGAAAATATACCTGCAGTAGGCACTGCACCTGCCTTGATCTTGGACTTCCCAGCTTCCAGACTATGAGCAATAATTATCTTTTGTTTATGAGCCATCTAGTCAAGCAGCCTGAACAGACTAAGACATCCTCTATGGACAGAACCAATTGTACAAAGGGAGGAGCTGACCGAAGGGCTGCCTGACAAGCAGTGATGTGGAGGGAAAAGATGAGATGGGCCCAACCAGACTCTCACCCTTAGGAACTTGAATTGGGAAAACAAGGTAGGAAAATGGAAGCAAAGAAGTCATGATATAGAGAAGTCCAGCGATCGGAGCCTGTTGGTATCAGTTCCTGAGCTGAGAAATTAAAAGAAAAGTGAGTTAGTAGCCAACAGTGAGGTAAAACAAACTCAGAAGTAGTCAGGAAGTTGTGTTCACGTTGCGCTGTGAAAGGAAAGGCCTGTGTTCTGCTGTTGCTGGTGGTCCCAGTGTTTCTCTCGCATCGGAAGGGAAAGACCACAGACAATTTGCAAGAGCTTTGTTTCTCAAAACGTGCTGCAGAAAAGAAGGTGGAGAATACTCACTAGCTGGGTGCTGGGGAACATCAGACTAATTTCTTAACATCTCAAAATTATAGACTTCTAAAAAACAAAAATTACTGACTTCTCCTAGAATTACCAAGATAAATTTCTCCCGTGAGAAATAAATGAGTTTAGTAAGGTCACAAAATATGTCAGTATTTTAAAATTCAATTACATTCTATATACTAGCAATAAACAACTGGAAACTGATTTTTTTTAACAGGGCCTTTCTACATAATCTAGCCCAGTTTGTAGCCCAGGCTAGCCTCAAACTTGGAATCCTCCTGCCTCAGCTTCCTAAGTGAAACTTAGTGATTTAAAACAAGCATTTATTACCTCAGTTTCCTTAGACCAGGAGTTGAAGAGCAGCATAGCCGGGTATTTCTGGCTCAGGATCTCTCAAGAGGTTGTAATCCAGTTGTTGGCAGAGCTGCTGTCAACCATGCCAATCCTCACCACATGGAACTCTCCATAGGGTTGCTCACAACATGCAGCTGGGTTCTCCCAGCTGGAATGTTGCTATATATCCTAAAACACATTGGGCTTCCATAGCTATGTGTTCTACATCTATGGAGTCAACTATCTGTGGATCAAAAATATTCAGGAAAAAATTACATCATGACTGAACATATACAGACATTTTCTTGTCATTATTTCCTCAACAGTACAGTATAACAACTATTTACACAGCATTTACAATGTCTTGGGTATTACAAGTAGTCTAGAGCTGGTTTAAAGTTCCGTTATCTACCTCACCAGATCCATTTCCTCAAAAGAGGAACAGAATTGCTTTTAGTCTTCTTCCTGAGAAGACTAAATTCACATCTCAGGAAGAAAGAAGTCTGTCAACATGGCCGGACAGACTGCAGTCACACAGCATTGTCGCCTATTCCAGTCCCATGGAGAATCATTTACAAGTCATTGCCCATTCTTTAGGCCCAGGAGACTTTGTCTCAGCCCACTGTATGTTCTCTCAGTCCATCAAATTCCCCCTAAAAATTATTTTTATTCCCCTACAATTGTCTATATCCACCATCCTCTCACCCTTTTAGGTAAAGGTTAGTTTTTATATAAATTTTTGAATCTTGTTTGGACTAATGGGTACTCACACCCCCTGTGATTTTCCTCTGTGCTGTGATTTTTTTTCCCCTTTCAATGTTAATAAATTTGTATGCCTTTTCTTCTATTTAATCCATCTTTGTCAGTTTATTCCAGCAAACCTTCAGAGGGTGAAGGGGAAATTTCCCTTTGTGCCTACACAGGCACCCCATCCCACCAGGAGCAGTCTTTGGGGCTGTGTGGGTGTCTGGGGCTTAGGTCCAGGTTCTGCTAGGAAATGAGCGGTACACAGGCAGGGGGCTGCCTGATTTGGAACCAGAGCCGATAGACCTATGTCCTATGGCTACTGTAACAAATTACCACAAACTGTGTGGCTTAAAACAACAGATGTGTATTTGCTCTCAGTTCTTGAGTACAAAAATCTGAAGACAAGTGTTGGCAAGGTTTTATTTCCTTCTAAGACTCTGGGGGTAAAATGTGTTGTTTGCCTCTTCTAGCTTCTGGTGGCTGCAGGTGCTCCCTCCCTGGCCTCTGGCCACATCATTCCAACCTCTGCCTCTGTCTTCTTCTCTTCTCTTCTGGGTATGCGTGTCTTCTCCTTTTTCTTCTGTCTCTCTCTTCTCTCATATAGGGATGTTTGTGACAGCATTTAGAGCCAACTTGGACAAGTCAAGAAAAGCTCCTCTCCTTAAAATCCTTAATCACAGCTTTTGGCATGTGAGTTAAGAAAGGTTTCAGAGATTTGATGTGGGTATCTTCAGAGATGCCACTGTTGACTTACCACAGACCTTAGTGCCCCACACCACTGCCCTCCGTACAATTGCCTTTGGTCTGTGAGGGAAGGCAGCAGGTCAAGATTCTTTCCTCATTTCATCTTGGGAGCAGAGGGGAAACTCGAGGTGGAGGAGAGAGAGAGACAGGGGGAGAGAGGAGGGACAGATGAGAAGAGAGAGGGAGAAGGACAGGGACAGGGAGGAGAGACTATGAGGAGCATGAGAATACAGACCTACTTTTATGTGCTCATTGAATCATCTCAACCGGACATCAGAAAGCAGGGATTAGTGTCATGAATGGGGTCTGAGGAGGTTCCCAGAGAGGAGATGGGGACCTCGATTCACCCCACCCACTGGGTAGACTGTAGGTTCACTGACTTGATAGAGAATTTTCAAGATGCGCCAGTAAGAGAAGCATAAATAGGTTTATTAGGCAAAATTTTACAAATGCACACTCAAAATAGGGTATGAGCTCTCAAGAGAGGTACATTATGGTCTGAAGCTGGGTGATTTATGTAGTTTTATACAGTATGTGTTCAAGACAGGTGATCTAGGATGTGTATTCCCACACTCTGTCAGGTTACCCACTTGATGGGCTACGTTAGAATGCAAACCAGTTACCTATGCTTGAAGTGTACACTTCCCACTAATACTGCAGCTCCCTTGAGGATGGGGCTCTGTGGGAGGAAGGGCAATTTACACGTGTGAAACCCAGAGCCCAGTGTATAGGCAAGTTAGAATTTAAAAAAATATATTTTTTGGAAGGGAAAAAGGCTTGAGTTTTTCCTAAAAGCACAATTTTAAAAAGTAAGGTTGTTCTTTGTCTCCTTTCTACCTATCTTTATTTCTTTTATCTTGTCTCATTTGTATTCCTACATTACAGGTGAGGAAACTGAGGCTCATAGATGAAGTCACTTGCCCAAGTAACTCACCCTGCTAATGTGTGTCAGGGTGAAGATTGAAAGCCAGGTTGGCTCAGCTCTGCAGTCTCTACTGATTCCACTGTCCTGAGCTCTGCTGGAAAATCCACAGCAAAGGTTCCTATGTGTACTGCTGTCATTGCCTCCGCCTTCCACAGTACATATATATACAAAGTAGCACCCTGAGTAGTATTCAACAGTAGCACCCTGCCTTTGGCACTCAAGGACCCCCCAGTCCCCACACTGGCACCTAGCACTCATGGCCCTCATGTTTCTTGGGGAAGGAAATCACTGGAGGGAGAAAGACAGGGATCCCAAGGCTGGGCTTCCCTCATCTGCACTGGGCAGAGCCATGATGGGGAAAGAGGATGGTCTGAGAGGAAGGCCTCGCCCTTCTCCCCTGGGAATTAGGAGACTTCACTAGGGGTCCAAGCGAGCCAGCCTCTATGAGTGATCTCAGGTCAGCTATTTCACATTCTGGGCCTCACTTTCCTCATCTGTCAAGTAGGAAGATTCAGTGAGTCAGTAAGATAATGTTCGAGTTCTGAGCCTCAGTGATTTAAAATATTGTCAAAATGACAAAAGCCCTCATATTTGCACAACTCTCTTTGGTTAACAAAATGTTTCCACTCATCACTCACCATTCAACAAATATTGACTTCCACTGACATGTGATTTACCATGTGTTGGACAATGATGGACAATGGTGGGCACAGAGAGATGAAGGAGATCAGCTTCTCCCCTGGAGGAGCTGCTAGCACAGGGATCCAGCTAGATGTAAAGGGAGGGGTGGGGAAGAGTGTATAGAGGGGCAGTGCTTCATAAGATCCAAATCTATAAAGCAAAGATGGCCAGGCCCATCTGCAGTCCAGGTCTTTGTCTTTTGACTCAAGTGTAAGGCATAGGTCTACAGGCCACAGGCTTTCAGTGTAGGGGCTGCTGGGATGGAAAGGAGTTCTCAGCATGGTGGGGAGGGGACCACCTCAATACACTCACTCTGGATGATCAATAAGCTTCCACCTGTGGATGTCAGGCTCACCTGAGAGCTTTCCAGCCCCTGAGGGGACTGTACCTGACCACACCAGGGTCAGAGCAGTCATCATCTGCAACAAGTCCCAGCCTGAACATGCAGAGGGATGTCTATCCAAATGAATTCACGGCCTCAGACATTCATTCATTCACTCATCTACTTTTTCATCTATTCATTTGTTTTCTCTCAGCCTGGTGCCTGCATCTGTGTATGAGACTTTTTCAGTGGCCTGATCACCCTCAGGGCAGAGGTTTGGTTTCACTCCTCTCTAGTTAACCCAGAGGAGACAGTGGCAAGCTATGTGCACCTCAGGAATGGGGCTTTGGGGTAGGTGGAAAGGTAGGGCCCCTTTCCTCAGGTCTGCTGGTAAGCTCCATAGCAGTTCAGAAAGGCAGAACTGAGGGGCCCAGGTCACAGCCATCGGCCAGCCAGGTACCTTACTCTCCTGGTGAGGAAATGGAGCCAGCCACCATCCTCTTACCCCACCCCTCTCCTGCTGGAAGAGGAGGAAGTCTTTCAGCTCCCTGTTCTCTGGCTGCAAAGCTTACCCTGGGTAGCCCTCTGGCCTGAATTGGGCAGCTCTGGTGGGCGGTGGGGGCCTCTGAGCAATGGCTTGGGCTGTGGGGCCACCGGGAAGGCAGCTGCTCCTAGGCAGAGGACATTCCCTTCCAAAGCGGCTTTGTCCTCCTCCTACAACTGCCCCTGGATTGCCCTTAGCAGAGGACAAAGGGCCCGGGACCAAAAGAGTGAGCCGGGGGGAGGGAAGGGGATGATGGATCCCGAGGACTTTGTTCTCCAGCTCCCCTTGACAGTTAGATCTCTTGGGTGGCTGGTGGGGAGCAACCCGCCGGCACGAGCGTGGGCTCAGGCGTAGACGCCATCAGCAGGTCTACACAGCGCGTGGGTTGATACCATGTCTTTGGGGGGACTACGAGCACCTAAGATGGCATTCCTTGGGCAGGGGGACATACAGTGATGTCGACAGGCAGGGCTTTGGTTGCCCCCTAACCTCCTCAGCGCCACCCCTGCCCCTTCCTGGAGAGCGACAAGACTGCTTCTAAATCTTGTGTTAAGAGCCGCTCCGAAACCAGTCCACCCAGGTAGTCTCCTCGTGCCTCCTAGACGAGACTGCCTGGAGCGCAGATCAGTCACCCGGACGTTCAAGGAGACCGAATTCCGCCAGAGGCCTGGAGCGCGGTCCCGTTCCCACACCGGGTGTCTGTGTGTTGGGGGTGCGGGCGGGACGAGAGCCAGTACAGCCCTCCCTCCGCCGCTTAACGCGGAGCTGTCTTTCTACGACTCCCCGCACGACCCGGGGCCACGCCTGGGCCTCGGCCACCTGGTCTGTAAGACGGGGTGGGGGTGGGGTGGGGGGCGCGCTTTCGCGGGGCCCTGGGGCGGCCGATCCCGCCCTTTGATCCCCCACCCCTCCGCCCCTCCGCCTCTCCGCCCCTCCGCCCCTCCGCCTCTCCGCCTCAGCCCGACCCCCACCCCGCA
The DNA here is from genome assembly GCF_053883595.1 of Heterocephalus glaber. Lineage (NCBI taxonomy): Eukaryota > Metazoa > Chordata > Mammalia > Rodentia > Bathyergidae > Heterocephalus > Heterocephalus glaber. The sequence continues at coordinate 1,394,229 of NW_028258302.1, read as the reverse complement.
GCTTGCGGGCGGGACCCACCCCGGCATGCGGCCCACACTGGCCGCTTTGTTACCTGCCCCGGCGCGCAGAGCTACGAGCGCTACGTGCAGCCGGCTGCGGGCGGGGGGCGCCGGGCCTCTGCTCCCTTCTCCGCCCCCTCCTCACACGGCCTGGCAGAGGATGCAGCCACCTCCAGCCCGATCTTTGTGAAACTCGGCTGTGGAGGGCCTAGCCTAGCTTTGGTCTTTTGGGGTCTCGGCCCTGGGCCCCCTCTCCCGCTTCACGTCCTGTCCCTTCGCTTGCGTTCCACCCTCGTGGACTGCTCGGCCACCCTCAAAGGAGCCGCACTTCACTTTTCATTCTGGGTTCACGCCACCCTCGGCCTGCCAAGTCCCTTTTCCTCCACCTGCCATTCCCTGATAAATTCGCATCCAAAGGCACAGGTCAAAGACGGTTATAGGAAGTGTCCCCTGCCTCGATTTTAGTTACTGTCCTGGGGTGGCCTCTGCTTTGGTCACTCTTTTCTCCCCTCACGGTCCAGGGTGGGGTCAGCAGCACGCTGGCACGGACCGGATGGCCATATAAACGTCTACTGTGGGGGTGAAGCGGGCCCTAAAGCTCAGTGCAGCCTGGAGTCCTGCCCTCTGCCCCAACTGTCAGAGTTTCCCCTTCAGTCCCAAACACTGCCTAGGGACCCCTGTGTGTGCTGAGTCCCTTCATTTCCTCAGCTGTACCCTCAGGACCTCTGGCCCCCTAGCTTCGCCCAAGCTGTTCCTTCCTCCTGTTACACACTCTGCAGCCCCAAGGGCAGTGCACCTCACTGGAATTCCAAGGCCCAGCTCTCTTGGAGAAGCCAGGCTTGGTCCAGGGGCTTTATGGTGATCTGTGCGCCTATTTGTGCCAGAATGCCCTACATGTATTGCCGCATTTCTCCTGGATGCAGCCCTGCAGGTGGTGAGGTGACAGACTGTGAGCTTCTGGCCTGGCATTTCAGCTGGATTCCAAAAAGACATCAGCCATCAGAAGACGTCAGAGACAGGTTCTTTCTTACACACACACACACACACACACACACACACACACACACACACACGCTGTTCCCTTTCTCTTCCAGACCTCTCCGGAGGCCAACTGAACCCCTCATCGTCTCCCAGCTCTCTCCCCTTTTCAGGCCTGAGCAGGGTGGAGTGGGATTCCTAAACTAGGGTTAGGTCAGCCTGGTCCCTTGTGGCTTTGGGCCTCCATGAAGAATTTCGAGGGAGGATGTGCAAGGCATGGGGAGAGGTGGGGAGAGGCACAAGAATGTGGGGCTCTGGGAGGGAAAGTATCAAAAGGTGGAGAGGGCGGTGAAAGATGACTTTCCCAGGGCCCTAGGAAGCAGGGGCCAGTTTGAATGACAAAGCTTCCCTGGAGAGCAAAGGAAAGCCCTGGAGGATGGGAAAGGGGTAGGAGGAGGGTCAGAAGGGCGGGGAGGAAGCTGCCCGTGGGCTCCCATCTGCAGCGGCCTTTCAAGTCCCCTTAAACCCCTAACAATGAGAGGAACTGACCAGTGGACCAAATGGGCAAAGGACGATTAACATAGTTCACTGAAGAAACACAAAAAACCTTATGAAAACATTAGAAGTCCCAAAGTACAAATGAAAAGGAGATTCTGGTTTTTCCTCTCTATAGAACTGGTCAAAACAATAATAGGGAAAACACCAGATGCTGGTAAGGTGTGGGGGGAATTAAGTGACCGTCTCACTGCTGAGGAGGTAAATTGTGGGGCAGCTCAGCAGGACCATTTCACAGTCCATACAAAAGGCTTTACAAGAGATATGCTTTGATTGAACACTCTTATTTGGGAGGTGCCTCTTAAATTCAAGAGGATTTATCCCAGTCTTATTTATAACTGGGAAAAACTGGTAATTATATAAATATCCAATGAAAAAGAATTGGGTAACTAGATTTTGCAACATTTGTAGATGGAAGGCTATGCAGAAATTAAATGTCATGCTGCTGAAGAATATTAAATACGTGGGGAAATAACCAAGCTAGTAGGTGAAGAGAGGAAGTTATAAAACAGCATGACTCTCGTTTTATACATTGTCTCTATAAATGTGTATATCTACTGGGCAGAGTGCTAAACCGTGAGGTAAGTTTACCTCATTCAGGCTCTCATTCAAGCTTCACAGCAGCCCAAAGAATCTAGCAACTCCATCAGGGGGAAAAACAAGCAAGCAAACAAAAAAGTGCAAGGAAATTCACCAAAACACTAACAGCAAAGGGAATGAACATGTGTTTTTAATCTTTTTCTTTACACTGTTCTAATCTTTTCCCAATTTTCTTTGATAAAAACATGTAAAAATTTGCAATCACAAAAGTCATTTGTTCAAAAGCGTCTTCAGGTGCCCATTTGGGGTGTTGGTTTTCCCTTTGTGTTAATTAACTGGGGCTTCCCAGCAATGTCCCACAGGATGGGTGGCTGGAACAACAGAAATGTATCGGCTCACAGTTCTGGGACCTTGGAGTCTGAGATCGAGGTGTTGGCGGGCTTGTTTCCTTCTGAGGGCTGTGGGGAAGGAAGGGTCTGTCCAGGTCTCTTTCCTTGATTCTGGTAGCATGGGAGTTCTTTGCTTTTTTTTTCTTGTCTCTTCATATCTTTTTTCCTCTATGCCTGTTGCTTTTGTGTCCAAATTTCCCTTTTTTATAACGACACCAGTCATACTGGATTAGGGCCCACTCTAATGATCTCATTTTTACTTGATTGCCTCTACAAAGATCCTATCTCCAAATCACATCCCATTCTGAGGTGTGAGGGGTTAGCACCGCTGATCGGGAATGTTCCCTCTGACATGAGTGTGGCAGAGAGGTGGGGGCAGTGGGCACTTTATAGGGGTGGGAGTTTATGTTGCTGGACATTCTGGGTCCCCCTGGACTTGCCTTACTATGTGACCTTGGGTGGTTGCTCGACTCTTTTGGCTACCTTTTCCTCCTTTGTACACTGGGGCTGGTATTACTTACCTTCCAGGGTTGCAGCGAGTGAAGTAATGTGAAAAATGCCTTCTGCCTGACCTGGGATAAGTCATTCTTAGGGAGTGGCTTCTTTTCTCCTGTGCTCCTTTTTAACAGGAATGGCAGGAAGAGCACTGGCCTAGGGACAGTCACATAGAAGAGGGTGCAAGTTCGAGTCTTGTCTCTAGCTTCATGGTTCCTGTGAGTTTCAGTGTCCTCGTTTGTGAGATGGGAAAAGTGATCTGCTCCCACTGAGTTAGTGTGGATTCCTACATGTACGGGGACTCAGCAATGCCACAGCAGGGGCTGAACAAAGACTAGCTGGAAGATAGATAAGATCGGAAAAGCTTATGTAGGTAAGGCTGTTACAGAAGACAGGAGGCAACTGAAAACATCAGCTTGATGGGTCTAAGTTAGGTGTCCTCTCCTTCAGGAAGTTTTCTTTGAACCTCATGTCCTGGATTAGACTCTCCCTACCTCACCCTGGCCTCCCACAGTCTCCTGTGCTGCCCTGTATTTGTCTCTTTTTATACTCTACCATAACTACTTCTGTAGGAGCGGAGAACACTCCCTGAAGGAAGAGACCACCACTACTGCAGGCCTGCTAGAATAGCAAATATGAACAAAAATAGTAAAATCCAATGCTGGCAGTGTTGCAGAGAACCTTGCAAATGTAGTAGTGAGATAAATCAACACAAACTTTCTAGAGAACTATTTGGCAGTGCTTAATAAGAGCCACGTATGCCAGGGATATAGCTCAGTGATGCTGCGCCTGCCTGGCAAGCAAAAGGTCCTGAGTTCAGGACAGGTAGAAAACCATCATGTAGTGTAAGCAGTGTGACAAAGTAAGTGAGGAAAGTGTATTTAGAGGGGATGATTCCCTGGTAATCTCCCAGAAGAACTTCTTGCAAGAGCAGATCCCTGAGCTGGCTTTTGGTGGAGAGTAGTGAGAAGCAGAAGGAACAACTTAGATGAAGGTAGGGAGGATTGGGAAGTAGCAAATTGCAAGTGTGGCTAGAAAGTAGGAGGTTTGTGGAGCTGCTAGAAGACTGGAGACTATGGCAGAAGACAGATCATAAAATTCCAGCTTGCTTTACTGACCAGGGTTTGAGAAGCCAGTTGAGATCCATAAAGCAAGAGGATCGTCTTTGTAATTGAAGAAAATTGTGATATCAAAGTTTGGAGAATGGACTTCAGAAGCCAGCAAACAGCAAGACCTGGTGGGAGCCTGTGGTAGGGTGTAGATAAGATGTGACAACAAGGCCTGAGGATGGTGAGAAGGAGGAAAGGTCAGGACTATCTATGAGTCAGAAGAGACAGACAGCTCCTAGCAATTGAGGGAATGCTGGAGGAGAAGCAGAGGTAGGTTTGTGGTTGGCAGTGCCAATCACTGAATTTCGGAGACATAAAGTGAATCTGATTTTGAGTCTGTTGGGTTTGAAGTGCTATGGAACATCCAGCTGGTCAATACAGCAGGCAGCTGGATATATGAATCTGGAGTCAGCACAGACCACTGGACAGATTAGGTTGGAAGTTGTAGACTGGAGGCCAAGAATTGGAGCCCAAGATTGTCAGCACTTATGATGCAAAAGTTTAGTCAGGGAGAAGTACTTTGAGAACACTTGCTGTATAGGACTGGAGGAACAACAAGCACCCTGGAAAGGCTCTTGAGAAAGATCCAAGAAGTGGCATACCAGGAAAGAACCATCTTACAGAAGCCCAGAGAGGAGAGTTAAATGAGAGTGAGAGCAACAGAATAAAAAAATCCCTGATGGTGGCCTCAGTGACTGTCCCTACTTGCTTCTGGACAAAGGACTTCCCTGGGCACCCTGCTTCCTCATCCGGGGACTCTGAGGAACCCTCCAACTATCTGTGTGTCCCTCAGTAACCTCAATACCTTTCTGGGTCTCTGTGTCTTCCTCCATCCAAGGGGCATGATAGTTCAGCTGCCCTCCAGCAGTATTTGGTGCTTCAGATGAGAAACTGATGAGTGCTTTATAAGCTGCCCAATGAGTGATCTCTGAGTCAGCCCTTTTAAGTCTCAAGCTCCTCCACCAAAGGCTTGGTTGGTTATGTTTTCTCTTGTCTTTGGTGGTTCCTTGGCTCACATTTCTCTCCTCCAGCTATACCTCTGTTCTGACTCGTTGAATGGCCCACTCTTGGTCTGTGGCTGGCCCATCCTGGGGCTCATTGAATCATCCATTGAGCCCTGATTTTTTATTTATTTTTGTACTGGGGATCGAACTCAGGACCTCGCTCTTTCGAGGTAGGCATGGTACCACTGAGCTATTTCCCCAGCCCTTAGTCCTGATTTTTTGATGGTGACTCTGTTCTGGGGTCAGATTCTCACTTCATTTCTTATAAATCTTTAAGATCTACCATATTTTAAACAGGAACAAAAATCCCTCTTCTGCTCCGAGCATCCATCCATCTGCATTCCTTTTTAACCTTTGTCTCTTAATCCTCAACAATATGGTTTCCATTCTTACTTTTCTACTGAAACTCTTTGTAGAAGAGTAAAATTGTAGTGGGTTGAGAGCAGTGTCCCCAAAATGATATGTTCAAGTCCTCATCTATGGAACCTGTGAATGTGATCTGAGCTGGGAAAAAAGAGTCTTTGTAGATGTAATTAAGTTAAGGATCTCAGATGAGATTATCCGGGATTTAGAGGGGGCCCTAGATACAATGACAGGTATATTTATAAGAGCAAGTCAGAGGGAAACTGGAGACTGAGACACAGAGGGGAGGGTCACACGTATACAGATGCAGAGATGAGTTGTACAGCTACAGACCAAGGGGCCTCAAGGATTGCCAGCAGCTGCTAGAAGCTAGGAGAAAGGCATGGAACAGAGTCTCCCTCAGAGCTTCAGAAGGAGCCAGCCCTGCTCACACCTTGATTTCAGACATCTGCCATTCATTCAGAACCGTAAGAAAACACAGTTTTTAAAAAAATTAATTTTATTGGTGCATTTAGAAAACACATTTTTGTTGTTGTAAGCCACCTGCTTTGTGGTAATTTATTATAGCTGCCCTAAAAAACAAATAATAATGATAGCAGCTAATATTTCTGGAGCACCTAGCCTGTGACAGGTTTAATTCTAAATGCTTTATATGTATTACTTCATTTAATTCTGGCACATAGTAATAAAAGGATATCTATGTAACTGGTCACTGAGGTGTTGCTGTGTCTTTGGCATTTAAAATTGAACCTCAACAAGCAGTATGATTTATTATTTTTCTCTTTTACAGAAGCTTACGGGGAAAAAAAACTTACATAATTTGCCCAGGGTCATCCAGTAAATAGTGGTGGAGCCAGTATTCCAACGCTAGTAACTTCTGTGAATTCTCTTTAAGTGCTTTGCACTGCTTCTGAGGCCACTGGTAGAGGGTAAACTGACACAGGGCTGGGTTTTGCGCAGCCGGAGAGATGGAAGGGGTCAAGAGATGGGTGAGTTTGGGGCAAATTCTCTGGTATTTGGTAGTAGGGTCGGTCTTGGCTGGAGGGGTTGAGAGACAAGGAGGAGATGATTGGAGAACTTGATAACCTCATGGAGCAGGCACTCCTGGAGCCAGAGTGACAGAAAACTGTGATCCTGGGACTGGGAAATGATAAGGTTGTAGCAAATAACCAGTGGAACAAAGGCTGACAGGAGAGTTTTGTCAATGGATTCAACTAGGTCGAGGGAGCTGGAGAACAAAGGTCATACCAAAAAGAAGAGGTAAACTGCTCCCTTTGAAGTTCAAAGAGTTGAGCAATCACTCCTTGTGCTTTTCTTAAAAGAACGAAAAGGATTTGAGCAGATTCTTGAAAAATAGGTGGGCGATGACAGAAGTAGGAAGGCATTCAAGTGAAGGGCACAGAAAGCACTAGGAACATAGTTTTAAGCTGGCTAGAGTTAAAAGTGCATGAAATGGTGTGATGGGAATGCCACTTTGGAAGTGTCCTGATTTGGGTACCTTGCAAAGCAGATGCTGACTCAGAGATGTAGGCACAAGCACTTCATTTGAGAGCGTTTTCCCAGGAAGCACAGTGAAAGAGTTACTGCTTGGGTAACTCACTCCCACTGGGAATACCCTAAAAGACTGGGTCAAACACCTTCCAGAATTGTCCCATAGAGGGCAAGGAAATTGGATTACTTGTCTGCTGACACCTGTAGGTACCACAACGATTGAGGATTGTTTACAGGGGTATTAACAACCTGGCTATGCAACACTGCCCAGGTGGGTGAGCTACCTCCTGCAGCTGGTGAATGCACTTGTGCAGAGAGATGTGACTACTCAAGGTAGCAAAACATCTGTGTGTACAGAAACACTCACTAGATCTGGAGGAGGCTTTTGGAAAGAGATAAGCTGTTATGGGCAGGGTACTAATCCCCTTGTTAGAGAAAGAAAAGCTGAGAAGGATTCATGGAAGCTCAGCAGTCCCTACTTGAGATTTAGCATTTATTTCTCTGCAGTAGAAAGCTCCAGAATGTGCTGCAGGGGAGGAGTGTTGAGAGACATGTAGGAGATGCTGGGCTGAGGCTGTGCAGCAGGGAAGTGGGAAGATGGGCAGGGAAGATGGCCTGGTAAAAGCCCATGGCAGAGTTTGAGGGGACAGAATTTGGCAACTGATTGGATCTGTTGGATCTGTTGGGGGGGAAAGGAGGGGAAAGTAGAGGATACCAAGAGCAGGGTGCATTTTTGGCAGGCACAAGGAACATCTCCAGGACACATCTTGTTTAGGAAGCATCAGAATGGTGAAGCCAGTGAGGAAAGCTGTATGCTGAGCAGACCAGGAAACCTTTTCTGAGCGTTAGTAGGATTTTCCCTACACTAGATTGCCTTAAAAATAATAGAGAAAGCTGTGTGGAGATATAAGCCAAATGGTCCTGGGGCATTTTGCCCCTGCATAGAAAGGCCTGTCAATGCTTTCTCATTTGGATCTGGACTCTGATTTGGGAACAGACTTGTAGCTGGATCACCTAGGAAGAGAAATTCTAAAGCACTATGAAGCATTTCAATTTGGGACATTCATTTGCAGCTGGAAATGGAGAATGGACTTTCAGACTAGACATCTGTTCTGTCTAGGATTCCTTCACTTCAGTCCTTCCCCATTGCTTATTTTTATTTATTTATTTTTATTTTTTATTTTTGGTACCGAGGATTAAACTCGGGTCCTTGTGCTTGCAAGGCAGGTGACAGAACCACTGAGCTAAATCCCTGGCCCAGTCCTTCCCCATTGTTATTCGGGGTTTGAACTGCGCTGGAAAGACAACTGCTTTATATACTCTGCAGTTCAATGAATTTGTAACAACTGAATCTACCAAAGGATTTAACACTGAGAAAATGAAGGTGACATTAGGAAATTTTAAAACAGTGACTTTTCACTTCTGGGATGTAGGTGGTCAGGGCCAAGGCCACTGTGGAAGTCACATATCAGATGGACAGACAATATTGTACTGGACTCTGTTGATGTTGAAAGAATGGAAGAAGACAAAACTGAACTTCATAAAATGACTAAGATATCCAAAAGTTAAGAAGTCCCTGTACTTACAGTTGCTAATAAGACCTGAGGAACTCACTGTTTCTTGCAGAAATTGAGAAATTGTTAGCAGTGGATGAGCTGAGTCATTAACTCCTTGGCATCTGCATCCTATCCATGAAAGCATAGGAGAGGGGACTAAAGGAAGAACTTGCAAAACTGTACGATGTGTTAATTAAAGAAAGAAAAATGTTGCAGTAACAGAAAAAGAAGAGATGAGTATCAGTACCTTCTCATGAATGTGTGGAGTAGGTTTTCTCTAGTCTGATTTTGAAAAATGGAAGAATGTCTACAGCCTAGTTGGCCAGTCTACCCTCCTGGATGCAATGAAATTAAAGCTTTGATTTATTGAAAAATCCGATGCCTAGCTCTGTTGCCTTGTGGAAGATGAATAAATGTGGTGTTTCTTAGAGTGGTCTCTTCGCCTTACCCCCCAGTTTTTTGATACTATCATTTTAGAAAGCCCAGAAAGGTCAGTAAATTGATCAGAAACAATTGTGGAAATCTGACATGAAGTTAGTGAAATAAAACTTTTTTTGTGGGGGGAGGGTGCTGGGAATTGAACCAGGGCCTTGGACATGCTAGGCAAACCCTCAACCACTGAGCTACACCCCTATCCCCTAGGGAAATAAAACTTTTTTTTTTTTTTGTACCGGGGATGGGAAATAAAACTTTGAAGAGTGTCTGCCTAGTGTTTTGTGTTTATATCTTTTTTGGGGGAGACTTTGCAAAGAAATTGCATATAAGGCTTTGTATATTAAGGTAAAATGCCAATGAACGGAAATGTTAAGATAGATTAATACACAAAGAGTTATATTGCTAACACTGAGATAAGGAAGAAGTGCTTTTCTAAAGTTTTGGCCAAAATTTTTTTTAGTATTTTCTGGAATCAAATGATTTAATGCTATCTCTTAATTCTAGACAGCATTTAATTAAGTTGGTCTAATTTTAATAAAAATAAAGTATTTGAGGTATACTTAAGTGCAAAAAAGAAGCTGATTTTTAAAGTACCTACTGTGTGTTGTGTACTTTATCTACATTGTCACAGTTCTATTATTATCCCCACTTTATAAGTGAGGAAATAAGGACTCAGAGAAACTGACCTCTGGGCAAAACGTTACTCAGCCGGTAAGTAGAGATCAGATGTTTTTGACAAAGTCCTTTCTCTCTGCTTTATATACTTGCACATGCCACATGGCCTTGGGAAAATTGATAAAATTCCAGCCACAGGCCTAGGTGAATGACCAGCACTTTAGGCTTCCAAATTATGTTCACTCATGACTATAAGAGTCCTTGAGAGAACCTGAAGGGTCAGGGACAGACAGTATCTCTATTTCACAGCTGAGGAGGCTGAGGTATGGAGCTATTTTGCCAAATTTCTACCATGGGTCCCTGCCTCTGGTCCTGAAACTGCCTTCTCCAATGTGACTTATTCTGCATGCATATGTCGATAGGGCAGCCAAAGACAGCTGGAGGAGGAGAACTGAGAGTCTAAGCAAGGACAGTGGCCAGGAGAAGGAGGAGCGAATGGCATAATCTCCAGCTATGTCCCTGGTGGGCATGACCTCTCCCTCCTGCACTCTTATGGTCCTTGGTTAGTCCTCTGCTGACCCTGATGATTTTTTCCCCTTGGTTATTACAGGAACTGAGTCTCTTTGCGTGATACCCCTTTATGGACTTGAAGCTCTTAAGGAGAGAGATTTTATCTGATTTATCTCTATATCCCCAATCCATAGCACAGAATAGGTACTCAGTGAGTACTTGATGATAAAGATAATGATGACAGCATCCATTAATTGGGTGTTTAATCTGTGTCAGACATGGTAGGAGGCCCTTTTCGTATCTGATCTCACAGCATCACAGGTATATTAAAACATTTTGGTTGCAGGTGATAAAACTAAATTCAGATTGACTTAAGAAAAAAGATGTATAGTACTCAGTGGAAAGTTCCATGGTCAATCCAGCTCTAGATTTATTTGGGCCTAGGCAACTTATACAGTGTTTCTCTCCAAAGTTTGGCTTGATTTCCTCCGTATTGCCATTTCTTTTAAACAATACACCTTGTGCTTAGCAGTTCTAGCAGGATGGAGCATCTCTTCCTAGTACATCTGGCGAGGGACCCAAGGCAAACCTCCAGTGGGTCTGCTTGGGTGGGTGCCCACTTCCAGACCTGTTGTATGGCCAGAGTGATTGAATCTGCTAACTGGCCATGCTTAAATTAAATATCCAGCCCTGAAGTCAAGGGAAGGGGTCAGCCTCCTCAAACATAAAAGAAAGTCAGAGGCTGTCATTGTCCAGACATTGGGCAGAAAAAAAAAAGAGGCATCTTCTATAATAGGTATTCCTGTTCCCAGATAAAGAAACTGAGGCTCAGCAAACAGGAGTGACTTACAAAAGCATAACAGCCAGTAAGTGGTATGGCAGGATTTAATCCAGATGTCTTTTTCTACAGCTTGTGTTCCTCCAGGGCAGCAGATGGGTTTCCCTACTTATGACCCAGTCCTTAGCCCATAATGGGTCCTCTGTTCCACTCAAAGTGTGGCCAGTGGGTCGTGCTGATCTGCAAACTCTTCCTCACTAGTTCTTAGTGAGTTAAGTACCAAAATTCAGGACAATTTTTAGAAGTATATTATAGTGACTTGACATTGCCTTAACATCTAAGGGGTATGATAGAAAAAGTTAGGTTTGACATGAGTTGTAAATAATCTGAGAAGCACTGCTCTGTTTGGTTATGTCTAGAATGAAGGCATGAACCGTGGGCTTGCAAAGGAAACCATGGAGGAGCTTCCAGTGGAGCATTCTCCCCAGGGAGGCAGAATGCCCATACTGTCAGTCAGACAGTGGTTCTGTCACTTGGCCAGCCAAGACAACTTCCTAGGAACCCCACCCCTAGAACAGGTTGCTGCAGCTAGAAAGGCAGGCAGGAAGGCTCAGGCCCAAGCAGCTCCTTTGCCCAGGGCCTCTTGGTTCTAGTCCAGCTGGATTCTGGCTGATTCTCTACCCAGAGCTCATGGGCACCTGACACTCTCAGCCAGGGAACCACCCCCTCATGCTTCCACACTGTGTGCTAGAGGGAAGATGATGGCTGACACAGGCCATCCTTGAAAAGCCATCCTAAAACCAGACAGTTTTGTTTTAAACTGAGGTGAAAGGTCAGCTCCTGGGGCAGGTTGCCACCTCCTGTCTTGACACTGGGCTTCCTTGAGTTGGCTCCAGGGTCATGGCATGTCTCCTACCTTGCCCCCTCCCTGGTTGGACACTCCTTGATGCTGGGATCATGGGTCAACAGAGCAGTTCCAGGCACGAGCATTTCTCAAAGCCAAGATGACTCAGGGTGGCAAGTGTGAACCAGAGAAGAGGCCCCGAAGCCAGTTCAGGCCTTCCTGGGGGTGAGGGGCTTAGTGATCCCGAAGCATGCAGGCGATGCTTCCCCTTGCCTGTTCTGTCATGCTTGTTGCCAAGAAAAAGGCCTTGATCCCTGGAGTAAGCCCAATTCTGATGTTTTGCTGAGTAACTTTGGGCTGTTCACAGGCCCTCTGTATCTCATTACTGCATTTGGAGATGCACAGAACACCCGCCTCACAGCTGATTCTCAAGGTGAACTGAGCCAGTGCTGTGACCTTGTATGCACAGGCCCCGGAGCATGGGAGTGCAGACCAGAATGTTCTCTCCTACCTTCCAGGCAGCTGGGGTAGCTGGTGAGAAGCCTGGCCTGATTCTTGCTGAGGTTCATTTACTAGGTTTCTCGGCTTCTAGGCTTCTCTGAGCCTAGATGATTTCATCCATGAGAAGTGGAATACCCACCTGGCAAAATTAGTGATGAGAAATGAATGCAATCAAATATACAGAAAAGCATGGCCCCCTACACATGTGTACTGTATACTTACTAATTTCATACTTATTCCTGAGTAGGGACTAGGCCCACTAGGTTACTGTGGGGAGCAGAAATGGACTTGGCATTCCTGGGAGTTCAGTAAGGGAAATGAATTAGAAGGGAACAGGCATACAGATAATCAAATCACAATGGTGGCACATACTACAAAATGAGGTACAAAGTACTAAGTGAAGATGATAAAAACTGGGTATGGTGGTACACGCCTGTAGTCCCAGCTCTCAGGAGACTGAGGCAGAAAGATCATTGCAAGTTTGAGGCCAGCCTGGGTTACATAGTGACTTGGACTACATAGAGACCATATCACAAAAACAAAGAAACAAACAAAACCAAGATACTTTGATTGATTTAGGAAAGTCATGGAAGGGTTTCCTGAGGGAGTGAGGAATAAGCCAGTATCTGAACCATGTTTGGGAAGAGCATTTTGGATAAGGAATAGCATGTTCCTTAAGGCCCTGTGACAGGAAGAATCTCAGGTAGTAAAAATGAGTACAATGAGGCCAGTGTGGTAAGAGCACAGAATTGAGGGGCAATGGGTAAGGGGAAGCTGGAAAGAAGAGGAGAGGCTGGACTTGGCCAACTTTCTAGGACATGCCATGGATTTTAGATTTTGTCACTGATATTTTTCAGTGCTGGGGTTTGAACCCAGCCTTGTGCATGTTAGGCAAGTGCTCCACACTGAGCCACACCCTGAACCCGACTTTGTCATGTTTTAAGTGAGGGTGGAGATTACACGATCACGTGTACTTTTCAGAAAAGATCCCAGTGGGTGCAGCTTGGAGGCGAAGTTTGTGCTCCAACGTAGTACAGGTGGCTGTTAGGAGACCACTGCTCGTGTACAGGTAGGAGATGGCAGAGTTTAGGAGTTTTGGTTAGGATGGTGATGATGGAGATGGAGGTGAGAGAATGGACTGGGATAATGGAGAAGATGAAGTGATGGCACCTTCGCAGCTCTGCAGAAGTGCACCAAGAGCAGTTCCTGGGCTCCTGGCTTGCACTAGCACCGCCAGGTGGTGAGAAAGGAGTGGGTTTGGGGGACGGTCCTGGACAGATTGGGTTTGAAGTATTTCTGAGACATCTATGAGCCAATTACCTTTCCCCTTGGATTGGGTGAGGTGCAGCTCACTGGTACTTTATCAAGTTTTGAGCGCGTGATGGAGTGAGAAGCTGGTAAAGGGGCACAGGGACATCAGTAGGGTGATGGAGAGGTTCATCATCTCAATTGTGGTGATGCTTTCCCTGGTGTATTCCTATGGTGGAACTCATCAAATTGTACATTCCATAGATGTGCAGTTTATCATGCACCACTTATACCTCCCAAAAGTGCCAGAAAAGGTGGACAAGAGTGAGGACACAAGGCCAAACAGGGAGCCTCTGGGAGGACATGGCAGTGGAAGGGAGGACAGAGAGGTTCTTGGAGGGTGGGGAAGTTGAGGGAGTTGGCTTTTGTTTTTGGTTAACAAAGTGATTTTATTACTAACAGGAAGGATCTGATTAAGAAGTAGAGATGGAAAGTCCAAGAGAAAGAGAGGCCAAAAGAAGCACAAGGTTTCTAAGAATGGAGAAGGGAGGATGTTAAAATCCAGATGGATGTTGGCCTGTTTTGAGAAAGACAGCTCCAGGTTGGAACAGAAGGGGAAGGAAAGGGTGCACGTAGGCCTGAGTGTGTGTCAGTGCACATGCAGGTGAGTACGAGTGTGTGTGCACATATGTGCATATGAATGTGTGAGTGGGAGCAGGCAAAGGATGAGTCTTCACCGCTCAGATTGAGGCCAGAGAGTGCAGGAAGGAGGAGGAGTCCGGAAGAGAACCTTCACCAGGAATTGGACCAGCTAGCATCTTGCTCTTGGACTTCTCAGCCTCCAGAACAATGAAAAATAAATTTCTGTTGTTTAACTCATGCAAGCTCTTCCTTCTTCAGGAAATCACCCACAAAGGTATCCACACAACAATCCCAAGTCTGTCTTCTGGAGTGACACAGAGCAAGGCTTTTCTCTTTTCCCCAGGTGTCCTTCAGAGATTGTGAGCATCCACCCATGTTACGTTTCCCAAGGAGAGAGCCCATGTCTGGCTGGTTTATTTCTTTGTCCCTGGCACCTTGCATAATATTTGCCCGAGAGGCAAAGCTTTATATGTATTTGTTGGTAGAATGAATAAAATTACTTTTCTCTAGGCTAAATATTTCCAGTTCCTCTAACTATACCTCAAAGAACGTTGCTCCAAGCCACTTTTTCTCCTTTTTTTTTTTTTTTTTTGGTACCAGGGATCGAACTCGGGTCCTTGCGCTTGCGCAGCAGACGGTGAAACCACTGAGCTAAATCCCCAGCCCTTTTTCTCCATTTTCTTTATCAACTGTGCTTCTGCTCTCATTTTCAGTCACAGAATTTTTGTTCCTGTGAAAAATGACATGTTGATGTTTACAGCTTGATAAGTTGTCAAACATTCCTCCCACGGCTTTCCTTTTGCTGTTCTCCTCTGCCTTATTTGGCTTCTGACAATTACACCGACATCCTGCTAGGGGGCAAGGAACGTAAAAAGCCAGAAAAGGGAAAGAAAAACTGAGACCCCCAAAATGCTGCAGGCAGCTAGGGGAGGACGGGAGGAGAGTGGGAGGTGCTGGTATGCAGTCAGAGCTCTGGAACCAGCAGGACAGGTTGCAAGGCTTGGCTCTACCACTCCAGGGCTGGGCCACCTGAAAGGCAGTGTACCTCTCCTCTCCTAGCTGCCTGCCATAAACCTACACCTCACAGATGAAGAGTAAGCAAGACAATGCCTTAGCAGTGTGCTGGGCCCAGAGTCTCTGGAATGCTGATGGTGAAGGAAATGGGGGTGGCAGGGGCCTTTCACTAGGTCGTGAAGGCATCTCTGTCAGAAGAAACCAGGCTCAAGGCCCAGCTTGCACCCCACCCCAATCCCCAACCCCCAAGCAACTTTCCCTCTCTGAGCCTCCCCTTCCCTCCTCTGTGTCAGTGGAGGGGATGATATGCACCTGATAAGGTGGTTGGCAGGACCTGTCCAGCCAGTGACTTGAAAGACCCCACCAGTGGTGACAAATTGCTCCCAACAATCCAGGTGGACAAGGACCCAGTGATACAGGGCTTAATTCTTCTCTGCCCCTTCACAGGTGGCATGAGCTCCTGTATCTCTCTCAGTGAGTCATTTGGAAGGGAAGGCTGATTCCTGTGAATAAACGCATAGCTACATCACCATGGAAGAAAAAGGGCTGTGGAATGAAGGTCAGTGAGCTTTACAGCACAAGATAGGCCACCAAATGTGAGCTGATCCCTCTGTATGAATGCCTGCTCCCCTACCTCCCCCTTTCTACATACTGATTTTTTTTTTTTAACTGTGCTGGGGATTGATCCCAGAGTCTTAGGCATGCTGGGCATGCACTGTACCCCTGAGGTATACCCCCAGCCTATCGGTGTTGTTTTGGACCTAATAAGCTTGCTGCTGGACAGCACTTACAATGGTGCCTAGTGCTTAGCACATAGAATATTTGAACATTTATTAAGTGAATAAATATTATGTAATAAAATCTTCTTTTCTTTTAATGGGTGGAGCCAAGTCACTCATCAGTCTGCATTTGAGAATACTTTAAAGTTAGAAAATAAGTACACATTAATTCTAGAGAAATACATAGAAACATGGTTGATGGAAAAAAGAAAATAACGCTCGCATGTGCAATCCTGCTGTCCAGCCATAACCACTGATGTTGATAATTTGCTATGTAGTTCCTTCTGGGGATTCTGCTAAGCAAATTCACTCACTTAAATATCAGTAGAGGCATATCATTTGGTAATTAGCTTAATTTTTCTTTTCACTTCATAATACTTTGAACCTCTCCGTGTGTCATTGAAAAAATTCTTCTAAACATTTTCCCATTTTTAATATTCTTATGTTATTGTATGAATATTCCATAAGCAAATCATTATTGTTTTATTTTATTTTATTTATTTTATTTATTTACGTTTTGGTACTGGGGATCGAACTCAGGACCTTGTGCTTGCAAGGCAGGCAGTGGAACCACTGAGCTAACTCCCTGGCCCAGCAAATGCCTAATGTCGGACACTTAGCTTGTTAAAATTTTTTTCAAGCATATGTATAGTGCTTACTGTTATATTGTTCTAAGTGTTTTACATGTGTTAACTAATAAGATTTCTACTAAACCTTTATGAGTTAGGTACTGTTGTACCTAAATTTTATAAATTGGGACATTTAAACACAGAAAGCGTAGAGTTAGTGACTTGTGTAAGGCCTCACAGCCAGTGAGTTAAATGATGGGGCCTGATCACAATCCAGGTAGACAAAAACCAAGTAATACAGGGCTTAACTCTTACACTGTGCTGTCTCTAAGGGCTCGAATAAACATCCCTCCTATAAACTCTGAGAGCATATGCTTAGTTATTTCTTTGTGGTAAGTACCTAGATGTGGAATAACTGGGTAAAAGGGTGTGCACAGATGACAGGCTTTATGTAAACTGTTTCAAATCATTTGTGGTTCTTTCTTTCCAACCTGATCCTCTCTGTCTTCCACCCTGAGCAGCAATGTTTACCTGATCAAAGGACCAGGATGTGTGAGAAAACTCTTAGTATTCTGGAGTATTCTTCTGCATACTGGGCCTGTTGGTCCCTTCCTCCAGGAAGCCTTCCTGATCGCTAAAGCAGCAGCTCCCTCCTTAGTGCTGGGATTCCTTCTTGACCCTGACCATGGCGGGCTGTGGCCGTCTGTGTCCAGTACGGTGAGCTCCTGGAGTTGGGACCTGCTGCCAAGGTGTCTGTGTGCTCAGTCCCAGCTTGGTGTGGCATGGTAGTGCCCTGGACCTGTGTTTAACACATGAGTGTGTCCATAAGTGGGGGTGCATATGTGAGGACAAATGGGTCAGAATACCTGACACTGGAATGGTTCTAGGCACTCCAGTTCTCTGTTGTATTCTCAGCACCCAATATAATGCTTAGCCTATGGCAGATGGTCCTGAATATTATTTGATGTAGTTCAATAAGTTTTATTGAATGAGTGAGTATATTTGGGAGCCAAACATCAAAGGTCTGCCATGTTTATTTTTTTTAACCTAAAAAAGCACAAAAAAGAAAATATAATATCCAATCCAACCACTTGTCAGTAATCACAAAAACACCTTAATATGCATTCTTTCTAACTTTTCTCTATGCAAAACGGTAGACACATTTTTTTTTTTTTTTTTTGCATTACCGTGGATTGAACTCAAGATCTTATGCTTGCCAGGCAGGTGCAGCACCACTGAGCTATGTCGCTGGCCTGATAGATACATATTTTAAAAACAGGCCTGCTGTCTTACTGCAAACTCACTCACAGCCTGCTTTTTTCATTTGAAGATGAGAATGTTGGCCCGTGCTAATACATATTCTTCTGCAACAGAATGGTCAATGGTGACCCATCTTCTATCTGTGGCGGTGCCCAATTTATATCCAAGTATCTTTACACCAAAGTGCTCACTGTCCACTCCGCTAAGGAGGGAAATAGGGTGACTTATTCTTTGCCAAATTTCCTGCAATTTTATTATTATTTTTCTAGTTTTAAAAAAGCAAACGTTGCCAGGGATTTAGCTCAGTGGTTCTGGCGCCTGCCTCGCAAGCACAAGGTCCCAAGTTTGATCCCAGGTACCAAAATAAAAAAGCAAACGTTTAAAAATTAATTTCACCAATTGTATCTACACCCTTGTCTCTCAGAATTCAATCGGTTCTTAACAAGACCTGAAGGTAAAATAGTAAGGAGGATATTTTAAATCCCAACTTATACATAAGAAATCATATTAATAGCTGCAGTGACTTGCCCATTGACACAACTTTAAGTGAAGCTACACTCTGTCCAGCTCCAAAGGGAACTATCCTTTGTTAATTATCTGAAATACCACTTATTTTATATTATATATGTACAGCCATTTCAGATATTTTGGATAAGCCATCTTTGGCATCATTTGGGGTCTGTCAAGGAAGGAACATAGAATATATCAAATAATTATATTATATGACTTACTGCTTTTGTTTAGTGGAAGGAAAATTGAGACCCAGAGAAGTGAAGAGACTTGCCCATGCTCACACAATTAGCAAATAGTATGGCTGGAATTGGAACTTTTTTTTTTTGAGACTACCATGTAGTTCAGGCTGGTCTTGAACTCACTGTGTAGCCTAGGCTGACCTTGAAGTCACAGTAATCCTCCTCCCTCAGCCTCCCGGGTGCTGGGATTACAGGCATGCATCATCACACCTGGCTTGAGATTGGAACTTTTGACCACTGTGCTCACTCACCTCTCAAATTCTCAGAAGAGTGAAGTGACCTGTTCAAAGTGTCACTATGGTTTCAGCCTTGTTATACTGCCCCTCCAAGCAGTCTTATGGAATTTTCCAGGATTTGGGGGCTGGAAGCGACCTCTATGGTCACCAGATGTCTGACGGAGATGACTAGGACAGCAACATCCTGAGTGTCAAAAGATCACACTTAGCGCCCATAGGGCCAAGTAGGTAAAATGCAAGAATTCCAGGCTCAGGTCAGAAGTCTTTCTCTGCACACCCCATCACGAAGTCCCAGGCACTTCCCTCCCTATCTTTCCTGCTCCTTAAGCCCTTGGGGAAGGAGTTGTTGCTGTCTGCTTCAGGAAGCCACAAACAGAGACAATTCCACAGCTTACGCTGGCCCTTCCTCTCCCCTCCTTTCCAAATAAAGAAAGTGAAGTAATAATAATTATCTTGATAATGTTCACTGAGGGTTTATTATTATGTGCTAAGGACTTTAAACTTGTTGTTCCCCAAGTTAATCTTCTCAGTAGCCTCTAAATTTGCACAATTGTACCTGTTTGACAGAGGGGAAAACTGAGGTTCAGAATGGGTGAAGTCGTGCAAGGAAGAGGTCTGGACTTGACCCTGATCTGTCTTCATCACTCAGCCACACTGAGAAGTAAATGTTGGTGCTGGGTGTATCATGGGCAAGGGGAGCCGGAATGTCCCTGCTTCCGAAGTGACAGTAAAGGGAAAAGAAGAGGAGGGCAGTAGCATCTTCAGTGTGATTCTGGGTTGTGGTTTGCCTTTGGATTTCTAGATGATTTGGGGCAGATCACCTACCCTCTCTGAGCCTTAGAGACTTCGTCGGTACCATTGGAGTGAAGTGAAGGAGCCCAGCCAGTCCTGGACTGTGTGACGATGATGGGAGGAGGAAAACAGGCAGCAGAGTAGCCTTTGAGTGCTGTGTGAGCCTCAGGACTCACCTGGACCCACCGCCAGCTCTGTGGTCTCAGCTTCCTCTCCCTGCTAAGCAGATTTATTTAAAGTTAACCTCTACCCAAAGTTAAGTCGCAATGAAAAGAACACCAGAGCAAAAAATATATGTGAAATATCTCTTTACAAAAAAGAAAAAGAGCATTGAGCTTCCCTCGGAAAGTCTGGGTAATGAGTTCTGTAGCAGAGCCTAGGTGGAGTTGGGCTCTGGACCCAGATCCATTTCTTCTCCGGCCTCAGTCATGTGATCTGTAAATTGAGGGTATTTTTTCACATAGCCTCTCTGATACACTTGCCCTTTGCACGCTCTTCATGGTTACTAAAGTCCCACTGTTACCCCAACTCTTGTCCTGCTGCCCTCAAAGGCCCACTTTGCTGTTAGGGTCTTTAGGTGGAAGGACCTGGGCCTCCAGGGCCAGGCTTGGGCAAAGACACAGGGATGGGGGCCAGGTGGGCAGAGGATGGGAAAGGGGCACAGAGCCACAAGGACAAACTGCTCCTGCCTTGGCCGCTACATCCTCCTCCCAAGTGTCGTGGGGGCCTGGCCTGAGATCAGAGGTCCACCCACGTCAGCCCCGGTCCTGCCCGCGTCAAGAGGCGCCTTCTCAGCCCAGAACAATGCAGGCTCTTTGAAGGGCTGGGCAGCAGGGGATGGGTGTTTCTCCAAACACAGGGCCTCCTTTGCAAAACAGGCTTTGATTCCCAGGCCGGGAGGCCCCAGGTGCCTGTTGGGCGGCAGGCGGGGGCTGGGGGCTTTGTTTGCCAGGAAGGGGGGCCTTGGAGACTGAGGAACAAAACACGGGACAGAGCGGGATGGGGCTGCAGTCGGCCTGGGCAGGCGAGTCAGGGTGGAGATACCAGTGGGGAAGGGGGGTTTATGTCCCTGGCCACCCCTCCTCCATCCTGGTCTCCTCTCCCAGTGGGTCCTGGCCCCCTCGCATACGCCACACGTGCTGACAGGCTTCCAGGCTGTCCTCATGGTTTACGGGCTCCAAAATGTCCTGTTTGGGAATGAAGTGGGTAAACCTGGAGTCCAGGACTTAGAATCTGACAGGCAAGGAGGGGAGAGCCAGGAGCCCAGAGTCACTAGTCTGTGTTCCAGGACTTAGGGCACTGGGAAGGATGGAGATGATGAGGGCTTTTTCCTTCTGCCAAACACCATGCTGAGCATCTCACACCCATGTGTCTCTGATTACACACTTGCTTTCTAACCTGGCCACACAGACATCTCTGAATTCATCTTTGCTCGCTCCGCTGAGCTGCCTGCCTCCTTGAGGTTTGGGAGGCACTCGCCTGCCCCAGCTTCTCCACACTGGCTGTGCCCTCTGCCCAGCATGCCTTGGCATGGCTGGCACCTCACCTCCTTCATGCCACGGCTGAGCACCCAGTTTCTTCAGGTCTTTCTCCCACCTCCTCAGCCCCTGAATTTCGTTCCCCGTAGCCTACTTTTTTCTCACAGTGCTTTTCACCACTTAACATATTATTCAGTGACTTACTTAGGATGTCATTTATTGATTTTCCCTCTCAACTACAAGATAGCTCCTCTTTGCCAGGCATCTTTGCCAATTCCACTCACTCTTGTAACCCCAAGCACCTAAATAGTGCCTGGCACTTGCAAGGCTAATTTCATGTCCCCTTGGACATGAAATGTTCAGCCAAACACTTGTCTAGATTCTGTTGTGAAGCTGTCTGTGGATGTGATTCACATTTATAATCAGTTGGCTAAGAAAAGCAAATTAGCCTCCATACCGTCATGTGGAGTAGGCTTCGTCCAATCAGTTAAAAGTCTTAGAGGAAAGACCAAGGAAGCAGCAGTCTGACTGGAGAATTTAGACCCTACCTCAGAGCCCTGCCTGAGTTTCCCACTTGCTGGCCCACCCTGCAGATTTCAGACTCAAGGCTGTTGCCAATTCTTAACTGAATTTCCAGCAAGCAGGCCTTCCCTGCAGATTCACACTTCTCAGCCCTGACAATCATAGGAGCCAATTTACATGTACACACGCATACACTCCTACTGTCTTCCATTCACTCTATTTCTCTGGAGAAGCCTAATAATGCACTGAAAGAATACTAGACCTGAACTATGTCAAATTGCTGTTTCTATGAGTAAAACGTGGTTGAATATTAGCAATTTCATACAGTTCAATCTAATAGCTATAGAATGAATAAATGAACAGCCCTCAAAGCAATCATGAGGTAGGTGTTATCTTAGTGAAAATGACACCAAGAGTCAGAGAGGTAAAGCTGCTTGTCAAAAAGAAGACACAGTAGATAAGTGGTAGAGCTGGGAGTTAAACTTCAGAATGAGCTGGGTGTGGTGGTGTGTGCCTAGAATCCCAGCACTCAGGAGGCTGAGTCAGGAGGATTGCCAAGAGGTGGAAGCCTGGGCTACATAGTGAGTTAAAGACCAGTTGGAACTACATAGTGAGATTCTGTCTCCAAAACCAAAAAACAAAACAATCAAAACACAACAAAACAAAGCTTCAGACTGATCTCAAAGCCTATACTCCTAACAAATAGAGCAGCTTCATTACTTAGCCAACTATGAAATCCCTGAGGAGAAGATACCACCTTTGGGGCCTCAGTTTGAGCAGCCAATGAAATAGTTGCCAGAAATCTGGACAAATCTGAACACTTCCCAGCTGCAAGCATATAAGCTTCCAGGAAAGTGGCTGTGTCGACCTCAGTGGCCTTCTCTGAGGTGTGTCTCCCGCTGCTGGTGGGCTTACTTGGGCCCAGGGTTTCTGTTCAGCGGACTGGTGACACACCCAGACCCCAGCCCTAAGGGAGTCCTAAAGGAACTCCCTGATGATCAGGCTGGAGTCTGGGGCAGAGGTGGACTTGGGGCAGTGGACATGGGTGTGAGATCTGGCTCTGCTGCTTAATGTTCAAGTGGCTTCATTAACTTATTTACCATTTCTGTCTGAGTTTCAGGCTCTTATATGTAAAGTAGGATAATAATGCTTCCCCGCTGCATTATTTCTAAAACTAAATCAAGTAATACACATAAAGGACTTTGAATTCGGAGTGGTCACTGAGTGGCAGTAGTTAATATTAGTAGTTTTAGGAGACAATGTCACTAGAGAGTTTTGGTATTTGCTGGAGGCAAGAAGAGAAGGCCACAATACTTATTTGAAGGCACTGATTGCATCCCTTTATTTCCTGCAGGATCCTCTCACCCTCAATAGAAATATCCTGGGAAGAGGGCAGTGATCGGAGTAATTTAGCATGGCTTTGCTGGGGAGAGGTTATACCATCCAGTTGTTACCCAAGGGAATGGTCCTTGTTTAGATCTGAGCTTTCACTGTGGCCCCAAAGGCTCTGTCTGCTGTTAAGAAAACAAAAATAAAACAAGCTACCATTTCTGTTCCTGGAAATGACACCCTAGCAGGTAGTGATAATACTTTGCTTGTTTTCTGGCTCAACTGGTGTTTCTGTTAAAACCACAAGGGAGGGCGGGGGGATTTAGCTCAGTGGTTCCGGTGCCTGCCTTGCAAGCGGAAGGACCTGAGTTCGATCGCTGGTACCAAAAAACAAGACAAAACAAAACAAAAACCATAAGGGAGATGTGATGCTGATAGATGTTCTAATTCAATTTTGTATGATAGGGAAAGACCAAAGAGGAGACAGAGCTTGTTTATCTGAAGTCAGTGGTCAAGAGCCAGGCTGTGTGTTCCCTATGGACTCTATTCTTTCCAGTGCCATAAAGACAGCAGGGCAGTGTGGTTTCCCAAGTGGGTATGCTAGACAATCCTCTGAGTTGCAGGAAAATTTTCTTTTTATATGTATTATGTATAACAAAAAAGTGATCATAGTTATTACTATTTAATAAAGAGATAAAGAAATCTAAAATTTGGAAGAAAAATATACCTATATTAAAGCTGCTTATTTATTTATTTATTTATGGATCTTGAGACAGGGTCTTGCTATGTAGTTCAGGCTGGACTTGCACTCACAATGTAGCCCAGGCTGGCCTCAAACTCATCGTGATCCTCTTGCCTCAGCCTCTTGAGTGCTGGGATTACAGGCATGCACCACTGTGCCCAGTTCTCAGATTATTTTTAATCAATAATGGTATAAGATCAAAGAGACCATAGCTCCAGGGAACCATCCTGAACTTCAGCTTTCAGGATGCCTTCCTTCCTGCACTGGGGCTCAGTTCCAGCTAGATCCCTGCTGGGGACCAATATCATTAACTTTCAGTCAATGGAGAGCTTCAGCCTTGTTGGAGTTGTCTGCCCTCTGCAGCTCCCAGACTGTCTGGCTCACAGTGGCCTGGGAGGTTATCAGTACAGGATCCTCCAGCAGCCTTTCCTGTTATCAGAGTACAAGTGTCCATGGAGGAGAATGAACCTCCTGCCCCTTCCCATCATGCTGGGTTACAGTATGTCCTTAGAGAGAGAGTAAACAGAGGAGGTGACAGTGTCAATAAATGTCTCCAGTGTGGCCTTGGCTAGCACATATGCCTTTCCATTATGAGACTCAGGTAAATTTGTATTTGTGGTCTTTCTTACAATATACACAAGAATAAATATTAGGAAAACAGGAAATAGTAGTAAAAATAAAGAACAAAAAAGAAAGGAATGTCCCTTATGGACTCTGAAAGAGATCTTAAAATGCTAATTCTAGGAAATACAAAATCCTGCCTCTGGAACTTCATCATGAGTAGAGCATTTGGGTCAGAGCCAAAGTCACCCAGCAATACAAATTTTCCAGTCACATACAAATAAATGTGTCATTGAACTCATTAACTGATGAAGGAACCTGTAAGATGTTACAGTGGGTTCAATGTAAAATTGAAAGAATCATGCATATTAGGCTATAAGAGTGTTGATGGATTTCCAAATATTTATAAAACTGCTCTATCTGGTAAAGGGGAAATAAAATAACTCCCAACCTGTTAGATGTCAGATACACAGAGTTCATGTTTCCCAAAATTGAAGAATGAATTCTAAAGAACAATGGAAGTTAAGAGTAGGAAAACTTTATTGAGAGAGATAGCTCCTGAGAGACAGGAGGGGATCTGAAAGTGAGTTGCAAAAAGCCCACTTCTCAAAGGAAATTTTATAGAGCAAAATCATGAGGTTGGTACAAGGTGGGTCAAAACTATGATCAACCAATAAAATTACAAATATAGCTGCTTAGGTAATATTGATCCAGTGGGGAAGCAGGTCACATAGCAAGTGTACATGGAAAGAACAAAGACCTTTTTAAGGAAGGGATGTATCAGGAGATCTTAGTTACCCACTGGGGTAACTGGCGTCTATCTAGACTCTATTAGACCAGGTGACACCAATTATCATATCCCCTAGGGAGGCATGTAGGCCTGGTCATTCCCTCTTTATCTTGAGGCTTGGCCTCTAACTGATGCACCTCTAGCCACAGTTGTAACGTGTTCTCATCCTCTGCACTGACTCCCTTGAGGGCCTAGCCCTGTCTGACTTCCTATAATATTTCTACCTAACTTAGCTGTCTGTAATATTTCCATAGAGCAAGAGCTAGCTGCATTCCACTGAGCACAATTTACTTGCATTTATATGGAAAAGAATTATTTCCATTATTGTCAATTTTTCACAATTTAAGAGAGCTGTAAAATAGCTCAAGGACAATAAAATATGAAAACAAGCTGAAAGAGGACTCTAGCACACCCAGTAATCTCCTATGCCCTCACAAAGTCTTTCTCACAATTTTTCCTGACAATAAAAAAATAAGTTTGGCAAATACAACCAATGATCTTCATTAAAGATTGATTCTAGTTGAACCAATGCAGGAGATGAATCATTGTAGAGCGCCATCTTTTTCCTCATATGGGTCATTCAAGAGAGGGCAGTCTCCTATTGAGCCAGGAAGCCTAGAGTTTCAGGTTGAATCTCACTCTGTAGTTGGGTAGCCTTGGGTTCTTCACTTCTCTATGAGCCCATGACCATGACTTACAAAATGGAGCCAATGACAATAAAATTATGTGGGAAATGAATCACACCAGGTCTGACACAGAGTGAGAATTCAGGTTGCACGAGTTCTCTTCCTTTTTGAATGGTACCCTTGTTTTCCGAAAGCATGTCAGTCTTCTTCAGCAGCAAAGGCTGCCTATTTTACCTCCATAGAACTTCTATCATACTGAGACTTCAACTGGATGAAGTGTTTTCTGTGTAATGTCCTAGAGATACTAAGGAAGCCTTGTGGAAAAGGTGGCCAAATCCTTGGAGAAAAACGGAATCTGTCCTTAGAGTGTCACCTAGGAGTGGGTATCTGGACCTGTAGGGAGGGGAGGAAATCAGAGATCCCAATGCAAAACTAAGCAAGATTTGATTGAAAGGAAGATTTGGAATAAGCCAGGGGTTCTTACATCTGGAGGGGTGGCCAGAGATGTCTTTGAAAATCTGATGAGAACCCTATGCTCAGAAAAATGTATGTGTGTGGGGCTAGCAGAGGCTGCACCTGGGTCTTCCCTGGAGGTGCTGGGCTTGGAGTAGGGGCACCCTCTGCGGCCTCCTCCCTTCAGTGAGTGTCACCAGCTTCACAGAGACTGCAGGCTACCCCCATAGAGAAAATGAAAGGTGGCAGATGAAGTACCTTCTTAGCTCCTTGCCTGTCACCCAAGTGATGGAAATAAGTGGGATGCTGTGGTCTAGATATGTCTTGAGCCCCCAAAGAACCTTGATTTTCTTGCCCAGGAGGGCTGCGCTAAGTCTCTATTACTCCAGTCCTTGAGTCCACACAACAGAGGGCCAATATTGGGAGAGGTGGTAGTGGTGAGACTTTCAAAGGAAAAACATGGGGACTTGACCCATTTCTCTAATTCATAAAGAAGAAGAAAAATGTGAATTTTGGAGCAGGTTTGAGATTTTCGTAGTAATGGAGGTTCATCACTCAGCTCTCCCTTCAAAAAAGAACATGCTGTTCACCTCTGCATTCATTTACTAGGGCTGCCATACAAAATAACACAAACTGGATGGCTTAATTTAATAGAAATTTATTGTATCTGGGGTTTTAGCTCAGTGGTTCTGCCACCTGCCTTGCAAGTGCAAGGTCCCAAGTTCAATCCCCAGTACCAAAAAAACCAAAACAAACAACAAAAAAGAAATTTATTGTCTCACTGTATTGGATGCCAGGAGTCTGAAAGGAAGGTGTTAGCAGGACCATGTTCTCTTCGAAGATGCTAGAGAAGAATCAGTTCCATGTCTCTCTCCTAGTTCATAGCCTCAGGCTTCTCCTGGCTTATAGATACACATTCTAATCCTCCATTTCAGCATGCTGTTCTTCTGTGTTTCTGTCTTCATATGGCCCTCCTCTTTCTCTTCCTCCTTTCCCTTCTCACTCTTCCACCTCTTCCTTCTCTTTCTCTTCCTCTTCTCCCCCTTGTTTGCAGTACTAAGGGGTTGCACCCAGGGCCTTTGCACTGAACTACATCTCCAGACAATTTTAATTTTTTTTCTATTTTGAGACACTATTTTGCCAAGTAGCTAAGTTTCCCAGGCTGGACTTGAATTTTTGATTCTCCTGCCTCAGCCTCTCATAGTGCAAGAATTACAGGTATGCACCACCATGTCCAGCTTTTATGGCCGTCTTCTTATAAGGGCAACAGTCCTATTGGAGATGACCTTATCATAACTAATTATATCTGCAACAACACCATTTTTAAATAAGGTCACATTAACAGGTTTTGAGGGTTAGGAATTCAATATATCTTTTTGGAGAGGACATAGCGCATGTGAAGCTACAAAGAGTGCCGTTAGAGGGCCCTCTCTAGCCGCAGCGCTTTTGGGTGGCCACACTCTCCCAAGGCAGCTCTCAACCACTGGCTTAGCACAGCAAGGGTATCAGGGGCTGGCCATTTATGCCCAACGTGGTCTCCTCTAACAAGCAGTATTTGTTGCGGAGCGCCCCATCAGGTCTATAGAGGCTGTATCAAGTCTGCACCATAGACTGAAGGCTCCTTTTTAAAAAAATCTCATCCTATTCTCTCCCCTTAATCTTTCACAGGTATTATCTCCTAGTAAGTATTTTGCACTTCTAACTCTGTCATTGTGTCTGCTTTCTGGCGCAGGAGTTAAGATGGGTTTATTTATGGTATCACTTGTTGCCTAGATTTCCACGAAGAATCCATCACCAGGGATATATGAGGCATGGTGTATGGGGCATGGCCAGTGCCTTGGCACAAGGTTGTCAATCTATTGCTAAATTTTACATCAGTGCCGGGTATTTAGCTCAGTGGCACCGCCCCAGCCTTATGAGTGCAAGATCCTGAGTTTGATCGCCAGTACCGGAAAAAAAAAATACATTGGTAACAACTTGGGAGAAAGCTTCAATGGAGGCAGCACCCTGATCACACAATGATTCAGATGTTTGAAATGTACTGGGGATAATGTACAAAGACAATGGAATTAGCTGTATTAGGTTACACTGATCTTATAGGGAGTTAATGAAAGCTGAGGATATTTAAGAAACAAAAATTAAGTGTGAAGGGGCTTTTGGGTGGCTTGTCTCTTGAAAAGGAAGAGCAGAAAAAGCTTAATAACAAAGTCAGGAATTAGCAGTGTGGAGCTTCAAAGTTGATTGCTTGGATGGGGCCAAGGCCCGGGCACTGGGAATGGAGCTTAGAGGTAGAGTGCCTGCTTAGCATGGGTAGGGCCCTGGGTTTGATCCCTAGCACTGAAAACAAATGAACAACCTGAGACGCCACATATGAGGTGGGACATATGGATGGGGACATCGATGTACAGTATTTTGGTTGCCCGGGCTCCTCTGCACTATCATAGCATGCAGAGGTGTCCACCTCTCCTTAACAAGAGATAGCAACCACTCCTCCCTCTGGGCAGGAGATACTGGAGAGAGAAGAGGGGCCCCAGCTGGGGCTGCCTTCAAGAGTCCACCCTTTTCTGGTTTCTTAGAGTCAATTTGCACCTTGACTCAGAATTGTATCTGGGAGGGAAGAGACTATACCTTATAGGAACAGGTATAGTTGGCACAGAAATGAATCCGACTGTATTTTCAAGGTGCCAGATTAAAGGGTACAGAATGGAAGGCTGGGATTTAACTTTCTGTTAAGAATCCAGGGAATGGGGTAATTGTGCTTCCCAGGAGGCCCCTAGCAGCCTGGAGAAAGTAATGGCCCATGCCAAGAAAAGTTGAAATGCCTGAATTGCCTTGGCAAATAGTGAAGAAAGGTATTAAAAGGTTTAAAGAAGCAGACATGCTGGAGTGGATATGTCATGTGAGGCCTGAAGACATAGCAGAGGACTGTACTCCATGGGAGGGCCCAGGAGAGACATCGTTCACCAATTCATCACAAGTGTGTGAGGGAGCATCAGTGTCATTAAGAAGTTTAATGACAACTCTCTGCAAGCCCGTGTTGGGGGGTGGGGAGGTAGAATCACAGAGCTGGGCTTGTTAGTAGCAGTTCAGCTCCTATAAAAGTTAGGTCAAAATTATTGTAACAAAAAGCAACATTGGAAGAGCACCAAGGGAGTGTAACCTGCAAAGGGTTGTGGAGATGGTTAATAGAAAAAGTCATTGCTGTAGGTAAAATAGATGGACAAACAATGAGGGTACCAAAGAGAGAGAGCAAGGATGTCTAAGGAGGAAGTCAAAGGCGGTTGCCCCAATAGAACATCATAATACCTTGCCTCATTCCTGGTTTGATCCAATTTTTAGACCTTTATGTTAGTAGAAGGGAGTGGTCATTGAAGAGGTGGTTAGGTCTCCAGGAGAAAGAGATGTGATGGTCAGATGTATATGCCCATTCTTTCCTTAAAGGGACTTAGTGCCTGAAAAATGGTAATACTCAGACATTTCTAGGACTATTGACCCTAGGGCCTCAGTTTACACTGACACCAGGGGACTCAAAATGTCACTATGGCAGTCCTGTTAAAGTGGAAATATGTGACGTCCAGGGAATAATAAATGGAGCCCTGTCCAGAGTTCATCTTGTAGTAGACACCCTGGGGACGTGAGGCCACTTAGTAGTAATTTCTCTGGTTTCTTAATGTATAATTGGGTTGAAATACTTGGTAAATGGAGTAATCCCCATACTGGGTTCTTAACCTTACACATGCTAAGAGCTATGGTAGTGGGGAAGGCCAAGTGCAAGCCTTTAAAACTATTCCTTTCCTTTCCCCTTCTCTTCCCTTCCCCTCTTTGCTTTTCTCTTCTCTATATCTCCACTTCCTACCAAGATATTAAGCCCAAAATAATCTTGCAATCTGGGGAGGGAGGAGATAGACATTAAAACTATTCTTAAGGATCTCAGGATGCAGAAATGGTAGACCATCTGGTTTCTTCAGGGTCCAGACCAGTAAATTAAACCAGGTGAATTGTAGAATGTGATTGTAGAAAAGTGAAAGCTCTACCAAATAATATCCTCAAACACAGCCTGTGCTGGTCTAGTGTCCTCACTGGAGCAGATTAATGTGGATTCAAGTATATACATATAACATGCAGCTATTGATTTGGTAAATGTGTTATTTTCTGTCTCAATCAATCAGGTAAGAACATTAAAAAAATTATATTCATACAAAATGATCAACAACTACATTCAGAGTTTTACCCCAGGGCTGTGTTAACTCTCTTTCTCCTGTTACAACAGAGTTCAAAGAGTCGTGGACCACTTGAACATCCCACAGGCCATCACATTGATCCATTATATGAATGGGACCATGCTGACTAGGAGGGTAAACAAGAAGCCAGCACAAGGGAGGCATTGATAAGACATGAGAATTCCAGAGAGTGAGAGATAAGCCTGACAAAAACTTCATAAGATTGCCGTATCAGTAAAGACTTTGGGGGCTTAGGAGTCAGGAACATGCTGAGGTATTTACTCCAAAGCAAAAGATAATATTTTGCTTCTGCAACCATAAAGACAGACACATTGTGTCAATTAGGCCTTTTTGGTTGTTGGCAGCACACATTCCATACTTGAGAGACTGCCCTAGTCCATATATTGGGAGACATGAAAGGTTCTCAGCTTTGAGTGAGATTTGGAGCAGAAAGAGATCTTCAACTGACCCAAGCTGGAGTGCAAATGGCTTTGCCTCTTGGGCATTACAGTCCAGTAGACCTTTGTGTTGGTGATGTAAGCTTGGAGTCAAAGTAATGTGGAGTTTGTGGAGAGCCTCAGATGGAGAATCCCAATTTAGATCTGTGGCGAGGCCATGCTACCTTTTGAAAAACAGTTCCTGTAACTGCTGGGACATATTAGAGACAGAACTCTTGACCATGATATATCAAATGACGTGAAATCACCCAAATATGCTGGACTCTGTCAAACCCACCAAGTCATAAAGTCTGACAGGAAGTGCTGTGATCCACCATCTACCCAAAGTGGGACCTCAGGGCACAAGAAAGCTGCATGGGCATGGGGCCCTGACCTCAATGCCGCCTATCACAGCTGCACCATGCCCCACTATGGCTCTATGAGTGTTCTTGTTTAAATACTTGAAAGAGGAAGGAAAAGCCTGATTTTGATTTGTGGGAAGACTCTGTAAAGATGGAGACCATCTTCCAGATGTAGTATACATACAGCACCAGGAACCTCCATATGGATTTGTTTTTTGATTTTGTTTTTTTGCAGTACCAGGGTTGGAACTCAGGACCTTGTGCTTGCGAGGCAGGAAATGTGCCACTGAACTAAATCTCTGGGCCTCCATATGGTTTTATGGACTCAGAAAAATACATGGGTCTGGGAACCAAAGGATGGAAACAACGATGATCTCCTTTAATCCATTTCCAATGACTCACTGTGGATCTTTGCATTTCCTAACCCTGCAATGCTAGGCTTTGCAGAGTTCTAGGTCTTGGCCCTAGAAAGGGGATGCTCTTGCTAAGAAATATAGCAAAGGGCTCATTGAACTACAAGCTGTGACTACTGCTGGGGCACTTATATCCCTCTGTTCAGAACTCATTACACAAGCAAAGGTTCACAGTCTTAGCAGAGTCATTGTTTCTGAACTTCAGGAGGAGGTAGCTGTTCTTTTTAAACAGAAGGAATATGAGTGGAACCAAGATAATCTGGTTGGGACCTCTTGGTAATTCCTTGTCCATTTGTGACTGTGAATGGACAATGGCAGCAACCCCAAGGATGTATCAGGAAAGAGAGTTTGGGTCACACCACCTGACCTACCAGGGTGTTAGTTGAGAGTGACAGGAGTTCAAGATGGAGACCATGTCCTTGCAGCACCAAGATCAGCTGCAGTGCTGGGTGGGGACTGTCATTTGTCCCACTAACCTCTCTCTTTTCAGTCTCTTCCCATCAAGAAAAAAAGTTCATGAAAAACTGGAGAAGAGCATCCTGGAGTGCATGGGTGGATGGCAGAGCCACAGAGCTACACTACAGAGACTTCTCTTCAATAAAGAACTTGCTACCTAATGGCAAAGGGGCAGGAGGTTGACCACCTCCAGGTGCAGTGCCTGCAGGCAAGCTCACAAATGCTGGGGAGCTCCAAGCCAGTGAAGAGGATGTGGGTGCCTGGACCTGGCCATTACTGTCCAGTGTGGGACTTTCCTAGTGGGCAGTCTTTGCCTGGAAATTTTGCATGGCTTTAGCTTGGACTTTGGCAGTTTCTCACCACAGTCTGACGTCTTTTACTTGCCAGATCCTGTATCCTCACCCTTGTCTTTCCTGTGTTGCTCACAATCAACCTTTGGCTCTTTCGGTTTTGCTTGTCTCCTATTTCCCAGAAGACTCAAAGACAAAGAGTTTAAATTCTACTTTTTCTACTTTCCAGTTGTGTGATCCCAGACTAGTGACTTCACCTCTCTGAGCCCCATTCCTCACTATGAAAGGGAGGGGTGATGCCTTCTCTCACTGAGAGGGCTAAATGAGATGCTGCGTTGCAAATGGTGGCACTGGTGGATAGTCCATAAATGGAGTTGACAGCCTCGTTTGGCCTGCCCAGAGTGGTCAGGTCTGCTGGGCTGCTGATTCAACTCCTACACCTAGCAGAGGCTCCTTCTAACCAGGCAGGGGTCCCTGGAGGAGACAGAGTTCCTTGTCTTCTCAGTTCTCTCACAGCCCTGGAATTATAGGAACTTGCACTTGAATCTCATGTTAACATTTACTGTCTATAGTGGCCTTGAATAAGTGACTTCACTTTTCTGTACCTGAGGTCTTTCATGGAAAATGAGATTTAGTAGGCCTGCTACTGCTAAGAGTTACTTTGATAATTCAGTGACGTGATGCATACAACGTATATACTACAGTGACTGGCACCTAGGAAGCGCGCAATAAATGAAAGCTACAGTTATTCATTTGTTACATTTGCTGAGCAGTTGTTCTGTCTATGACCCTCTTCTGTGGGGTTGGTCATAAAGAGAAAAATAAAGCTCATTCATAAGCTACAAAATGGCCAGCCTGTACTTCACAGAGGAAGAAACTGAGGCTCAGAGAAGAGAAGCAATTTGCACAAGGTCATAGAGAAATTCAGGTGATGAAGCTAGGACTTGAACCCAGAACCAATTGCCTTTAGAACTTTGTCTTGTACCAGGCAGGTTTTTGAAGCCATCAGACCTCAGCAAGTGGTAAGCGAGGATTCAGAGGAATCTTCTTGCTCAGTGACTTCCTGAGCACTACATGGTCACACAGAACAGAGGACTGGTGGACAGCTTGACAATTGTATGAGCATCTTTGGGGGCCCAGGGTTATTCCAGGCATCTATCCCTGGGAGTTCTGTGTCCTATTTAGCTGATCTGAAAGGCCAGAGGCTCCTTGAGAGGCCATTTGGAAGGCCATTCCTTCTCCCTGGGTAGCCTCTGGAAGTCAAAAGGGCTTCCTTAGGGTAAGATATACCTGGGTCCAAATCTCTGCTTCTTCACTGATTGGTCATGGGGCTTTGACCCCTCTGCTTCCTGATGAGCTTTCATCTTTATCATCTCTCTGGTTCCTCTCTCTTCCTCTTCACTTCCTCACCACATGTTCAGCCAGAATCCCACAAGGGCAGGTTCTCTGCCAGGAACTGCCAATGAATTGTTAAGGAAAAGGCTTCTTTTCTAAGATCACCCATCATCCTTCTGGCCTCCTCTTTTCCTAAGATATCTGTCTCCTCTTGGTTTTAGAAAGAGGTGCAGCACTTGGGCACCTAAGATGGATTTAGCAAACTTTCTTAAGTCCCTACTTTTTACCAGGTCCCAGGCCAAGCACTTCCCATAATAACCTCCACAATAAGTCAGTGAGGCAGGCTCTGATATTATACCCATCAGACAAATGAGCAAACTGAAGCAGGACAGGAGTGAGGAGGCAGAGCTGGGACTGGACTTCAGCCCATGGTTCCTTAATCCTAGTGTTCACTTCTACGCAGGTACAGCTGGGTATGCTTGCTGCCCTGACCTGTGGAAATGGAGATCAGAGAAGCCTGATTCACATCTAGGTAGCTGGTGTAAGGGGAAGCATGGTGAGTCCAGCTTACTCCAGCTTGTGGTGTCTGTCTGCTGTGTTAGGCAGCTTGAGGTGAGTGGAGGGTCAAGAAAGTCACAGTGAAAGCTCCCTGGAGAGTTTGGGATTACCACACTCTGGATAACAGAAGTCAAGGTAATGATTCCAGTCGTGATTTGTTAAGTTATCCTAGGTACCAGATCTCATTTAATCCTCCCAGCAACTCTGAGAGGCAGGGATATCCTAGAGCTTCCCCACAGGTCTGTACCTCTCTTGATGCAGATATGCATACCTCCCGCAAATGATGGGTGGCTCCATGTCAGGCCCTTGCCCCAACAGACCATGCTTTGACTAGGCCTCCTGATCCTGCTCACTAC
Organism: Heterocephalus glaber; assembly: GCF_053883595.1. NCBI lineage: Eukaryota > Metazoa > Chordata > Mammalia > Rodentia > Bathyergidae > Heterocephalus > Heterocephalus glaber. The sequence goes on along the minus strand of NW_028258302.1, from coordinate 1,359,846 downwards.
TCCTCCCTTGCTGTCATGCCACAGAATCCGGCGCTAAGCCCTAGGTGGGTTTGGAGTGTTGGGATTATAAACTCTTCCTTGGTGTGCCTGGGAGTCGGGGGAGAAAAGCATGCTTAATATTTATAGATAACAGAATATAACTCAAAGGACCCTGCATTCTCTATTAAGGAGAAAGCATGATGGCTGGGTATGGTGACACATACCTACAACCTCACTACTCTGGGAAGGTGAAGCAGGAAGATCACAAATTTGAGCCCAGCCTGGGAAACTTAGCAACTTAGTGAGACACTATCTCAAAAGATAATAATAAAATTTTTTTTAAAGGGCTAGGAATATAGCTCAGTGTGAAGGCCCTGGGTTCAATCCCCAGTACCCGGTAGGAGGTGGGGAGCACTTCAGACCAGACAAATAGCATAATTCTGGCTCAATGAAGCCTAGGTTGGACTGTGTCCTGGCTGCTCCCATTACCTTTGCTCCATTTTCAGCCCCTTGAGGCAGAAACGGGAGGTGAAAGGTACCAGAAGGTAAAGCCAGAAAAATGCTGCCTCCATTTAAGCATGGGAAAAAACATGGTACAGTGAGCTTATGACAATCCTAGGCAAAATTCCAGAAATTCCTTTTCTAAGCAGGGATTATTGGGAGCCAAGATGGGTTTACTTAGGTTAAGGCATGACTAAGTGCCCAGATTTCTCTTGTAGGAAGGGTAATTAGAGCATGTTGTGGGAAAAGGACCACAGGCTCAGAATGTAAAAATAGGACTGTGCTATCCCAAGACCTGCACTGAAGATGAGAGAGCTCATTAGGCAGGGACTGGACCCACCACACCCTACTTCCTTATGTATCAAATTATAGGCTTCCTTCTTCTTTTTTAAACAAGAAGCTTATTTAAACAACAAGACACTTGACTTAAAAGGAAAACTAGGATTTTTTAAAAAGAGTAATTTACTCCTATTTAAAGACAGATTGCCCTCCATGTAATAGCTACATAAAAAAAAAAATTATAAAATTGTTCTTGGTTTCACAATGATAAATAAAAAACCTTAAAATTCTCCAATCAAACAAGGATTTTGAAGTCATGCAAGGATTTTTAAGTTGTTGTCTTTTCTGCTAAAACAGTGAGAGCAAAATAACTTACTAGAATATAAAGATAAGAGCTGAACGAGCAACTAATGGAGAAAGGGGATTATTTTCATAGACCCAGTATTTCCCCATCCTATCTCCATTTGAAGTCAACAAAACATATTGTTGGCCATTTAGTAAAAAAAAAAAAAAAAAAAAAGCAATATGTTTGTGCACATACAGATACTTTATTTATTTATTTTTGGTACAGGGGGTCAAACTCAGGACCTTGCACTTGTGAGGCAGGCGGCGGCATCACTGAACTAAATTCCTGGCCCACATACAGATACTTTATATACAATAAAGGAATGAGGAAGGGGTAAATGAAAGAATAGAGAAAACTATACTGTAGTGGTCAGGCTGTGGTGGAACCAAATTGCAGTTTTCTAATTGAGAATGTATATTTGGTCTGGAAGAATGGAGTTTGGCAGTAAAGTTGTTGCAGGTTCTCTTTTTGCTAGAAACCTCCTGTCTGCTGCTGAACACACCAACTGTATCTCAGTCCTCCATTTCCAATTGTGCAGGTGTGTCTGTTTCATCCATTGGCTGTCCAACAAATCGGAATCTGATCTGCCTCACTGACAAACCCTGTTGTTCACAATAGGTTTTCATTAGTTTACTAAGTGGAGTATGCCTCTTAATCTTAAACTACACCACAGAACCATCCTGCCCTGCCACCTTCAAATTAATATGATGGTTGTTCTCAGTCTTGAGTCTTTCCTTGGGCTTTTTGTTGGCCATAGAAAGCACCAGAGTCTCCTTAGCTGCCGCTTCACAATAAAGGTACCAGGTCCACACCAAACGAAGGAGCACACAAGCTGCAGAAGAAGGATGCGGTAGGGGTGGACAAGGGAGAGTTAGGTCTCCTTCTATAGCAGATTCTGGAGCTACCAAAGTTGCCTTATGGCCAGCAGTGAAGGAGGGTCCTTGGGACACATGGGAGGAAGATGAAGACTCTAAAATGATGGATACTGATAACATATATTTGGGAGGGAGGGGTGGTATTAGTCCAACAATGAAGTGTTTAGGATCTAGAAAGGGGCTCCACAGTTTGCTCAGGGAAGAGGACATCAAGAATCTCTTAGAACACTTGATGTAAAAGTCTGTAAGCTAAGGAAGGTCTGGTTTACTTGTCAGGCGCCACCAACATTGTGGTCAAGTTTGTTGTTGAAAGTTTTTGAAATGTTTTTCACACATATCTTTGAAGGTGTTTGAAGAAATACAGACCAAATCATAGGGTAGCTCAGCCTCTGCATGACCAGCTGCATCTTTCTGCTTGGGGTAGAAGAAACTGATTGATTCTGTTGAGAGGGGCTCAGCCTCCTTTATGACCCAGAGAATCAAGTGGCCTGGGCCATTGTCACCCTGGACTGACAAAGTGGTCTAGTTCTCCTGTACCTGAAACCATTTAATTTCAAGGATTATAATTCCTCCACGAGGGGCATGTTCTTTACTCTCTAACCAAATGGCAAGTCAAAGGAAACAAAGATAGCCCTCAAATTCATCTGCTTATTGCAACATACACAAAAGCAGAATCTGTAAAAATAGGCAAAAGGAATACCTGAAAATACAGACCAAAAAAGTAAAGAAAATCACTTGAGCACAGAGTGCTCGTAATTGAACCAAATGCTGTGCACCCATGGAAAACTGTCCAAGTGGCCCCGGAGTCTCACCTCTCCAAGGTGCCATTGAGTCATCGGCAATCGTTGACTCTTGCAGAGCCTCCAAAGACAGAGCCTGTTTCAGAGTAAACATTGGCTAAGGGTGGAGGGTGGAGTCACAGCTAGATGTGCCTCAAATGGCAGTATGAAGCCAATATTTGCAGTCACAGTAGGTGTATTATCTCAGCTTCCAGTTGTCAATTTTGGAGGAAGAAGTCCCAGATGCCAACTATCTTATTGGCACGTTGGTGCACAGTGATCCAGGTGGCTATTGGCCATCTATTTGGTTCAGTTATAGCTGTGTTACAAGAGAAGGCTCGAAGTGAAGTCAATGCTATCAAAGCATAGGCATGTCAATCATAATGAAAATGCCAGTTTACTTAGATTCACAAGAATCAACATGGCAAAACACATAACACAACATCTTTCCATTACCCCTCACTGCTGTTTGCTCTGGGATGCCTTGTGTGGAGGACTGGGTGCAGAGGAGGGAACATGTGTCTAACCTATGAGAAGAAAACCCTGGTGGCTGCCCTCTGGTCTTGGGAATGATCCTGCAGTGCTCTGAACTGCCTGCACCACATGACCATTTCTACTGAAGCAATGGAATGAAGAGGTTCAAGATTCAGGCTCTGAAGTCAAACTGGTCCCTACTTCAGGCTCAGCTCTACCATTTTCTAGTTGGGTGACCTCGAGCAAGTTAATGTATCTTGCATTTCTTTCTGCATTTGGAAACTGGGGATAATAATGTCTAATTCAGAAAGTTACAGTATTGGTTTCTGTTTTTTGAAGGATCTACAGTGAGAAACATTTGACATCAAGATCTAGCGCAGGGCTGGGGATGTAGCTCAGTGATAGAATGCTTACCTACCATGCCTGAGGGCCTGAGTTTGATCTCCAGCACTGAGGAGAAGAAGAGGAAGAAGAAAAGGGAAGAGGAGGAGAAGGAGGAGGGTTACAAAGGGGAGAAGAGGGGGAGGGGGAAAAGGGAGGAGGAACAGGAGCTGTATACACTTTCCTGGATAGACACATAAAAGTGTATTTATAATTGGAAAAAAAGTTTTCCCAACAATCTCTTCCCTTGGTGTTCATTGATGAGCTATGATCTATTTTATTCCATTTGATTCTTTCATTAAGCAAAACATGGTTTGGGAGCCATTAAACTGATTTTACTGCACACATGGGTCATGGCCCACAGTTTGGAAAACACTGGCTTAAAGTCCAGCTGGAATAACATTCTCAGCTCCACTGTTACATTTTGTTTTTATACATATTCCATTTAACGGGAACCATTTTTATGCTTTAAGGTGTCCAGAAGAGAATGAGCAGGATCTTCCTTTCAAATGTTCCTTCTCCTCCTTCCTTTCCCCACCCTCCATCTCCCACTCAGCCACTGATTGTTTCTTCACTCGCTTATTCACTATTTATCCACTTATCATAGCATTTAATTCCTGGAAAAGAGATTCCAGGGAGGAATATGCTCTACAAATTATGGGAAAGAACTAGACCTGGACAGAAATGAGACTTACGGGTGAAAGTGCCAGGAAGGTGAATTAGAAGTTTTTCCCAGCCCTGGGTGCCACTGGATGATAGGCCTGGCTGCCCTGCGAGGCCTGTCGTGAAATGTGTGACCACAGGTAGCAGGAAGGAGACCATGAAGAGTTTCAGTATAGTGTAGAGGGTCAACTGAGTTTGTTTCCTTGCCCCATGCTGCAGTGAGTCCGGGGAGCTGTTGCAGCCACCACTTGGGAACCTTTGAGGGTAGAGAGGAGAACCTCCCTGCACTTGGGGTTCTGTGCCCTCCTCTTTAGCCAAAACAACTCCAGTTCTGTTTTATACAGGGGAATTCTCAATGTGGTTTAATTTGGAGAGTAACCCCTCTACCCCTGCTTCTCCCAAAGAAAACCCCAAAAGAACATTTTCCATTATTGCTGGAAAAAAAACTTAATCCCTAAACTAGGAGCTCATTAAATCCCTGTGTTTTCAGGAGCAATCGTTTCTAGGATTCTGGGACTCATTTTTTTCCCTATTAAAAAAAAAAGCCCATTAAAATTACAGCATAGACTTTGTTTTGCACTCTTAAATCCTGATATAATTGAGAGCAAGAGTTAAAGAATGCCAAGTGTGGCAAGACAACAGGTTAAGATGTTATTTTGTGCTAGTGGTTTTATTCTTCATTCCAAGCCTCAGGGGGTGCTGCTGAAGACCTTTGAGAGCAGAAGTCCCCCCCCCCCCCCCCCATAGACAACTCGTTTTTCAGGCTTCTGCTGATGGAAAGTTTGAGTTTATTGAGGGGAAAGGAAAGAAGGAATGAGTGTCATTGGGTAAGTAGGTCCTGAGGAGAACTGGAAGGATCCCAGGGGGTATTGTCTGAGTGGCTCCCCTCATGGAAGCACCCAGGTTTCTTTGATCCACTGAAGTCATTGTCCCACTTCCAGGGACATTTGGGAGTTGAAGGAGAAAGACTATTACAGTCTGAAGTCTACAGTGTCTCACAAACATTAAAGTGTGTTATGGAATCCTAATAAAATGTGGAGTGTGACTCTGTAGACTCAGGTGAAGTCCCAGGGGTCTACATTTCTAAAAAAGTCTCAGGGTCTCTGATGTTTGAGTAGCAAAGAACTGAAAGGGGTCAAGCTCATGTTTTGGGGCACTGTGTGAGCTCTCCAGATTCGTTCATTCTTAGAGCAGGGAGTACCCTCCCAGTAACAGGTCTGGAATTTCTCATCAGCACAGTGTAAAGGGTTACACCATCAGTTTTAATTTTATTTGGAAGAATCAGCTCACTTGAGTTTGAGATTATATATTTGTAGCTTCTGCCTAGGTGAAGTTGCACTTGTATGGGAATTCAAGTGTATTAATCCCCTCTCTTTGAGGTTAGATTTATTAAGTGGAACCCATCTATTTTCCCTTCCCAGAGTGAGATCTCTTGGACACTGTCCATGGTTTTGGGTTTTCTAAACTGCTCCGGCGCTAGGAGTTAAAAGTCTGTTCTGGTTAAATTCCTTTAGTTGCTTATCTTGATTTCTTTGGCTGGAATTTTATCTGCTTCTTATCTTGTCTTTGCCCAGAGGCACAAAATCCCCCTTTCTGTAGTCCTCCCCACCCCTGCCCCAGCCCAGGAGTAGAGATAAACAAGGAGTTGTGAAAAAAACCCGCAGCCCTACTCTCTTCGAGGGCCTCTCCTAGAAGCAGAGTTTGTGTCTCCTGGGTTTGCTTACCTGTTCATCTCCACTTCTTTTGCTTAATGTTCTACCTGGGAGTATAAATTATTTTGTAAAGAATAGACAAAAAAGCATTGCCCTCCCAGTAGTCATAGCCAACTTCAGGAAACTTTTTTTTTTTTTTTTTTGCTGTGCTGGAAATCAAATCCAGGACCTCATGCCCATGTGTGCTAGCAAATGCTCTTACCACTGAACTCCCAGGAAATAATTCTTAAACGGGATTTTACCCTTTCGCACAAAATATCTAAAAACATGTCCATCAACAGATGAATGGATAAAGAAAATATAGCATTTACACACAGTGGACTGCCACTCTGCCACAGAGATAAACTTGAGTCACCTTGACACCATCATGTTAAGTGAAGCAAATCAGACACGCAAGCTTAAATATTGTGTGGTTTCTCTTATATGAGATACCCAAAATATAAATAAAAAGCAAAATAAAAGATAATAGGAAGTAGGGAGATAGAGCTTTCTGAAGTGGGAAGGGGATCAAGAGATGAGGGAAGGGAAAGGGTGAGGGAAAGAGGATGAGAAAAGGAGTTAAGGAGTGTTATATATATGGACCAACTCCACACAAGGAGTGTAAACATGACGCACTGCAAACATGCACTAATAAAAAACCCCATATCTGTAAATGGAACAATCTGTAAATGCTTCTTGCCTAGGAAATAACAGCATCTTATGTTTGTATAGCACTTGATACTTTTCAAAGGGACCTGGCATTCATTAAGCATCCATTTGTGCAGGGACAGCATCTTTCATATTTATTTTTTCAGACAGGGTCTTGCTAAGTAGTTCAGGCTGGCCTCGAATTCACTATGTATCCCAGGCTGGCCTTGAACTCAAGGCATTCCTCCTGCCTCAACGTCCTAAGTGCTAGGATTACAGGAGTGCACCACCATGTCTGGCAACAATTTATTAAATCTTCCCAACAACCTCTGTGGGGAGGTGTTACTATCCCTTCTCTATTCACCCATAAATATTTAAGCAAGTGAACATTCCCAGTTTAAGCAAAATCTGTAGGAACAAAAGTAGACATGTTGAGAACAAAAAAGAAAAAATGAAGTTTAAAGGGGAAAAAGCTGGACACAGGGCCCGGCCCGTGGGGGATGCCTAGAGGGTTACTTCACTCCCTCAGTGTCCATGGAGTGGGGCAGAGCGACAGACGGTGGCAGGAAATTGTTGAAGTAGAGGTGGTTAAGGAGACAAACTCTGATTTCCTCAGATGGACAAAGCCTTGGGACAAATTGCTTTTCTTGGGTCTTCTGTGAGTCAGTTTTCTTTGGGTCTTCCATGAGTTAATTCTCTGGTAGGTGGGGAAAGTGGCTTTGGACAAATTCCGGGATTCTGTCAGAGGTGAGAGCCTGAATACACCGGGTCTTGTATCTGAAGAGGTGAGAGATTTACATCAAAGCTGTGTCCAAACTTGGAAACTAGGTGATCAATCTTGTCCAGTCCAATAGCATTGGCATCGGGAGATTCATGTCATATCTAACTCACTTCTTTGACTGATTAACCCTAAGTCTCTGGTTCCAGGCTCTAAGACAATGGATTGGCTGGATGAGATATGCTCAGTGGTTCAGACTACTTTGATCTTCTGGGTTTGAGAAGGAAATGGCTTTCTTTCCTTCAAGAGTGTGATGTGTTTTCTTTATGGGGGGTGAGTTGGGGAAGACAAACATACACACAAACTCACACATTGAGGCCCATTGTGTACCAAGTCCTGGAGATACAGGAATGAATGACAGGCACAGTTCTTAGTCCTTGATCTTGTAGAGCTGACAAAATGTCAGGAAGGGCAGACCCTGAACAAGTAATTAAACAGTTAATGCTCCCGTGGGGTTATGACTAAGACAGAAATGATGAGAGGGAGTCCGCATGAGAAAGGCAGGAAGGAGTTCCAGCACTTGCAAGGCCATAGGCAGGGCTGCCATGTTTTGCCATGTTTGAGGGGCAGAGGAAGCCTGAGCAGCATCAGACGAGAGGAGATGGATGGGCCGTGACATCTATCATATCCTAGCTTAGGTACAGTCCAGTTTGGAGGCAAAAGACTAGACTAGATGACCCTGCTTCTGTTCCTTGTGTAGGAAGGACACACACACACACACACACACACACACGCATGCACACACGCACGCACACCCAAGTATTGGGAACCTTGGACACAGCCCGGTAGGGGCTGCTGCTCTTCAGCCCAACTTTGTGGCAGATCATTCAAATCAGAAAGAGCTCTGTTCTTTCCCCCCTACTCCCACCGGTGGAGGAACCTTGGGGTCTCGCCCAAGAAAGGAAGCACTGCTTCCTGGTTTATGTTGAGATGGGAAAGACTTGCCCAAGAACAATGGCATTTTTGCAAAACACCACTTTGTTCTGGTGAGACCAGGAGGGGATTTCCTTCGGGACCTAGCCTGGTCCCACTGCCCCTGACCTGCCAACCACAACAGCCACATGGCGTTCTTTCTCTGACCAACCTTTCATCTAAGACACTTGCTCACGCACAACCCTGGCTGGCTTAACCCTCGCCAGGCAGCAGCATGTCAAGGCTCACTGAGGTCTCTCTGGAGATCCCAGGACATGCTGACTGGGGGAGTCAAGGCTCATAGGACGGGGAGCCAATCAGAGTTGATATTATCTGCTTTCACATTTGAAAGGACCATCTGGAAAAGGGTTCAGACTTGTCCTAGGAGTGTCTCAGCTTTAAAAATCTTCAAAGCACCAGAGTCAGAGGGTCATCCCTCTGTTATAAGGTAGGGAAGTGAGTGGAGAGAAGAAAGTGAGTTTCCCAAGGCCACACAGAATTTTACTGGTAGAACCAAGATTAGAAGCCAGGACTCTGACTCAAGGACTAGTGCTCTTTCCACTTACTGCTCTGCTCTAGAGGAGATTAAAGTTTGAGTGTAAAGAGGAGGACGCCTACACTGGCGGGGAAGATAAAGGTGCAGGGCCCCAGAAAGTTTAGAAGGAGGTGGGAGGATGAAGGGAGTGTGCTGTTTGATTTTGTTTTTTTTAATTTTTATTTTTTTATAGAAATTTTTTTTTGGTACCAGGGATTGATCTCAGGACCTTGCGCTTGCGAAATAGGCACCAGCACCACTGAGCTATATCCCTGGCCCTGTTTTTGCTTTTTGAGATAGAGTCTCATTGTATAGTTCAGGCTGGCCTTGAACTCACAGTGATCCTCCTGCCTCAGTCTTACAAGTTCTGGGATTACATTATGCCCAGCTGAAAGTGTAGTGTTGACAGCGGGGCTTCCTGATATCCTAGGTAGTACAGGTGACTCCTATAACCACTCCCATATTTTTCAGGCAGGCATGACTCTTCCTCTGTGAACTGCTAAATGGATCAATTTAATGAAACTATCACGTTTGTTTAGAGGAGACATTAATGGGAAGTGAGTGGGCATTTTATTGTACTGTTAGGATAATAGAAGAACTTTGGTTTTCTCCAACTGTTGTTTTCACATTTTGCTTGGCAGAGAAATAGGCACAGGCAAATTGCGAAAGTTTCTTGTTCTAATGAAGCAGGATGGTAAGTGGTGAGAGTGTGGGGATGATGGGGTGCTCACTGGTGGTGGAGGTATTGGTGACAACTATGTGGGAGTTATAGTGCTGCTGGTGCTGATTGTAGTTGTGATGACATTAGCATTGGTTACAACTATGGCGGAAGTGATACTTATGGTAATGTTAATGTTGGTTGTGTTGGCTTAGTGGTGTTGATTATAGTTATGTAAGAACGGAAGCAATGAAGATAATGTTGGCTAGTGTGACAGTGGTGGTGGGATTGATTGTGGTAGTGGTGATAATGATGGTAGCGGGCATAATGATGCTGGTTTTGGTTCATACTGGTAAAGGGGATGGTAGTGTTGGTGCCCTAAATGATAATAACAGTTTTGGAGGTAAAATAGCAATTATCTTAGATAGTGGTGACAAAGATGTTGGGGTTGGGATAAAAATGGTACAGTATAGATGCTGTTAATCAAAATGATGTTAATGATGCTTTTCTTAGCAGTGATGATGGTGGTATTGGCATTAGTGCTGCTGACAACAATGGTTTTGATGGTATCGGTGATACCTGTTTGCCTTAGTTGTGACTGTAATGATTTGGATGTGTCCCCCAAAAGTTTATGTGCTGGAAATTAAATCCTCAAAGTAGTATGCTATTCGTACTTGGAGGTGGGACCTTTGGGAAGTAATTAAGATTATATGAGGTCATGAAAGTGGCCCGTGCCATGATAGCACTGTGGCCTAGGAATAATAAGAGAAACCTGAGCTAGCATACTTGTTCCGTGATACCCTCTGGCATATTATGATCCAGCAAGAAGGCCTGATCAGAAGCTGAGGAAATGTCAGTGCCATGTTCTTGGACTTCCTACTGCCTAGAACTCTGGGCCAAATAAACTTCTATTCTTTATAATTATCCAGTATCAGATATTTTGTTATAGCAAGAGAAAATCAACCAAGTGGCATTGATGACAGTGGTGGCAGTGTGGGTGCTGGTGTAAATAGTGAACTTGATAGTAGCTTTGTTATTGTGGCTGATGACAGTGGTGACAGTGGTGGTGGTTATAGCAATGGTGGCAGTAATAGGGAAGGGTTGGTGGGATATAGTTGTGGTAGCGGTGGAGACAGATGATGGGCAGGATGCTAATGACTACTGAACATTCTGGTGGCTATGACCCCATGAATCCATGGGCTGACCTCTCTGGAGCTGGCAGTGTGCCGAACGTGCAGAAGATAAGATGGCCCACCACATTCCCCCAAGCCCTCCTTCCTACTTCCTGCAGTCCTGGCCAGGATTTGTGCTCTGTACAGGAGCAGATGTCTGTTTGATGGGAGCCAGTCAGGAGGGTGCTAAGAAACAGGCCTGTGCCTGGGAATGCAGACAGAGGGAGGCTTAGGATTGCTGAGCTGGAGAATGCTGTTGGGGGCAGGTCAGCACCCAGGAGGCACGTGAGGGCATGTTGGTGGTGGGGGCCACACTGGGTCTGCAGAGTGGCTGGTGGCATGCCGGGGCTCACGTAGCTGGCAGAGGGAGGGTTGCACTTCCCGCTGACTCAGCAGAGCAGGCTGGGACCAATTCTCTTGGACTAATGTGTCTTCTCCTGGGGATTAGCTCACCCAGTCCTGGATGGGAATGGGGGAGGGAGGCAGCCTCTCCCACCTCCCTAGGCTTAGAGGCTCTTGGGGGAAGGGGACCCTAGGCAGACCATGGGGCTCCAGCAGGGCCAGTGACTGACCCTGTGTATCCCATGTGTCCTCATTCACAACGGACCCCCATTTGGCTGGCAGCGAGCCAGGCACCCCAGGTGTCAGGGGAAGTAGCTGCCCTACCCCCACCAAACCCATTCCACGGGACTGATTTGCCTTGTGTTTGTACCCTGCCTCTGCTTGGCAAACCTGGGGTAAAGAGTAAACTTGAGTTAGATTGTTGAACCTGAGTTTCCTGGACTCCCACATGTTAGCTGTGTGGCTCTGCATCTTGGGTCATCCTTTGTGAGTTGGGGACTGTGACTGCTGCTCACAGGCTGCTGGGAAGATGGATGACTGCAGACTTACAGAGTGCTCAAGGAGGGTCTGGAGCAAACTTACAGTGTGTGGGTGATTACTGTTCCTCTGAGACATAAGTAAATTTAAGCATGTCTTTTAAGCTCTCTGAGTCTCAGTTTTCTCACCAGTAAAATGTGGATAATTCTTAACAGGCATACTTGACAATGAAAGTTAAAAGAGATTAGATGGGTAAAACAGCCCTGTACAGAATAGCATATTAGCTGTTCTGATCCTTGTTTGTCCTTTCTGGACCAGGGCGGGGCTCATATGCCTCTGGGGGTTTGGGTCCTTAGAATGCTGTTATCTTGTGACTCCAGGATTCTGTGACAGCTCTTGCTGCTTCTTGATAAGAGAAGCAACTCCTCCTAAGTAGTAGGATTTGAGATCAGTTGTTTCTAGCCTCTGTTTCCTTTCCACTGCCCCAGCCCAGGACTCCTGTATTGGATAGGCAGAGAGGAAAGAAGAGAAAGTTCTGGGGGAGCCCTATACTGAGACTTCTTTTTTTTTTTTTAAACTGTATATCCTTTTATTGGTACATTTTAGGGTTACAATATAATGACATTCACCATTGGAAATTTGCACCTTTACATAGTCTCTCTTGGTTCTTATTTTCCCCCATTCCCTGCCCTCCCTTCAACCCCTCCATCCCTCCCTATTTACAAAGACTTTGTTTCCTTTTTTTCATTTTCTCATGTTAATCCCATTCCCTTCTATCCTTTCCCCCACCCCTCCCACTTCCCCTTCCCCTTTGCCCCTTTTCTTCCTATTTCACATTATCTATTATATCTTTTAGTCCTCATTTACACTTCCAGTTTCTCACATTAGAGAAACTATTCGGTATTTACGCATGTGGGTCCTATTTATTTCACTTAACAGTATCACCTCAATGTGCATCCATTTAGCAATAAATATCTCTAATTTCTCATTTTTTATGGCTGAGTGGTACTCCATTTTATTAAAAAACCACATTTTTTTTAATCCAGTCTCCAGTTGATGGGCATTTGGGTCTGTTTCCAAATTTTAGCTATTACAAACTGTGCTGCTATGAACATGGGTGCACATATATCACTGTGGCATGATTCTTTTAATTCTTTGGGGAAGATCCCCAGCAGGGGAATAGCTGGGTCAAATGGGACTTCCAGTCCTAGTTCTTTGAGGTATCTCCATACTGATTTCCACAGTGCTTGCACCAGTCTACACTCCCACCAGCAGTGGAGTAGGGTTCCTCTTTCCCCACAACCCCGCCAGTGTTTGTTATTGGTTGATTTCTTGGTAGCAGCCATTCTTTCTGGGATGAGGTGGAATCTCAGCATTGTTTTCATTTGCACCTCTCTAATGACCAGTGATGATGAACATTTTTTATATGTTTATTTGACATTTCTACTTCTTTGTCTGAGAAATGTCTGTTCATTTCAGATGCTCATTTTTGAATTGGGTCTTTACATTTGGGAGGTCTGATCTTTTTAAGTTCTTTATAGATTCAAGATAGTAGACCTTTGTCTGAGGGACTGCTGGTGAAAATTTTTTCCCACATTGTGGGTTGTCTCTTCACACTACTGGTGGTTTCTTTTGCTGTGCAGAAGCTTTTTAGTAAGAAGAGATCCCACTTGTTGATTATTTGTGCTAGTTCACGGGCAACTGAGGTTTTGTTCATAAAATCTTTTCCTACACCAATGTCTTCAAGCGTTCTACCTAACCTCTGTTCCAGCCAGTTCAGCATTTCTGTTTTAATATTTAGATCTTTAATCCATTTCGATTTTAGTTTAGTACATGGTGAGAGATATAGGTTTAGTTTTAGTCTTTGGCAAGTTGAAACCCAATTTCTCCAGCACCATTTATTAAAGAGGCTATCTTTCCTCCAGTGAGGGTGTTTGGTTCCTCTGTTGAAGATGAGGTGGCTGAGTGTGTCTGGAGTTGTTTCTGCATCTTCTAATCTGTTCCACTGGCTGAGACTTCTTTGAAACCATTTTTTGTTCCATTCCTTCATTCCCAGCTTCTTCCTTTCTTTCCCTTCCCTTCTTTGTTCACTCATTCATTTATTCCTTTCCAGGACACAAAAGTCATGGTGTTTTCCCTGGGAAAGTATCAGGGAGAATATACTTCAGGTTCCAATCAGGGCTTCATTGAGTGAATCTGTGCATACAAGCAGTGGATTTGCTTTAAGGGAAACTATCACAAGGATGCTAGTTAGGTACCATAAAACCAACACATAAATAAAAGAATGTATAGCTAGTTGATATCCTTAACTCTAAAAGAGATAAAGATAATACACTTCTGTAATTTTGATCATTTTTGTTTCTTTTTGTTTGGATTTCAGGTGCATAAATTTGAGTCACTCATATTCCTAATATAATTTCCTCATCTTTGTAGAATCTCATTCTCACCCATTTCTTACTCCTTTGCACGCTCTAGAATCCACTCCAATATGTTTTAAAATATGTCCTTTAAATGTGCTTGTCTTTATAAAATATGCATGGGGTTAATTTACAAAAATGGAATTATGCTATAAATCTTTCTAGTCCACACTCTTCTTACTCAACTCATGATTTTCAGATCCACCCATGTTGCTGGATGTGGACTGATCTTTTCATTATTTTTGCTGTATAGTGTTTTATTGAAAGAATTCAATGCACTTCATATATTCATTTCCCCAAATAAGAGACATATCTCCTCCACAGACTGATTGGCTAACTGAGAGTATTACACAGAAATCCCTCAACTCTGAGCCTGCCTAATGTTCCCATTCAGTAAAGCAGGCTGTCATTGCTAGTATAGTATACTATTACTGTTTGTATTAGCACTTTAAGCGGTGCCATTTCTGTAACCCTCCGCAATCCATTGCATAAGTGCTCTTGTTTATACTTTGTCACTATCAAAAACAATTTACTCTTTCACAGACCACTGATGTTCATTGTGATCCATGTCCAGGGTTAGGTACAGGAGATGAATTGTATGAGATCAATGTCCTGTGAGCTCACAGTCTAACGAAATAGTTAATTCAGGATGGGGTTGGGACACAAAGGAGTCAGTGACCAGTTCTACTGGGTGGTGGTGGTATAGAGAAGCTTCCTAAGGACAGAACCACCTGAACAGGGTTTTAAAAGAAGAACAGGAGTTCACCAGGTGTCTGGCAGGGAAGAAGAAGTGGGAAGTGATTTTCCAAGCTGGTACACCATATGCAAAAGGCCAAAAACATGTAACAACTTAACATGTTAGGAAACTTAATGGTTTTGCTATGGCAAAGGATGTGAAAGGGAAGGGGAAAGAGGCAGCATTCAACATTTTTGAGTTCCTATTATATTCCAGGCACTGTTCTACATGGTTCAGTAATGAACTTCTATTATGCCCCACAAAACTGGGAAGGTACTATTGTTATTTATATTCTGTGGGCAACGCAACACAGGCAGGAGAGGTTAGTAACACACCAGCAGTCATACAGCTTATAAATGAGGTCCCCAAGAACTGAATCAGACTGTCTAGGTTCATATTCACGATGCTACCACCAACACAAGATAAGGAAGGTAAAGAGGTAGGGTGAGATTGCAGAAGACCTTAACTGCCAAAGGAAGGACAAGAACAAATGAAGCCTTGTGTGGGAGACCATGACAGTGTGTGGGGGTGCATCTGCTGCAAGAGCTGTACGGGGTGTGTGCACGCTACGCAGGGTGCAGATGAGTGTGCCAGGGTGCATGTGTCTGTTCCATAGTTGCATGTGTATATATGTGTGAACGAGAGAGACTCTTTGGCTGTGCGTAGCCCTGAGCACATGTCTCCCTGAGTGTGTGAGCTTTGGTGTTCCTGCTACTGTGGGGCCCCAGGGAAGCTGTCAGAGCCCATCAGCCTGGCCTGGTGTGAGGGGCCCAGTCTTGGCTTCAGAAGCTAGATGGGTGCATATCAAAGGCAGCCTGTGCCTGAGGCCTGAGACCAGTGGGGCAGAATAATTTAATGAGGATCCGGGAGAGGGGCTGGGTGTGGGAAGGGGTGCCAGTCTGTGGCCAGAGAGCTCCCAGGCTCCCCAGTACAGCATCTGGGAGCTGTGTGCATGCTGGGGTAAGGCTGGCGGTGCTGGGTGCCTTGCTGTGATTCCTCTGTGCCCTGTGCTGAGAGAAAACTGCATCTGAACTGAGGGAAGCTCCACCCTCACCTGGACACCAGTTTGGTTGCCAGGAATCCTGCAGAACTCCAGGGGAACCAGGATAGCATCCCTCCAGGTGTTCTGACATTCCTACAGATGGAACACACTAGGAATCATTCCTAGGCCAGTCTAACTCTCTCACCTTGCAGAGGAGAAACTGAGATCCACAGAGGGACAAGAAATTCCCTAAGGTCACCGAGCAAAACAGAGACTATATCAGCCTTAGAATCAAGAGTCCAAGTCCAGAGAACTTGTCACACTTTTAGGCCAGGATCAAACCACAGAAACGTAAGCAAATCGCAAGGTTGTTTATTTGGTGGCCTCTGTTTCTATGTCCTGGTCACTCTCTCCCTTCCTTCTCACCCACTTCTGTGGGATTGAGGCTGCTTCCCTACTGTCCGTACCCCGAAGGGCCATCTCCGCATTTTCCTAGGCAGAGGAGCCTGTCTGTCTGTCTATCTCAGTAGATGTGTGGTGTCCTTTTGTGGGGGCCTTAGGTCAGAGAGGGAAATATGCGTGGCGGGGGCACAATCTAGTCAGCTTTTCTATCCAAGATGTGAGTAGAAGAAGCAGGATCTGGGGCAAGGGTAGAAGAAAAAGGTGGATGAGGAGTTCTTTAAGGACAGAGGAGCTCTTGCCAGGAAGTAGCTCTGATGGGACCTGGAAGTCATGCCATGTCCAGTAACTATAGTGTGGGAGCTTCCTCCCAGGAGGTTCCTGTAACCAATGTCCATTCACAGTAAGAACCTCCCACAGACCTTAGGGTCATCTAAAGGATCAGGCCCAAACTCTGTAGCTCTACAGGTAACCCAGTATCTGGCAGATTCTGGGGTTTAATTCTGGAATCCAGAACCTGGGTTGCAAATTCAGGGTTTACCATCTGAACCCAGCCCCAGACTGAAGGGATTCCTTGGTTGCCACAGAATTGACAAATACTCTTGAGCAAAAAAACTTTAGATAGGGCAGGAACTCTCCTGTTAGACATAAGACTGTTGGTTTATACCCTCCCTTTTCATTTACCCACATCACCTGCCTGGTGCTTCAAGTACAGTGATACTTCAGTTCATGAACTTAATTCATTCTACCATGCTGGGGAAGATGGCTGTAGTCACATTCATCACCCAATACGGAGTTTCAGAATGGAAGCAAAATTTTGTTGAACACTCTGTCGGCTAACCAAATTGTTCACAAACAGAAGAGCTTGTGAACTGAGGTATTAGCTGTACTTGAATTTGAAACCCTTAAACTAGAGCTCCTTGAGAGATAGGCTTAGGTATTTTATCCATCAAAATCTAACACAGCCAGGGATGATGGCGCATGCTTGTAATTCCAGCACTTGGGAGACAGAGGCAGGAGTATCGCTTCGAGTTCGAGGCCAGCCTGGGCTACACAGTGAGTTCAAGACTGGCCTGAACTACATAGTGAGACCCTGTCTCAAAAAGCAAAAAAACCCCACCAAAAAACCAAAAACAAACAAAAAACCCAAATCTAGCACACAGCAGGTATACCTGGTAAATATCTGTAGAATGATGGACTCTAGTTGGCCTGAACTCGTGTACCTTCCACTCACCCTCCACATCTGTCGGCACAGCTATTCCCTGAAACAATTTTGCCCCTGCCTGGAAAGCTTTCCAGTGTACTCCTACTCACCACTCATGTCACAAGTCAAGCGGCCCTGCCTCTGGTGACTTGGCTGCTCTCTGCCCCATGCTCATCTGTTACAAGATGAACAGCTATCACGGTTGAGGGGCTAGGTTTTGAGATAAGTTTATATTTGATATGTACATAGTGTTCTAGTCCCAGAGGGCTACTGACTCCCTCCAACTCTTATTCAGAAGTCTGAAGCAGCTGGCTTAGCAACCTTGGTAAATTTCATCAACAGCCCTGTGTTCTTTGTCCCCACATCCTGGCATCTCGGCCCTCACTTTCAGTGAGTATAGGAAGAGCCTCATAACTCAGCATCTTACCCATTGAAAAGAGTCCCCGATAGGGCTCCAGGCAGAAGACAGGGCAAACAAGCTGCGACCAGTCCTGCTGCCATTCTGGCCTGGGCCGTCCCTGGCCTATGACTTGGCACTTTCTGGGACTGTCTGCTGGGCTTGGCCAAGGCAATGTGGGGAGAGCTGCCTGGGCCTGTGGGAACCTGGGGGCAGAGTGCACTTCCCAGGGCTGCCAATGGCAACGCCAGGATGCACCCACACAGTGCCATGCTACTCCTAGAGCATCTCCTCTTAAAGACTCAGTGGGTAACTTGATATAAGGTCTGACCTTATCTGTGCATGTCCCCGAGCAGGGTCAGGGCCTGCTTGTCTATCCTGCATTAGGAGAAGGCTAGTATGGAGTGAGGAAGCATGTATGTGCTATGCACGTATGTGAGAGCAGGGACATGAGTGTATGGCGTGTGAATATGTGCACACAGATGGGCATGATGTCGGGGTATATATGTCTATGTGTGTGTCTGTGCCTGTGTGTGATGTATCCATGACATGTGTAGACATACAAACTCAAGCGGTACGTGTGAAATATGAGTGGCTGTGGGTACACGTATACACGTGTGTTCACAGGTTTTGTGTGAGAGTCTGTGGGTGAACTGTGGCATGTGGATGTGTATACGTGTGGCTGTGTGACAACGGAGATATGGATCCTGACCTTGGCTCTGCCACCTTGTAACTGTCGAAAAGGAACTAAATCCTAAATCCCTTTCCCTCTCTCTGTAAGAGGGAATGTACAGGACACAGTGATCTATTAAGTTCCCTGCTAGCCTTGCTATTTAATGAGTGGTTTAGGAGCTGAGCCTAAACATGCGAAGACTGTGTGTGTTCCTGTATATGTGCCTGGTTCTGGCCAAAGGGTATGACTTTGAGTTCTGCTTCCACACTTAGCAGCTGTGTGCTCTCGTGTTAACTCCTTCCTCTCTCTGAGACTCAGCTTCATTTTTGGAAACTGACTCCTACAAGGCTGCTTGGAAGGCCGCAAATGTTGCTTGTGAAGCGCCTACCCAGGACCTGGCTCAGTTCCCGCTCGGTAAGAGGTGTGTGTACACATGCACTTGCGCTCACACTCATGCTCACAAGCCCGACTGTGCAGGTGGTCAAGGGAAAAGCGTGACTGCTCTGCATCACGCCTGGCTTGTGGAGTTTCTGATTTCTGTTTGTGCTGGGTATTAGGAGAAGTAGAATCGGGCAGTCTCCCAGCTACCTGCCTGGGCCCACGTGGTCTTGAGGACTGCCTGCTGCCCCTGGCTGGCTGTCACATGGGTTCAGTAACCTGGAAAGGAGGATTGGTGTGGCCAGGAGACAGGCTCCCTAATCTGATTAGTGCCCACCCGCCATCCAGGGTATTAGAGACTAAAGAGCTTCTTCTTAAAGGGTCACCTGCCAGCATGGGATGGAGGCTGAGCCAAGCTTGGGACCCCGTGCCCATCCAGAATGGGGTCTCATGGTGGAGCCAGGAGTAGATAGGGGCCCTGAACTCAGAGAGCTCGCAGCTGGATGGAGAGAGCCCCCAGAGTCAGGCTGGAACTGTGGCTGCCTGTGGTCTCAGGGCAGGTACGGCTCGGACCCTGACTTGGGAAAAGATGCACAGGGTGAGGGGGATTTTCCAGAAAAGGTAGAGCTTGAGGGATTGGGGATTGGGGATTGGTGGTGAGGAGGAGAGATGAGGGAATTCTAGGCAGGAAGATCATGTGGGCAAAATGGGAAGCTGGAGTGAGGAGTCCATTTGTGTGTGTGTGTGAGTGAGTGAGTGTGTGTGTGTGTGTGTGTGTGTGTGTGTGTGTGCGGACTAGAGTAGTTTGAGGACTGTAGAGAGTATCAGATCCAATGCTTCCATTATATTGGTGAGAAACTGAGCTTAGAAAAGGAAAGAGATGTAATATTGTTCAGAGTGTGGTCATGACTGAATCCTAGCTCAAGTCTAGGATCTGCCCCCAGTTCCTGCATTGAAGAGGGTTGTCAAGCTGACCTGGTATGTGCCTTTCCTCTGTCGGCCCCAGGGGAGTCTTTGCTGATCTGGGATGGGGCTTAGCGATGATGTCTGCCTTCAGGCCAATGGTAGGTGTTGAGTCTGGACCCTGTATCCTTGTCCAAGAATCCTAAACCATACCACAGTGGCTGCTCATGTACACCTGATCCATCAGAGCAGATGCCAAACCCAGACGGGCCTACCTGAGAAGATCCCACCCAACATTGGACTGCATACCCTGGCGGGGCTTTGATAACTGTACAACAGCCAGTGCTAACAACTTGACCCAGAGAAAAATCAACACCTACCTGGACAGAGAGGAAAGATCACAACGCCCAGACCAGATACCTCTAGGTAGGCTTCCATGGCAAACCCACTCGTACATAGATCCTTACAGTTGGATCCAGAAACTCAGCCAAAACCCCAACACCCAGCCGATAATACCCAATTCCTCTAACTGAACACTGGGAGATCCCAGCACCAGAACCAAGTACACCTAAGTTGGCTTCCAATCCATGCCCAGAATGCTATGGTCAGTTTTGTCACCTCCTCAGCCAGAGCACCCACAGGCCTGCAACACCAGGAATGGGGTCCCCCAGACCTGCCTCCTTCCAATCAATTCTCCCTTGAGCTCATCCTGGATGAAACATTTCCCAAGTTTTCGAGGCTTTTCATGGAGAAATCTGTTATTGGTCAGGCTGCCCAGGATGGGGGAATGAGGCAGGAGGCCAGACAGCGCCCCGCGAGGGGGTGGGTGTCACAGCAGGGTCCAGTTAGGGACGTTGGAGGTGGGGTCAGCGGGAGCGCGCAGAGCTAGGGCAGAAAGGGTGAGGACCTCAGAGGCTCTGCAGTCCCCACGCCGCTTGCCCCTAAACAACCCGCGGGGCGCTGGGTGAGGGGCCAGGAAATCTGGCGCCGGCCCCTGAAGCGCTGGGGCCCTGGGGCGGGGTGGGCGCTGGCACCGCGGCCGCCCGCGGAACGACGTGACCACTGGCCCCACCAGGACAAGGCGGCCTCTGTGCCGACCCAGCCGATTTCCCTGCGGCTGCAAATCCCTTCCTGCTGATACCCCGGCCGTCGGGTGGGGTGGGGCGGCCGGCCTGGGAACGGGTACTGGGACCCGGGGCAGGTGGGAGCGGAGCTGGGGAGCCCTTTGGGGGGAGCCCGCCCCAGAGTCTATGTGCTGTGTTCAGGGTGTTTCAGCCTCCTTGGGTTGCAGACAGGGAAACTGTGGCTAGGGAAGGCTGAATCCCCAGCCTAAGTCGCACAGACAGTTTCCTTTCTTTCTTTTTCTTTTTAACAGCTCACAAATTCTTCTTTATAATGATGTTAAATTACTGACAAACAAAAAATCTCCAACAGTCATGCGCGAATGGTGCTGCTCGATTTAAGCAACTGGCGCTCCTCAATGCTTTTGAGGCCCTTCTTCTGGGGCTGTACAAAGTCATCATTTGCATCATCGCTAAATTTATTATCTTCTGATTCACTCCTGATTTCTACTTTAGGAAACCCTTTTTCTGGATAAAGGTTCTTTAGAAGTTCTTCAAAATAGCTTTCAAGTTTTATACCAGCATTGGCTACTTCTGAATCAGTTCCGAAAGATCAATCTGAAATCAGCTACAAAATCTTTAGGCTTTGTGTGTAAGGAAGAATCCTCTTGCAGTCTTTCCTTTCTTTTTCTTTTTTTTTTTTGGTACCGGGGAACGAACTCGGGTCCTTGCGCTTGCACAGCAGGCAGCGAAACCACTAAGCTAAATCCCCAGCCTTGCAGTCTTTTCTTTACGGTTGATAAGTCCATTGGATTTTTAATTATTTTGTAATAATCAGGCACAATTAGAGGAACAGGATCTTGAAAAGCCAAGCTCATTTCATGGCAGTAAAGAAATAAAATTAGCCATCCACACTTCCTTTTACCTATTGCACAGCCTGTTTCTTGATTAATATCCAGGGACTTCAATTCAGCTTTAGTATAAACTCTTTTTATGTATATTCCTGAGAGTCAGTGGGCATTGCTATTCCCAATTTTAACTGAGGAATCTGAGGTCCAAGAGTCGAAGCCCTTTGCCCAAGTAGGCGGTGAGGTTGGGATGGGAGCCCACCAGTGGCCACGCCAAGCATAGGGCCCTCATTCTCACAGCCACCTGGCTGGACCCACCTGCCACCAGGTCTGCACTGAACACCTAGTGGGAGGCTCTGACTTGGGCTTATTGTCACAGGCAGTCTCTGCTCCAAGCTTTGGGTCTGGGGTCAGTGTAGGATAGTTGCGGGGCTGAGGTAAGAATGGAGCTGTTAGGTGGGTTAGGGCCCACGTAGGTGGAGAGCGACTGGAGATTAATGAATCAAGAGAATAACTGCAACTGCTTCTCTGCTTTGCTCGTGTTGCTGGGAGCAAAGCTGGATGCAGGGCCTGGAGAAGGGTCAGGGGGATGGTGTGCTCCAGGTTCCAGCCTGGCCTCTGGGGAACAGGGTGAGGACGGTGCAGTCATTTCTTTGGAATTAAAAAAATGGTACCTTCTCAGTGTCAGGGGAGCCTGGTTGGCTCCTGGGTTTCGTCTAACTCCTGTCCTGCCTCTCAGGACTGGACTGGCTCGGGATGTTTCCCCCATTGCTTGACCAATGTTTGTCATGTGCAGGAACTGTAGGACCAGGGGCGGAGAGAGAACATAGAATGGGGGTTGCTGCTGGTGCAGGGGACCTCTGGTATGAATGTGCCTGTTTGGGCATAAGATGACTATCTCTGTGAGCAGCGGTCTTGTGTGTGCCTCTGAGCGTGGGGGGTTGGTGAGGTCTCCAGTGGGGTGTGTGCTCTGGTGGGGTGGGTATGCTACTGTATCTGTCATTTGTGTCTGGGAACTTTCACCTTATCGAGATCTGTGTTATCTCTCTGGATCTGTGTTTGCAGCCCTACGCTTATCTGGAGATGTTTGTGGTATCTAGGTCTCAGCTCCTAACCCTCCTTTCTCCTCCTGCTCTCAGCAGGGCCCTGAATGCCACTTTGTTGCCTGAATGTGCAGAGGAATGTGGAGGCCATGGGGAGAGGAGAGCACATGGCTTGGGCTGCTGGCCTGCTGCTTGTGGAAAACTACTGAGGCTCTCGGGGCTGAACAGGACAAGCCCGGCTCAGGGCCAGCTCTGGAGCTTTGGCCCTCCCAGCCTCCTGCTGCCCTTTCTCTGTGGGGGCTGGGGACCTGCTGAGATGGGTCCCCACTGGGCAGAGAGCATAGCCTCCCTCCTAGCTCTCCTCAGATGGCTGGGCAGGCCTCTGCCCCTCACTGGGTGTCAGCATCCCTGGGGGAAGAGTGAGGGGGTGAGATTATTTTTCTTCCTAGGCCCAACATTCTCTTCATTCTGTGAATGTTAAAGCAATTCAAAGAAGGGCAGCTTCATCTAATTTCAGGGCTTCTCGAAAGCACAGTCTTAGACTGTTAGAGCAAAAAGGACTCCTAAAGAGGATCTAGTCCTCTCCTTTCATCTTACAGATGGGAAAACTGAGGCCCAGACTAGGGATTCCAGATCTCTCAATCTTCCAGATGGCAAGAACCAAGTCCTCAGGTCTGCTGTTTCTCAGTAGCAGCCTTGTCCCCTACCATGGCTTCTTTCCAGAATAACTTGCCCCATGTGAAGAAAAGGCATTGGAGATGGCTTGATATTTGGGAGCATTTTGACATGTGGTTGCACTGACTGGTACTCCAAGGGGCATGGGTTAAGGTGTGGAAGTGGGCATATGAGGAGCGCAGTCGGGATGGTGAGGTGGGATGGTACTGTTAGAGTCGAGTGGGCCAACAACAGTCCAGGTCCTTATGTACGATGAGGAAAGAATTGCCAAGTGTATACCCAGTAGTAAGTAGTAGCAGCTACACATATTGAAGATCCCTGGAAGTTGTGCTCAGGGACAGACCATGCCAATAAAGTATGACAAAGACCAAGAAATGTGCCAGGGCAAAAGAAAAGCACAGCACACAGGTCAAAGGTAGCAATAGCACAAACAAGGGACTGATAATGCAGGCTTTCAGAATGTAAAGGACAGACATCTCTGCTTTAGGTGCCTCTAACTAAATCTCCCTTGGTGCCTGTGACCTGGCACCTGTGCTCTTGCCTAGGGCACTGGCGATTTCATAGGCTTTTGTTATTTTATTTTCTACCTTTCTTAGGATAATGGAAGCATTAAGGAGTAACTTTTGGGTGATGTTTAGAGTTAAATGGAGGGGAGAGAGTGGCTCACTCAGCTCCTTTGTTTCTAACTGTACTAGTACCAGTTGGGCACATTGGGTGACAAGGACTGAAAAGATGCATCTGAGCTATGCAGGAGGGTCCTCAGAGGCAGGTGGCAGGATAGGAGCTTCATCTTGTAGGTAATTCTGTTAAAAAAAAAAGGGCAAAATAACAGTGTAGCAGAGTACTGCCTTGTAGTAGGGCAGATACTCTGTAGTCAGGTCATTCTATCTGTATGCAAATAAATCTTAGCTGCAATATTTTAGTAACTGTGTAATTAACCATATAACCTTGATCAGGTCACGGAAAGTCTCTATACTTCACTTTTCTCAGCTTTGCCATAGAGGTAGTAATAGTACTTCTCTCACATGGTT
Organism: Heterocephalus glaber; assembly: GCF_053883595.1. Taxonomy (NCBI): domain Eukaryota; kingdom Metazoa; phylum Chordata; class Mammalia; order Rodentia; family Bathyergidae; genus Heterocephalus; species Heterocephalus glaber. Next base: position 1,335,609 of record NW_028258302.1, on the reverse strand, counting down.
GGTGTGAGGTCTAAATGAGTAAGTGAGGATCCAGGTAAGGCCCTCAGTAGCTGACACATAGTGGATGCTCAACAGTGGTTATGGAGAAACTGAGGCTCAAGGGATTAAAAGGCTTATGCACAGTCACAATAAATTAATGGAGGAGGACGTACTATCACCCCTGGTTCTTAAGGGCAAATGAAATAGTATAACACACATGGACAGATATCTGTTCTGATCTTAAAAATAAAAAATGTTCATAGAAGAAATCTAGAAACATACAAAAATGTAAGAGAAAAGTATAAACTTACCAGTAATCCCCCACAGAGAGATAAGCATTTTTTTTTTTACCATTATGTGTCATGAGCTTTCACTTTCTTCCTATAAATAAATACACACTGGGACACATTGTACCTGCTGTTTCATAAATCCTTCTTTTCATTTAGCAACACATTACAAAGGCTTTTCCACAGTCATAAATAGTCCTTGAGAATATTTTTCTCTATTACCTCCAGTCTTGTTAGGGAGGCAAGACTCATAGCTGGTGTCCTAGGGCTAGCAGTCAAAAGCAGAATAGGAATGCATTTGTGGTTCAGTGGTATAATTCTTGCCAGGCATGGTGGTGCACACCTGTGTAATCTCAGCCCTCAGGAGCCAGGATTCTGAGATTTTGAGGTGAGCCTGGGCTACAGAGTGAGTTCAAGGCCAGCCTGAACACATAATGAGACCCTGTCTCTAAACAACAACAATAACAACAACCACAACAACCAACAAAACAAAAACAAAAAACAAAATTTAAAAGAAAGTAGAATAATGAGGCAATGGGTAGATCATGGCACAGGGAGCACAGTGGGCTGGCCTTTTAGGTCCTGAATTGGCCACTGACTTGTTAGGTGGCCTTGAAGATTTTTTTGCCTCTCTGGGCCTCAAAATGTGAGAATCTCGAAAGGGTTGTTAATGAGTCTCTCAGAGCCAACTGCCAATCACTGTAAAATGTTGAGAGAGACTTTGAAAGTGAAGCTACCATTTCCATGATTCTAAAGGTCTCATGCAATTTCTTTCGGGTCCCAGTTTGTCTATATGAAAAATGGAAATCATGTTTATTTCTCCTGCTTGCTGGGACTGGTGAGAATCAAATTAGATTCATTATTTTGATCCCTAAGAACAACTAATATTTTAAAAATATTTTGTTGTTTATCCACATTATCTCATTATCTTCCAATAATCCTACGGAGTAAGTTCTATTTTTGTGATCTGTTTTTCCAGCTTGTAGATATGAGGTCACTTGTTCAAGGTCATAGGTACTAAGTGGTAGATTTGGGATTTAAGCCCAGACCTCCCTGTTACCAAAGCCATGGCTCTTTCACCTACGTAAGTTTCCTGTGTGGTGCAGGACTGAAAAGGATGGGTCTGGGGTGAGGAAGAGGAGAGGAGAATCCAGAGACTGATCAGCTTCATCCTTGCCACCGTCATCAGTGGGGAGTTGCTGTCCTCTAGTGTTCGATATGCGATGTGTCCTGGAAGGAAGGAAAGCGGGAAAGAGGGCTAGGGTGAGCTCAGAATAACCACATTCCCTTTTAGAGTCAGGGAGTTCAGGAAAACCTCAGTTGCCCGTGAACTAGCACAAATAATCAACAAGTGGGATCTCTTCTTATTAAAAAGCTTCTGCACAGCAAGAGAAACCACCAATAGTGTGAAGAGACAACCCACAATGTGGGAAAAAATTTTTACCAGCTCTTCCTCAGACAAAGGTTTACTATCTCAAATCTATAAAGAACTTAAAAAAATCAGACTCCCCAAATTTAAAGACCGAATCCAAAAATGGGCATCTGAAATGAATAGACATTTCTCAGACAAAGAAGTAGAAATAGCAAATAAATACATGAAAAAATGTTCAACATCACTGGTCATTTGAGAGATGCAGATGAAAACAACGCTGAGATTCCACCTCACCCCAGGAAGGATGGCTGCTATCATGAAATCAACCAATAACAAATGCTGGCGGGGCTGTAGGGAAAGAGGAACACTGCTCCACTGCTGGTGGGAGCGTAGACTGGTGCAAGCACTGTGGAAATCAGTATGGAGATACCTCAAAGAACTAGGACTGGAAGTCCCATTTGACCCATTTCTTCCTCTGTTAGGTATCTTCCCCAAAGAATTAAAAGAATCATACGACAGTGATATATGTGCACCCATGTTCATAGCAGCACAGTTTGTAATAGTTAAAATTTGGAAACACCCCAATTGCCCATCAATTGGAGACTGGATAAAGAAAATGTTTTTGTTTTTTTTTTTTAAAACGGAGTACTACTCAGCCATAAAGAATGAGAGATTAGAGACATTTATAGCTAAATGGATGCACATTGAGGTGATACTCAAGTGAAATAAATAGGACGCACATGTGTAAATACTAAAGAGTTTCTCTGGTGTGAGAAACAGAAAGTGTAAATAAGGATCAAAATGTGTAACAGATAATGTGAAATAAGAAGAAAAGGTCCAAAGGGGAAGGGGAAGTGGAAAGGAAAGGAAGGAAGGGAAAGGAATAAATATGAGAAAAGGAAAAAAAAAGAATCAGGGGGTTCAGGGAGGGTTAATATGTATCTTACCCAACAGTCCTGGGTAGACACTTGCTACATTTCAGGTACAACTCCCTCCCCTCTGAGTGTCTTAGTGCAGAGTTAGTGGTCACTTTTCCAATGTTCTTTTTTCTGACTCAAGTACTAGTTGGCTGGTCGTTGCATCATAATTAATTTTAAGCTCTATATTAATGATTCACATGTACTTTCTGTTGCATATTACAAGCCAAGGGCAAACCAATAGACTTTTAGGCAGTCCTTATGGGGCAGTGTTTACTCTGGGCTGACAAAATTTTGTCATTGGAATGGCATCCGATTGCAGAGTTCTAAAGGCAACATCTCTATGTTAAAGAGCCTTATCACATATGGGTTCATATTTTAGTCACTATAATATCATGAGGAAGGTATTTATATCCATTTTATATAGAACATAAACTCAAGATTACCCGATTGGTTTGAACCCGAGGAGGGAACTTTTCAAGGCACCACCTTGCCCCCTGTCACTCAGGAAATAGTCCACAGTGGCATGCTGGAAGGAATTTATGTCACCTTTCAAATCCAAGGGTGAAGATGTCAGATGCACAACTGCCCTTCACCTTGGAAAGGATATTTTAATATACTAAAGACCACTTAAGGCAAGAAATTTCACTAAGGTGATAAGCAACTTAATTTTTTTTTTTTTTGATACCGGGGATCAAACTGGGGACCTTGCGCTTGTGAGGCAGGCAGTGGAACCACTGAGCTAAATCTTGAGCTAAGTAAAGCTTCTGCAGTTCTCAAAAATATCTGAGAAACGACCACCATCTCAATCTGCAATGGCCAAGAAGGCATTTCTCAGGAGCTGTGGGAAGCTCTTGTCTATTCATGTTTCTGGCTGCCATCATTACCAGAGAAGGATGGCTCCTATTTCACTTACACCTTCTAAAATCATACATGAATTCCTCTCCTTTGGTAAACTCCAACCTGGAACAATATAGGAAAGGGGATTCTGAGGAAGGTAAGTCTCAGCCATAGAAGAGAATTGTGTGGTTGGAAATAATACATGTGCTCATGGCAAGAGTGTGAATACAATTTCACCACAAACTTCAGAAGCAAGTTAACTAACTCCGCTTTTCTTTGTCTTAATACATATCCTGTGAGGATCATGCTTTGACATTTTTCAGATTGTTATTCCATCCATTATATTAAAGATGTCATGGTCATTAGACCCATGAGCAAGAGATATCAAACTCTCTAGGCTGCTCAGAGCAGGTGGTGCTATCCATTCCTTCTTCTTATTCCTGCCTTTCATCTAGACATACTGCTCTCCTGATACCACGAGGCCACATGCATCTGGATAAAGCTACATGTGCTGCTTCAGGTCAACATAGAGTAAAATAGACTCAATTTTTCCTCCCGCCCGACACAACTAAATCACCGGACAAAACATAAGAAACGATGGTTTTCAGGCATTGAACGTAAAGGAATGCAAGAAATGCAAGAGTAATTTCTGAGAAAGGGAAAGCAAATAAGGTGAGCCTTATGATTGTCTTACCGTAGTGACTAAAAGTAATTTATAAGCCACACACCAAGGAGGAGGTAGCCAGGGAGAGACTGGCAGTGTACCTGAGTTGAGGAGCTGGAGTAGAAGACCAGGGGGACCAAGGTAGCTCGGATTGACAGGCAGGATCCCCAGAGAAGAGATCTGCCGGGAGAGAATTTGCAAAGCGTCTCCCTCAAGTTTACAGCTGAGTGCACTTCATGCTGAAGTGTATGTGGGTGAGGAAATGAGCCACGGCCAGGGAGCCACCTTACGGGCAGAGGCAGAACCACTTCTGGTGCTTTCACAGGAACAAAAAGAATCTGTGTTCCCAACTAGCCAGACCAGAGAACCCCACAATTTGTTCCAGTCATGTTGATTGATTGTTCTCCAAAGACACAATAATCTATATTCTGTGCCTTTCATCGAGGTCCTTATACAAACAGTGCCTTTCCACGAGTTGTTTGCTGTTTTATTGGACATTCAGTGAGAGCATTTTCTGCTCCTGAAACAATGAAGCCTTTTCTCTCTTTTTTGCTTTCAGCCACTATGAAATGAACACCCCTCCTCTGCCAAATGCTCCCTGTCATGATGTACCGTGCTGCCCCAGGCTCAAAGCAAAAGGCCCAAGGGCTGAAACCTCTGAAACTATGAGCCAAGATAAAATTTTTTTCCTTATAAGTTTCTTTATCTCTGAGATAAAAGTAGTGACACTACTTGTCACAGTGATGGAAAGTTAACACAGCTGATACATTAGAAGTATCATCTGCAAGAACAATTATCCAAATGCAGAATAGTTTCTGCTTATCTGCAGCTGTGAAGAAGGGAGGAGCATCTCTTTTCACCTAGCTGAGAATTTGTTTGCAAGCAGTGAGAAGGACCTCTAGTTTAAATGCTAGAACTCCACTGACAGTGGAAAGACATTCAAATATGAAAGGCATAAAACTTAGAATTTAGAAAGGAAAAGTGATATATGAATAAACAAGATACACTTTTTGGTATCTGTTAGGTTGATTAAAAACAAATCACTACTTGCAAGGGTAGGGATATGCCTCAGAGGTAGAGAATTTGCCTAGCGTGCAGGAGGCTCTGAGTTTGGCCCTGCAGTGCTATAAAAATTTTTTGACTGTTTTCTAGTCTTAAAAATATGAGAATATTGAAATCTTATAAAAAGAGCTTTTTTTTTTTCTGACCACAATGATATGAAAGTAGAAATCAACAGCAAGGGGAATTGTGGAAGATTTACAGATACGTGGAAATTAAACAACATACTTCTGAACATCAACAGGTCTAGGAAGATATTGAAATAGAATTTAAATTTTGTTTCATTGTTTTTTTGAGACAAGGTCTCACTATGTGGTTCAGGCTGGTCTTGAACTCACTATGTAACCTAGGCTGGCTTTGAGCTCATGGCGATCCTTCTACCTCAGCCTCCTGAGTGCTGGGATTATAGGCATGTGCCACCACACCAGTCAGAAATTAAAAAATATTTTGAGACACATGAAAATGGCAGACACACCCTAAAGCTTATGCAATGCAGTAAAAGCAGTTCAATAATGGAAATTTATAGCAATAAATGCCTATATCAAAAAAGAAAAATGTTCCCAAATAAACATCTTAATGTTATACCTCAGGGAACTAGAAGAAGAACAAATTAGGCCCAAAATTGATAGAGGGAAAGAAATAATAAAGATCAGAGCAGAAATAAATGAAATAAAGATTAGAAAAATAATAGCAGTACTTGGATGGAGGCCGGGGATTTAGCTCAGTGGTTCAGGTCCTGAGTTTGATCCCCGTACAGCCCGCTCCCCCAAAAAAAAGAAAAAAAAAAAGAAAAAACAATAGCAAATATTAACAAAATTAAGAGTTTTTTTTCCAAAAAGATGAGCAAAGTTAACAAACCCTTAGGTAGACAAAGGAAAGAAGACTCAAAATCAGAAATGAAAGAGGAGACATTACAGCTGAAAAACAGAAATGCAAAAGACCAAAAGAAACTGTTGTGGATCATTATACACCAACAAATTACACAGTCTAGAGAAAGTGGACAAATTCCTAGACATATACAACCTATCAAGACTGAATCGCGCTTGCCCCGTAAGTGCAAGGACCCGAGTTCAATCCCTGATACCAAACAAACAAACAAACAAACAAAAAAAACCCCAAACAACAACAACAACAACAAAAAGCAGGGTTCAGGGATTTAGCTCAGTGGTTCCGCCGCCTGCCTCGCAAGCAGATCCCCCACAAAAGAAGACTGAATCGTAAAGAAACAGAAAATCTGAACAGATCAATAATGAGTAAGGAGATTGAACCATTTAGTACAGTAGAGCAGTCAAAGGAGGGGACTGGGTGTCAGATAATAAAAGGTTTCACACACCAGTAAATGTTTGAGTTTATCCTGAAGTAGGATCCATAGCAGGATTTTTAAATGAGTAACAGATTCTAGAAAAGTCATATTGGTAACAGTGTGGAATATCGAGTAGGTAAGTAAATGTGGACATACAGAGGTCAATAGGAGGCTATTTTGGTAGTCCAGGAGACAGATTAAATATGGATCTGTAGATATCGTTTACTACTATCAGATATTATACAGCTCTCTCTATATCATTTATTGTCAGGTGTTATCAGGATGTTTTATGAATATTGTCTTGTTTATTACTCTTAACCTTATGAGACCAGTGCTATCTTCACTTTATAGATTAGGAAATTGAAGTTTAAATCAGATAAGTAATTTGTTCAAGGCCATATAGATTACCATATTATTAATCATAATTCTGGTGTCTGATTTCAAAGTCCATGTTATTGACCAGTAATCTATACCATTATTTTACTGGCACGAATAATAATAGGGACAATGAGGGTAGAACCAGAAGGCTGGATGTGAGCTGTATTAAGGAGGAAATATCTGCAGGACTGATGATTAAGGGAAATGAGGGAAACGGGGGGGGGGCGGGGGTTGAAGCAGACATTCACACCACCCCATCCCTACTTGTTTCCATGTGGAGGAATTCTAAAGAGAAAATTCTTTGTCTTCTCTTGCTTTCTCACTCATTTTTCCTTCAAGGAGAGAAAATATGGCTGACCTGGTGAGTTTGGAAGAAGGTTAAGCTACTTGGCTCAGTGCCTTTCTTGTCCCTCTTGGGGCTGGTCTATTCTCCTGTGTCATAAGCCTCACTGGGATTGGCTGCCATATGGGAGGACTGGAGGTGCCCCAAGATGTCTTTGCTTGGGTGGATCAGTTAAGATAAATTTTACTGAAAGTGACAGGAATCCAAAATAACAGATTTGTATGGATTGTCATGTTTTATGGCTTTTTATCCCCTAAATCCATGAAGTCCCAATTACTTTCTGCCCACTGCTCATACCTAGGGTACAGGGTGCTCTGAGAACATAAACAGCCACCTCGATGACATCTGCTGCCAGGTGGCAGGATGGAGGAAGAAATGAAGGAAGGAGAGAGAAGCGGCAGAGCAAAAGTTAAGGGTTTTCTTGAAGCTGTCTGAAGGGCTGCTTATAGATGCTGACCTGACCCGTATATCCAGCTACAAGGGAAACACAAGGACTAAGACAACAGCCATTGCCTCAGGCCCTGAATTAAGAAGTCTGTTGAGGTGAAAGGGTGAACAGATATTGGAACACTCTTCTGTGAGTCTGCCTAATTCAGGGTGTCAACTAAATTACAGAAACAACCACAGAGGGATTCTCTGGTATTTATTTGGGGACAGTGGAGCATTGCCATGGGAGTATGCATGCTATAGTAAACTATGAGCATATTCAAAGTTGAGCCAAGTTTTTAAAGGCAAAAATAAGGAGGAGTACATTACGTATTTTTGAAACAGTATTGACCAAAAAAACTGGCATCAGTCCCAGAGTGAATGAACAGTTGCTGGGCAGATATCCTTGTATAAGTACTTTCGTATATAGCTTTAGTGGTTTCTGTGCAAGCTTATGGTCTGGGGCAATCTTTGTGATATCAGGCAATCATATAGCAAAACCCTTCCTTCATAACCTCCTGGCTTTATTTACTTTTTTTGGTTGTTGTTAGGGTTGACATAAGCAACTGCTTTTTGATTCTGAAGGCTTTGGCATTTCTTTCACATTCCCCTTTTTTCGTCAAGATTTTTCTCTGAGGCTTTTCAGATGCTGCTTTCCACCCCTGTAGTTGTTTGCTGCCAACCTTGGTCACTGACGGTGGATGGTAAGCCCTTGTCTCCTAGTTCGAGCTGTTTGCAGACAAAGTTCTGAAGACAACAGAAAACTTTCATGCTCTGAGCCCCGGAGAGAAATGGATTTGGTTATAAGGGTTCCTGCTTTCACAGAATTATTCCAGGATTTATGGGCCAGGGTGGTGACTTCACATGCCACAGTGGCACTGGCAGCAAGTCCATCTATAGGGAGAAATTTGATGACGAGAACTTCATCCTGAAGCACAAGGTCTTGGCATCTTGTCATGGCAAATGCTGCACCAAACACAAATGGCTCCGTTTTTCATCTGCACTGCTGAGACTGAGTGGTTGGATGGCAAGTACCTGGTCTTAGGGATGGTGAAAGAGGGCATGAACATCATGGAGGCCATGGAATGCTTTGAGTCCAGGAATGGCAAGACCAGTGAGAAGATTACCATCACTGACTGTGGACAACTCTAACACATTTGACTTGTGTGTATTGTGACCACCAGGCCATTCCTCTGTAAATCAGGAGAGCATCCTCTACCCCATCTGCTTGCAACATACCAGCATTTCTGTTCTCACTGCAGTTCTTTGGGTTCCATATTTTCCTTGCTCCCCTCCAAATGTAGCTGGATTGCAGAGTTAAGTTTATGGCTATGAATAAAAACTAGACAATGGAAAAAAATTTTTTCTCTGAAAAGGTCACTGATTAACCATCCTGTAGTTAGTTTTTGATCGTCCCTCACTGCTGGGATGGGACTGTCCTGGTTGTTGGTCTGATCTCATTTGACATTGGAAAGGAAGTGACTGACAATTGGGAGTTAGTGTTGGAACCTTTTAGCTACATTTAAGCAAGAAAGAGGTTTAGAGGCAGTGGATCTCAGGCTGAGTTTACTTGGAGCCCATGGTTAAGTTTGGTTTAATCTATGCTGTTGATGGGTTTCATCTCAAAGTTCTGGGGCAGCTTATTTACATTTTCCCTGAGTAACCTTGCCAGGATTTGGATTTTATAGAGAAGGAAATAAATCAAAGATCAGGTACTTGCTTTGAGTGATGTGGCTGGTGAGCGACCATGACACCAGGAATTAAATCTAGGTCTTTCTAGGTCTAGGGCTTTTTGTACTTGTATCACCAAGTCCACGCCAGTCAGGTTTCTCATATTCCTTACATCCTCTAACCTCATAGTTATGTCCAAGAATAATCAGGACTTTCCCTATGTGAACTGGCTAAGGGTTGACATGTGTCAAGTGAGCAGTAGCAAAAGATAGCTGAGTTTCCCTTTAACTGTTTTCTGAAGCTGTTTGGTAAGTTTGGTTTTCAAATTTTTATCTCTAATTAGTAGCTGAACTTCATGAGATTGTAAAGTCAGTGTCTGTTCCTGGCCAAATATTCCATGAGAAGTGCAGAATGTTAGGTTTGCAGCTTTCATTTTCAAGAGTCTTTTAAAAAGTCTTTGATTGGGCTATGGAGGTGACCACCACCAGATGGCAGCAAAGTGCCTTGAGTGGAACTATAGACAAGGTCTGTTTACTGACAAAAATATTCCATTCATTTAGAGAAACAGGGCTCTAAAAATAAATCCTTCTGTTGACTCTATACAAAATTATTGTGTGCTGTATGCAAAGATGTTATTTCCAAAGTAAGCATTTCCAATAAATGACTTAATTATCATGATTTGTTTGTTGAAGTCCTACTGTTATGATAAGCATTTTACTAAATCTTGGTTTTATATTTATTGTTTTGTTTTATATTTACAATAGCATAAGTCTCCATTGCATTGATATGAATTCTTATGCCTAGAGGATTTAAGTGACCTGCTCAAAGTAATACGTTTTGAACACAGCCAAGTAGTAATAAGTAATGGATCCAGAATTCAATCTGGTCAGACTGGTAACATAGTCCTTGATCTTTCCCATATTTAAATCTGCTTCTGCTGGAAGAGACCTTAGAGGTCATTTCCTTCAACTATGGACTTTGTGCTAGACTCCTTTTTCCTTCATTCCATATACTGGAGTCTCTCAGCCTTTGTACAGATCTTCAGTGATACAGTCTTCTCCATCATGTCTGCATCTAAATTATTAAAACATCTTTATATTAACCTAAAATATAAATTCCTTTAACCTTTGCTTACAGGCTCTACGTATGCCTTCAGAACCAGTAAATACTCTTCTGGATGCTGAGATGTTCTTGGGAACTTTGATGCTGAGATTTATAAATGATTGTGGTGAATTCATTGCAGTGAAAGATGTTACTGCATAGGTTAGGGTGTTTTTTCTTTTTTAAAAAATAGTTGTGTTATTATTTTTTAGGCTGTTCTTATGATGTAATTATTTATTATGATTCCTTCTGTATAGCATCATTAATCTGCATTTCCTAACTCTGGTTCTCAGTATTTTATTAATTCTATAAACCCCCATAAACTCCCCTTTTACAGAACTGGGTTCTTATAACCAAGAACTCTAAAAGAATTATTGCTGTTATATAACAAAACTATTAAGTCTTTTCTTTTTAATTGACATGTAGTAATTGTACATATTTAAAAAGTCCAGTGTGATAAATCAATACCTGTATACAGTGAGCTGTGGTTGGTTCATATCACCTCCAGCACTCAATATTTTTAGACTTTTAAAGTACAGCTAGTCTGGAGGTGTGTATTTAATTTGTGTCTCTTTAATAACTACTGATGTTTAAACTTTTTTCATGTTTGTGGAAGATTGTATTTCTTATGATATGTTCATTTAAGTCTCTTGTCTGTTTCTACTGGGTTTTCTTTTTCTTATCATTTTTATGAATGTTACATATTTTTACATTGTATATTATTAATATTATAGACAGTTAAGTTAGGTAAAAATATTATAAGCAGTCAGACAGGACTAGGCCCTTGAGGGAGTCAGTGCAGGGGATAAAAACACATTAAACTGTGGCCAGAGGCGCATCCGTTGAAGGACAGGCCTCAAGATAAAGAGAGTGACCAGGCCTACACATCTCCCCAAGGGATAAGCAAATTGAAGATTATTTTATAACTGGTATCACCTGGTTGAATAAAGTCTAGATGGACATTTATCTCTTCCTAAAACTGTCTTTGTTCTTTCCATGTGCACTTACTATGTGACCTGCTTCCCCATTGGGTCAATATTACCTAAGAGGCTGTACTTGTAATATCGGTTGATCGTAGTTTTGACCCATGTTGTGCCCACCTCATGATTTTGTACCCACCTTGCAATTTTGGGCTACAAAACTTCCTCTGAGAAGTGGGCTTGTTGCCAGCCCACTTTCAGGTCCCCTCCTCTCTGTCAGGAGCTGTGTCTCAATAATATTTTCCTGCTCTTTCCCTCAGTTGTTCCTTAAAATTCATTCTTTGATTTTGGAGAACACAAACTCAGTGTATCTGACATCTAAAAGGTTGGGAGCTCTATTTATTTCCCCTGTATCATTAATGTAAGTCTTTTTCTATTTGTATGGCAAATATCATCTTCCTTCTGACTTGCCTTCTATAATTTTGAGTGAATCTTTGATGAACAGATGTTCACAGTTCAGGCTGTCTAATTTATCAATGGTTAATGCTTTGGGTATTCTGTTTTGGAAATCTTTCCCTACACCAGTAAAATACAGATATTCTCTTCTATTACATTTTAATAGCTTTATAATTTTGCCTGAAATTAATTTTGTGTTAATTGTGTGGTGAGAGTCATGTTACTTTCCCCATACATATTTCCTTGTAGCAGTAGCATTTATATAAAGACGTATTTTCCTTATTTACCTATATTGCTACCTTTGCCATAAATCAAGTACTTTATTAATAGACCAAGAGCATACTTTGGGTTTTCTATTTCATTCCATTCATCTTTTACCTATCCTGGTGGCAATTACACACTGTCTTAATTACTGTAACTCTGTTGATTCAGTAATATCCAGCAGAGCACTTGTTCTTTTTCTTCATGGGTGACTTGGTTATTCTTCTTTCAATTCTACACACATTTTAGAATCAGCTCTTGTATGTGAATGTGTGGGAACACACTCACACTCTGAGGGGGTTTGATTTTGATTTGATTGGACCTATAAATCACATTAGGATGAATGACATTTCTGCAAAATTAAGTTTTTCAACCTGTGAATATTATGTAGCCCTCCATTTTGGTACCATGGGTGATATGGGGTCCATGACAGGCTTCTAGGAACTTATCCCTGAGGAACAAAGATTTGGCCATGGCACAGGATGGTAAGGAAAAAACAGCACCATTTATTAAGGTGATAGTACAGAGGTTAAAAGCTTGAGCTGGCAAAAGTATGATGGCACAAATGTTGAGGGCGTAAGGTGTAGGGGATGAAAGTGTGCCAGTTCTGGGGCCTCTCCCCTTGGGTTTCTTCCAGAGCATTACTGACAACAAGATGGACAAGGTGCTGAGTTATGTCAGCTGCATGCACTGCGCATGCCCTTTCCCATGAGTCATCCTGTTATAATTGGATGTATGAGATGCAGTCCATATGCATGAATCTTCAGTGAGCTCCAGGTGAAGAAAGGTTAACTGCAGGTCATGCTGGCAGGTCTGGTGCGAGTGTGTCCTATTTGGAAGTTTGGAATTTTCCAGGGCAGGCTCAGGGATCTTTGTTTTTCCTGGCTCTGCTGCTGGATGATAAGCCTTAGGACAAAGGTGGGGGGAGGTTGGCCCTGGGGCCTTGCCCAGGTCCAGGTGAATGGAGGGGTGTGGTCCAGTAGCTAGTGGAGAGGAGCACTCAGGAGTCCCAACTGTACATCTATATTAATTTTTTAGGTCTTTAAACTCTCTTAGTGTGTCTTATCTTTTATATGCAAGGTTCAAATACAGTATTTTTTTAATCACATTTATTCTTAGATATTTGAAATTTTAAAATTCAATTGCGAAGTCTCTCTTCTAAAACTTCCATCTTAAAACGCTGGTATAGGAAACCAGACTGGTTTTTGTACATTGTTCTGTTTCTGAAAACCTTGAAGATTCTAATGATTTTTTTTTTCCTCCAATGAGTTTTAATCAATGGTACTTCTGTATCAGGGAGAGGATTTTCTAATGAAGGACAAGTGTCTTCTGATGCTACAGCTTCTTCCTTTTGCATCCAAAGGTCTGTCCTGAATTGAGGAAAGGGGAGACCGGGCCCTGAGTTTCTCAAGTCAATGTTTCCTATTTACAAGGAGACTGGGCACAGAGAACCAGTTCCAGCCCCACTGACAAAGGGTCCATGGACAATAAACAGGCTGCTCCCTCCTTCTCAAAAAGGAACTACAGCCTTTCTTTGTGTTTGTCCTTGTTTTTGTTGTTTTGTTTTGAGACAAGTTCTCGCTATGTAGTTCAGGCTGTCCTTGAACTTACTTTGTAGTCCAGGCAGGCCTCAAACACCCAGAAATCCTTCTTCCTCACCCTCCCAAGTATTGGGATTAAAGGCATGCACCACCATGCCCAGCTTGGAACGACATCCTTTACACACAGGGACTTTTCAGTAGGGTAGAGGGCCCCAGGCTCCTCCAGGACCCTCTCCTTTCTCTCTACTACCAGTGGTAATGGGTTAGGGCACGGTTGGCCTCAGCCATCTTGTGCATGTCCTGCTTCCTCTTGATCATGGGGCCCTGATTGTGAAAAGCCTGCAGCAGCCCATGTGACAACTTCTCTGGCATCAATGTCCGCCGGTGTTTATTATCTTGGCACTCAGTGATCATCCACTTCATGGCCAGGAATTGGAGACATCGGTCAGGTAGGTGCACAGGGACCTGGTAGAAATGGCCAGTCCCGCAGATGGGTACGAGGCCAATGAAAGGCTTACAGTTTTTCAGTGCTTGGTGGAAGATGATGTAGGGGCTGCCTTTGGTGGTTGCCTGTTCCTCTGTAGAAGCAGCATGGTACTTCTCAAACCGCTTCCTTTTCACAGCTTCCAGAATCTGGGTCACGAGGGATCTGGCCAGTATTTTATTTTCTCCTTTCATCATCACGTTGGTGAATTTACTGATCACTGGGTCTGCAAACACAGAGCATGTTGTTCTCACTGGGGCTGCTTTGATGAGCTGAGCCTTCTTGAGCTCCTGGTCGTATTTCTCCTCCTCGGTGAGCTCAGTCTTGGGCTTGCGCTAATGTTCTTTATCAACTAGAGGATCCCTGAATTCAGGACCATTGTGGCTCCGTCTCACCTGGGTTGGCCCTGGAACACGCCAGACAGCGCAGGTGACTCCTGGGGCCAGGCCGGGCCAGGACCACAGTGTCTTCAGCACTGGGTCAGCCATTCTTGACTTTTATATATATACAATCATATCCATGAATATTGATAATTATATTTCTTTCCCTTCCAGTGCTCACATTTTCCCTTCTTTTTATGGACTTACTGCACTGGCTAGGATCTCTGGCACAGTGTGGACAGGAGCAGTGGTAGTGGTGGATGTTCGGGACTTGTTCTTCTTTTCAATTTACTTTTTCCAGCTTTATTGAGGTATAACTGACACATAAAAAACTATTCAAGGTGTGCAATGTGATCATTTGAACATATGTATTGTGTAACAATTATCACTGTCAACTTAATTACACCACCCATAATTTTGGTATCTGTTGTGGTTAGGACACTTAAAAATCTGTTCTCTTATCAACAGAGTAAACAGTATAGTATAACCATGGTCCTCATGTTGTACGTGAGGTTCCAAGAGCTTTTTAAAACTGAAAATTTTTACCCTTTGACCAACATCTTCCCATTTTTCTCGGCCCTTGGCCACCACCATTGTATTCCCTGCTTACATGAGTGTGGCTTTTAGATTTTACATATAAATGAGACCATGTAGTATTTGTCTTTGTCTCTGGCTTATTTCAGTTAATATAATGCCTTCTGGTTTTGTTCATGTTTTTGCAAATGTCAGGATTTCTGTTTTCATGAAAGTGAATAATATCCCTCAGTGTATATTTTACATTTTCTTTATCTATTCATCTGTTGATGGACCCTATATTGTTTCCATATCTTGGCTATTGTGAATGATGCTTCCATGAAGGTGAAAGTGTTTGTTCTTTTTCTTTTTCATTTAGTTTATTGGTACATTTTAGATGTACAGTACAGTTACAATCCTCATTGGGATCCTGTAGCTTTACATGATGTATCTTGGTTCTTTTTTTTTAATTTTTTTTTATTAAATTCTTTTATTGGTACATTGGAGGTATACAACACAATTACATTTCTCATTGGGAATTGTACCTTTACATAATGCATCTTGATTCTTATTTTTTCCCCATTCCTAGCCCTCCCTTCACCCCCTCCACCCTTCCCTATTTATAAAGACTTTATTTCCATTTCTCATCATTTTTCCTTTCCCTTCTTTCCTTTCCCCTGCCCCTCCCACTACCCCTACCCCTTTGGACCTTTTCTTCCTATTTTGAATTATCAATTATTCATTCTAATCATTGGTACATTTTAGGTATACAATATAATGACATTCATCATTGGAAATTTGCACCTTTACATAGTCTCTCTTGGTTCTTATTTTTCACCCTTGCCCAGCCCTCCCTTCAACCCCTCCAGTCCTCCCTATTTACAAAGATTTTGTTCCTATTTTTCCATTTTCTCATATTAATCCCATTCCCTTCTATCCTTTCCCCTAGCCCTCCCACTTCCTTCCCCTTTGCCCCTTTTCTTCCTATTTCACATTACCTGTTATACATTTAGTCCTTATTTACACTTTCAGTTTCTCACACCAGAGAAACTATTTGGTATTTATTCATGTGTGTCCTATTTATTTCACTTAAGAGTATGGCCTCAATGTGCATCCACTTAGCTATAAATGTCTCTAATTTCTCATTTTTTTATGGGTGAGAGGTACTCCATTTTATTAAAAAAATTTTTCTTTATCCAGTCTCCAGTTGATGGGCATTTGGGCTGTTTCCAAGTTTTAGCTATTACACACTGTGCTGCTATGAACATGGGTGCACATATATCACTGTGGTATGATTCTTTTAATTCTTTGGGGAAGATCCCCAGCAGTGGAATAGTGGGGTCAAATGGGACTTCCAGTCCTAGTTCTTTGAGGTATCTCCATACTGATTTCCACAGTGGTTGCACCAGTCTACACTCCCACCAGCAGTGGAGCAGGGTTCCTCTTTCCCCACAGCCCTGCCAGCGTTTGTTATTGGTTGATTTCATGATAGCAGCCATTCTTTCTGGAGTGAAGTGGAATCTCAGCATTGTTTTCATTTGCATCTCTCGAATGACCAGTGATGTTGAACATTTTTTCATGTATTTATTTGCTATTTCTACTTCTTTGTCTGAGAAATGTCTATTCATTTCAGATGCCCATTTTCAGATTGGGTCTTTAAATTTGGGAGGTCTGATCTTTTTAAGTTCTTTATAGATTCGAGATAGTAGACCTTTGTCTGAGGAAGAGCAGGTGAAGATTTTTTCCCACATTGTGGGTTGTCTCTTCACACTGCTGGTGGTTTCTCTTGCTGTGCAGAAGCCTTTTAATAAGAAGAGATCCCACTTGTTGATTGTTTGTGCTAGTTCACGGGCAACTGAGGTTTTTTTCATAAAATCTTTTCCTACACTGATGTCTTCAAGAGTTCTACCTAACCTCTGTTCCAACTGGTTCAGAGTTTCTATTTTAATATTTAGATCTTTAATCCATTTTGATTTTAGTTTAGTGCATGGTGAGAGATACAGATCTAGTTTTAATCTTTGGCAAGTTGAAGCCCAATTTTTCCAGCACCATTTATTAAAGAGGCTATCTTTCCTCCAGTGAAGATGTTTGGCTCCTTTATCAAAGATGAAATGGCTGAGTGTGTCTGGCATTGTTTCTGCATTTTCTAATCTGTTCCACTGGTCCTCAGGTCTGTTTCTTTGCCAGTACCATGCTATTTTTTTCACAGTAGCTTTGTAGTATAGTTGCAGGTTGGGGATTGTGATACCCCCTGCCATGTCTCTGTTACCTAGAATTGCTTTGGCTATTCTGGGTCTCTTCTTGTTCCAAATGAATTTTTGGATTGTTTTCTCAAGGTCCATGAAGTATGCTGCTGGGACCTCAATTGGAATTGCATTAAATCTATATAGCAGTTTTGGAAGTATAGGCCGCAATATTTCTTAAATGTTAGCAACTGGTTGTGGTGGCTTGTAGTTGATTAGGAAGGACTTCAGAGTCCAATCTTCTCCTTCAGGAAACCAAAGACCAGACAGAAAACAGGCTGGACACTCATAGTTATAGAAAGTTGGCAGGGCTGTGCTGGGGCTTTCAACACTGCCTCATTTAATTCTCTCAGCAATCCTAGAAAGGAAGAGGATTACTATTACCATCTTATAAAGGAGGAGTAACAGCAAATTTATGAGGACAGGCACCAGAACTTGATAGCTCTAGATTCAAATTCTGATTCTCCACCTATAGTGTGTGAGCCTCTGAGCAAGTTTCTTATTCCACTGGGCCCCCATATTCTTATGTGTGGCAGGGGATGACACTGCTTACTTCCAGATGCTGTTGGTCAGAGTTGTGTTGAAGACTTGATACACAGTAGGTGTGCAATGACTTTAACTGTTAGTTCTTGTCAGAGAAGTCTGGTAACTTGTCCAAGGTACTGTATTCATGACATTTAAGTTTAATTGTCAACTGGATCAGTTTGGGAGCTGCCTGGGGGATTAGTAAACACTTATGAGTGTGTCTGCATAGGTAGGTCATGGAAGTATGACCTTAGGGTCTCTACCTGGTCCCTTCCTTTTGGTGCTGCTGTTGTGCTCTGTTTCTTGGCTGCTGCAAACAAAGCACCTTTTCTCCTCTGTGCCCTTCTGCCATGATGTTCCTGCTTTGGATCCAGCCAACCATGGACTGAATCCTCTAAAACTGTGAGGCAAATAAATCCTTTAAGTTGCAGGTGTCAGGAATTTTGTTCAGCAATGGGAAAGCTGACCAATACACTGACCAATAGGTACTGGTGGGGAATGAAGGAGGACTTTGATTTGCCCAAGGTGGTTCAAGAAGAAATAAAGGTGCAACTCAAACATTGTCTAATTGAAAAGTCAGGTCTCAGAGGTTTGAGCAGTAAAAGAGTAAAAGACTTATATTCTTGACACATGTATCAGGTAATCAGTTCCTACCCCATCTTAGCTGAGGTGCTCATATCCTTCAAGAAGGTTGGAAAAGTAAATAGGTCACCATTTTGCCCTGGGGATTATTTCCTCCTGCTGTGTCAAGTGCCTCTGCCTTGTAGGGTTTTTGTTGACAGCATTCAGAGAATTCCATGTTGGCATTCCCACTGGGGACAGGAACAACCCTCCTCCAGGTCTCCTGGGAAGGCTAGGACCTGACATTCAAGGTCTTCAGGAGCCAGGGCTGGCCTGGCTAGGGGCAGAGAGGTGGGCTATGGAGAGAAGGTGGGGACTCAGCCCCTAGCCTCTCAGAAATCTTGGGCTTTTCTGGAGGTTGGGCAGCCTAGAGCCCTGGCTCCCTGGACTCACTTCCCTGGAGGATTTCCTGTTTAGGCTAGTTCTTTAAGGAGCAAGGGACGGCATCTCTGTGACATATTTTTGTGAATTCATGAGGGTTGAGATGATCACTGGGCTTGGGGCTGTGGGTGGGATCCTAGGCATCTGTGGGGCTAGAAATGAGAGCTATGCAGGCTACTATCTCCTGGTTTTCTCTGGGCCCACACTCTAACACTTCTTTAGCCCTTTCATTCCTTAAGTTTTTTCCTTATCACCTCATATTGGTATTTCAACCCCTTCCTTCCTAATTGCTTTTTCCTTCTTTTATTCATGTAGTAATTTTTTACTAATAGTTCTTCCATATCAAGCCATATTCAGACACTAAAAATAAAGAAATAACACAATATCCTGAGCTCAGGATCTCCAAGTGAGCTTGAAAGAACTGTGATATTCCATATCATGCAAGGAGCTTCCATGACCCCAGAGACCCACCTCTGTATTCTCTATGGCCCCTGGGACATTGTGAATAAACACTGAGATTGTTGGCCTGGCAGAATCTTAGAAGACTGTTTGACTAAATGGTGTCTTGTATTCCTTGGAAATCAAATTTGGTGCAGAGAGAAAGGCTCTTACAAAAATTCACTAAGCTCCAGAATGGTAATGATTTACTAACTCTCATTCTATTGATCCTCTCTGCTTTTCAGTACAACCCATTAGCGTCTCACATTCAAGTATGTAACCAGAATGAGAAAACCTTATTATTAGAAATAGTTTGTGCCTATCACTTCATCTTTTGTCTTAGGAGGGTTCTGGTCCCATCTTCCATGGTGATCTTACCTCCTTCTCTAAATTCTGTGTAGGCCATGGTTCTATAGTATCACATGCTCAAATTGATGTATAACTGGAGGAAATTTGAAATCTTCATCTCCGTATTAAGAACTTGTTTGCTGGAAGTAGAAAGTAATGATTAAGAGTGGGCTTGGCAGTCAGGTGCTGCAATTCAAATCCCAATCATGTAATCAGGAACAAACCTCAGTGTTTTCACATGGAATGTACAGGTAAAAATTTTTCTCTACATGAGTTGTGAAATCAAAATAAATTTAGTGTAAAATGCCTTGCATACATAAATTGCTCACTAAATATTAGTCTATTATTATTGAAAAGGAGGTTATGAATTCTCCATATATCCATCTCAGATAATTCATCTCAATTATTTGGGAATTAACAGCAGAGATTGAATATTTTCCAAGTTATTAGGTCTCAAAATTGGTATCAATTGTGTTTTATTTTATTTTATTTTATTTTTGGTACCAGGGATTGAACTTGGGACCTTGCACTTGTGAGTCAGGTGCCAGAACCACTGAGTTAAATCCCTGGCCCATCAATTATGTTTTAAAGAGACATTTGCCCATTAAATTAAATTGTCAAACTTACCCAAATAAAGATTTTTGTAATTATTTTAATTATCTTTCAAATGACTGTAGGATCTGTAGTAGTGTTTGCTTTTTCATTCTTGATGTTGGAAATTTGTGTTTTATTTCTTTTTCTTTATCAGTCTTGCTGAGGACTTACCAGTTTAGTAATTATTTCCAAGAATCTATTTAAAAAATTTTTATCTTATTTTTTTTCAGCTCATTTTCTTATTGGTGTACATTTATAGTACATAATGTAGTTGGTACATGTACATAATACATTTTAATTCCTTTTTTTCATCTCCTTTCTCTCTCATCCCTCTCCTTTTCTTCCCTTCATTTCTCCTTTGGGAAAGATCTATTTCCCTACTTCTATTATTGATAACAAAAAACCTATTTTTGATTTTGCTGAGTTTTCTCTACTGCATGTTTGCCTGACATTTCATTTTCTTCTCTTAATTATTTCCTTCCTTCAACTTCTTTTCATGCCTGATTTACAATTCTTTTTCTAGTCTTCTTTGAGATGTGAGGTTAGAGAATTAATTTTCAGTCTTCTATTGTAGTATAGGAATTTAAGGGTAGAACTTTCTCTCTAAGCACTGATAATGTATTGTTTTCATCATTTAATTTAATATAGACTAATTTACACTTTTTGTTTTTCTTTGTTCCATAGATTATTTAGAAGTACTTTATTTATTTATTTGTTTGACATTTAGTTTGATAGTACTGAGGATTCAACCCAGGGAGTACTGAGCTACTTCTCCACCCCTTTTTGCTCATCAATTGATTTTTATTTTGAGACAAGGTCTTGCTAAGTTGCCCAGGCTGGACTTAAACTTGTGGTCCTCCTGCCTCAGCCTCTTGAATACCTGGTTTACAATACCTGGCAAGTGTTTTGTTAATTTTAAAGATGTGAGTATTTTCTTCCTCTCAAAAGAGCATTATTTTGGGTTAAAGACATTTTATCAGTTCACTTAAAAATTGTAACTTGTTAAACATCCATTATTTATTCTCTAGTGATTTCTATAGATATTAAAACATAAATCTTTTTGACTTATCACCATCCAACAAAAATGATTAGTTTTATCATTTTTCCAATTATGCTAAATAATTGATAACTGTAACTCCATTTACTCACTTCCTTTCTTGTGCTGCTGTTGTTACATCTTTAATTTTTATTTATTTTAAACCCTACAAAACATCATATTGTTATACTCAGTATTAATTTATATTTATCCACATATTTGCCCTTTCCTTGAGGTTCTCGTAAATCATTTTTACTTTTTTGTGTTTCTTCACTTTTTCTCTGCCTGAATAAATCCCTCTAAATTATCTCACTTTTCATTTGGTTATGAGTGTCTTTATGGTTGTTGCCCCCTTCTTGCGTTTTCTGGCTTCCTCCATTTGTATTGCCCTGGCCATTCTGAAGATTAAGTCCATCTGGGTCCACTGCAAAGGTTTCCCTACATGTGCCTCCCCCTTGACTGTGGTCACATTCTTCTATGCTCCAGCTACTTGCATCTACATGAGGCCCAACTCCAGCTACTCCCCTGAGCGAGACAAGCAGAAAGCACTATTTTACAACATGTTTACAGCCTTGCTCAACCCTGTGATCTACAGTCTGAAGAATGAGGACAGTAAAGGAGCTTTTCTGAAGGTGATGGGGCATGGTGGTAGGATGATCTGGTGAATGGGAATCTAAGAGAAGCCTGGGGTAAATGTCTAATGCTGAACAGAGGGACATCTGTAATGTATGCCTCCAACATTGTGCATTTGAACCAACCTAGTGCTTGGTTAGTGGAAAAATGTACATGAAACCAACATGACTGTTTTGATTAACTTGTTGTGTTGTAGCACAATAACAAACAAAATAATATGAGTGGTTTACAACAGCTAAAATTCTTTTTTTTTTTTTTTTTTTTTGAGACTGGGTCTCACTATGTAGTATAGGCTGGGCTTGAACTTTCTATGTAGCCCAGGCTGGCCTTGAACTCAAGGCAATCCTCCTGCCTCAGCTTCCCGAGTGCTGCAATTACAGACATGTGCCACCAAGCCTGGCCAGCCAAACTTTTTTATTGCTAGTTTTCCATATTAGTTGTAGATTGGCTATGAGTTTCTTAGAAGAAGAAGCCCTAGTATGGAACATGCAAAGGGGTAAAAGAACAAGGGACTCTTTTAAACTCAGAAGTGACACACATCTCTCTATACAACCCATTGGCCAAAGGAAATTGCATGGTGAAGCCTAATAGCAAAGGAGCAGAGGAAAGGAAGCAAAGCGGAGCAAAGGAAGTCTTTTCTTCCTAGAGAAGTGATGCAAGTCACATGGCACATATAGTTTCCCATACAGAGAGGGGAATAAATAAAGGAGATAATAAATAATCTACTATAGTATCACAGAAACCAGCAGGATACATGTAACCAACTAGATAACTAGATGTGACATGCTTATGGAAACAGTAGAGGGCCAAAGTGATATAAGCAAGTAGTACATACGAACAATATGTGCTCCCAACACTGCACATTAACTAGTATGTGGAACCAGTACATCCATGAGACCTGACTTGGTACATGAAATCAATGGGCTAACATGGTATAATTTGCATTGTTTTGGCAAGGAATGTAGGACTCAATGTTTAGGGTTTGCATCCCAACTTTGCTAACTTGCTATGTGTATGATTTAGGGCAAATTGATTCTTCTCACTGTAGTCATGTATGAAATTAACACCTTGAATTTAACAGTCTCCAAAGCTTCTTTTTTGGTACTGGGAATCAAACTTGGAACCTTTTGCTTGTGAGGCAGGCGGTGGAACCACTCCAAAGCCTCTTGATACTCTAAAATTGTATGCACACTAGGTGAGGTGGGGACAGCGTACAAAATTCAAATGCAATGAATTTGTGGATGCCAGAGAACTCTGCTTGTATCTTTTCCCCTGCCATGTAAGAGCACAATGAGAAGGTGGCCATCAACAAGCCAGGTGTATTAGTTACTTTTCTCATTGCTGAGACAAGACATCCAACACCCACAAGTTAAGTGAGGAGTGGTTTACTTAGCTCACAGTTTGTAGAGATTTCAGTCCATAATCAGCTGGTTCCAAGGCAGAGTGGCACATGGCAGAGGAGTGTTGCAGAAGAGAAACAGTTCATTGCACATAGAAGACAGCAAAAGCAACAAGGGATCTTAACAGTGTCTTTCTGCCCCTTTTATCTTATTCCGGCTACTTAGGGTGGGTGGCACTCACCTCTTGATCTTAACACCCTTGAGCCTGGCATTGCACCATGAGTCAATTCCAGTGTCCCACACTCTAGATCGACCCACCTCTGAAAAAGCTTCACCTATGACTGCATGAGACTTTAGGGGGACATCTAAACACAAGCCATAATATTCCGCCCCTGGTGCAATCCATGAATCAGTTCCAGTGTCACACACTCTGGATCCAGCCACCTCTGAAAAAGCTAACCCTACATGAGGCTGGGAGGGAACATCTAAACACAAACCATAACACCAGGTTTCTCTAGGACATGACATGCTGGCCGCGTGATCTCAGTTTTATGATGCTGGTTAATCTTGGTAGTCAACTTGACTACATTGAAAGACTCCTAGAACATTGGTAAAGCACACTTCTGGATGTGTCCATGAGGTGTTTCCAGAGATGATCCACACATAGGTCAGTGATCTGAGGCAGGGGAAGACCAGCCCTGAATGTAGGCAGCACCATCCAATAGGCTGGGGCCAGGATGGTAGAGAAAGTGGAAGAATGGGGAAGCTCTAGATGCATAAGTTCAATTCTTTTTTAGTATGTGTGGTTTTTGCTCCTGCCATTGCCTGTAGACATCAGACCCCGGCTTCTTAAGCCTTTGAATGTGGACTCAACCAATGATGCTCTGGAAACTTCCAGATCTTCAGCCTCAGCCTAGAGCTGCATCATTGGTTCCTCTTGTTTGGAGGCTTCTCACTTCTTGGATTGAACAACTATTTGTTTCCCTGACTCTCCAGGTTGCAGATAACCATTGTGTGACTATTCAGCCTCTGATCATATAAATCAAGATAATAAGTCCCCTCTTACAATAGTGTATATATTCTATTAGTTCTGTTCCTCTAGAAAACACTGACCAATAGAGATTTTTAGCTTCCAGAACTGAGAAAACAAGTATCTTTGGTTAAGCCATCTAGTTATTATATTTTGTTATGGAACACTGAGCTGACTAATCCAGAGGGCAATCTCAAGAAGATTAATTTTATTTCTGTCTGCAGTAGAATAAGACCTTGAAATAGAAATCAAGGCTAGTTATTTTAAAATGAAGTTGGAAAACTCTTAAGGAAATAGTGTTCTATGATAGAGAAAAATGGAGGGCAGAAACCTACTTACCAAGAAGAAAAAAGTAATGTCTTGAAATCAAAGAATTAAGATTTAGCTGGTATTTGTGAATAAGAATAACCAGCCATAGAAGGAGCCAGAGGGAATTTGTGGCAAAGGGCAAGCTAGGCACAAAGATCTCGAGGTAGAAAAGGGCTTTGGATTGTTTGAAGAGCTAGGGAAGGTTAACGTGGCCTAACAAAGTGAGAGGAAAAGTAAGAATAAATTTGGGAATTAGGCAGAGGCCTGGTCCTGAAAGGCCTGTAAGTAGTGTTTACTTTCAGTTAAATACAGTAAAAATGGTGAGATTCTGAGTGGAGAGGTGGTGCCATTTTAGGAATAACCTCCAATGTGGATGTGGCTTTAGGATGGAAAAAATGGCTCTTAGGTGACTGGGAAGGGACTCAGAGAAAAGCCTGAGACTCTCAGGAGACTCAGGCCAGAAGCGCGAATAGCCTACCTTTTGGAGAGCTTCAGAGCATGTGGTATCTCTAGGAAGAATCCTGGGTTGTGGGTATGAGGGGGAAGGAGTTGAATTTGCTGCTGAGTTTAGAAGACAAAAAGAAGGAGAACTGGGGAAGGGCGAAAGTGAGACACTGCACTGATGAAGGGATGAGGAGAGTGATCAATGAGAAATTGAAGTCTGAGGATGATGAATGACTAGAGTTTCTAGCCATTTCTGACCTGGGCCACAGGCTCACAATATATTTTGACCTTACAACCTCAGACTTTGGCCTCCTCTCAACATGGAAACCAGAGCTCTACACAGCCAGGAACCTGCCTGCCTCCTCCCACAAGTTCGGAGTGCCTTGTGTGCAGCTACCGGGTGGACTCGTTCAGCAAGCCCCCACGTTATGCCTAAGGTCTGCAGGGTCACATTTAGAAGTCATCATTTCTGCAGGCTCCATGCACTATGAAGGCTTTCTGCTTTCAGAGGCAGCCAGCATCTAGCTGCATGTCTGTGCCCCTGGCTATTGTTTGCCTGCTGTCTTACCTACACCTTGGGGGTGGTTATAGATTGCCTACCCACCCTAGAGCGGATCTGGCCAGGCTCTCCAGCAAACTCCTCTGCAATTAAATGCCTGAACCATATCTTCTCTAATGAGGTCTTATCTCTTCTAAGTTTGCTCTTTTTTAACCTCTATCTCTTTGCCATTGGGTACCATTCATTCATAGTTAATATTTATTTATATTAAATTTCTCTTGCTTAATGTAGTGGGTTATCTATCTCCTGATTGGACCTAGAGAGATATATCTTCCTAACATTTCAAACTGCTGTTATTTCTGTTTTACTGAAGGGATAAACTGAAGCTCAGAAAACTAATGTTGAGAGTGGTTAGGGGTCATGTGCTAAGTCTTAACAGTCAGTAAAAGAGGGAGTTCAGATTTGTATCCTGTTCTTTTTCCTTCCATTTCATATCATTACCAACCAGAATGCTCACCCCCGGGGCATCCATCCATCCAATATATTCTTTCTTATGCTGAGCTTAATCTCCTCTTCTTGAAGCTTGGCTTTGAAATCCCTTTTCCTAAGATTAAGACATCAAAAATGTCTTCACTGAATAGTCCCTTCACTTCTTTACCAAAATACGAATTTTCCTTATTTTTGATTGAGTTTCTCATAATCAGAACACTTTCCACTCTGTAATCTGAATTTCCTGTATCCTTCTCTCTTCCAGCAATCTCCTCAGTTCTCTCCCATCCTATCTGTATCTGTTCTTTGGTTAAATATCATGTCCTTCCATCTCTTCCCAGTGTACCTCCCTTTTCTTGATGTAGGCTACATAGCGGATCAATCTCTATAATATTTTGTTACTATTCTTTCCTTTGTCATTGAGATTTGAGGGCTTGTTACATCAACCAACCTTTCTATATGGCTCCTGCTAGCTCTCTCTTCCATTGCTCCCTCTCTCTGCAAGGTCTTTTTCTTACTATATCTTAAAAGATGCTTACCAAAGGCCCTCTAACTGGCTGTGAAATATGAAGTCAAATATTATTCTTCCTTAAACTATTTATATTAATCATAATTGTCATCAGTACTATAATTAATTATCAATACTTTCCTATTGAGCTCAAATTACTATCAGTGATATTTGGTTGGATTGAATCTGTATCACCTTCATTGAATGGTTTACGAAGGTTCAATAATTCTGATCTTAAGGAGATCATTAATAGGTTTTAACTTTTCTTTGTGTTCATAGCAAAGCTGTGACACTGTTTCATTATGGTAGCATTTCTTTGGACAACCTGTATCCATTGGGTGATTTGAGCTTTTAAAAGTCAAAACCAAGCTTGGGACAGAAAAAGTATGGGCCAGTAGTATGGAGTATGGGATGTCAAAATGACAAGGATTAGCAAACGTTAGGAATTCTTGTCTCCTTTTCCTTTTGTTCTCTGGTGGTGGAAAAGATGAGGGCAAAATATTGGGGAGAGTCTGTAAAGGGGGTAGAGTCTCTTCGTGAAAGCTTCTTCTCTGAGCTAGGCTTCTTTTATGTGTTGCCTACCTTCCTGGGTCTGATAGACGCTATTGGCCAGTGTAGTCTGCTAGGATTCTATGGGGAAATTCATCTATGCCTCCTCCAAGATGTCAGGGACTCTAAGGGACCATTCATTCTAAGGGGTGAGTGGCTTTGGCATTGGTAAGAGAAGCCAGCACCATTGTGACCATCATATCCTACCATTCCTCTCAGCAACCTCTTAAATAAAGTACTCCAGCAAAACAAGTATTTATTAATTCAGATTTGAGTAATGTTTATTCAAAGCTCTAATATGTAGAATATCAATGAAGTTATGTTGAAGGGGTGTTAGCTGGTTGTAATTAGGGACTCTTCATGCAGCATTTTGAGAGGCTTTCATACTTATTTATGGTTTTTCTGATTCTGAATTCATGAGCTTCTTGGTGACAGACCCAAGCTAAATAAATCCATATCAGACTGGAATATAAACAAGTGCCAATTTCTTTGTTTGTAATGCTAGTTATCTCTTTCTCAAGAGCAGAGTGACTCCTTTCTCTAGGCTGAAATGACCTCTGCTTGTAAACTGTGGTATTAAAAAAGAGAAGTAGAATGTCAATGTTTATAGATAGCATTCAATGTATCCAGCACTGTTCTAAGAACTTTTTATGTCAACTTCTCACAAAAATCCTACAAAATGTTGACTTGCTATAATTATTTCCATCTCAACTTTATAAATAAAGAAATAGACTGACTACAGAGTATGAGCTCTTAATCACTATGATATAGTTTGGTGGGTGTTTCATCTGTGTATTGAGAGACAACACAGCAGGGACTCACCTCTCCAGGGACCAGGAGAATCACTTCTCTGTACCCCCTGGAAATGTTGGATGGACAATGACCAATCCCTGAACCCTATTCCTAAGTTCACCCTTTCTTCCTCTTAAGACTGTGTTTCTTTAGATCATTCTTGCTTCTGATCAAGATCAAGATCAAAGAAAGTTACTGATCTGTGGTCCTCTGAGTCACTCTTGTCCCAGGTATCCTAAATTGATTTAAAATACCCAATTCTCATGCACTCAGTCATTCAATAATGAAATATTAATGATGCTTTGTTTGTTCCAGACCCTTTTCTGGTTCCTGGGAAACAGAAATAATGTGATGTAAATTCTTGGTACTCTGTCTACAGTTGGGTTCCTTGATGTTTAGGGAAAGCCCAGCTTCTGGAGCCATCAGCAGGTTCACACCAGGTACTTACCTTGCACACCATCTCCTTTAACCATTAATTAATCATTCTTGTCTGTGCATCTGCTTGTGATTAGATAAAACAGAGTAGAAGGACCACAGATCTTGTGTTGCAGTGGCCTCATTCAGGGGATTTGCCCCAGCCTGTCACTTTGAGGAAAGCCCGCTTCACATCTTTGTTTCTGAGGCTGTAGATTATGGGGTTGAGAAAGGCAGAGATGACGTTGTAGAACAGAGCCAGTTTCTTGTCCCGCTCTGGAGAGGCATTGGCTCCAGGGTTCATGTACATAAACATGGCAGGTCCACAGAACATGGTGACCACAGTGATGTGGGAAGCACAGGTGGAGAAGGCCTTGAGTTGACCCTGGGCAGAGCGAATTTTCAAGATGGTGGCAAAAATGCAGACATAAGAGGCCAGGATGAAGGAAAGTGGTACCAGTAGAAGAATGAAGCCTAGGATGAAATCTACCTGGTCATTGAGGGATGTGTCTGCACAGGCCAGCTTCAGAACAGCAGGGACCTCACAAAAGAAGTGATTGATCTCACTGGGGCCACAGTAGGGTAGGCGCATGGTGAAGACAGTGTAGACTAAGGAAGAGCTGACACCCCATAGTCCACAAAAGACTACCATTGCTCTGCACAGCCACGGGCTCATGATAACCTTGTACCTGAGTGGGTAGCAAATGGCCACATATCTATCACAGGCCATAACAGAGAATAGCCAGCCCTCAGTAATGCCCAACACCAGAAAGATGTACATCTGTGCCACACACCTAACATAGGAGATAGTTTTCTTCTCGCAGATCAGATGCACCAACATCTGGGGCACAGTGGTGGTGACATAGCTCATGTCCAGCATGGAGAGGACACTAAGGAAGAAGTACATTGGTGTGTGGAGGTGGGAGTCCAGTTGGATCAAGGTGACAATGAGCCCATTGCCCACGAGTGTGGAGAGGTAGAGAACGAGGAAGACATTGAAGAGCATTACATTAGTTTGGGAATTCCTGGAGAAGCCCAGAAGGATAAACTCAGACACGGAGCTGTTGTGCACCCAAGGGAAGTCCTGCATTATTCTTGAGCAGCAGAAGGGGAAATGGATCTAGTGGTCCAGTTAATTATGCATATTCAGTTGCCATGGCTGCTCTGTTGTTGGAAAGGTCAGTGGTTATTTGATTCTATTTCAAATGAATATAGCTTCAGAGACTGAGGTCTGCCTAGGGCAAGGCTAATTTTGTGGAGGGGAGGAAAATCTTCATGGGATATTTAGCTTCTCAGACCAAAATCTTTTCTGAGAATCTCCAGATTTTAATTTCTTCATCAGCCCCGGAAAGATCTCCTGCTTTCTTCTCATTCAGGAGCTACCATCGCATAGTGTACTGCTTGGGGGCTCTTCTCCCTACTCTTGGCTGCAGAGGAGAATGATGAAGATTTGAAACTCTCCCCTCCTTCTTCAAAACATGTATTCAGAACCTTTTCTTTTGGTGCCTTCAACTTTTGATCACTGTAGAGAAATAGACAAGGGGAGTCAGCAATGTGGGGAGAGAAATATACCTCAATAAACATGAAAAACTCTTTAAAAATTTACCTGGGTATGTGTTTGACTCTTTCGTGCCTCTAGAAGTTTTCGCACATCTTATTTTAAATGCAGTTGCTCAGCAATTATGCCTCTTCTTATTCTTATTCCTGTTTGACTCTAAAATTTGACCATGCTTAAGACAGAATAAAAGCTGTTGTCTCTGCTTAAAGGTGGCTTTGGATTTTCTAAAGCCTTTCAGCCTTGTGAGAAATCCCTCTGAATGATAATTTACCCCATATAATCCCCTTTTCTTCTTGAGGTTCATGATTAGCAGGGAGCACAGGATAAAGACTGTGCTTGATTTAAGGCCAATTCTCCTGTGCCTGATGCCATAGGAAGTGACATGTTCTTGTGGAGAAGCACGGAATTTGGAATCAATATTTTTTAGTTAAACTCTTGATACTTCTATTGTGGGCCTTTTAATGTAATTTTCTCCTTGAGTCTCAATTTCCTTTTTTGTGAAATGGACATAATACCTACCAGGGAGATATTCTATGAGAACTAATATATGATACACATGAGGAAACTAGCACCATGACCATCAGGGAGGTAGTTCAATAGTGCTAATTCGCATCAGTAGAGAAGAGACAAGCTTGAGAAAAAGCACTGAGAGAGGCAGCAGGGCTTAGTGTACAAACTGAGGGAGCCAGAGTGCCAGTGGTATCAAAAACAAAGAGGAAAGAGGGCCAAAAATTATCAAAATGTGATAATGTTGAAGTTATAAGTGACTCAGATGTGAGACATTTCTGTGATGAAGGCAGGAGTCAGACTGTAGTGGATTCTGAGGAGTGGACTGGAGTGAGAGGAGATGTCTAGATTAAGACATAAGGTGGAGGAAGTGGTTTCTGTCCTCTAAGGTTGAGAAGAGTTCAGAATGTATACACACAGAGCGGGGAGAGATCGAAGAGGGAGAGAGAAGTGACAGAGAGGGCCTCTTTGGAAGAAGGTAATAGCAGCAGAAGAATGAGTCATGAGTGGTGGCTCCAACAGGGTGGAAGTGGAAGGGGAGGAGGTGAGAATGAGGTAATAGAGATACAGTTACCTGTGACCATCAGAACACTCAAGGTCACATTCCCACAGACCAACCAGTCTCCAGGGTTCTTCCTTCATAGCAGTTTATATTCACAGTGAGGAAGGAGATCTGGCCCAGCGGCTGAAAAGCAGATATCCAGTTGCAACTGGATGGAACAAGAGGCTGATGTCAACAATAAAAAATGTTACACATGAATGTGAAATCCTCTGTCCCTTCCCCTGGCTCAAAAGGCCAACCACTCCAAGCTCAGATTGGGCAGCAGTTTGTTGGCAAATAACTGGAACTTAAACCGATCAATGCAAAGAAACTTGAAAAGGTAAACAAAAGAGGATACATCACTGAGAAAGATCCTAATAGATTAGTGTGTGTGTGTGTGTGTGTGTGTTTGATGGAACTGTACCTGCAGCAGCCAGGTCACATGTGGAGCATTATTCTCACTCTTGGGGCATATTTTAAAGGGAATGTGAATAAGTTGAAAGAGGCTATGACAAAGAGTCTGCAAATCACATTCTGTAAGGACGAGCTGAAGCAAATAGGGATGTTTCTCCTACTGACCTGAAAGGTGATGATGCACATTTGGAAGCTAAGGACCAACTCTTTGCAAGTCAAATGAAACACAGATGAGTCATTTAATGTGGAGAACAGATGAGTCTTATTCCCAAGATATAAAGTTGGAACTTACACTAAAAAGGCAGGTTTCATCTTAATATAATCAACTTAGGAGGTACGATCAAAATATACTGTAAGTGTCTAAATTAAAAAATTATTACAGTAAGAGACACATTGCCATTAAACTCTCTCAAAATACTTCCCTTCACTATGAATACACTTATCTCACCATTCTTGCTACTTTCCAAAGCAGTTCTGGAAGTCCTCTTTTGTGAGTATCTTTATGGGGTGTGATCAACTGTAGTGAATGCTGCTGCCAAGTGCCATCCAATGGAAATGCAGGCTTTGTGAAAACATTATGGTGAATCCTTATCCACTTTATTCACTGGATCTGGCACTGTATGACTTCTGGCTCTCCCTCAAAGTCAAAATGACCATGAAAGGTAGATGTTTTGAATCAATTTAGGATATTGAGGCAGCCATGACTGCACAGCTAAAGATACTCATGAAAGAGGACTTCAGAAAGTGGCAAGAATGATGGGATAAGTGTGTTCAAAGCAAGGAGAAGTATTTTTTTTTGTACTGGGGATCAAACTCGGGACATTCCACTTGCGAGGAAGGCGGTGGAACCACTGAGCTAAATCCCCGACCCCAGGGGAAGTATTTTGAAGGAGATTAATGGCAATGTGTTTTTTCACTTTCATGAAATTTAAAAAATTAAACATTCACAGTAGTTTTTGATCACACCTATGAAGAAAGGCCTGATGTGAATGGAAAGGAGGTGGAAGCAGATAGGTGTCCAATTAGCCAGAGAGAGAAACACAGACAGATGGAGAGCATCAGGCAGGGATGGCCCAGTTTTGAGGACTGTGTGCCTCAAGCCCCTTCCTCTGCCCCTCTCCTCCTTACCTGGTGCTGGGCTCTGGGTGAAGGATGAGCCAGGGGCCTCCTGGGTCTTCCTTTAACATTATGCTCCTGGTCTTCAGGGAAGACAGATCAGGTAGCTTCTTAATGAGTTTTCTGTGCCCTGGGATCCTCCAGGGCCTGTTGCAGTCTTCCTAATCCCTAAGCACACATTTTACCCCCTCACCCAAGGTACCCCTCAGGTACCTTGACTTTCCCACCTCAAGAGGCCCTGTACTCCATAGTCTGCCCCTATTCTATCTCAAAGTCCTAGGGGAAACAGGTTTGAGCATCAGTTGGAGTAAATGCATGGTTTGAGAAGTGCAAGGAATGAAGACTGGAGAAGCATGCCAGGGAAGACTTGCATGGATCACAGAGAATGCGTAGGGGCTTTCCAGCCACTCTGGGATCAGAGTAGGGTTCCTCTCTGCTCTCAGCTGTTGGGGTTCCCTGCCCCCTCTCTATCCCACTCTACTGAGTACTAGCTTGCATTGTGCTCTGAAGGACTGACTTCCTACAGGGAAAAGAATATGCCCCACATATTGCATACCTAAAATGTACCAATAAAAGAATTTAAGCAAAAAAAAAATAAAGAATATGCCCCAAGAAATGGTGGGATCTTTCATAGAATCTGGATCAAAGTGAAGCAACTGATAAATATTCCACATGGGAGCAAAATCCTGGAGAATTGGAAGACTTGATATCAAATCTTGATTCTGCCACTTTTTTTTTTTTTTTTTTTTTTGGTACTGGGGATTGAACTTGAGACCTTGCGTTTGCAAGGCAGGTGGCAGCATCACTGAGCTAAATCTCTGGCCCTATTCTGCCACTTTCTCATGGGTATAATATCGGAAAAGATATTGATCTTCCTGTACTTCAGTTTCTTCATCATAAAACAGGGCAATAACAGTATAAGTTGGTTATAGGGTTAAATATGATCAAATATAAAGCAGATAATGTAAAATATGCCTATGGTATGTGCTTGACCTGACTCCACAGTATATGCCAGGTGATTTATCTGCTTGTCCTACAAATGTATGTTTTTATTTTTATTTATTTTTATTTTTTGTATTAAATTCTTTTATTGGTACATTGTAGGTATACAACACAATTACATTTCTCATTGGGAATTGTACCTTTACATAATGCATCTTGGTTCTTATTTTTTCCCCATTCCTAGCCCTCCCTTCACCCCCTCCACCCTTCCCTATTTACAAAGACTTTATTTCCATTTTTTCCATTTCTCATCATTTTTCCTTTCTCTTCTTTCCTTTCCCCTGCCCCTCCCACTACCCCTACCCCTTTGGACCTTTTCTTCCTATTTTACATTATCGATTATTCATTCTATTAATTGGTACATTTTAGGTATACAATATAATGACATTCATCATTGGAAATTTGCACCTTTACATAGTCTCTCTTGGTTCTTATTTTTCACCCTTGCCCAGCCCTCCCTTCAACCCCTCCAGTCCTCCCTATTTACAAAGATTTTGTTCCTATTTTTCCATTTTCTCATATTAATCCCATTCCCTTCTATCCTTTCCCCTAGCCCTCCCACTTCCTTCCCCTTTGCCCCTTTTCTTCCTTTTTCACATTACCTATTACACACTTAGTCCTTATTTACACTTTCAGTTTCTCACACCAGAGAAACTATTTGGTATTTACATGTGTGTCCTATTTATTTCACTTAAGAGTATGGCCTCAATGTGCATCCACTTGGCTATAAATGTCTCTGATTTCTCATTTTTGATGGCTGAGTAGTACTCCATTTTATTAAAAAACCACATTTTCTTTATCCAGTCTCCAGTTGATGGGCATTTGGGCTGTTTCCAAGTTTTAGCTATTACAAACTGTGCTGCTATGAACATGGGTGCACATATATCACTGTGGTATGATTCTTTTAATTCTTTGGGGAAGATCCCCAGCAGTGGAATAGTGGGGTCAAATGGGACTTCCAGTCCTAGTTCTTTGAGGTATCTCCACACTGATTTCCACAGTGGTTGCACCAGTCGACACTCCCACCAGCAGTGGAGCAGGGTTCCTCTTTCCCCACAGCCCTGCCAGCATTTGTTATTGGTTGATTTCATGATAGCAGCCATTCTTTCTGGAGTGAAGTGGAATCTCAGCATTGTTTTCATTTGCATCTCTCGAATGACCAGTGATGTTGAACATTTTTTCATGTATTTATTTGCTTTTTCTACTTCTTTGTGTGAGAAATGTCTATTCATTTCAGATGCCCATTTTCAGATTGGGTCTTTAAATTTGGGAGGTCTGATCTTTTTAAGTTCTTTATAGATTCGAGATAGTAGACCTTTGTCTGAGGAAGAGCAGGTGAAGATTTTTTTCCCACATTGTGGGTTGTCTCTTCACACTGCTGGTGGTTTCTCTTGCTGTGCAGAAGCCTTTTAATAAGAAGAGATCCCATTTGTTGATTGTTTGTGCTAGTTCATGGGCAACTGAGGTTTTTTTCATAAAATCTTTTCCTACACTGATGTCTTCAAGAGTTCTACCTAACTTCTGTTCCAACTGGTTCAGAGTTTCTATTTTAATATTTAGATCTTTAATCCATTTTGATTTTAGTTTAGTGCATGGTGAGAGATACAGATCTAGTTTTAATCTTTGGCAAGTTGAAGCCCAATTTTTCCAGCACCATTTATTAAAGAGGCTATCTTTCCTCCAGTGAGTGTGTTTGGCTCCTTTGTCAAAGATGAGATGGCTGAGTGTGTCTGGCATTGTTTCTACATCTTCTAATATGTTCCACTGGTCCTCAAGTCTGTTTCTTTGCCAGTACCATGCTGTTTTTATCACAGTATCTTTGTAGTAGTGTTGCAGGTTGGGGATTGTGATACCCCCTGCCATGTCTCTGTTACCTAGAATTGCTTTTGCTATTCTGGGTCTCGTCTCGCTCCAAATGAATTTTTGGATTGTTTTCTCGAGGTCTATGAAGTATGCTGCTGGGATCTCAATTGGAATTGCATTAAATCTATATAGCAGTTTTGGAAGTATGGCCATTTTCACTATATTAATCCTTCCTACCCAAGAGGAGGGGAAGTCTGTCCATTTTCTGATATCATCTTCAATCTCTCTTTTCAGAGTGCCATAGTTTTCAGAGAAGAGGTCTTTGATTTCTTTCATTAGGATGATTCCTAGGTATTTCAGTTTTTTGGATGCTATTGTGAAAGGAATTATTTGCCCTATTTCTCTCTCAGTGAGTCTGTCATTCGTGCAGAGGAAAGCTATTGATTTTTGTGTGTTGACCTTGTAACCAGCTACTTGACTGAATTTGGTTATTAAGTCTAGAAGACTTTTGGTGGAGTTCTTGGGGTCTTCTATATAGAGTATCATGTCATCTGCAAATAATGACAATTGGACTTCTTCATTTCCTATCTTGATTCCTTTTATTTCTTTCTCTTGTCTAATTGCCGTGGCTAATGTTTCCAGAACTATATTGAACAACAGTGGTGATAGTGGACATCCTTGTCTTGTTCCTGATTTGAGTGTGAAGGATTTCAGTTTTTGACCATTTAGTGTGATATTGGCTGTTGGGTTTTCATATATGGCTTGTATCAGTTTGAGGTAGAGACCATCTATTCCAAGTTTTTGTAGGGTTTTTTTTATCATAAATGCATGTTGGATTTTGTCAAATGCTTTTTCTGTGTCTATGGAGATAATCATATGGTTTTTGTCCTTGTCTCTATTGATATAGTGTATTACATTGATTGATTTGCGTATATTGAACCATCCCTGCATCCCTGGAATGAATCCCACTTGATCAGGGTGTATGATCTTCTTGATGATCTTCTGAATTCTGTTTGCCATTATCTTATTAAGGATTTTTGCATCTATGTTCATTAGTGAGATTGGCCTATAGTTCTCTTTTTCAGTTGGGTCTTTCTCTGCTTTGGGCATCAAGGTGATGCTTGCTTCTAGGAATGAATTTGGGAGTATTGCTTCCCTTTCAACTTCATTGAAGAGTTTAAACAGCAGTGGCAGCAGTTCCTCTCTAAATGTCTTGTAGAATTCAGCAGTGAAGCCATCAGGGCCTGGGCTTTTCTTAGTTGATAAGTTTTTAATTACATTTTCAATTTCATTGGTTGATATTGGGTTGTTCAGAATTTTTAGGTCTTCTTCGTTCAACTTTGGTAATTCATATGTATCTAGGAATCTGTCCATTTCTCCTGTGTTGTCCATCTTATTGGCATATAGGTTCTGGAAGTAGGTATTGATGATCCTCTGGATTTCTGCTGGGTCTGTTGTAATTTCACCCTTTTCATTCCTAATTGCATGGGTTTGGGCCTTTTCTTTCCTTCTTCTGACAAGGTTGGCTAAAGGTTTGTCAATTTTGTTGATTCTTTCGAAGAACCAACTCTTGGCTTCATTGATTTTTTTGTATCGTTCTCTTAGTCTCCATTGCATTGATTTCTCCTCTCATCTTTATACTTTCCTCTCTTGTATGAGCTTTGGGGTTGTCCTGCTCTTCTTTTTCTAGAAGCTTGAGGTGCAGCATCAGGTTGTTTAATTGAGCTCGTTCTGTTTCCCTAATATGTGTATTCACTGCTATGAATTTCCCTCGTAAAACTGCTTTCATTGTGTCCCATAGATTCCAATATGTTGTATTGTCATTGTCATTTAATTGAAGGAACTGTCTGATTTCTTCTTTAATTTTCTCTGTGACCCATTGGTTATTCAGAAATGTCTTGTTCAATTTCCACGTGTTTATGAAATTTTTTGAGTTTCTTTTGCTATTGATCTCCAATTTCTTCACACTATGGTCTGATAATATACAGGGGATAACTTCAATTCCTTTGCACTTACTTAAACATGTTCTATATGTAAGTATGTGGTCTATTTTTGAGAATGACCCATGTGCAGCTGAGAAGAATGTGTATTCTGATTTTGTGGGGTGGAAGACTCTGTAAACATCTGTTAAGTTCATTTGTTCAAGAGTTCGATTGAGTTCTAGTATTTCATTACTTATTTTTTGTCTAGTTGATCTATCTATTTGTGACAGTGGGGTGTTGAGGTCCCCCACTACAATTGTATTAGTGCATATATGACTTTTCATGTCCATTAGTATTTGTTTTATATAGTTGGGTGCACTAGTGTTTGGTGCATAGATATTTATGATTGTCATCTCTTCCTCTTGGATTCTTCCCTTTACAAGGATGTAGTGTCCTTCTTCATCTCTCTTAATCAGTGTTTGTTTGAAATCTACTTGATCTGCCAAGAGGATAGCTACTTGTGCTTTTTTTCGGGTTCCTGTCACATGCAGTATTGTTTTCCACCCTTTAACTTTCAATCTATGAGTTTCCTTTTGAATTAAGTGTGTTTCTTGTATGAAGCATATTGTTGGATTTTGCTTCTTGATGCATTCTGCCAGTCTATTTCTTTTGATTGGTGAATTGAGACCATTAACATTGATGGTTATAACTGAAATGTATTGACTTGTCATTGCCATGACTTTTTCTTTTTGTTGCATTCTCCCCCTTTACATTTAATTTCTTGTCATGCCAGATGGGTTCATTCTGCTTTGCTTCCTGGGGTTGTGATCCTCCATGTCTGTTCCTAGGATATTGTGTAAAATTCTTTGGAGTGCTGGTTTGGCATTCACGAAGTTCCTAAGTTGCTCTCTGTCAGGAGAGTATCTTATTTCTCCATCAATTTTGAAAGATAGTTTTGCAGGGTACATCAATCTGGGTTGGAGGCTGTTTTCTTTTAGGGCATGGAATATGTCACTCCAAGCTCTTCTTGCCTTGATAGTTTGTGTTGAGAAGTCTGCTGTGATTCTGATGGGCTTTCCTTTGTATGTGATTTGTTTCTTTTCTCTAACTGCTTGGAGAACTTTGTTCTTCTGTTGTGTTTCTGGAATGTTAACAATTATATGCCTATGTGTAGATTTTTTTTGATCAAGACTATTTGGAGTCCTATATGCCTCACTTATCTGTGTGTCAAACTCTTTTCCCCTGCTTGGGAAGTTTTCTGCCATTATTTCTGTGAAGAGATTTTTTATGTCATCTGCACTCTCTCCTGTTTCTTCATTGACTCCAGTCAGTCTTACGTTATTCTTCTTTGCATCATCTAGCAGCTGCTGGATGGATTTCTCATGTTCCCTTTTAATTTTGAAGCAATTTTTCTTTTCCTGGTCACTAATTGCAATCTTATCTTCTATATCTGAAATTCTGTCCTCACATTGGCTCATTCTGCTGTGTAGACTTTCAATGGAGTTTTTCATGTCCTGGAAATCTATTTGCATCTGTTTTATGGATTCCATTTGTTTCTTATGTTGGGATTCCATCATGTTCCTCAGCTCCTCTCTAGATTTATTAATCATGTCTTGCACTAAGGGCACAATTTCTCCTGTTATCTGAGAAATTATTTCTGATTTCATTTTTTCCAGATCCCCTTTTTTTGCCAGTTCAGTGGGTCCAGGTGGTTGAGTATCAGAGTGTTCCATCTCATTTCCCTTTGGGGTTGCTGTAGGTGATCTGGAAGTCTGGTTTTGAGACTTATTTATGTGTTTTCTCATTTCAACTGGGCCAGGGGGCTGTTAGCTCCTGCATGGATTACCTCCTCTGAGGTGGGTGAGGTGGGACAGGGGCCGGGAGCAGCGGTAGGGATGGTGACCCAAAAGTCCTTTCCTGTGGGCTGGGAGCAGCAGGAGGGATGGTGGCTGGGAAGCCCCTTCCTCTAGTCCAGAAGCAGTGGGTTGGCGGCTCAGAAGCCCCTTCCTCTGGGCCAGGAGCAGCGGGACAGAAGGTGGCCCAAAAGCCCTTTCCTCTGGGCTGGGAGCAGCGGGAGGGATGGTGACCGGGAAGCCCCGTCCTCTGGACCAGGAGCAGTGGGACGGCGGCTCAGAAGCCCCTACCTCTGGGCCGGGAACAGTGGGACTCAGTACCTTGGTCTGGTGATCTGGTGTCCTCTGCGTCTTTGTAATGTGGAACCAGGTGGCTGCCTGTCTGCAGCGGGATGATTTGGTGTCTTCCGCGCGACTCAGGACCTCGGTAGGGCATGCACAGGCCTTCCTGTGTGCAGTGGGCTGATTCGGCGTGTTCTGTGCAACTCAACATTTTCTTAAAAATGAGTAAGGAATCCTCCAAAGGTCTGTTGCTCAAAATAAAAAAGTTGAGCTGTGGGTGGGGCTAGATTTTCACTTTGATCTAAACTTAATCTTCAATCCTAAGTTGAAGCCTGGATAAGAGAACACACTACAGACTAGTACTTTTTTCTTTATCCTTTTGGTATTCCTTAAATGATTGCTATAGAATGCTTTTACCTGGAAATACTACCCTTTTCAGACCCCAAAGAAGGAAATAATCATGTATCAAGTGGCACTTTATAAAATGTTTTGATAAATGTGATCTCATAAGATTATCACCACAAACTACTGAGATCAGCATCACTATTTTCCTTTTCATAAAATCAATCATCCAAAATTGAAAAGCAGCAAGTGATAAAACCAGGACTCAAATTCCCAGTCCCATGTGTTATCATTGTATTAAGTCAAAATTTATCCTCTCATACCATCAAATTTCACAAAAAGGTTTAGCAGGGGGCCAAATACAACACAGCTTACCTTTGGTGACATTATGCGAGGAAATTGATTTGGCATTCACAATTTTAGAGGGGAGAAAATACATGTTTCACAGCATTAAAGATTGTCTTTTTTTCCCATAGAAAACCTCCAAACTCTGGATCAGGATTTCAATACTTGAGATATTATGTAGGAAGTGATAGATGGATACCGATAAATTTGGGTTGAAATTGGACTCAGATTCAAATGAATAAAGAGAATGATGTTAATGTTCATGTTATAAACAGTATGTAATAGTATAGGAGTTGTGCAATCTGAATTTGAATCCTCACTGGATTCAAACCTAGGCTTTAGGTGCTAACTCTATGTGATAAATGTGATGTACAGCTCCATCCTAGCTCTCTTTGAATTTATCCATCCAGTTGCTTTCTTGACGTCGATCTCTATTAGGATACCTGACAGGCAAATTGTACCTTAACCTCTTCTAAAAATCAAACTGTGTACTTTCCTCTATAAATCTGCTCCTCTTACAGTTTTCCTCAGCTTGGTCAATGGCAATTTTATCCTTTGAGGTGCCTAAATTTAAAAAGAACCTCAAAGTCTTTCAAATTTTTCTTTTCCTCTCAT
Organism: Heterocephalus glaber; assembly: GCF_053883595.1. Classification (NCBI taxonomy): domain Eukaryota; kingdom Metazoa; phylum Chordata; class Mammalia; order Rodentia; family Bathyergidae; genus Heterocephalus; species Heterocephalus glaber. The sequence continues at coordinate 1,295,221 of NW_028258302.1, read as the reverse complement.
ACTCCACATTCAACACACCAACAAGTACTGTTGATTCTCTTTCAAATATATACACTAGAAACTTCTCACCATTTCTACCATTACCACTAACCCAAATCATTATCTTCTCCTGCTAGGAATATTCCAATGTCCCATACTAGAAAGTCCCATACTTTCCACTCTCTTCCCCTATTGTCTTAGCACAGTTACTGGAATGATTCTGTTAAAATATAGGCCAGACCATGTAAACCCTTGTATCAAAGCCTTCCAGTGGATTCTTGTATCATTCAGAGAAAAAGCCAAAGTCCCAGTGAGGACTGCAAGGTCCTTCATTATTTCTGTGTCATTACCTTGTACCTCCCACTCTTACCTGTTTCAGCCACACAGCCTTTTTATGTTCCTAAGTCAGGGCATAATTCTATTTCAGACTGTTTTGGACTTTCTGTTCCCACTGTTAGAAATTCTTATTCTCCAGATTTCTTTACAGCTCATGTCCTTTCCTCCTCCAGGTATTTACTCAAATGCCATTTTCTGAAGTATACAATATTTAAATTGTCAGTTTCTCTCACGAAAACGCAGAATTTTTTATCTCCTTGATTCACTGCATATCACCAGATTATAGAAGAGTGTCTGCCATGTGGTAGGCATTTATAAATGTTGGCTAAATGAGCTGAGTCTAGACTGAGCCCTGAGGGTGGGGTGGCAGTGTTACTTATGGTGGAGCTAACCTTGGCACGGAACTTTGGTTCCTATGGAGCTCGCCATGGTGCTGACCTCCTTTTGTGGGTTTTCTCTTGGATTTATATAGTTCTAAACAAATTTTGAAACAGAGACTGGTTCTAACTACTTATACACAATTTCTACAGTGATCCCACAATGCTATAAAGTCAATACCCATCATGAAGTGCATCTTAAAACTAAGGAAACTAATATTTATCAGGGTTAAATAGAGTCCAATGGCTGTCAGAATCTTGTTTTTAATTCTTGGACCTGCAATTTAAAAGGAAAAATGAGAAACTAGAGCTTGTCTATCTAGAGAAGAGAGCTTATCAATAAAGGGCTGGTGAAATCATGCTATATTAGAAGGGTGGAAGACACTGAGAGTGTTTAGCTTAGAAGCTTAGGAGGAAATTGTGAGATATCATAAAATATTCCAAAGATTGCCATGCAGAAAAAGTGGAAATGTGTACTGTATGTTTCTAGAAAGAAAAATCAGAAATGACTGGTGAAAATTACAAGGGGAAACTTAAGCTTAGTTTCCAAAAAATTAAAGTACATCTGGTGATTCATACCTCCAAATAATGGATCACGTTGCTGTTGTGAGGAGAGTAAAATACTAAGCTCTTCACTTTCAGAAGTGTTTGTGCATAAACTAGGAGGCAGTCTCGCCCAGGAGTACTATCATTGCTGTGATGTGAAGTCAGACTGAACAACTGTAAGTATCATTTATCACAAATATCCAATGGCATCCAGATTCAGAGAATCAATAAACTCCAGGATGAATTTTCAGTGCATACTCAACCTTATGGCAGAGTCAAAATAAAGCAATACAGCAATAAAAGGAAACAAGGAATCCTGAAAGAAAGTGAGAATAAAAAATTTGTCAACTGTACTGTGAAATTTAAAAGGATAATTTAGATTTCCATTTTCTTATTTATACAATAGTGGAACTTGCTTGGGGGCTATGATTGGTACTCAGGGAGCATGACTCTGTCTCCTCACCAGACTCCATGTCAGCTCCATCCTCATAGGGAAAAGGAGAGCCTGAGAAAAAGAGACTGGCCACAGGCCAAAAGGAGAGCTCTAGTAGAGCCTGCTTTAAATCTTTGCTATGTTTTTCTGTCTAAAATTCTTTACTCTCATCTCCTTTAAGAGGATGTTCCAAGAATCAAACTAGGGAAATGTAGACCACTTAAAAGGTTGTCAAGTATTGATAGTTGGCAACTGTACTTTAATGAAAGAGCACTCTACAAGATGCAAAACGTAGTGTGGACAAGGAACTCCACAGAAGAGCCTTTTCACCAAACTTTAACAAGCGCTTCTTCCCTGACACAGTATCTCCTGTAGTAGCCTCTCCCATCCAATCCACCCTATGCACTGCCAGAATGACAATTAAAAAAGCAGAACTGGCCAGGCTATTTCCCTGAATGAGAGCCTTTAATGACTCTCATATCTCTGAGGAAAGCACCCAATATTTTTTGGAATCTGATCATTACTTATCAGGCATTCTTTTTCCTGTAATTCTCATTAATCTTCATGTTTTCATATGACTTGCTAAGTAGGAATGCTTTTGAATTTTAACAAGGTTGAAAAATATTATTCATTTATGTTTGTGGCTGCTTTGCCCTCTCAGAAGAGTTGAGAAGTTGTTACAGATAATGTGTATGTTCTGCAAAACCTAAGATATTTACTGATTCCTTACAGGAATGATTTTCTGACACAGCTTATGACAAACCAACTCATTCACCATTCTCCAAATACTCTGGTACTTTCACAAAGCTGTGGCACATGAGGTAGTATGTATCTAAGGTAAAAATATTTTTGATTTGAATCATCTGACTTTGTCATTTACCAGCAGGACAAACTAGAGAAAGTCATTGACCCCATTAAGTCTCTATTTTATCATCTGTAAAACTGGGTGAATAACACATACCTTGGAGGCTTATGTAAAAATAAAATGAGATTTTGGATATACATAATACTGTTGTATTAAATATCATTATTATTACTGCCATTATCAAATTTTTCATCTAGTTGAAATGTCATTCCCTGTTTCCTTCTTGGTAAAATTTTTAATTGCGGAAGTCTTCTGTGATTCCTACCATACTTCTTCCTCTGGTTTCTTTACACCTTGAATGTACAGAAAGCCCTGGACTTAGGAAGATTTGAGTTGTGAACTTTCACAGATGTACTGTATAAGATTCACAGGTGTATTGTACAAGGCTCACTTTGTTGGAATACAAATGAATTCAAACTCATTTGTAAGTTAGGGACTTACTGTACAAGAACTTTGTCTTTTTCTCCTTTTTATCTCCAACTTTTAGTACGGGTTATGAGCAGGAGTTAATAAATATTGGATTAACAACTCTATAAAGTTATGCCCATGGTATAAGAAGAATGAGTTATTTTAGAAAGACAGACTCTTAGCCCAATGGTCCATCACTTTCTCTTTCCTTTTTTTTTTTTTTTTGGTTCCAGGGATCAAACTCGGGTCCTTGCGCTTGCACAGCAGGCAGTGAAATCACTGAGCTAAATCCCCGGCCCACCATCACTTTCTCTTTCAAAACTACTTCGAGCTCTTTTGAAGATTCTTACTAGTTACCTAGTCCTACCACAACTGAAATCCTCTTCTTGGTAATTTGTTAACTAAAATGCATAAGGTTATGTGGAAAGCAGGAGGAATAAAGTCAAGAACATATAGGCAGCCCTACATGTTATCTTATCTCCTCAATTGAGCTTCTCTTTCAGTTCTAGTTTGTGTCACTTGAGATGGTATTAAGTAGGTGGGGAATGGGACAGGGATAGAATACATTTTTATTATGTACTGACTATGAGCTAATTACTGTACATCAAAGATAGGACAATGGTTAAGGGTATGAGTACTAGAATCAGACCTCAGTTCTAATCATGACTCTGATGCTAATTAACAAAATGGCTCTGGGAAAGTTATCCAAAGTTTGTGTGCCTACATCCTCTTCTAGACCAGTGATAACAGTACCTATCTCAAAGGGTGGTTCTCACGATTAACTGAAATATTATGTGTAAAGTTGTTTAAAACTGTTCCTGCCAGGTAGTGTTCAAAAAGAGTAATTATTACTGCTCTATTATTTTATCCTTATAAGAAATTTTTTTAAGTTTTATTTTTATTGGTACATGTTGGTCATACATAATGATTACATTGGGAATTTGTACATGTACATGACACATCTTAATTCTGTTTTTAATCCCCTTTCCCTCTCCTTCTTCCCCCTCTCAGCATCCCATGTATGTATGTATATATATATATATATATATATATATATATATATATATATACATGTTGTAGTATGCGATGATCACATTCTTCATAGCGACTTGGTGCATGTGCACAATATTTCATAATTCCACCCTTTTAAATGTCATTTCTTCCCCTCCCTTCTCTCTTCCTCCATCAACAAGAAGTGTTTTTTTAAAATTTTGAATTTTTAGCAGAAAATGAGATCAAGACTCAGAGAAGCTCACCTGATGTGGCACAACTATTGAGTGACACAATTCCGATCCATCTTTCGCCAAAGACATTTCTTCACTAGACTGCTCATTCTGCACTGTCCCACAGGCAACACTGCCAAAGTTATGGGTGTAGCCTTCTCAAGTGCCTGGTCTAGTCCTTCAAGCCCATGGTCTTATCCTTCAAGACCCTGATCTATCCTTCCACACTGATCCTGGGTCTAGTACACACCCTGCCTCCATACCCATGTCCTGCAACTGCCTCAGGCAGGTCCAGCATCCATTTAATAGGTTGAAGTGAGTCCCTTTTCAGCCACTCTCCAGAAGTTGCTGCATTTCAACAGCTCCTTGACAAGTACTCAGTTGTTTTACTAAAGAGGCTCATGGGCATTAGGACTCTAACAGTCCTTCAGGGTGCAGCCAAATAGGATCCCAGGGTTACCTCAGGAGCCTTCCAGGCCTGAGGGATATCATTACTCATGAGAAGGTTCAGCGATGAATGAGCAATCATGATAGAGAGAAAGGGTGTATGTGCCCCAGTGGAAATCTGTGGTTTTTTTGGAAAATCTGTGTTTGGGGGGACTCAAGGAAGGATGTGGAAATTGGTTCTTTAACTCAGACCTCTATTTTTGCATCTGAAGATAGGTGCAGCAAGGAGGCCAGAATGAAGATCTTTGTCGTGGAAGTATCTAATTTTCCCATCAATTTTAAAAGATAATTCTGCAGGATACAACAGTCTAGGTTGGAAGTTATTTTCTTTTAGGGCTTGATATACTTCACTCCAGGATCTCCTTGTCTTGAGGGTTTGTGTTGAAAATCTGCCATGATTCTGATGGGCTTTCTTTTGTAGGTGATTTGTTTATTTTCTCTAACTGCCTGTAGGATTTTGTTCTTCTGTTGGGTTTCTGGGATCTTGACTATTATATGTCTAGGTGTAGATTTCTTTGATCGTGGCTAGTTGGAGTTCTATATGCCTCACTTATCTGTATGTCCAATTCTCTACCTCTGTCTGGGAAGTTTTCTACTATTACTTCTGTAAACAGGTTTTTAAATGTCAATTGTACTTTCTCCTGCTTTTTTGTGTACTCCTATCAGTCTTATGTTATTCTTCTTTGCATCATCTAGAAGCTGCTGGATTGATTTCTCGTGGTCCCTTACTATTTTTAAGAAATCTCTGTTTTCATGGTCATTAACCTCAATCCTGTCTTCTATATCTGATATTCTATCTTCACATTCCCCTAATCTGCTGTGCATACTTTCAATGGAATTTTTAATCTCCTGGATATCTGTTTGAATCTGTTTCATGGATTTCATTTCTTTCTTATGTTGAGTGATCATGGTTTCCATTTCTTTCTTATGCTGGGTCATTCATGGCTTCCAGCATGGTTCTGAGCTCATCTATTTTTTTTTTATCTGTTTCTGTTCTAGGGCCTCTAATCATGTCTTTCACTCTGCTCACCATCTCTGTAGATATCTGGGAAATTATTTGTTTTGAATTTTTCTAGAGTCTCATTCATCTGTTTTGATACTTCCTGTGTTATCAGTTCAGGGTGTCCAGGTGGTTGATTATCAGACTTTTCCACCTCGTTTTGCCCAGAATTTGCCATTGGTGGGGTGGAAGTCTGAGTTTGTGCCTTGCTTAAATGTCTTCTCATTTTTGTTTTTGGTACTGTCCTTGGTTTAATTCCTGGGTTGATATTTTGAAATTTCTTATTGTAAGTATCTTTGTTGCTTATATTTTGAACCCTTACAGAATGATTGCTTCTCAGAGGTGTCTTCCAGATATAGCTAGCCTTTTTTGAGTCTCTAATGACTCTGAGCCTGTCTCATTTTCATTATACCAGGAAGGACAACTGATTAGATAAATCACAACACCTTAGCCCAAGTGATACAATCAGCAACACTATAGCATCAAGCACAGCTTAGAAAATGACAATTAGTGGTAGTTATTAATCTATCACTTTAACTCTGTGAATTAAATAAAAATCGAGGACCAACCCAACATATGTTTATAGTGAATAAACTCTTCAATATAGCAACTTTATGCTCCCAGATGGGGAGTTAGAAGGAGTTGGGGAGGGAGGGATAGATAGGTACAAGGATAGGGAAAGGTTAGCAGTGAGGGCAGAGGACACAGGAAGATCATGCAAACTCTAAGAAACTGTTGAAGACAAGAAGAAAAGGCAGAATGAAAGAACCAGACAAGAACAGAACAACCTAACAGCAATAGGGAGGCTAGAAACGGTATTTACTTTCCTTTAAAACTAATGACAATTGAGAGAAGGAAAAAAAGAAGAAAAGAAAAATAAAGAAGAAGTCTCATTTGACCCATGATACCCCTGCTGGGTATCTTCCCAAAAGAATTAAAAGAATCATACCACAGTGATATATGTGCACCCATGTTCATAGCAGCACTATTCGTGATAACTAAACCTTGGAAACAACCCAAATGCCCATCAACTGGAGACTGGATAAAGAAAATGTGGGTTTTTATAAAATAGAGTACTACTCAGCTATAAAGAATGAGAAATTAGAGACATTTATAGCTGAATGGATGCACAATGAGGCAATACTCTTAAGTGAAATAAATAGGACATGCATGTGTAAATACCAAATAGTTTCTCTGGTTTGAGAAACTGAAAGTGTAAATAAGGATCAAAAGGTATAATAGATAATGTGAAATGGGAGAAAAGGGGCAAAGGGGAAGGGGATGTAGGAGGGATAAGGGAAAGGAAAGAAGGGAATGGAATTAATATGAGAAAATGAAAAAAAAATGGAAACAAGGTCTTTGTAAATAGGGAGGGTTGGAGAGGTTGAAGGAAGGGCAGGGGAATGGGGAAAAAAAGAACCAAGAGAGATTATGTAAAGGTGCAAATTTCCAATGATGAATGGCATTACATTGTATACCTAAAATTTACCAATAAAATTAATTTTAAAAAAAAGAATTTTCACACAGTGCTATTCATAAGTCTTAAAGTACAATTATAAATGTTCCTGTGTTTCTTGTGTGAAGCAAAAACTGACAAAATTAAAGTGAAAATTGGGCAAATTCATAACATAGTGGCAATTATATTCCTTACATAGTAAAATAAAAAATCAGTAAGGTTATATATGGAAGACCTGAACAACAATGCCAATACCTTTGAAATAATTACTATACTTAACAATAAGATTTGTTTGAAAGGCATATGGAATATTCATCAACAAATACCCTGTATGGGCCAAAAAATTTCAAAAGATTGAAAACTCACAGTCTATATTATTTAAATGTAATGGAATTTGACTAAAAATAACCCCAAAAGATACATCGAAAAGCCATTGGCAGGTAAACAACACATTTCTAAATAACTCATGTATCAAAGAAAAAAATCACAGAAAATTACAAAATTTTTTGAACTGAGTGATCATAAAAGGGCTATATATTAAAAATCCATGGATGCAGCTAAAGCAGTGATTAAAATGAAATTTATAACTTTAAGTATTTGTTAGGAAAAAAAGAAATTTTTTAATATATCTAATTTCCCACATAAATTTAAAAAATCAATTAAATAGAAATAGACAAAGCATAAATAAAACCAATGGAACAAAAAGCTAGTTCTTTGATGGTTCTTTAAGATTGACAAATATATAGCTAGCTGATGAAGAAATAGAGAAAGCACAAATTACACAAATATCAGAATAAAGATGAGAAATCATATGGCATTAAATATATTAAAAGAATAACAAGAATATATCATGACCAATTCTATGGCACTAATTCAACAACTAGATGAAATGAATAAATTCCTCAAGAATACAATTTAAAATGAGCATAAAAAGAAATACAAAAATCTGAATAATCCTATGAGTATATATTAGGGCTCTCCAGAGAAACAGAACAAAAAAAAAGAATCCCCTTCACCCTCTACCTTCCCCTCCTTATTGGCTTATGCAATCAGGAGAAGAGAGGGGACATTGGTGTAAGTCCCAGACTCCAAAGGCCAAAGAACCAAGAGATCCAATGTCTAGACATAGGAGAAGATGGACGTCCTGGTATAGGAAGAGAGAAAAAGAATGCAATTTTCCTCTGACTTTCATTCGATTTGGGCCCACAATGATGTCCACCAACATTGGTGAGGACAGATCTTCTTTACTCAGCCTATTGATTCAAATACTAATCTCTTCCAGAAACATCCTCCCAGACACACCCAAAAGTAATATTTTCCTAGCTATATGTATATATTTTCTTTTATTTTTGTTTTGTTTTGTTTTGTTTTTTAAGACAGGTTCTCCCTATAGAGTTCAGGTTGGCTTTGAACTCACTATGTAGCCCACGCCGGCCTTGAACTCATGGTGATCCCCCTGCCTGAGCCTCTTGAGTGCTGGGATTACAGCTGTGTGCCACCATGCCTGGCAATATGTATATATTTTAACCAAGTCAAGTTGACACATAGAATTAACCATCACAATGTATTAAAAATAAATTAATAGGGCTGGGGATTTAGCTCAGTGGTTCTGCCGCCTGCTTCGCAAGAGCAAGGACCCAAGTTCGATCCCTGGTACCGAAAAAAAAAAATTAATAACAAAAACTTGCCAACAAAAAACTCCAGAGTCTGTTTCTGGACTTTACTCAGTGACATTTGTCTATGGTTACAGCAGTACTACAGTGCAATTATTATAGTTATTAAATTATATTTTTTGTAAGAAGTCCTGATATCTAGTAGAGAAGAATTTCTCCTTAACAGGGTCTTAATTATTTTTAGTCTTTGTATTTTTATATAAATTGCAATCAGCTTTTCAAGTTCCTAGAAGATGTCTGTTGAGATTTTGGTTGGTTGTATATTGAAGTTGTACATCAGATTGAGGGAAGCATTATTTTTTTTAAAAATCATTTATTTGTTCGTCTGATGTTGTCAACTGAACAAGACACAAATACAGTCTTACCTTCTAGACTCTGGCCTCTTCATAGACTTCAGGGCTATGGCGAGAGCACAGCGGAGACCCCTCCTCCTTCTCACAGGAGGCATTTCTGAGGGACACACAGTGCCCGGCCTGGTTGTGGAGGCCAAGGATGAGAAAATGGAGTCAGGGAAGAACCAGACCAGAACGTGACAGGAGGACTTCAACCCCGAGTCCCTATTTATCTATAGCAGAGGCCTCAGGCCCTGCCTGTGAGCTCTCAGGGTTGTCCTGAAATTTCAGGTCCAGTTGTCCTTTCCTGCCCTCACTCGCACACTCGCTGTATTTCCACAGGACTCAGCCTCTTAGACTTCCTCCTCCATTTCCTCCATCCTCACTATCACTGGTCCTGCAGTTTGCTCCGAGGTCCTAGTTCCACTGGGAAGCCAGTTACAAATGTAGTCTTTTCAACAAATGGTTCTGGAAAAATTTGGTATCTATTTGTAGAAGATCAAAGGTGGACCCATCCGCAGGCATTTGTGGACCGAGCCTCATCTAGCCCTGCTCAGGGCTTGTCCCAGGACCCGGGGTTGGGAAGCACATGGTGAGACCTCGCTGCTGGATGCCCAATAAACAGTAACCGGGTGAAACTTCCCCCAAAGCCCGGAAGCTGCCCCATGGATCCGAAAGGAGAGGAGGCCGGCACCGGGCTGCAGGGCCTCAGGCCTCGAGACACCGCCCCCCCGCTCCCCGCCCCAGTCGTGGAGCCCGCGCTCAAGGAGCACCTGTCCACACCACCCAGCGGGAAAAAAAAATAGCTTTAATATTGAAAGGGAACATGAGAAATCAATCCACCAGCTGCTAGATGATGCAAAGAAGAATAACATGAGACTAATTGGAGTCAATGAAGAAAGAGGAGAGAGTACAGATGACATAAAAAAACTCTTCACAGAAGTGATGGCAGAAAACTTCCCAAGGAGGAGAAAAGAACTTGACATACAGATAAGTGAGGCATATAGGACTCCAGCTAGCCTTAATAAAAAAAACTACACATAGGCATATAATAGTTAGGATTCCAGAAATCCAACAGAAGAACAAAATTCTACAAGCAGTGAGAGAAAAGAAACAAATCACATACAAAGGAAAGCCCATCCGAATCACAGCACACTTCTCAATGCAAACCCTCAAGGCACGAAGAGCTTGGAATGATGTATTTCAAGCCCTAAAGGAAGACAGCCTCCAACCTAGATTGATGTACCCTGCAAAACTATCTTTCAGGAACTTCATGAATCCCAAGCTGGAACTCCAAAAAATGCTACACAATACCCTACGAAAAGACAATGAGGATCACAACCCCAGGAAACCCAGCAGAATGAATCCATTGGGCGTGACAAATTAAAAGCAAAGGGGGAGAATCCAACAAAAAGAAAAAGTCATGACAAGGCTTTTAAAACTTTTGACTTCATCTCCCTAATGAGTGCATAATTCAATCTTATTATTGTACTGATTAGTATTTTTCTGATTCTAGAGTTGCACACCATTCCTTGTGCTATACTGGCTATTTATCATCTTCTTATGTCTACATTTTAATTGGGTTGTCTATTAATGAGCTCTAAGAATTCTTTATATATTCTGCTCATAGGTTATATGCATTGTAAATATGGTCTGTTTAAGGACTACTTTTCATTTTAATGATGTCATTTAAAGTTCAAAATTTTGATGGAATCTCATTTATCATTTTTTTTCTTTTATACATCATGTTTTTTGTATCCTAGGTAGTTCTTGCCTACTCTGAATTCATAAATATTTTCCCTTATAATTTCTTCTTAAAGTTTTATACTTTTAGGCTTTCTTATTTAGGTTCATATATCCCTTCAAGTTATTTTCATGTATGGAAATAAAAGGTTGAGGTTAATTTTTTATTTACAGATACCAGGTGTTCTAGTGCCATTTGCTGAAAACACTATCTCTTCCTCGGCTCTTGAATCAAGTTTATATTCTATAAAATGCTAATGTTAAATAATCTTTCAAAACTCAGTGGACCATATATGTGTGGTTCTATTTCTAGATTCTCTGTTTTATTCAAATGATCTATATGTCTTTCCTTACACCAACACTGCCTTGATTACTGTAGCTTTAGAAGAAGTCTTAAAATTGGGTGCTAAACATCTTCCAACACTGTTTTTGTTTTTATTTTTGGCTTTTCTAGGCCCTTTGTACTCCTACATAACTTTTAAATTTCAATATCCAGTTCTTCATTTATAGCAAGTATACACTGACCTGAATTTTTATATATACCTTGTGTTTTCTAATCCTGCTAAATTCAAGTACAAGTTCTAAGGGTTCCTAGAGATTGCTTAGTATTTTCTCTGTAGATGATCATTTCATCTACATATAAAGATTTTGCTTCTGCCATGCCAATCCTATCCTAGTTGTGTCATTTTATTGCCAGACTATTTTGGTTTAGACCTATGTTTCAAGTCTAATGGACAGATGAAGAGTAGGTATATATGCCCTTGTTCCCCACTTTAGGTAGAAAGCATTGTATCATCTTCATTCATAGAAGGAGTTTTTGTTGGAAGTGTGGAGTACATGTCTTTGATCTGTTGAGAAGGTTCTGTTCTACTTCTAGTCTCCTGATAGCTTTTTACCATGAACAGCTGTAGAATTTAGTCCAATACTTTTTATTCAACTAGTGACAGGATCATATGGCTTTCTCCTTTCCTCTGTTAAAATGATGACTTTTGGGGGTGGATCTTCCAATGCTGAACCAACACCACCATCCCTATAATAAAACCACTTTCTACATCCTGCCAGATCTGACTTCTAAGAGTTTGTTTTGTTAAACAAATTTCTATCTATGTTCATACTTTTTTCTTCTATTATCTTTATCCAGTCTTAGGATTAGCACAATGTTGATTTCCTAAAATGAGGGGAAAAGTGTTCCTTCTTTTTTCTGCTTTAAATGTTTGATATAATTTATCAGTTAAAATGTTTATGAGCCTGCTGTTGTCATATAGGTAGGTTTTCAAGCTAGAAATATACTTTCTTTAATAGGGGCTATTCAAATTTTATATTTCCTCCAGAGTTAGTTTCATTAATTTGTCTACTAAGTTACTTCTTGGAAGTTGTCAAATTTATTTCAAAAAAGATTTTTGTAATATGCTTTCTATATTCTTTTAAATTCTGTAAAATCTGTGGTAATGTCTCCTAGATCTTAATATTATAATTTTAAAAATGTATAACTGATATTGTGTAACAGGAAGAAAAGGTCTAAAAGATCAGGGGAATTGGGAGGGGTAGGGGAAGGGAAAAAAGGGAATGGAAAAAATATGAGAAGAGGAAAAAAAATGGAAACAAGGTCTTTGCAAATAGGGAAGGGTGGATGGGGTGAAGGGAGGGCAAGGGAAGGGGAAAAAAATAAGAACCAAGAGACTCCTGTAAAGGTACAAGATCCCAATGATGAATGTAACTGTATTTTATACCTAAAATGTACCAATAAAGTTAATGGGGAAAAAAAAGTCACTCAGTCAAATTTTCTGAAATGGTAGAAGTGGAAGTAACAAAGCAGATGAATAAGACTCTTGAAAAATTCAAAGCAGAAATAATCACACAGATAATTAAAGAGATGATGATCATAATGAAAGAAATGGTTAGTGAATTTAGAATAGATACAGTTAAAAAATAGAGGAGTTTAGGAAAGATATGGAAACCATGAACATCCAACATAGAAAAGAACTTGATTCCATAAAACAGAATCAAACAGAAATCCAGGAGATTAAAAATTCTATTAAAAGTATATGCAGCAGAGCCAACCAATGTGAGAATAGAATATCAGATCTAGAAGACAGGGTTGTTGGTGGTGATCACTAAATGAAAGATTTCTTAAAGAATAGCAAGGGACCATGAAAAATCAATCCAACAGCTGCTAGATGATGCAAAGAAGACTAACAGATTAATTGGAATCAACAAAAAATTAGAAGATAGCACAAAGGGCATAAAAATGTTTACAGAAGTAATAGCAGCAAATTTTCTAAGCATGGAAAAAGAATTTGACATACAGATAAATGAGGCATATAGAACTCCAAGTAGACATGATCAGAAAAACTACACTATGGCATGTTATAGTCATGATTCCAGAAATTCAACACAAGAACAGAATCTTAAAATCTGTTAGAGGTCCGGGGATTTAGCTCAGTGGTTCTGGTGCCTGCTGCACAAGAGCAAGGTCCCGAGTACGATCCCCAGTACCAAAAAAAAAAAAAACTGGTTAGAGAAAAAAAAATCACATATGAAGGAAAACCCATCAGAATTACAGCAGACTTCTCAACACAAAGGCTAAAGTCAAGGAAAGCTTGGAGTGAAGTATTTCAAGACCTAAAAGAAAACCCAGATTGATGAACCCTGCAAAATTGTCTTTCAAAATTGATGGAGAAATAGAATACCTTCATAATAAAGAACAGCTGGAGAAATCATGACCACCAAACTAGCACTCCAAAAAGTTCTGAAGGATGTCCTAGAAAAAGACAATGAAGACAATTCCAAGAATCACAATAGAATTAATCTACCAGATAAGGCAAGAAATTAAATAGAAGGGAAAGAAAGGGAACCAACAATAGGAAAATAATAGTATAATGACAAGGATAAGTCAATACTTATCAGTAATAACCATCACTGTGAATTATTTCAATTCACTAATCAAAAGAAACAGAGTGGTAGAATGGATAGAAAAAACCAAGATTCAACAATATGGTGCATACAAGAAACACATTTAACTCAAAAAGAAATTTATGGACTGAAAGTCAAAGGATGGAAAACAATACAGTGGTATCTCAGTTCACAAACGCTTTTGTTTGCAAAGAATTCAGTTCTCAAACAGAAGCATTTGGCAAAACTTTGTTTTTATTTGCAAACTCTGCATCAAGTGACAAACACAACCACACTCATCTTTCCCATACAAATGCAATTGGGAGGAATGCAACTGATAGTAAAAGAATACAAAGAATCAAAGAGTTGGTCCTTTGAATGATTAAGTAAAATAGACAAACCCCTACCCAACCTTATCAAAAGAGGGAAAAAGAAGACCCAAATTCATGCAATTAGGAATGAAAAGAGTGAAATCACAATGGATCCTGCAGAAATTGAGATCATCAAAACCTACTTCAAGATCCTGTACTCTAATAAGATAGAAAAGTCAGAAGAAATCGCCAGATTCCTAAATACATGTGAATTACCAAAGCTGAATCAAGAAGATATAGAAATAATAAGTAACCCAATACAGGGTTATTTGGTTTCTAGATAACCCAATGAAATTGAAGAAGAAATTAAAAAACTACCAACAAAGAAAAGACTAGGTCCTGCTGAATTTTGCAAGAAATTTAGAGAAGAGCTAATGCTACCACTCCTCAAATTCTCTAATGAAATGGAAAGGGAAGCAAGATTCCCAAACTGATTCCCGGAAGCAGCATTACAATGATACCAAAGCCAGAGAAAGATGGAACCAAAAAAGATAACTAGAGGCCAATCTCCTTAATGAACATAGATGCAAAAATTCTCAATATGATACTGGCAAACAGAATAAAGCAAGTATCAAAAAGATATACACCATGACCAAGTAGCATTCATCCCAGGGATGCAGGGATAGTTCAAGATATGCAAATAAATAAATGTAATACACCACATTAACAGAACCAAGGACACAAACCACATGACCATCTCAATAGGTGCAGAAAAAGGTTTTGACAAAGTTTAACACACATGTATGATTTAAAAACCTACAGAAAATTGAAATAGATGCTCTTTATCTCAATCTGGTAGAAGTCATCTATGACAAACCAACCGCCAACATCAAACTATATGAATAAAAACTCAAAGCTTTTACTCTAAAATCAGGAATAAGAAAAGGATGCCCACTATCACTTTCCAGTTCAATGTAATTCTGGAAACATTAGCCAGCGCAATTAGACAAGAGAAAGAAATTAAAAGAATAAAGATAGGAAAGGAAGAAGTTAAATTATTATTATTTGTGGATGACAAGATACTCTACATAGAAGACACCAAAAACTCCACCAAAAGACTCCTAGAATTAATAACCAAATTTGGTAGCATAGCAGTATACAGAGTCAACACTAAAAAATCAATAGCCTTCCTGTACACAAATAACAAACTCACTGAGATAGAAACTAGGGAAAGAACACCTTTTACAATATCATCAAGAGAAATGAAATACTTAGGAATCAACCTGACAAAGGAGGTAAAAGATCTGTGCATTGAAAACTACAATACTCTGAAAAAGGAGATTGAAGAGGATATCAGAAAATTGAAAGCTATCTTTTGTTCTTGGATAGGCAGAACCAATATAATGAAAATGGCCATACTTCCAAAACTGTTATACAGATTTATTGCAATCCCAATCAAAATACTAATAGCATTCCTCCCAGAACAAGAGAAATCCTGAAATTCATCTGGAACCAGAAGAGACCTAGAATAGCAAAAGCAATTCTGGGCAACAAAGGCAAGCAGGAGGCATCACAATGTCTGATTTGAAGTTATATTGCAAAGCTACAGTGACAAAAACAGCATGGTACTGGCAACAGAACAGACCCTATGACCAACGGAACAGAATAGATGATGCAGAAGCAACTCCAAGCACACTCAGCTACCTTATCTTTGACAAAGGGGTCAAACACTTTCACTGGAAGAAAGATGGCCTCTTTAATAAATGTTGCTGGAAAAATTGGCTTTCTATGTTCTGAAGCTTAAGCCCATATCTCTCACCATGCACTAAATTAAAATCAAAGTGGATCAAAGATATAAATATTAAAACAGAAACACTAAATCTACTGGAAGATAGAATAGGTAAAACTCTTGAAGACATAGGTGTAAACAAAAACTTCATGAGCAAAACCCCAGTTACACAGGAAATATTACAAAGAATCAACACCTGGGATCACATGAAATTAAAAACCTTTCGCACAGCAAAAGAAACCACCAACAGAGGGAAGACACAATCCACAGAATAGGAAAAAGTTTTTACCAGCTACTTCTCAGACAAATGACTAATATCTAGGATATATTAAGACACACAAAAAATCAGACTCTCTAAGTTTAAAGACCCAATCCAAAAGTAGTCATCTAAAGTCAATAGATTCTTCTCCAGTGAAGAAGTGCAAACAGCAAATAAATATGTAAAAAATGTTCAACATCACTGGTAATTCGAGAAATGCAAATTAAAACAACACTGAGGGGCCACGCCCACAGTGGCAGTCTGCTCAGCCAGCTGGAGAGAGAGGTCCTGGGCTGCTAGGACCTCTGCTCCATCCAACCCATGCCACGAACACCAGTGGGGACCAGCCAGAAGGTGAGGACCACTCGCCACTGGCCACACCCACAGCAGCAATCTGCTCAGCAGCAAGGGTGCCTGCAGGAGCGACACCCCACACCTCTGGTCTCCTGGCTGACAGCTACCTGGTTCCACACTTCAAAGACACAGGGCACACCAGGCCACCGTACTTGGTAAGTTGGAGGGTTCATCACCAGATCATCACCTTCCATCGGAACCTGGACCATCTTCAGGGGAAGGGTAGCTGGAATTGGCAGTACAGCCTTGCAGAGTTCAACCCTTGTTGGCTTGTTGAGACTCATTGACATATATCTGCACACTACTGCCCATGTTGTCTATTGTGACAGCAGAGACATACCCTGAAGGAGGCCCTTCATTTTCGTTTTTATTTTTTATTTTCAAAATTATTATTATTGGGGGTTTTTTTGCTCTTATTTTTAATTTTTTTACTACACTTTTCAAATTTTTATTTTTCTCTTTTTTTCCTTTCATTTCTCTTTCCTTTCTCTCTCTCTCTCTCAAACTTGCTCTCTTGCTGAACCACATTGTTCTTCAGCTCCCTTTTTGGTCCTGTCCTGGCCCTAATTTGGATTTCTTTATTTTTCTTTTATTCTCTTTTTCCTTCAGCTGTGTCCTCTGGCCTCACTGCAAATCTTCCCCTATCCTTCTACCTATCTATCCCTCCCTCCCCAACTCCTTCTGACTCGCCATCCCGAAGGGTAAAGTTGCTATATTGAAGAGTTTATTCACTATAAACACATGTTGGGTTGGTCCTCGATTTTGATTTAATTCACACAGTTAAAGGTGATAGATTAATAACTTTCACAAATCGTCATTTTCTAAGATGTAATTGATGCTATGGTGTTGCTGATTGTATCACTTGGGCTAAGGTGTTGTGATTGATCTAATCAGTTG
The DNA here is from genome assembly GCF_053883595.1 of Heterocephalus glaber. Lineage (NCBI taxonomy): Eukaryota > Metazoa > Chordata > Mammalia > Rodentia > Bathyergidae > Heterocephalus > Heterocephalus glaber. The sequence goes on along the minus strand of NW_028258302.1, from coordinate 1,277,901 downwards.
TCCTTCCTGGTATAATGAAAATGAGACAAGCTCAGAGTCATTAGAGACTCAAAACCTAAAGACCAGCTATATCTGGAAGATACCTCTGAGAAGTAATCATTCCATAAGGGTTCTAAATACAAGCAACAAAGATACTTACGATAAGCAATTTTGAAGTATCAACCCAAGAATTAAATGAAGGACAATACCAAAATAAAAATGAGAAGACATTCAACAAAGGCACAAACTCAGACTTCCACCCCAACAAGGGTAAATTCTGGGGAAAACGAGGTGAAAAAGTCCAATAATCAACCACCTGGACAGCCTGAACTGATAGCACAGGAAGGATCAAAACAGATGAATGAGGCCCTAGAAAAATTCAAAACAGAAATAATCTCCCAGATATCTACAGAGATGGTGAGCAGAGTGAAAGACATGATTAGAGGTTCTAGAACAGAAACAGATAAAAAAAATAGATGAGCTCAGAACCATGCTGGAAGCCATGAATGACCCAGCATAAGAAAGAAATGGAAACCATGATCACTCAACATAAGAAAGAAATGAAATCCATGAAACAGATTCAAACAGATATCCAGGAGATTAAAAATTCCATTGAAAGTATGCACAGCAGATTAGGGGAATGTGAAGATAGAATATCAGATATAGAAGACAGGATTGAGGTTAATGACCATGAAAACAGAGATTTCTTAAAAATAGTAACGGACCACGAGAAATCAATCCAGCAGCTGCTAGATGATGCAAAGAAGAATAACATAGGACTGATAGGAGTCCATGAAAACACAGGAGAAAGTACAATTGACATTTAAAAACCTGTTTACAGAAATAATAGTAGAAAACTTCCCAGACAGAGGTAGAGAATTGGACATACAGATAAGTGAGGCATATAGAACTCCAACTAGCCATGGGAAAAAAAAACTACATCTAGATATATAATAGTCAAGATCCCAGAAACCCAACAGAAAAACAAAATCCTACAAGCAGTTAGAGAAAAGAAACAAATCACCTACAAAGGAAAGCCCATCAGAATCACAGCAGACTTCTCAACGCAAACCCTCAAATCAAGGAGAGCCTGAAGTGAAGTATTTCAAGCCCTAAAAGAAAATAACTTCCAACCTAGACTATTGTATCCTGCAAAATTATCTTTCAGAATCGATAGGGAAATTGGATACTTCTGCGACAAAGAACACCTGAGAAATCCCATGAACACCAAACCAGCACTCCAAACACTTCTAAACAATGTCCTAGAAAAAAACAATGAAGGTCAGAACTCCATGAGGCCCAACAGAGGAAAACCACCAAGCAAGTTAAGAAACTAAAGGGAAAGGGGGAAAAATAAGAAATAAAAGAGCCAACAAAAGGAAAACATGACAAGGATGAGTCAATATCTATCAATTATAACCATCAATGTTAATAGCCTCAATTCACCAATCAAAAGAAACAGTCTGGCAGAATGGATTAAGAAGCAAAATCCAACACTATGCTCTGTACAAGAAATGCACCTAACTCAAAAAAAATTCATAGACTGAAAGTAAAAGGATGGAAAACAGTTCTCCACACCACAGGAACCCAGAAAAAAGCAAGGGTTGCAATCTTATTTGCAGACAAAGTAGATTTCAAACCAAAACTAATTAAGAGACACAAGATGCTCACTACATCCTTGTGAAGGGAACAATCCAAGAGGAAGAGATGACAATCCTAAACATATATGCACCAAATACGAATGCCCCCAACTATACAAAACAAATATTAATGGACATGAAAAACCAAATAAGCACTAATACAATTGTAGTGGGGGATCTCAATACCCCACTCTCACAAACAGACAGATCATTGAGACAAAAGATCAACAACAATATTCTAGAAGTGTACCAAAGTATTGAACAAATGGACTTGATAGATGTTTACAGAGTGTTCCACCCCACAATATCAGTATACACATTCTTTTCGGCTGCACATGGGTCATTCTCCAAAATAGACCACATGCTAGTTCAGAGGACATGTCTAAGTAAATGTAAAAGAATTGAAGTTATCCCTGTATATTATCAGACCATAATGCAATACAATTAGAGATCAATAACATGAGAAACCGCAAAACACCCACAAACACATGGAAACTGAGTAACACCCTCCTGAACAACCAATGGATCACAGAGGAAATTAAAGAAGAAATTAGACAGTTTCCACAAGTAAATGATAATGCCAGTACAACATAGAGAAATCTATGGGACACAATGAAAGCAGTTCTATAGGGAAATTTATAGCAGTGAATCCCCATATTAGGAAAACAGAGAGAACTCAAATAAATAATCAAATGCAGAACCTTAAGCTCCTAGAAAAGGAAGAGCATAACAAACCCAAATCTTGTACAAGAGAGGAAATTATAAGGAACAGAGCAGAAATCAATGCAATGGAGACTAAGAGAACAATACAAAAAAAATCAATGTATCAAAGAGTTGGGTTTTTGAAAGAATAAATAAAATCAATAAACCTGTAGCCAACTTTATCAAAAAAAAGGAAAGAAAAGGTGCAAATCCATACAATTAAGAATGAAAAAGGTGAAGTCACAACAGACCCAGCAGAAATTCAGAAGATCATCAATATCTACTTCGAGAACCTGTACTCTAAAAAACTGGAAAACACACAGAAGAAATGGACAGATTCCTAGATACATACAAATTACCAAAGTTAAATGAAATTGAAAATGTAATAAGAAATTACCAACAAAAAAAAGCCCAGGTCCTGATGGTTTCATTGCTGAATTCTAAAAGACATTTAAAGAATAACTATCGCCATTACTCTTTAAACTCTTCAATGAGAGTGAAAGGAAAGCAATACTTCCAAATTCATTCCTGGAAGCAAGTGTTACTTTGATTCCAAAACCAGGGAAAGACCCAACCCAAAAAGGAAACTACAGGCCAATCTCCCTAATGAACATAGATGCAAAAATCCTCAACAAGATACTGGCAAACAGAATATAGAAGGTCATCAAGAAGATCATACACCCTGACCAAGTCGGATTTATCCTAGGATGCAAGGATGGTTCAACATATGTAAATCAATAAATGTAATACACTATATTAACAGACTCAAGGACAAAAACCATACAATTATCTCAATAGATGCAGAAAAGCCATTTGACAAAATCCAACACCCATTCATGATAAAAACCCTACAGAAATTGGAATAGATGGTCTTTATCTCAACCTGATTGAGGTTATCTATGAAAAACCAACAGCCAACATCATGCTAAATGGTCAAAAAGTGAAAGCTTTCACACTAAAATCAGGAACAGGACAAGGATGTCCACTATCACCCATCCTGTTCAATATAGTTTTGGAAATATTAGCCACAGCAATTGGAAAAGAGAAAGAAATGAAAGGAACAAAGATAGGAAAGGAAGAAGTTAAACTGTCATTATTTGCTGATGATAGGATACTTTATATAGAAGACCCAAAAAACTCTGCCAAAATACTTTTAATCTTTTTTTTTTTTTTTTGGTACTGGGGATCGAACTCAGGACCTTGCACTTGTGAGGCAGGAGCCAGAACTATTGAGCTAAATCCCCGGCTCTTAATACTTCTAGTCTTAATTGACAGATTTAGTAGAGTAGCTGGATATAAGGTCAACACTCACAAAACAATAGCCTTGTAGTACACAAATAACAGACTTACTGAGAGAGAAATTAGGGAAATAATTCCTTTTACAATAGCATCCAAAAAAAAAAAAAAGGAAATATCTAGGAATCAATCTAACAAAGGAAGCAAAAGACCTGTATACTGAAATCTATAGCACTCTGAAAAAGGAGATCGAGGAGGATATAAGAAAATGGAAAGACATCCCTTGTTTCTGGGTAGGAAGAAACAATATAGTGAAAATGGCCATACTTCCAAAACTGCTATATAGATTTAATACAATGCAGATTGAAATTCCAACAATATATTTCAGAGAACTAGAGAAAATAATCCAAAAATTCCTTTGGAACCAGAAGAGTCCTAGAATAGCAAAAGCAATTTTAGGCAACAGAGACATGGCTGTGGGTATCACAATCCCCAACTTGAAACTATACTACAAAGCTACTGTGATTAAAAACAACATGGTACTGGCAAAGAAACAGACTTGAGGATTACTGGAATAGGTTAGAAGATGCAGAGCCAGAGATTTAGCTCAGTGGTTTTGCCGCCTGCTACCCAAGTGCAATTTCCCGAGTTTGATCCCTGGTACCAAAAAAAAAGAAAAAAAAAAAGAAAAAAAAGAGGAAACGGTGGAAGATGCAAAACCAAGTCCAAACATACTCAGCCACCTCAGCCACCTCCTTGACAAAGGAGCCAACCACCCCCACTGGAAGAAAAATAGCCTATTTAATAAATGGTGTTGGAAAAACTGGATTTCAACCTGCCAAAGATTAAAGCTAGACTCATGCCTATCACCATGCACTAAATTAAGAGCAAAGTGGATTAAAGATATAAATATTAAGTCAGAAACACTAAACTTGCTGGAAGATAAGTTAGGTAGACCTCTTGAAGACATTGGCATAGGAAAAGACTTTATGAACAAGGCCTCAGTAGCATGGGAGCTAGCACAAAGAATCAAGAACTGGGATCTCATCTTATTAAAAAGCTTCTGCACTGCAAAAGAAAACACCAACAAAGCTAACAGACAACCTACAATGTGGGAAAAAATTTTTAGTAGCTGTACCTCAGACAAAGGACTACTATCTAGAATATATAAAAAAGTGAAAAAAATTCAGAACCTCCAAATTCAAAGACCCAATTCAAAAATGGTCATCTGAAATGAACAGACATTTCTCACACAAAGAAGTAAAAGCAGCAAATAAATACATGAAAAAATGTTCAATATCACTGGTCATTTGAGAAATGCAGATGAAAACAACACTGACATTCCACCTCACCCCACAAAGAATGGCTGCTATCAAGAAATCAATAAATAACAAATGCTGGCACAGGTGTGAGGAGAAAGGAACCCTTCTCCATTGTTGGTGGGAGTGCAGACTGGTGCAACCACTGTGGAAATCAGTATGGAGATACCTCAAAGAACTAGGGCTAGAGGTCCCATTTGACCCAGCTATTCCCCTGCTGGGTATCTTCCCAAAAGAATTAAAAGAATCATACCACAGTGATATAGGTGCACTCATGTTTATAGTGGCACAGTTTGTAATAGCTAAAACTTGGAAACAGCCCAAGTGCCCATCAACTGAAAACTGGATAAAGAAGATGTGTTTTTTTTAATATAAAATGGAGTACTACTCAGCCACAAAGAACAAGAAACTATAGACATTTATGGCTAAATGGATGCATATTGTGGCCTTACTCGTAAGTGAAATAAATAGGGCACACGTGTAAATACCAAATAGTTTCTCTAGTGTGAGAAACTGAAATTATAAGGATTAAAATGATTAAAATGAATCATTGATAATTTGAAATAGGAAGAAAAGGTCCAAAGGGTAGGGGTGGTGGGAGGGGAAGGGGAAAGGAAAGAAGGGAAAAGAAAACTTATGAGCAAAGAAAAAAATGGAAACGAAGTCTATGTAAATAGGGACAGGTGGAAGAGTCGAAGGGTGCACTGGTAATGCAGAAAAAGTAAGAACAAAGATACATCATGTACAGGTACAAGCACCCAATGATAAATATAAACATATTATATACCTAAAATATACCAATAAAAGAATTTAAGGAAAAAACCCAACAACACTGAGATTCAATCTCATTCTTAAAAATGGCTGTCATCAAGATATCACCCAATAACAAGTGCGGGTGATATTGTTGGAAAAATGAACCCTTCTCCATTGTTGGCAGGAATGTAAATGGGTACAACCACTATAGAAATCAATATGGATACTCTTCAAAAAAGCTAAAGCTAGAGGTTCTATTTGATCCAGCTATCCCCCTTAGATGTCTTCCAAAAAGCATTAAAACATGATTATGCATGTGTACAGCAGTACAATTTATAATAGATTAAACTTGTAAACAACCCATATACCCATCAACAGATAAATGGATAAAGAAGATGTTGTGTTTATAAACAATGGAGTACTACTCTGACATAAAGAAGAATAAACCTGACACATTTTTAGATAAATTGATGCATCTCAAGACCATAATTTTAAGTGAAATAAATCAGACACACAAGTTTGAATATCATGTTGCTTCTCTTATGTGAGAAACCCAAAGGGTAAGTAAAGAGCAAAGTGGAAGATAGATATTGACAGGTAAGAAGAACTTGTTCAAATGGGAAGTGGAACAAGAGAGGGGAAGGGAAGAAAGAGAAGAAGGATTAAAAAAAAGAGAGAATGTAAGGGAAAAAATGGGAAGAAAGCTTTTGTAAATGGGGAGGGGAAGGTTGAGGGGAGGAGAGGGCAATGGGAAAAAAGAAGGAAGATATATTATTTACAGGTGCAATTTTCCCATGATGAATGCAATCATTACACATGCCAAACATATACCAATAAAAACTTTAAAAACTAAAATAAAATTAAGAAAATGGGTATTTATACACAATGGAGCATATGTACTCGGCCAAAAAGAGAGATCACTGTAAGCTATTTGTAGGAAAACGGCTGCACATTGAGATTATAACACTAAGCAAAATATAGCAGGCATAAAAGGCTAAATATTGCATAGTTTCTCTTGTATGAGAAACCCAAAGTATAGATAAATTGAAGATAGATAATAATAATAAAAGATAAATAATAGGAAACGGAGATAGAATTTTGCAAATGGGAAAGGGGTCTAAAGATGCAGATGGGAGGAGGGTGTGGAAGGGGGAGGGAGGGGAAGTAAAGAGAATTAAAATGTGTTGTATACGTGTACCAAATCTGCACAATGAATGTAATCATTATATACTACAAACATGTACTAATAAAAAATTTAAAAATTAAATTAATAAAGAAAAAACTACACCTCATACATAGACTGAAAGTGAAAGAATAGAAAACAATATTCCACACAAACCTGGCTCTAAAGCAAGCAGAAATAGCTTACTCATATATGAAAAACCTGACTTCCAGAAAAAATTAGTCCAATGAGGCAAAGAAAGTCACTACATATTGCTTTATCTTTTTTTTTTTTTTTTTTGGTATTGGGACATTGTGCTTGCAAGGTAGGCAGCAGCACCACTGAGCTAAATCCTCAGCCCTACTACATATTGTTAAAAGGGGCAATCCACCAAGAAGATACAGTAACAGTTGTAAACATATATGCACCACACATTGGTGCACCAAATTTCATAAAACAAACACCATTCAACATAAAGGGACATAGAAGTCCCAATACAATAACAGTGAGTGATTTTAATATTCCATTCTCACCATTAGACAGGTCATCAGACAAAAAAAAAAGAAAAGAAAAAAAGAAACATCAGAATTAAACTAGACCACAGATTAAACGTCCATGGAACATTTTATGCAAAAACTGCAAAATAAAAATTCTTCTCAGTATTTCATGGAACTTTTTTGAAAACAGATCATATTTTGGGCCACAAAGCAAGCCTCAACAAATACAAACAAAAAGTGAAATAATTTCTTTCATCCTACCAGGTCAGAATGAAAGGAACCTAGAAATCAACAGCAAAAAACACCATAGAAATTATACAAACACATGAAGATTGAACAATTTACTTTTCAATGATCACTGGGTCATTGAAGAAATTAGGGAGAAAATTTTAAAAATTCCTACAATCAAATGAAAACAAATACAACAATCAAGAATCTTTGGGATACAGCAAAGGCAGTTCTAACAGGGAAGTTTATAGCTACAGATACATAAAAAATCAGAGAGGGTCGGGAATTTAGCTCAGTGGTTCACCTGCCTGGCAAGTGCAAGGTCTGGAGTTCGATCCCTGGTACCAAAAAAAAAATCAGAGGGATCTCAAATAAATAACCAAATGATGCACACCAAATCTCAGAAGACAAGAACAAACAAAGCCAAACCCAAATGAAGGAAAAAAACTAATAGAGATCAGAGCTGAAATTAATGAAACATAAAAAAATACACAGAATCAATGAAACAAAGAGTTGGTTCTTAGGAATGATAAACAAGATTGATAAATCATTAGTAAAACTAACCAAAAGAAAGAGAGAGGACTGAAATCAATACAATTACAGATGAAAAGGGTAATGTTACAATGAAATCAGATGATTATTAGAGAATACATTTAAAACTTATATTCTAATACATTTGAAAATCTAGAATAAATAAATAAATTTGCAGACATATATGATCTACCAAAAATGAACCAAGAGGATATAAAAAACCCAAACAGATCAGTAACAAACAATGAGATTTAAGCAATAATGAAATGTCTCCTAACAAAAAAGTCCAAAACTAGGCAGATTCACTGTTGAATTTTTACAAGACCACTAAAAAAGAACTAACACCAATTTCCTCAAACTATTCCATAAAATAGAAAGCAAAGGAATGTTTCCAAACTCATTCTATGAGGCCAACATCACCCTAATATCAAAACTGGATAAGGACACAACAGCAGAAAAGAAACTGTAGATCAATATCCTTTATTAACATAGATACAAAAATCCTTATTAATTTCAGTTCGTTGAGAAATCTCCAGACTGATTTCCACGATGGTTGTATTAGTTTTAGACACACAAGGTTAAATATCATATGATATCTTTCATCTGAGTGAGGCACAGTACAAACAAAGAAAATAATATAGGATGGATAAGAAAGAGACAAGGAGGAGGATCTCTTGCAATAGGAAAGTGCTCCAAGGGAAACTAGGACAGGGATGAGGAGGAGGGGAAGGGGAAATAAGAAGAATAAAGATATGCCATGTACACTAACCTAATAACTCCAATTAATGTAAACATTATACCCCATAACAGGAGTTAAGAAAAATAATATCAACAAATATGAAAAAGGCAATAGGGAACTGGGTGGGGAAGGGAGGAGGAGCATGGAAGGAGAAAGAAATTTTTTTAAAAAAGAAACAAGCTGTAATATGTACATGTAACCACTTCAAAGATGATTGTAAATTGCATGAATTGCAAACATGTACTAAGTTTTCAAGGAAAAAAATCCTTATTAAAATACTTACAAACTCAATTACAAACCAGCACATTAAAAAGAGCATCCACCAGGACTGAATTGGCTTTATTCCAGGGTAAGGATAACTGAATATATACAAATCAATAAACATAATATACCACATAAATAATATAAATCACATAATCCTCTCCATTGACACAGAAAAAGCCTTCAACATAATTCAACATCTCTTCACGATAAAAGTTCTGAAACAACTAGGTATTTAAGGACAATATCTCAATATAGCGAAGGCCATATATTCAGTGTGATTGAAATATACAGTAAATATATAAACTAAAAATAATTATTGCAGTAAAAGGCACATTGCTGTTAATTTCCTTCAAAAAACTCCCTTTCACTTCAAACACATTTATCTTATCACTGGAGCAATTCTGGAAGTCCTCTTTCATGGTTGACTCAATGTCCTGAATTGATTAACAGTGCTTACCGTTCATGGTCATTTGGACCTTGAGGAAGTGCCAAAAGTCACATGATTCCAGATCTGGTGAATAAGGTGGATGAGGGGATGCACAATAATGTTTTTATGAACTTGCCTTTTCCATTGGATGGCACTCAGAAGTAGCATTCACTATAGTTTTGGTCAGACCTCTTAAAGACACTCATGAAAGAGGACTTCCAGAGCTACTTCAGAAAATGGCAAGAAATATGGAACGAGTGTGCTCACAGTGAGGGGGAGTGTTCTGAAGGGGGTTAATAGGAATGTGTCATTGGTGTAATAATTTTAAAAATTTAAACAGTCACCATATATTTTGATCATACTTCATATGACAAACTCATATGACAAACTCATATCACAATCAACATCATTCTGAATGGGGAAAAAACTGAAAACATTTCCTCTAAAATCAGGAATGAGGCAAGGACATCCACTCTCACCTCTCCTGTTCAATATAGTTCTTGAAAGTTAAGCTAAAGCAACTAGGCAAGAGAAATAAATTGAAAGGGATATAAATAGGAAAAAAGTAGTCAAATTATCTTAGTTTGCAGATGATATGATTCTATACTTAGAAGACCTAAAGACTACACCCAAAGAATTTTAGAGCTGACAAACTAATTTGGCACAGTAGTAGAAAATAAAATGAACAGCTTTTCTATACACCAACAACAGAGAATCTGAGAAAGAAATCAGGAAAACAATTCTATTCACAATAGATTAAAAAAGTAAAATGTCCAGGGGTCAATCTAACCAAGAAGGTGAAAGACTTCTAAATGAAAATATCAGGACTATGAAGAACAAGTTAAAGAAGACACTAGAAGATGGAAAGGAACTTCCCCTCCCATTCTCCATGTTCATGGATAGGAAGAATTAATCTTGTTAAAATGGCCATATGACTAAAAGTTATCTATAGAGCTACAGATTCAATGCAATTCCCATCAAAGTACAAATGACATTCCTCACGGAACTAGAAAAAAAATTCTAAAATTTGTATGGAAACACAAAAGACTCAGTCAAAACAATCCTAAGCAAAAGAAACAAAGCTGAAAGCATCACAATATTCAGTTTCAAAATATACTACAAAATGATAATAACAAAAATAGCACGATACTGGCATAAAAATAGACATGTAGAGCAATGGAGCAGAATAGAGGAAAAAGAAACAAACCCAGGTAACTCTGGCTCTGATTTTGGACAAAGACACCAAAAATACACACTGGAGAAAAGACAGCCTCTTTAACAAATAGTGCTGGGAAAACTGAATACCCACCTGTATAAGACTGAAATTTGATCACTGTCCTTCACCCTATACACAAGGAATTAATAATGAATCAAAGACCTAGGCATAAGTCTCATAACTTTGAAACTGCTAAAAGAAAAAAGAAGGGAAATGCTTAACATCATAGGTACAGGCAAAAACTTCCCGAATAGGATTCCAATAGTGTAGAAAATAATAGAAAGAACAAACAAATACAACTACATAAAATTTAAAATTTCCACACAGCAAAAGGAACAACAAATAGAGTGAAGAGACATCTTACAGGATGGGAGCAAACCTTTACCAGCTACTCTTCTGACAGAAGATTAGTATCTAAAATATATAAAAACTCAAAAACTTAAAACTCAAAAATCGAATAGCTCAATAAATGGGCAAATGAGTTGAACAGATATTTCTCAAAAGAAGAAGTGCAAATGGCCAGTAAGTATATGAAAAAATGTTCAACATCTTTGGTCATTAGGGAGATGCAAAGCAAAACTATACTGAGAAAAAAAAACTATACTGAGATTCCAACTCACTCCAAGTCAGAATGGATATGATGAAGAATACAAAATACAATATATGCTGGCAAGGATACAGGGAAAAAAGGAATCCTTCTACACTGCTGTGAGAAATGTAAATTAGTACAGTCAGAATGGAAATTAGTAGGGAGGTTCCTTACAAAACTAAAAACACAGTTACCATTTAATCCAGCTATAGCACTCCTTAGTATATACTTGAAATCAGTATACTATAAGGATACCTGCATGTTTATTGCAGCACAATTCACAATAACCAAGATATGGTACCAGCCTAAGTGCCCATCAACAGATGAGTGGATAAAGATAAAGAAAATGTGGTATTTATGCACAATCAAGTATTAGCAGTAAGGAAGAACAAAATTCTATTGTTTGCAAGAAAGTGGATGGATTTGGAGACCATTATGTTGAGTGAAATAAGCCATACTCAGAAAGAGGAGTATCACAAGTTCTCCCTCATATGTGGAATCTAAAACAAGATGACAAAAATGTAGGTAGGAGACAATTATTAGACAAAAGGAAGAGAATTAGAAGGATGCAAAGGGGGTGTAAGGGTGGGTAATATGGGGGACAGATATGATCAAATATAAATTATATTCATTGAACTCCCTAAAAAGTAAAACTAGGAAGTAGGCCAGGGCAAGATTGTAATGGGAATGAAAATGGCCAAAATGTATCATATGTATGGATGAATTTGTCAAAATAAAACAAAAAGCAAAGCTAGCATTTATTGAAAGATTACTGAATGCCAGGCTCTGTACTAAGCCCTTTTCCAATATTATCATATTTGGTCATCACGACTTCTGTGAGAAGAGTTACAAACCTCAGAGTAGTTAAGTGACTTCTGAAAATTCACATCCCTAGTAATTGGTAAAACCAAGTCTTTCATCCTGGTCTGTCTGGCACTAAAATCCAAGCTCTTAATCCTACCTTCACCATCATCTCTGTCTCAAATAATATCACCACACATTCTGCAGAAGTCTCAGCACCCTATTCCTCTCCACCATGGGCCAGGGTAAGAAGTTATCTTTACAGAGTCCAGATCTTCCTGCCCATGGAAGAGTTCTTGGGGAGTTGGTGACTGCAAGTCCTGCTTTGTTCAGCCCCTCAAATCTTTAGCTTTAAAGCCTCACTCTGGAGCACCACTCCAGCCCATCAATTTGAGGAAAGCTTGTTTCACATCCTTGTTTCTTAGACTGTAGATGACAGGGTTGAGGAAGGCTGTGGCAATGTTATAGAAAAGGGCCATTTTCTTGCCACTTTTTGATAAGGAGCCAGAACCAGGGCTCATGTACATGATGATGCATGGAATGGCAAACATAGTGACCACAGTGATGTGGGAGGCACAGGTGGAAAAGGCCTTGATCCGGCCTTGGGCTGAGCGGATCTTCACAATGGTGGCAAAGATGTTGGCATATACAATGACAATCAGGGAGAGAGGCACCACAATGACATTGAAGCCTGTGATGAAGTCCACCAGGTCATTGAGGGATGTGTCTGCACAGGCCAGCTTCAGAACGGCAGGAACCTCACAGAAGTAGTGGTCGATTTCATTAGGACCACAGTAGGGCAAATGCATAGCAAAGAAGGTATAGCACAGGCCACCAACCACACCATAAGCTGCACAGATACCCACCATGAAGAGACACATCCCATGGCTCATGATGACCTTATACCTGAGAGGGTGGCAGATGGCCACATACCTGTCCACAGACATGATGGAGAAAAGCCAGGACTCGGTGACCCCAAAGAGGAGGAAGATGTACATCTGGGCCACACACCTAGCAAAAGAGATGGCCCTCCTCTTGCTGAGAATATGCACAAGCATCTGGGGCACCGTAGTGGTGGTGTAGCACACGTCCAGCATGGAGAGGACACTGATGAAAAAGTACATGGGTGTGTGGAGGCGCAAGTCCTGGCGGATGAGCGTGATAAGGAGGCTGTTGCTCACAAGGATCAGCATATAAAAGACTAAAAAAAAGGTGAAGAGCAGAGGATTGGTCCTGGAATTGGATCTGAAGCCCAGTAGAATGAATTCTGTCACGGTGGACTGGTTAAGCTCCTGCATTGTAATCTGCCTGTTGAAAGAGTTTTTAGGATATGTGACTTATTGAATGTCAGTGTCAAAGTTGCATAAAGAATTTGCACACTATTTCATTTACATTATCTAACAGTATCGGGGGGTTTGAATTAGGAGATAGAGGCACCAACATATAATTCCCAATTATAGTTTGAGATTTGGTTCAGCATTTAATTGAGGGTCATCAGTTGAAAATGGTGAGGGCCAAGCTGGGCGTGGTGGCACTCACATGGCTTTATTTTGTCTCCATTATTTATCCCCTTTTCTGTTTTCTCTTGGGACTCTAGAAATTGCTAATCCTTTTATGAATAAAGATTAGGATAAGGAGACTATTATCTTCATGAATTGGGTTAAAGTTTTTATTACTACCAGGATATCATTGAGCATTAAAGTCAATGCTATATACAATAAAGGTTAGAGTCCATATTTAAGATTTAGTTTTCCTTGATGATTGATTTCATGGTGTTATCCATCATTCAATAATTTTTATGAGCGTGAGCATTGTGACATGGTGCAAATGTGAGGGGTGTTATTCTAGATATTGGGGCAGGATATTTTATAGTCAAAAAAGATCTTGGATAAACTGAGTATAGTTCTATGAATAACTTTTAGAATTACCAAAATAAAAATATTTGTCTTTGCATACATATAAAGGAGATATACTCTTCATTATATAGTACAATTTGTACAATTAATTTTTTTGGTCATACCTTCTTAATGAGGAACACTTCAGAGACTCTCCCCTTGGGGAGGGGATTTAGCTCAGTGGTTCTGCTGCCTGCCTCACAAGTGCAAGGTCCCAAATTCAATCCCCGGAACAACAACAACAAAAAACCAGACAAATAACTCTCCCCTTTGCACTGTCCATATGGTGCCAAATATATTGCTTTTGCCTTGGTGGAAAGAATGAATATATAAAGATTTTTTAAATTTCCCTATGTTTGGGTTTACTTTTTAATATTCATTATCTTTCCGGTTTTATGACTCAGAAAAATTTATGCTTTCAACTAACATTCAACTAACATTGGATATGGTGGGAAACTATGCAGAAGTAAATCCATAAAAAGTAGAGTTTAGTGAAAAGGGCAATTTATTGGAAAGGGTTAATGATGCCTGGCTGAGCACACTGTCTTAGCTGACCTCCTTACCTGATTATGACCTCCCACTTTGGTACCCTAGATTCACATCTTTCTTTCAATTTCTTTGTGAATTGTCACAGAAACATTTAATATTGTATCTCCAGGAACTGCCTTGACTTTATAAAGAATATTTTGTACAAACAGTTGACATCATGTTTCATGCTAAGTCTATACAGCATGCAACAGGACCTTCAGGCCAAATATAACTCAGAGACATATTTTGTTCCAATTGTCTAGTATAAGAATGTTTAACTGTCAATATTTAAAATAATTCAGCTTATCCACATACAATTAGACCTTCAGGACCACAAATTAGATTTGGTCACAAAGACCAATGTTAATATTGGCAATTGTCAGGAGGTGAGTATGTGATTTTCCTTTTGAAGGAAATGTGAGCTCCTCCACCTCTCAGTTTGAAATATTCCTATTCCTTCATTATTATTATTTTGCATAGATTAGTTTGATGCACTTGTACTGCCTGTGTGACCCCTCTGGCATCTGTGGTCTCCATTCTAGTACTGTAGTAAAATTATGTGCTGCTCTAACCATTGTTCTGTATCACTCAGAATATTTTATCCAAGAGAATAAGGGTGGATATGAGAAAGGAGGATAGAAAATGAAGGAAGACTGTGGACCTGGAGAAGACCCTGCAAAGAACAGGACAGAAAGCTCTTCTGGCTCCCTAGGCTGTGCTCCCCTGAGCTGTCCTTGGGAATCAGCTTGTACGGGTTAATATACAAGCCTTTATTGGTTAAAGTAAGCTTGTTTTGCATAAGAGATTACCTGGGAAGAAACAGACCAAGGATGGTAGCCTGGTTAACTCCTCATACATAGAGAAGTTCACCCAGGAGACAGACTGGTCACCCAGATTAGAATGACTCAACCCAGGATGAGACAAGAGCAGTTTAGCAAGGGAAGGACTGTGGTCACGATGAGAAAAGAGATGAGCTTAGGGTCTGAATTCCCAGGGCCTCGGAGATCTCTCAGGATGGAAACTAAGGAGAAACAAAGCTCAAGCTCAGGCTGTTGTTGCACTAGGCACATGGTGATGCAACGAAAGCCCTGGATGACTAAGGCTTCATGAACAGCTTTGCAGTTCTTACTATGTGACCTGTGCAAGTCACTTCAGCTCTCTGAGTCTTAGCCGCCTCATTTGTATGGTGGGGATGTCACAAAGTGGCTAGGAGGTTGGGCATGATGAAGGGTCCTGGGCCCATGCCTGTGAATAAAGCAGAACATGAACAAACACACAGAAACAAACAAGGGGCTGCTGGTGTCCCTCCTGAGTGAGTCCAGGAGGTGGGAACATAAACCACAGAGACACTTCTTTGCCTCCTAAACCACACAGAGAGCCCAGCAAGTGCACCAGCTGAGGAGTGGAGGAAACAGACTGCAGAGGTGCAGCTAGTCAGGGAAAGACCCAGGCCTGCTCTGAGTTCTGGCCACATGTACAGGCTCCCTCATGAGAAGCCCAGACCTCAGCTGCATGTCTTACAGTAGGTGGACCCAGGACAAGATGAGACACCAGGTGACTCCCAGCTATCACCCAGCTAGGGTAGGAAAAGCCTTTATCACATTAATTATAAAAAAATATTGGCCTTCTGAACATGCACACAAAGCCTGGACATTTGTATTTAAGCAGCTGTCCTGATCACTGCTCCTGTTTATGTCCTTATAAAAGCTGGGCCTTTATTCATGCCGGTGCTTAGTTTGCTGTGTGACTTTGTGCAAGTCATCTAACTTCCTTAGCCCCCATGATCTCACCAGTAAAACTAGGGTGGTGAATGATCTGCCATGGTGCCTCTAGGACACACATTCAACACTTTCTGCTTGTGCCTAGATTTGTGGCCAGGAGGTTGGAGCTGTAGAGATAGAAGAAAGGGCCCCAGAGCCCACAGTCCCACCTCTCCCTAGGTGACTCCTATGGACTATGGATAAACATCCTCCAAGGAGGACTTTCAAGGTTGAAACAGGCAGGGAGGTATGGATGGTGAGGGATAGCGCTCTCTCCTAGCCTGGGCACTCCCTGAGAATGGAAATGGCAATGCATGTTGGACTGGGTGACTGTTTTCCTGTGAAGTGTGAAATCTTACACTTTGAGATATACAGTCATACTTTAGTACTCAGTTGCTTTGAGACTTTTCAAATTTGATACTTGGTTCATTTTGATGTGAAAATTTTGTTTGGCACCCATTGTTTGTTTGATACTCCATGCTCAAACTAGAACTTGTCGATGCTGCTTGTCTGCTACACTTTCCAGCCAAACAGTTTGTTTAGTACTTGTTATTTTTGGCATTCATTGCACCCCCCAGAATGAATTAACAATGAGTATTGAGGTTCCACTGTATACACTTTCAATTTTTTAAGGTCTCAAACCTTTTTGAAGTCACTCTAACTACCCTTACCCCATCCGCTTAGCCCGCTATCTTAGCAGTTAAAGCCTCCTTGCTAACCACTAGTACATTTCTCTCATTTTACCAAAGCACAGAGAAGGGAAGCATCTGGGCCGAGGCAGTACAACAAAATAATGTCTGAATAAGGTGAGCACTGAGCAGATTGTCCCCCAGGCCAGCCTCCTGCAGTCCCAAGTGCTGCTCTCAGAGATGAAACAGAACATGAGACTTGGGGACAGAGGGATCCTGATGATGTGAATCACATCGGCTCTTGAGATGTGGGGTCCTCCTTACACAGGACTATGATGAGAGAGTCAGCCCAGTCTTACCTCCAGTTTGTGCCTGCAAAATGAGGGCAGAGGCTGCAGCAACAATGCAAGTGACAAATCTCTGTTTCCTCAGGTTTTCTTGCCTTTTGATGAGTTTGTGTCTTCATCCAGAGCAAAGTCTGGGGATTGGTTTCTATTCTCACTTTCCTCGGCTGGCTTGCTGTGTGCTTAGACCAATTGCTTGATCCCTCAGAGCCAGTCACAGCTAGATCTAATGAAGACCTGTGGTCAGTGGGGTGAGAAGAAAGAAATGGATTGTTTGAAAGGTCCTGGTACAGGGTTAGTTTGCTTCCCCCAAGTTGACTGACGGTGGGCTCAGTTACTAGCTTTGGTCCCTTGCCATGATACAATAGAAATCAGAAATATTGTTGGCTTTTTTATTTTGGCCCCTTATATTTATCTTCTTTTCTTCTGTCTCCTCTGCTACTGTATAGACTACAAGATGAAAGACTCAGGACAACCAGTTTTGAATTTTCACCTTTGCCATTTACTGGTCTTGACACTGGTGGTTAAATAGTCCTTATCATAGAAAGAGAAGGTTAACTGCAGTAATATCTGTTCTTAAAATACATGAATTCTCCTTTTTCTTCCCTTCTTTCACCAATCTTCCTGCTCCTCTCTTCTTTTCTCTAGAATCAGCAGAGGCCTTTAGAGATAAGAATGGTCCAGGGAACAGGCAAAACTAGAAATCAGAGAGAATGATGAAAAAAGAAGGGAGGGAGGGAGAGAGAGAGAGAGATGAGGAGCACAGGGGCATAGTTGGGAGAGAGCACTGTGCTAAGAGCACAGACGATGGTGTGGGGAGAGAGGAGTGGGGCTCACAAGAAGGTAGCAGGTGGGAGAGTGTTCTTTGCCCTCTATATGTTAGAAGAGTGGTAGAGGACTGCCTATAAACAACATAGGAAAGGAGACATTAAGACCTAATGGAAGACTGGTGGTGGTGGTAGTGGGGACCAAAAATGGCAAGGAAGAAAAGGAGAAGGAGACAGAGAGAGAAAGGAGAAGACGAAGAATGTTTTCGATGCTGAGCAAGTAGGTGCAAAAAGTGTGAGATGTAGGAGGCTGAGAACAGGACAGTTGGACCTTGAAGAACAGGGCAGAGAAGAAGGGCAGGGAGAAAAAGAAAGAAGAGGAACAGGAGGAGGAGAAGGAGGAGGGAGAAAAGAGGAGAAAAATTGAGAAATCAGACAAGGGGAAATAGGGAAGGAGTGGAATTGGGGGAGAGGAGCGTGCCAGGGCTGGAATAAGAGCCTGAGGACAGGCAGAAGGGGCAACTGCAGACTGTGGACAATAAGAGAGCTAGATAGAGTGGTGGGGGCCAGAGATGCAGGTGGTAGAGGAGGATGGGCAGTGAACCAGGTACCAGGGAGACCCATGAGAGGAAAGCATTGAGAATCAGGAAGGGTGAGGGCGAGGAAAGATTATAAGTGGCTAAGGGGTGGTGGCTGTGGGCAGGGAAATCCAAAGTCAGAGGAAGCCTATGAGTGAAAATTGGAGAAGTCAAGAGAGAAGGAAAGGCAGAAAGAATGAGTTCAAACTCAGGCAGGTAACATCAGAGCCAGAGGATGGAGAAATTGGACATAAAAATTAGGAAACAAAGGCAGCCAACAGAAACAGAGTCAGAGAGAAATGGAAAGCAATAAAAAAGAGACAGACAGATAACAATAGGCTGATGGAATGAGACAGGAGAATAGACAGATTCACAGCAAAGAAGAAGATTGGTTCAGGCAGCGTGTGCATGCTCACATAGACATGGACAGGGATGGAGGCAGCATCAGGCAGCCACCAGCAGGAAGTGCACACCAGCCTGGGCTCCCACCTGGAGCTCTCAGACAGGGAGGCTGGAGATGGGTGCAGCTGGCAACTCCCCAGGAGGACTGAGGACGCCGATACCCTGAGCTTATACTCTTTCAGGAAAGGTGGTGTGGACAAATCCCTCAGCCTCAGGGGGCCACTTCTGTGTGGCAGTAGGCCCAGGGGTTCTAGGCAGCACACACCACAGACACCTCAAGGCCAGAGAGAAAGCACTGAGCTCCTGTGTGTCTCACTCCCCAAGGACACTCAGACCTTGCCTTTCCTGGAGTCCAAGTCAGGCTGGGGAGGTGGTCACGGGGGCATGTATGCTGGGCTCACACAGGGCCCCAGGGCAAGTCTTTTCTCAGTGGCTCCTCCTTCTCCAGGAAAACAAATGAGGTGCCCTGGGAATCTGGATGATAAAGGCCATGAAATTTTCCTGACCCAATGCCAGGACATTCCCAGGGCTGTTATAACCATTAGGTGCTGTAGGCACAGGGTCTAGGGCCCTTGACCTTTCAGGGTCTATGGACATGTTAGAGACTTGAAAGAAAAAAATTTTAGGCTCAAAAACAGGCATCATTCAATGTGCTAACAATGTCACTTTCACTTGTTAGTTGGTTAAACAGCCTTGATATTATAAATTTTCACAAAATCATCATCTAAAAGTTACCTACTCTAAATAAATTACAATGGTTTTAGAGTTGCTTTAGTTTGGATCATCTATTTGTTCCCTGGATTCAGCTCCAGCTCTTTTGTAGGCATTCTCAATTTTTTAAAACTTAAAGTAAAGCATATAAACTGATAATGGAATATAAATGATTAAATATAATTTTCTCAAGCTTTCTTCTTAAGATTATATGGATTTCTGTTAAAACTTCTGAAATAAAATGATTCTCAATCTATTAAAAAATAGGCATCATGAGGCCCAGGGATTTAGCACAGTGGTTCCACCACCTGCCTTACAAGTGGAAAGTCCCAAGTTCGATCCCCAGTACCAAAAAAAAAAAAAAATAGGCATCATGAAAAATGGAAAATAAATATTAGAAATGTTAAAATGACTATTAAATACAACCTTTTGTCAGTAAACTCTAATACATTAAACTTTTGCATAGTTATATAAAATTATAATGAATGTGGAACGTGGATACATTTTAATATGTATCTTGTACAGTATGATACCTGTGTAAGTCTTAAGCTCCCTGGTGGCCTCTTGTATCTCAGCTCTCTCTGAGGGTGCATTTTGGAATTTCACATCCCTCCATGAGGGGCTTTTCTCTTCCACATGAAGACCACAGGAAGAGAGAAGGGGTCAGAAATGTGGTAGAGAAGATTCAAGGCAGACGGCAGAACTTCCATCTTGGCATTCTGAGTCAGCGTAGACAGCAGTGAAGAGTGTGGAGCCTCACTTTTTTTTTTTTTTTTTTTAGTTTACAGAGTTTGGCTTTATTTTGCAGTATAGAAATCATTTGGAGCCATTTTGAGACAGACATCGTTAAAGTAGAGGCTCTGTCAAATCAATACTGCATTGCAGCTTGGTCCACTGAAGAAGCCACACCTGGGATACAAAAGATGCTTCTACATTTTACCTGCTTTATAGATAAGTTCCTTTCCCCTTCTCTCAATTTTCCTAGGTTAAAACAACACATACTGGCTTTCTCCAAACACTCCCTTAGTATAGAGTTGGTTAGAAATACTTGTCCACATGAACCAAACTTGTGGCTATACTATTTGGGCCCTGCCCATCATTATTTGATTATAACACAAAATACATATAGGGAAAACTTAAGGATGCTGTCCTAAAGTAAGGAATATTCAATTTAGAATCTCACTAATGTCAAGATGGCACACATTGTATGAACTCAGCTCTTGAGCAGCAGAAACACAAAACTGCAAAGTCTACACTGATTAAAAGATACAAATACTGTATCAAGTTCTCTGAATTGGTATCACAACCTTTTTAAAACTGTTCCTTCACTAGAAAAAAGCCAGCTTGGTTAAATTGCAATGGTAACCCGTCAGTCTGAATAGCCAATCCATGAAAAGTTAATACATAAGATTAGAAAGATGAAGGGGAGTATTCACTGGTACAGCACTCTTCAAAC
This sequence comes from Heterocephalus glaber, assembly GCF_053883595.1. Taxonomy (NCBI): domain Eukaryota; kingdom Metazoa; phylum Chordata; class Mammalia; order Rodentia; family Bathyergidae; genus Heterocephalus; species Heterocephalus glaber. Next base: position 1,256,748 of record NW_028258302.1, on the reverse strand, counting down.
TCCATTGTGATTACAAAAGCAGGCCTTACAATATTGATTTCATACAATATGTATTATTTGCCAAATTTTTAATTTGTCCCAGTTAGATATTAACACGTACTGCTGTTAGTCTTCTCCATAGACGTCATTTTTCTTGCGCTTCATTTCCTCAAAGTCAAACTCAGATCCTGTCATCCTTTTATAGATGTCTTTAATGTCATCACAGCTTGTCTCAAAGAGAGTTGTAGCATCATATGCATGGGAAATAAAGATCTGGCTGTCTGTTCCCAAGTCCTTTGGTACAAGGAGGTCACTGATGCTAACAAATTTCTGTTCAATTGGTTCCAAGAGCTCCAAAGCTGGTCTGATTTCTTTCTCAGGTTCCTTGGTTTCCACAGTTGTACTAACAATAGCAATGTACTTCCCTTGTGCTGCCACATTGTGTGCAGAGGAGATCATGCAAACATAGATATCTGATTTTCAATTGACTTGGTTCTGTGGAATAATTATCTGGCAGGAATTGGCATTGTTGGTATTCTTGATGGGGTGGCTGAGGATGCATATAACTCTAATTACCTGGCCCACTTTTTCTACCCAATCTTTTACATAACTTGGGTCACAGATGAGCTGCTTACAGCAAGCAATCTCTCCTTCAGATTTTATACCAACCACTTTTCCATTCTGCACAATTTCTTCATTTGGTTTATTCAGCATGTAGGTACTGCCATAAATAGCACTTAGCCTTGCAAATCCTTGTGGCAGTTCTCCAAGGCCATAACATGGATAAAGGTATGGGCTTTTGCCATATCTTGCCAAAGACTCACTGTAAAGTTTAATTCTAACAATGGTCTCACAACATGGCTGATCTAAGTAGTCATCAGTTTGGTATAATGCAAGAGAATGACCAGTAAAATCTATAACATCTTGGTCCAGGTCAAATGTCTTATACATAGCTCTCATTGTGGTCTTCTTAGGATCAACGCCCTCAAAAGTTCTAGGGTCTTTTTCATCAAAGTTGCCAACATACACTAGGAACTTTCTGAAGTGATGTTTTTCAAACAGTCCTATTAAGCTAGATGCCAGGGCTTCTGCTTCAGTAGAAGGAACTTTGTAGATTTTTCCTCCCTTACAGACAAAACTCCCTTCGATCACTCTGAAATCCATGTATCGAGTAACTTCTGTATACAGCAGCATCTTAACCAGCTGACCATTAGCCATCAGGAACTTGGGAATTAAGTCAACATTCCAGTCTCTTCCTCTTCCCATTGATGCTGGAGGTACTCCTGGTAATTTAAATCTTTTGTATAAATCTTCCAGTGGTGTTATAGATGCACTTTCTCCTTCATAATGTGGATTTTGATCCATGTGAAGAACTTTCTTCCCATTCACTGACATTATACTTGACAGGATACATTCCATCAGGCCAGTGCCCAGCACAATCACATCGCATTCCTCATTCATGACTGGGCAGGGCGAGGACTGAAGATCCGAAAGAGGAGAAAGCGCCGGGTCTCCGCTGCCACCCTAAGGAGGCGGGAAGATGCTCAGGCCGTTCTCGTACCTGAGGGAAAAGGGAACACCAGAGGAGAGGTAAAATGGAGCTGATGAGGAGGTGAGGCCAGCTGCCACCTCAGACGGGAAGAGAAGAGCGGAGAAGAGAGGAGAGGGAGGGCAGAGAAGGGGGAGCCTCACTTTTGATATCTTTGCCCAGAGGGGAGGGAGGTGCTCAGTCCTTGCTGGAAAACAAAACAAAATAAAACAAAACAAAACACCAACTTCGTGCTCCATCTTTTCTGAGCATGAGAAATTCACTGGTTCATGGAGACTCAGGGATCCTCTGGGGGAGCAGAGTTACATACAGAACACGGCCAAAATCTTATTCCAGGAGCCAGGCTGGGGCATCACAGGAAATCTAGGGCCACATAGGGGACCTGGGGAGCTGCTGATTTGAGTAGAGCCCAGGAGTTCAGCTCTGGGACAGGAGGATGCCTTTGACTGGGTTTCCTGTGCTCCTGTTCTACTCACTTGGCCACCCTTGTGGCTGCCCTAAGGCCTGGACACCCACTTAGTGACAGTCTTTCTCCTGTTCCATGTTGCACTGATCCTGACCCAGGATGGGGCCCACTGCAGCACTGATTCACCATGGGGACTTGAGGATTTGGTGGTGTCTTTGTCCAGCTATGTCTGATCCAGGATCTCTTGAAGACCTTCAGAGTTGGAGGGCTTTGCCTGTCCCACTGGGAAGCTCTCACTCTAGTAACCTCCTCACGCCTCAACAGGGAGGCTTTTCCAACATTGCTCTGTTCCCACCTGGACCCCTCTCTCCCTGGCTGCCCAGTCCCAAGCACTCAGTGACTCTAGGTCTGTGACCCATCTCCCTTTCAAACGGTAGGGCCTGAATTAATCATGCAGGTGCTGTAGGCCACGAGCGTCCACTTGGCTGCTACAGCCATTTGTCTAACCAGCAGCCCTAACTGCTTCTCTATTTCTCAGGAACCTCTGGTGATTTCCATCTGTAGAATTCAACCTTAGCTCCTCTGACAGCCAGAGCTGACTCCTGTCCAGCTTTCTAGGCTTCACCCTCTCTGCAGCTCTTTGACTCCTACCTTGAACTCTGGGCAGCCAGAACCACCTGTAGATGCCCCCTTTGTGTTGCTCCCTTGACCTGAACTGCCCTACCTCAGCTTCCTGTGCATGCCTCTGAACCCACCTCAATGCTCCCTCCTGCTAGAAGGCTTTCCGTGTAAACAGATGACCTTCCTCTGCAGTCACCTGCTGTCATGCTCTGCATAGCTCCTCCTTGACACTCCTTGCATCCTGGCTGGCTCTTTATTCAGGACAACTCTCCAGCATTGCTTTTTTTTTTTTCCTTTAAGTTTATTGGTACATCTTAGGTATACAATACAGTTACATTCATCATTGGGATATTGTACCTTTACATGATGTATCTTGGTTCTTATTTTTTCCCCATTCCCCTGCCTTCCCTTCACTCCCTCCACCTTTCCCTATTTACAAAGACTTTGTTTCCATTTTTTCTTTTTCTCATATTTTTTCTTTTCCCTTCTTCCCTTTCCCCTACCTCTCCCAATTCCCCTACTCCTTTAGATGTTTTCTTCCTATTTCACATTATCAATTATACATTTTGATCCTTATTTACACTTTTAGTTTTTCACACCAGAGAAACTATTCGGTATTTACTCTCCAGAATTGTTTATCATGATTCTATCTGTGCTGTGATTTCCCAGATCAGTTGATTGATTCTAAACTCTCATTGGTGCAAACTGTGCCAGATATTCCTGGCTACTGGTTACTAAAGGTGAACAAGACTTGGTCGCTGATTCTGCTGAGGATTAGCTTGAGTTTCCTTTTTTTGGAAATATAATGCATATACGAAACATAGTAGAATCCTAAGGGTACAGCCTGATTAAGTTTTTAGAGTGAACACACCCATGTGATTAATGCCAGGTCAAGACAGAGCATGACCAGTACCCATAAACCACCTTCATGCCTCCTCCCAATTGCGAGCAGACAATGGTTTCATAAATATATGCAAGCAAATGTTAAAAATAGATTGAATAGATTTCAGTTTATTGAAAGTGATTGAATCTGGCAAAGTTGGAAATATTTAAAAGCAGTTTAACTTTCTTTCTTATCTAATCCATGTAAAAAAAAAGAAAGAAAGAAGAACTGGACAGCACAGAGCAAAATCTTTCCAAGTATGTATTTGGAATGGGAGGAAATGGAGTCTTTATTGTATTATTTTCTATTATCTCTCTTTCTGTGTAGCTACTCTCTCTGTTTCATACTGTCGATGTACATCTATAGATATATAGTGTAGACATTTAGATACATAAATAATAACACATATTTTTTATATATTTTTGTTTTTTGAAATATATGTTTCCTCAAAATAAAAGTGAGATTTTAAATGTAAATTGTGAAGTGAGGATGTGAGTCATTTTTAAAAAACTGAGCCAAGACTAGACCAGCAATTAGCCATATTTGTACACAGATATGTTTATAATAAATTGAGCTCTAATATTATAGCATCTACTTCAAAAAGCAATGCTAGGTATTACCTACATGAGCTTGTCACACAATGCTGTCCCTGAAGAATTTGCCTATTCTTTATGTCACTTTCATCCCAAATTCCATTATACTGTAGAAAAGGATGTATGCATGCTAAAGATTTGGCTGTCATCATGTTAAACTACCATAAAAGTCCAGGGTAAGGAGAGAACCAGGAAAAATAATAAAGCTGTGGCCATGAACTGCAAGATATAGTTTTTGTAAAGAAATTCTTTGCTTCCAATACTTAAGTGGGTCTTTGGGTAGTGGCAGCTGAAAATTTTCCAAGCAGTGTGTTAGATCTTCAGGTCAGGGTCGGCCACACACTCTTCTGGATGCCCCAAGCTCCAGAGAGACTCAGGATAGTCAGAACAAATGTACCTCTATGATGTCAAATGACCTTATTCTAATCTTCCCATGACCGGAGACAAGTCTGGAGCATCCTGGATCATGAAGCTGTCCCTCTGTTTCCAAGTACTCTCAGAAAGGCCCCCTTTACATCCTTGTTCCTGAGGCTATAGATGATGGGGTTGAGGAAGGCCGAGATGACATTGTAGAACAGGGCCAACTTCTTGTCCCGCTCTGGGTCACACCAGGAGCTAGGCCTCATGTACATAATCATGGCTGGACCATAGAACATGGTGACCACGGTGATGTGGGAGGCGCATGTAGAGAAGGACTTGAGCCTCCCCTTGGATGAATGAATTCTTAAGATGGAGGCAAATATGCAGACGTAAGATGCTAAGATGAGGGACAGTGGGACCAAAAGCAGGATGAAAGCCAACGTGAAGTTCAGCTGGTCATTGAAGAATGTGTCTACACAGGCCAACTTCAGAACAGCAGGGACCTCACAGAAGAAGTGGTTGATTTTGTAGGGTCCACAGTAGGGCAGACGCATGGTGAAGACAGTGTAGATCAGAGCCCCAGTGATGCTAATGGACCAACAGACAGTGACCATCTTGATGCACACAGTACGGCTCATGAATAGGGAATAGTGAAGGGGGAAGCAAATGGCAATATACCTGTCATAGGCCATGATGGCATAAAGAATACACTCAGCAATGCCCAGGACCAAGAAGATGAACATCTGGGCTACACAAGCATCCCAGGAGATGGTTCTCCTTGGATACCACATATTTACCAACATCTGGGGCACAGTGGTGGTGACATAACTCATGTCTACCAAAGAGAGGACACTGAGAAAGAAGTACATGGGTGTGTGGAGGTGTGAGTCAAGGAAGATAAGGGTGATGATGAGCCCATTGCCCACCAGAGTTGTAAGGTAGAGGAGGAGGAAGAAAATGAACAGGGCCATTCTGACCTGTGGCTCACTGGAGAAACCAAGGAGGATAAACTCAGAAACTGAAGTGTGGTTTTCCTTGCCAAAGCTCTGCATGGTGATCTGCCTATCAAGGAGAGAGAAGCACTGCCTCGTTCAGTCCTTTGCCTTGGGGATATGAGGTCAGGATTGACGGAAGCTGAATCACACACAACACCATGTACAGTAGCTTCACAAATTTAATCAAATCTAGGTTGAGTTGGATGAGAAGGGAAAGGAAGCTAGGATAGCTATGGCATTGGGCAAGAAGCCAAAAGATCTTTATTCCACCTGTAACAGAACATAGGAGGCCTGATGGTCCAGTGGATCTTCTCTGGGAACAATACTAATCCATAGAAGAAAAAGGCATATCTAGGCATCTTTTTTTTCAATGTTTTGGACAGGGTCTCCCTATATAGTTCAGGCTGGCCTTGAACTCATGGTGATCCTTCTGCCTCAGCATCCTGAGTGCTGGGATTACAGGTCGGCCTTATCATGCCCAGTTTAGGTGACCATTTTTTTTCTTAAATTCTTTGGTACAAGCACCCAAAGATAAATGTAAATGTATTGTATAGGTGACCATTTTTGCACAGTGAATTCAGCCACCTTCTGGCCACTTCCTTTTTCTACTAAGTATCCACAACTACTCCAATTTGTAGAAGGCAGATGTGTTTGCCTAGAATTCGAATTATGAAAGGAACATCTGTGTCAGTAGGCTACAGGTACTTTGGAAACTACCACCCTGACCTAGTGTGGTGGCGAACCTCACAAGAGAGCTGAAGATCTAGAGGAGACAGAGGTCTCACTGAAACAATAAATGACAATGGAGATAACTTGACCCAAATGCTTATGAAGTACATTAATTTAGAAATTGTGATAATTCAAGAATTGCTTAGCTAGATTGTACTGGATATTTCTGAATAAATTAAGAAATCAGGGGCCAGGGATTTAGCTCAGTGGTTCTGCTGCCTGCCTTGCAAGCACAAGGTCTTGAGTTCGATCCCCAGTACCAAAAAAAAAAAAGAAAGAAATCAGCTGGGCAAATTAACTCTAGACACACTTACTATTGAAATGTCCACCAAAGCAAAACACAGATTTTTAGTACGTAAAAAATGACTTTAGATATTAATAATTGAAGTCACTTTATTATGATCTTGGTATGGGAACAGTTTACTCATCTAATAAAAATTATGGCCTAAAATGGAAATGAAAAATAAAGTAAGACAGACAGGCTGGAAAGCAGAGGGGAAAGACTTTGTCACCCTGAGCACCTGAAACAGGGGCCCTAGGTGCTGGCTTGCTGTGCCGAGTGCTCTGAGGCCTGTCTGAGCTTTGTTTCTGGTATTAAGATAAGTGAGGGACATTGCGTTGAATTCTTACAGCCACCTCCTATGACCAAGTTTTTATTTCAGCCTTACCTGAGTATCTCATTGCTGTCACTCACTCAGATATGGCTTTGGCAAGAGCCTTCACTTCTGTTGACCTCAGTCTCTCCATCTGTTAAAGCAGAGGTGCTACATTTATGACATGGGGTTATGGCAAGGTAGGTATAGGATCCTGTATGTCAAGATATTTTGCAAAATATGAAACACAAGGCAAATAAAAGAGGTTAGTAAAAATGTAATGAATCTCAAAATCAGAACAACTGGGGAATGCTCCTGTTTTTGCCCTTGATTTGATTTGTGACCCTGGAAATCTCCATATTCCTCTCTGAGCTTCAGAGCCCCATTTTGATACTTTGGATTTGTTGATCCTAAAGGCCCCTGGTAGCTCTGATATTTTTTGGTATCGGGCAAACACACTGGAGACCTGTGACCACATCAGTGCCTTGTTCAGCAAGGGAAGGGCTGAGCTATACAGTTAATTGGGCACAAAATTTATCATGGAGGCTGGAGACATGAGCCCGAAGCCTTGGCAAATACACAGAGCACGGATTTGGAGTCAACACACCTGAGTCTAGCTGCCTGTTTCTCTACTTTCAAATCACTTGGCTACTCAGAGCGCCTTGTTTTTCACCTGTAAAATGGGTGTACTATCTCCTCCATAGTGGAGGCTGTGTGAATTACATCTGCTTTATAGAAAGTACTGAATAAAAGGTAGCAGCTTAGATGACAGGAAGCTGCATGGGAGGAGGAGTGGAGAGAGGAGAGAAGAGTGCAGTAGCATTCTTAAATTTCTGAGGCTGCAAAGCAGGGCCGAAAACCTGATCATGAGGACTAATTGCCAAGAGATGATGGTGGAAGTCTGGAAGATTAAACAGGTGTCTGAATGAGCAAAGGAAATGGTATATGATGTATGTTCTGAGTTTTAGCAAACATCAACTCTTCTGTAAAGGAGCAAAATGTCCCAGGTGAGGGATGTTTTCAATGATAATTAGGGACCTGGCCTAATTATCAGAGCCATGGGCATTGAGAGGGAAATTTTCAAGAGACAAGGAGTAGCAAGTAGTTCAAATAGCAGTTTCAGACAATCAGGGCTGAAAATCAAGTAACACCCTATCATTCTTCCTGCTCAGCTACACTCCATGCCTGGGACCTTTGCAGAGAACTCCCATTGGCCTCTTGGTTCACTTACAAGCCCATGCAGTTTCATTTATCGCACCCTGTTTCACAACTCCTTGAGGAACTCAAGAACCTTCCCTGAATGGTTCTAATCAGATTTCAAATCGCCACGAGTGAGCTTGTTGCACTATGATGCTAACATAACCCCAGTTAGGGAAGCTGGGTTCTCTCCTCTTGGAGCCTCAGATCTTCCAAGTCAGCTGGCTTCCCCATCATCTGCCAAGAATGCTCACCACCTTTAGGGCTTATCTACTGGGACATTCCCCTAACCTTGGTGCTTCCTCAGATCCCACCGACCTTTAAGCCTTTCAAGGGTTTCCTTACCTGACCGGTCCACAGCCTTGTTTATGTGCGCATTGTCTTCCCAGTCAAGTGTATGCAATGTTTCCTTGCTGCTTCCCTTCCTCTATGTTTCTAGCAGAGAAGAAAGGAAAGGATGCCCTCTTGGGACTCCCACTGCAAAGCCTCAAGACACAGACTGGGAGTGCAGGGGTGGAAGGGTGCCCCTGAGAGGGATCTACACAAGTGGAGAAACAGCCATGGGAGAGAGTAGGAGATTGGCTCCTGCCCAAAAAGGGGAGGTTCTTGTTCCGTCTGCTGCAGTTTGTGCGGCAAACACTATGGACACTTTGTCAGTTCTTGGATGCCCAGAGCAGAAAACTCCCCCAGCTGCTCCCTCAGTCACACCTCAAACAGTCAGCTTGTTACCCTGCCTACATAGTGTCCTTCACCTCTATGGTATCAGCTGCCTATTTTCCCTTGGTGTGGTGCATTAGAAAGGTGCCCATCCTCCTCTTCTGGGCTCGAGAGGGGAGATCAGCACCATCTTAAGTGCCCTGGATCCAGAGAAGCCCTGAAGGGAGGGGACTCCAGCTAGCAGACCCAGGGGTTCACTTTTTATCAGGATGGAGTTAGAGAATGAATTTCCAGTACCAAAAAGCCCTGGGGATTCCTTGGCCATGCTGAAAAATACAAAACAGAGCCCTGGGGCTGGATGAATGACATAGTCTGGATGTCTAATGCTCTTAAGACTTTTTAGACTTGGCCTTTGGAGCTGGGGAGCTGGGCATTCTTTGAAAGTTTCCATTTTGGGGACTAAAATTTCTTTCCATTCAGTCTTAGAGAAAGGAGGGATCCTCCACCTGAGCTGCCACATCCCTATTTAACACAGTGATGACACTAACTAACCCTCTGTTATTTTCTGAAGTACTTGTGAGAGCCTCTTACATCCTCAGACATCTTGTCCAAGGCCACAGACCTAATAATGGTGAAACACTGTGTGGATATAGATAATATAAATGCTAGTAAGGTAGTAATAATGCTACCAGTCTTCTCAAAACTTCTATTTATTGAAAATCTCCCATTTTCCTCAGGTGCATGTCCAACTCCACATGTTATTTTGTGGCGATAACACTGCTAAAACTTAGTGCCTATTGTTGAATGCAGAAAATAACAAGATAGACAGATTGGGGTTGAATGCAGATTCTACAACTTCATGTCTATATTATCTTGTGCAAATCACTTGCCCTCCTGGAAACTCATTTGCATCATACTTAGATCTGAAAATAATGGTGTTTGTGTTAGGAAGGTACGTGTACAGTCTTAGCACAGGTTTAGCTAGAAGGGCCCAGCCAATGGTAGGTCCCATCTTGACAACAAGAAATGAGCAGCTGTCATGAGTCTGTCCCCTGGTTCTTCACTAGTGTAATCCCAATACTCTGGTAGCCTGAGGCAGGAAGATCTCACATTTGAGCACAGTCTGAGCAATTTAGTAAGACATTGTCTCAAAACAAGATAAAACCAAACAAGAATGAGAGCTCACATTCATGGTGCCCCTATTATGTGCTGTGTCCTGTGCTAAGAGCTTTACATCAATTAATTCATAACTGCTGACCCTGCTGCTCTTCAGATGCTGCTCCACAGGCTTGAGATTGCTTTCTAAACTCCAATTAAAAAATGAAGACTGACCTTTTCTTCCTACTTTACATTATCAATTATACCATTTGAAGCTTATTTACACTTTTAGTTTTTCACACCAGAAAAACTATTCCGTATTTACACATGTGTGTCCTATTTATTTCACTTAAGAGTATGGCCTCAATGTGCATCCATTTAGCTATAAATGTCTCTAATTTATCATTCTTTATGGGCTAAGTGGTACTCCATTTTGTAAAAAAAAAAACAACCCCCCCCCAACATTTTCTTTATCCAGTCTCCAGTTGATGGGCGATAGGGCTGTTTCCAAGCTTTAGCTATTACAAACTGTGGTGTTATGAACATGGATGCACATATATAGCTGTGGTATGATTCTTTTAATTCTTTTGGGAAGATACCCAGCAGGGGAATCCGCTTTCTTTGATATCCTTATTTCCCAAGCCCACTACTTACATTACATATCAGCCACCTATGGGCATATCTGGTACTTTTTCTTACCAAAGTACTATTTCACTTCTGGTATCACTTGTCCATATACCCTGTTTTAGGACCACTATCTTGTATACTTATATTGCCTCAATTGCTTCTACTTCATTAGGATCCAAAACTACCAACACTTTCTATTTTAAAAATTAATTTTTTGGTATATTTAAGGTATACAATATGACATTCATCATTGGAAATTTATACCTTTACATAACATACCTTGGTTCTTATTTTTTCCCCATTTCACTGCCCTCTGTTCAACCCCTCCACCCCTCCCTAATTAAAAAGTTGTTGTTTCTGTTTTTTCCTTTTTCTCATATTAATTCCATTCCCTTCTTTCCTTTCCCCAACCCCTCCCAATTCCCCTTCCCCTTTGGACCTTTTCTTCCTATTTCACATTATCTATTATACCTTTTGATCCTTATTTACAATTTCAGTTTCTCATACCAAAGAAACTATTCCATATTTACATATGTCTGTTTTACTTATTTCACTTAAAAGTATCGCCTCAATGTGCATCCACTTAGCTATAAATATCTCTAGTTTCTCGTTCTTTATGGCTGAGTAATACTCCATTTTATTTTTTAAAAACCCACATTTTCTTTATCCACTCTCCAGTTGACAGGCATTTGGGGCTGCTTTCAATTTTAGCTATCATGAATTGTGCTGCTATGAACATGGGTGCACATATATCAATGTAGTATGATTCTTGTAAATTCTTTGGGGGAAGATACCCAGCAGGTGAATAGCTGGGTCAAATGGAACTTCCAATCTTAGTTCTTTGAGGTATCTCCATGCTGATTTCCACAGAGGTTGCACCAGTTTACACTCCCACCAGCAGTGGAGCAGTGTTCCTCTTTCCTGACAGTCCCACCAGCATTTGTTATTGGTTGATTTCATGATAGCAGCCATTCTTTCTGGGGTGAGGTGGAATCTCTGTTCTTTTCATTTGCATCTCTCGAATGACCAGTGATGTTGAACATTTTTTCATATGTTTATTTGCTATTTCTACTTCTTTGTCTGAGAAATGTCTGTTCATTTCATATGCCCGTTTTTGGATTGGGTATTTAAATTTGGGAGGTCCGATTTTTTAAAGTTCTTTATATATTCTAGATAGTAGACCTTTGTCTGAGGGACCGCTGGTGAAAATTTTCCCCCACATTGTGGGTTGTTTCTTCGCACTGTTGGTAGTTTCTCTTGATGTGCAGAAGCTTTTTAATAAGATAGATGCCAGTTGTTGATTCTTTGTGCTAGTTCACGGCAAACTGAGGTTTTGTTCATAAAATCTTTTCCTACACCAGTGTTTTCAAGAGTTCTTCCTAAATTCTCTTCCAGCTGGTTTAGTGTTTCTGTTTTAGTATTTAGATCTTTAATCCATTTCAATTTTAGTTCAGTGCATGGTGAGAGATATAGGTCTAGTTTTAGTCTTTGGCAAGTTGAAACCCAATTTCTCCCGCACCATTTATTAAAGAGGCTATCAATCCTCCAGTGAGGTTATTTGGCTCCTTTGTCAAAGATTAGGTGGCTGAGTGTGTCTGGAGTTGTTTCTGCATCTTCTAATCTGTTCAACTAGTCCTCAGGTCTGTTTCTTTGCCAGTACCATGCTGTTTTTATCACAGTAGCTTTGTAGTATAGTTTCAAATTGGGGGTTGTGATACCCTTGCCATGTCTCTGTTACCTAGAATTGCTTTTGCTATTCTGGGTCTCTTCTTGTTCCAAATGAATTTTTGGATTGTTTTCTCAAGGTCCATGAAGTATACTGCTGGGATTTCAATTGGGACTGCATTGAATCTATATAGCAGTTTTGGAAGTATGACCATTTTCACTACATTGATCCTTACTATCCAGGAGCAGGGGATGTCTTTCCATTTTCTGATATTGTCTTTAGTCTCTCTTTTCAGAGTGCTATAGTTTTCAGAGAAGAGGTCTTTGATTTCTTTTATTAGGTGATTCCTAGGTATTTCAGTTTTTTGGATGCTATTGTGAAAGGAATTATTTGCCCTATTTCTCTCTCTGTGAATTGTTGTTCGTGTAGAGGAAAGCTATTGATTTTTGTGTGTTGACCTTGTATCCAGCTACTTTACTAAATTTGGTTACTAAGTCTAGAAGACTTTTGGTGGCATTCTTGGAATCTTCTATATAGAGTATCATGTCATCTGCAAATAATGACAATTGGACTTCTTCATTCCCTATCTTTATTCTTTTTATTCCTTTCTCTTGTCTAATTGCCGTGGCTAATGTTTCCAGAACTATATTGAACAAGAGTGGTGATAATGGACATCCTTGTCTTGTTCCTGATTTGAGTGTGAAAGATTTCAGTTTTTGACCATTTAGTATGATATTGACTGTTGGTTTTTCATAGATGGCTTGTATCAGTTTGAGGTAGAGACCATCTATTCCA